>NC_137326.1:118057070-118657070 GCF_965287045.1 Carcharhinus amblyrhynchos | reverse complement strand
GTGGGGAGTGGGGGGATTGGGAGTGGGTGAAATGTTCTGTTCATTTATTCGTATCGGGCCAACCTTCCTAACTCGCATCCCAATCGTTAAAAACTAAAATTGCTGGTGGGGCGAAGTCAGTGAGAACCCGCCGTGCCAGCATGATGTCGTACAATTAGCTCCCCCCCTTCCCTCCCCCCCAGAGTTTTATTTCTATCACCCTACAATATCCTCTTTGGGGGCTGGTGGCTTCAACGTTGCTTTTCCCACTCGCTGCCACAGTCTGCATTAAAAAGGGAAAATTTGCCCTCTAAGTTTGGCATGATCATGCATCTTCTGTCACAATTTTCTGTAGTGATGGATGGATTGTTCCCTGAGCAGACTATCTCTGTCATCTGGCAGAATGCCTCACCACCAGAAGTCACAAACAAGACCAAGACCTGGCTTGGTTGGTGGTGAGAAGGGCATTTCCTGTCAGGTCCTTCATGCACACCCAAGGTCTTAACACCACTGCACACTGCCATCGACGCGGCTGCGGGGGTGATGAGATGGTCGCACGGCTTCTTCTGGGATGTGCCTTTGCAAAGAAGGTCTGGAGTGAGATGCAGTGGTAATTGTCAAGGTTCGTCCTGAGCAGCTCAGTGACGCAGGACTCTGTGCTCTGCAGGCTGTTTCCAGGGACGGAGGCCAAGACAAATATCAACTGCTGCTGGAGGGTCATCAACTCGGTGAAGGATGCACTTTAGTCCACTGGAAACTTGCTGATCTTCCAGTTGAAAGATTTGTCTTCAACCGAGTGTTGCAGACAGGCACGTTCCAAGGTCCAGGACTGCATGCTGAGGGATGCACTCAAGCTTGGGGCAGCTGCCACAAAGACACAATGGGGAAAGGCCACCATGTAAAGCCTTTCAACCAAGGCAGACTGAGGGCCTGGTAACTGTAGATCACCCTCGGACTGCGTAACTGTGTGTTAATCTCAAAAACAACAGCACACAGTAAAACCTAATGAATTTATATCATTTCAAGTACTGAAATGAAATGAATGTAACTTCCTGTAAATGAACATCATATAGTGTTGGAAAAATGAATGGCCTTTTATTATACTGTTTGTAATTATTGGACATGTAGTTTTGCAATGGCTTATTTGAGAGTTTTTTCAATGAATAATGTATATTTTTGAAATTAAAAATAACTGCTAATTGGCACAAAATTTTTTCTGCATCCTGCCCAGTATTGGAATATTCTAATGTAACAACAGCTATTAAGGCTTGATACAAGTGCGATATTCATGATCTGACACATTACCATAACAGGCAGTGTGAAACATTTTGCCATTCTTTAATGCTATAAGGACAAAGAAGTCGTTAGAATCTTGACTATAAAAGACTTTTCAGGGTTACAAACTTCAGTACAGAATTCTTTTGCTTCCGAGTGATTTGAGACACTGGGTGGGATTTTCCATTCGGTGCACAGAGTGCTGCCTGAGGCGAGAAACCTGGCGTGCACAGACTGCACTATCAGCTTTTCCCTCGGGTAATCCAGCACTCTGTGCACAAAGTATCTGGAGGCCAGGTCCACACCGTCATGTTGGCAGAGTGGGGCCAGAAAAAGCCAAGGGCTGGCAATCCCGAGTTGGTGGTGACATTTTGAAAGGGCATCCTGATCTCCAATATGAAGCACAGGAAGCGCCCCCCCCCACGCATACAGAGACACTGCTCTCCATAGACACGGAACACTCCCCCCTTCCCCCTGCCCCAACACATGCACAAGTGGAACCGCCCCCGATTGAAAAATGAACCCCCCCTCCCATCACCACCACCACCACCACAGTGCAGCATGCCAGAGGGCTTCCCCAGCACTGACCTCAACACTGCCACTGACACCCTGGCACTTCTCTCCTTAGCTTGATCCTGGGGCCTGCAACATAGTTGTTGGTCCTCGTTGGCTACATAGAGGTTTACAGCATGGAAACAGGCCCTTCAGCCCAACTTGTCCACGCCGCCCTTTTTTTTAAAACCCTGAAGCTAGTCCCAATTGCCTGCATTTGGCCCATATCCCTCTATACCCATGCTACCCATGTAACTGTCTGAATGCTTTTTAAAAGACAAAATTGTACCCACCTCTACTACTACCTGAGTCAGCTTGTTCCAGACACTCAACTCCCTCTGAGTGAAAAAATGGCCCCTCTGGACCCTTTTGTATCTCTCCCCTCTCACCTTAAACCGATGCCCTCTAGTTTTAGACTGCCCTACCTTTGAGAAAAGATATTGACCATCTAGCTGATCTATGTCCCTCATTATTTTATACACCTCTATAAGATCACTCCTTAGCCTTCTACGCTCCAGAGGAAACAGCACCAGCAGTGCCCACCATTCCTTGTGGTGTGGTTGAGGCTAAAGAGCTGCCAATGCTCTGATTGACTGGCAGTTCCTGCAAGCAGGATCCTTGCCCTAAAAGGGACTGAAGCCTCAATGTCAGATAATCGACTGCCTGATGGTCATTAAATTGTGTCAGGGTTTCTGGAAATGGGCCATTCAATACCATTAAGTTCAACCCAATATGTAACACTACTCAAGTAATGCCTGAGTGTGACTTGATGTGTCCTCTTCCAAGTTATAATTGCTGATCATTCCAGGTCAATGTGAGGCTACATGCTTTTCAGAAATTCTCTGATCAATTTGAGGTCCAACTTGTCTTTTTTTTAATGATCTTTCCTTTTAAAATAAAACTAGCTTGGTTTAAAACTCTTTTCCACGTTGAGGAATTCTGTGGTGAATTGGAAAGTTTTGGAGCTGTTTTGTACGCGTAGCAATGTGCAATGATTCATACCAGATCAAGGATATTCCAGGGCCAACTTCAGGATTTTATACATCCGATCCTCTCAGACATTCTTCACCACGTGTTGGGTGGGTTTGGAAGACCAATGGCATTATACCAGCTAGTGGGACGGTCCGAGGACCTGGGATATTGGCAAAAGAAGTGGGAGTCTGACAGCACTGAGATGGCCCATAATCAACTAATGGAGATATATTTCACTGTTCCAAATGATGTGTTTCCCCAATTTTTTCCCCCAGGTACTGCATTTAACCAGTTAGCCAATACAAATTGCTTGTTTTATCCCAGATTAATGTTCTGTCTTTTTTTGTTTTTGCAGATGAGCGTGTTTTGCATTACTGGGTAGTAGCCACCGACTATACAAGTTACTCTCTGGTATTCTCCTGTGTATCCTTCCTCGGAATATTACACACCCCTTATGCCTGGATTTTGTCAAGGGAACACCATTTATCTGAGAATAACACTAACTACCTGCATAATCTCCTGACTGAATATTCTATCAACCTCAAAGATATTGTGAAAGTGAATCAAGATGGTTGCATAGTATAAAGAGCTGATCAAAACACATGCAGAATCAGACATGTTAATCTACATCAAAATGCCCTTATTTTTAGTTTACACCATTGTAATTTACACTGCAGTTAGTATACTGGAAATCTACCATATCTGCTGCAGCTGCTGTGATGAAATATGAATTGAGTTACCTTTGTCTAAAGTGCAAGAGTTTTAATAAACATCTCCAATTGTTAATATCTATCACCACTCAAATTCAATTCCATTGTGAAATCTCAACTGCTTCATCACTAGTTAACCATATCTACTATTTAAAATAGAAACAATTGAAACTATGTGACTAACATTTGTTATAAACAGAGAAACAGGCTTGGTAGCGCTGACGAACATGAAAGAAGTCATTGCTCAGTGTCCAGCTTTGTACTCATGGGCCAGAGTTTTCTGTTGGTGATAATCCCAGCCATATCTCTCCACTCATTCATTTTAACAGATCGGAAAACCACACATGGGCAGGTGATTCAGCAGAAAATATGGGACCTCAATTATTAACTTTAACATCAGTCTTGATTTGGCCTCCTCATTATTGCTGTGGTTATTCTATCATACAATGTGTGTAGTTAGAATTTATGTTAGTTTAGGGCAGTGCTGCCATGCGCTACAACAATGTAAGAAATATATCACAGTAAGTGCTGTTTTAGGCAATAAAAATGTAAAACTAGTGTCTTTCTTCTCAATATTTTCTTCATGGCATCCATTCAATTGGGCTTGTGTATTTTTCCTGCAGAATTACAATGCTGTTGAGTGTTTAGGTGTAACATTTTGACTCACTCATAGCCCTTCTCCTCAGAATCTTTACTCATTCATATGGTGTGGGCATCACTGACAAGACCAACATTTGTGCCTTTCCCTAATTACCCTGAATGCCAAGGCCATTTCAAATGGCTGTTAAATGTCAAGCACAATGCTGTGAGTCTGGAGTCACATGTAGGCCAGACTCCCAGATAAGGGAAGCATAAATCCTTCCATAGAGGACATCAGTGAACCCAATGGGCTTTTGATGACAGCTGATAATTGTTCCATAGTCACCATTAGTGAGACAATTTTTTAATTCCAGGATTTAGCTGCCATGGTGAGATTTGAACGCATGCCCCCAAAACATAATCCTAGGCTTCTGGATTGCTAATCTAGTGCAAAAATGTATGCCACAATCAACAACATATAAACATTTACCTGATCCAAGCATTAAGTATCATCGTACTATTGCCCAACTATCAAATCCCATTTTGCAAAATCCTTTTGGGTCTATCTCCTTCCCACTCACTTTAATTTTGCAAAACCCTCGATTATCCATTTGCAAGAAAAAACATTGAATTGGCTATAACTCACCGATTTCTGTAACAAGGAATTCTAATGGACATAACACTTCCCAAACTCTAATATTTATTGGTACATCAGTTATCAGTTTCAGGCTAGCGACTCGTTGTACAGTGAGGACATTTATCATGTTAAATAAAGTCGGCTAAATCCAATTGCAAATACTACATTGCTTCCTGGTTCTCACCTACCCTCCTTCATTTCCCCCACCTCACAACCATGTCCTAACTTTGATGAACATTGTAATTGGCTGTAATACACACTGCATCCTTCTGAACGTGGTGATATTGTGTTGGAGACGAGAAGTGGGATTTCCCAGTCCCGCCAGCAGTGGGCAGCATCGCGGCAAGTTGGGAACGTAAGGCGTGAGGCCAAATATCAGTGTCAATCCCACGCAAGGTGTGGATTTGAATCCATTTTAATTAACAGTAAATATTAGGCACCAAGCCATTAATGGAAAAACTTGCATTTTTATATTGTGTTTCAGATTTTCATCACATTACACTTCACATCCAGTGAATTATTTTTGAATAATTATTCTTTGTTTTGTTGGTGAATATGGTGGACAAATCAGAATCACAAATCCTACAATTAGCAATGAGAGAAATTATAAACAAGGTCAATTCCTTTGCTCTCCAAGTATTACAATAGGATCTTCTTCACCCATTTACAGTAACTGACTTCACTAAGCCGCTGCAGTAACTGACTTCATTAGTAAGTGTGTAGAAGACTGTGCGCCAAAGAAGCAAATCTGCATGTTCCCCAACTGGAAACCATGGATGAACAGGAATACCCACTGCTTGCTGAAGTCCAGGAGTGAGGTGCTCAAGTCAGGCAACACTGATCTATACAAGAAAGCCAGATGCGATCTAAGGAGATCCATCAAAGATGCCAAAAGACAATACCAGACCAAGCTAGAGTCCCAGGCTAGCCACACCGACCCCACTGACTACGGCAAGGTCTGCAAGACATAACAGGCTACAAGATGAAAGCATGTAAAATCGCTACCCCAACGCACCAGTCTCTGATGAGCTAAATGCATTCTACATCCATTTTGAGCAAGAGATCAGCAAGAGCTTATCCTCCACCCTGGAAGCCCTGGATGAGCCTGTATCTGGGGTCACCACTGCAGATGTTAGGGCAGCTTTCTCAAAGATCAACCCACGGAAAACGATTGGCCCGGATGGGGTACCCAGGTGAGCACACAGATCCTGCGCGGATCGGCTGGCAGGGGTATTCATAGACATCTTCAACCTCTCTTTACAACAATCTGAGGTCCCTATCTGCTTCAAGAAGACAATCATCAAACCACTACCAAAGAAAAGCCAAGCAGTGTGCCTTAATGACTATCGGCCAATGGCTCTGACATCCATCATTATGAAGTGCTTCAAAAGACTATTCATGGCACAAATCAATTCTAGCCTCCTGGACTACTTGGATGCACTACATTTTACCTACCATTGCAACAGGTCCACAGCAGATGCCTGGATAACAAAGATACCTATGCCAGACTCCTATTTATTGACTACAGCTCAGCCTTCAACACCATTATCCCCATGAAACACATCTCCAAACTCAGTGGCCTGGGTCTTGGTTCCTCCCTCTGTGACTGGATCTTGAACTTCCTAACTCATAGACCATAATCAGTAAGAATAGGCAACAACACCTCCTCCGTGATCATCCTCAACACAGTGTCCCACAAGACTGTGTTCTCAGCCCCCTGCTATACTCCTTATACACTATGACTGTGTGGCCAAATTCCCCTCCAATTCAATTTTCAACTTTGCTGATGACACCACCATAGTGGATCTCAAACAATGATGAGACAGAGTACAGGAATGAGATAGAGAATCTACTGAACTGTTGCGGCAACAATAATCTCTCCCTCAATGTCAACAAAATGAAGAAGATTGTCATCAACTTCAGGAAGCATAGTGGAGAACATGTCACTGTCCACATCAATGGGCACCAAGTAGAAAGGGTCGAGAACTTCAAGTTTTTAGGTGTCCAGATGACCAACAATCTGTCTGATCCCCCATGCCAAGACTATAGTTAAGAAAGACCACCAATGCCTCTATTTTCTCAGAAGACTGAGGAAATTTGGCATGTCAGCTACGACTCTCACCAACTTTTACAGATGCACCATAGAAAGCATACTTTTTGGTTGTATCACAGCTTGGTGTGGCTCCTGCTCTGCCCAGATCGCAAGGAACTACAAAAGGTCATGAATGTAGCCCAATCCATCACACAAACCGGCCTTCCACCCATTGACTGTCTACAGTTCCTGCTGCCTTGACAAAGCAGCCAGCATAATTAAAGATCCCACGCACCCTGGACCTTCTCTCTTCCACCTTCTTCCGTCAGGAAAGGTACAGAAGTCTGAGGTCACATGCCAACTGACTCAAGAACAGCTTCTTCCTGACAGCTGTCAGACTTTTTGAATGGACTTACCTTGCATTATGTTGATCGTTCTCTACACCCTAGCTATGACTGTAACACTACATTCTACACTTTCTCGTTTCCTTCTTTATGAAGGTATGTTTGGCTGTATAGAGCTCAAGAAACAATACTTTTCACTGTATGCTAATACATCTGACAATAATACATCAAATCAAATCAAATTAAATCATTTAAACAGCCAGATTACCAGTTTAACACGATGTCCAAAGACACTCAGACAATTTCCTCTGTTCCACACTGAAAAGACAACCTATATTTATTCCAGTGGATCCTGGAGGGCAGCTTGAATCCATAAGCTTGCAACTGCGAGTCCAGGATGCTCCCACTATGCCAGTCTAACATTACACAATGAAAAATGAAATAACCTGTTTATTTTGTTACAATTCATGTGGAGATGTGAAAGAACCCAGCTTCCCAGACAATCCCAATGAAAAAGTGGATGGACAAGATGTCATTTTTTAAAACCTTTCCTGTAACAATCCAAGCAAAATCGACAGAAGTTAAGCATGAGCTAACAAGCAAATTGTATTCAATAGAAACCGTGAATTACACTTTAACCAGCTGATACAACAGAAGTATATCTAACAGAATTACTGGCTGTTCCCCCAATATAAATAGCACCAAGTGTGTTCCCAAAGTCCTTCACAGTTTCCTTAAGTAGATTTCAACTGCTTTCCCTTACACAACCTTTGATTATCAATCGCCTCCGACAAGACTTTACCCCACGGATGTGATCAGCACCAAGTTGGTGCACTGCGGCAGAACCTCCTTCACTCAGTTCACTACTGACACTGTAACCTCTCCAGAGCCAACCTGTCTCAGACCACTCAGTATAATTATAAGATGGTTGCTCTAGTGAAACCCACTCTGCTCCCTCAGCTCTTCCCAGTCACTGTGCATTCCAATGATGGTTGAAAATAATTCCCTGAAAGCCATGTGTTTGTTTCCATCCCAATTAACTTGTGTTCCCCTCGCAACCTAAGGCCAGTTCATGGCTTTGTCCTTTATCTGGTTCCCATTTCTGTAGCAACCTGAGACCCAGAACATGAAGCCACAACTGCTCCCAGAAACTAAGGGGTCGAGTCTCCCAAAAGTGCTGAATTGGCAGGAAAACTGTTCTGAATCACGACTGCTTTTCTCAGTGCATTTTCACACTCGAATCTCCCCACCCTGTGCACTGCAGAGGTCACACTCAGGAATCTCATTAAAAACCCAGGGGCCGGGGCCTATTCATGCCAGAGTCTGACAGTTCTGGAACTCTGCACACGCGCAGTATTCCCGATCTGTAATCTCCCCGTTTGCTGGCCAGCTCGATTACTGGCCAGACTGGGACCCCCACATTGCTGCCCCTCCAGCCTCCCCACAGCCCAATCCACAACAATTCCAGGGCCTGCCCTGACACTCCCCCTCCCCTCCGGGATACAGGCCTTCCCCGGTAGACCCCCTGCCACCCCAATTCACCCGATCGCTGGCCTCCGTCTATCCCAGACCAATCAATGCACAGTGACGGGGAAGAGCTGAATGAGCAGACCAGGCATGGTGAGGGAGCTGGGTGGGTTTCACTACAGCGACCATCCTATAATTGTACTGAGAGAGGTTACTGATCACATCCACGGGGTAAAGTCTTGTCGGAGGCGATTGATAATCAAAGGCTATGTGAGGGAAAACAATTAAAATCTACTTAAGGAAACTGTGAAGGACTTTGGGAACACACTTGGTGCTAATTGTATTGGGGGAGCAGCCAGTAATTCTGTCAGATATACATTTGTTCTATGTCTGGTTTTGCAGCTGGTTAAAGTGTAATTCAACGGTTTCTACTGAATACAATTTGCTTGTCAGCTCATGTTTAACTTCTGTCGATTTTGCTTGGATTGTTACAGGAAAGGTTTTAAAAAGTGACATCTTGGCCATTGGCTTTTTCATTGGGATTGTCTGGGAAGCTGGGTTCTTTCACATCTCCACATGGATTGTAACAAAATAAAAAGGCTATTTCATTTTTCATTGTGTAATGTTAGGCTGGCGTAGTGGGAGTAAACTGCACTCGCCGTTGTAAGCTTATGGATTCAAGCTGCCCTCCAGAATACACTGGAATAAATATAGGTTGTCTTTTCAGTGTGGAACAGAGGAAATTGTCTGAGTGTCTTTGGACATTGTGTTAAATTGACGTTGTGGCTGTTCAAATGGTGAAGAATTGTAATACTTGAAGAGCAAGAAAATTGGTCTTGTTTATAACTTCTCTCATTGTTAATTGTAGGATTTGTGTTCCTGATTTTTCCACCATATTCACCCACACAACAAGCAATAATTATTCAAAAGTAATTTGCTGGATGTGAAGTGCTTTGGGATGAAAATGTGAAACACAATATAAAAATGCAAGCTTTAATGGCTTAGTTCCTAATGTTTACTGTCGATTAATAATTAAAATGGATTCAAATCCACACCTTGCTTGGGATTGACTCTGACGTTCCTCATCCCGTTATGATGGTGCCTATGGTGACAGGAGTGGAAAATTCACCTCCCCTTCCTCTCCAAGCAACATCACCATGTCAGGAAAAAAAGATTCAGTTCGTGTTAAAGCCAATTACAATGTTCATCAATGTAAATGTATTGAGGATCTCGTGGGGGAGAGGAGGGGGGTGAATAGGAACCTGGAAGAAATGCACAATGTGCAACATGATAAAATGTCCACACCATAAAACTGGTCATAAACCTGAAACTGATTATTGATATATCAATAAATATTAATGTTTGGGAATTGTTCTGTCCATTACAATTCCTCATTACAGAAATCAGTGAGAAATATGACCAATTGGAAATGTTTTTTGCAAATGGATAGTCGAGGGTTTTGCAAAATTGATGTGAATGGGAAGGAGATGGATCCGCAAGGAATTTGCAAAATGGGATTTGCTACTGGACAATAAGTACCATGATTATCTGGGGATAAGCATTAAAAGCCACCACGGCAGCAGATGAAATTAGAATTCAATTGGTAAATTCTGGAATTTATGAATTGAACAATCATTGATTGTTGTCAAAAACCTGTTGAGTTCATTGTTGCCCTCAATGGAAGGATATATGTTCTCCTTATCTGGGGGTGTGGCTGACATGTGACTCACAGCAATGTGGTTGACACTTAACAACCCTCTGAAATGGCCTCAGCATTCAGGGTAACTGGGGGAGGCAGCAAAATTTGGCCTTGTCAGAGATGGCTACATCACATGTAAAAATATGAAAATATGATATGTAAAAAGTTCCAAGATTCTGAGGGGAAAGATTATGAATGATTCAAAGTTTTACACCTACAAAACTTAACAGCATTGTAAATATACATGAAAAATACACTAGCCCAATCGAGTGAATACCATGATGATAATGAAAAGAAGGACACAAGTTTTGTATTTTTATTGCCGAAATCAGCCCTTAACACAATACATTTCTTATATTGTTCACTACTTCATTGTTCTCCGGAGCAGTGTACCTGGTGGCTGTGGTGAGTGTTTGATTTCCTTTGAAGCTTTTGACTGCATTTCCGGTTCGCGGGGTTTTTTTGATTCCTTTTTCTTTCTGTAGCGGAAGTTAAGCGAGGGGCTAGTCTGGAAGGGAGAGTGGGGGGCTATAAAAAGAAGTCAATAATAGACAGCGGGCAGTGTTGGGAGCGGGCAGTGGAGTGAGTGGGAGTAGAGTGAGAGCTATAAGGGCTTTGGCTCGCTGGGCTTAGGCGAGAGCAGTCTTAGGCAAGGTGAGGTACTGGTTCCATCTTTCCTGTGCTCCATTTCGGTATATATAATTCCAAGGGAGGTCAGGACATGGCAGGGGCTATGGGGAGACGCTTTAGCTGTGTTAGATGCCACATGTGGGAGTTCCTGGAGGCATCACGTCTCCTGAAGGCCCACATCTGCATCAAGTGTTTAGAGCTGCAGCGTTTGAGGGCCTGGGTCAGGCAGTTAGAGCTGTGTTTAGAGGATGCACTTCTGGTCAGGGAGACCAAGGAGATAATGGCTATGAACCATGGACAAGTGGAGGTCCCAGGGCCTGGGGGACGGGATGGGTGGGTAACTGTTAGGAGGGAGAAGAAGAAGGAGAAGAATAGTCCTGGGCCAAAGACTACCCCAGTGGCCCCCCAAAAGGCATCAACAGGGGTACAAAAGGTATGTCAGGAGGGCCAGAATGACTCAGAGGGAAAGAAGGGGGCTGGCAATGAGATAGTGGTGGGGGATGGGAGGGTCAAAGGAATTGACAGGCGGTTCTGTGGGCAAAAGCGTGACTCCAGGATGATAGCCTGCCTCCCTGGAGCAGGGGGTACAGGACGTATCAGAGAGGATAGAGGGAATTTTGAAGGGTGAAGGGACCCAGGCTGAAGTAATTATACACATAGGAGAGAAGGACGTAGGAAGGCAGAGCAGGGGGGATGTACGTAGGCAGTTCAGGGAGTTGGGGGCCAAGCTGAAGAGCAGAGCCTCCAGGGTGGCATTCTCTGGGCTGCTGCCTAGTACCAGCAGGGCTAGGAATAATGGGATCATGCAGCTGAATGCGTGGCTGAGGGATTGGTGCAAGGTAGAGGACTTTACTTTTGTCGACCACTGGGAAGTATTTGTGAGAGAAGGGCAACTGTACAGGAGGGACGGGGAGCATTTGAATGGGAGGGGGACAAATATCCTAGCTGGGAGGTTAGCTGGAGTGTTCCGGCAGGGTTTAAACTAATATAGAGGGGGGGTGGGGATGAAACTGATAGCTTATTAGGCACTGGGATCGGGAGCGAGTTGGGTGACAGGGTAGGTTCAGTTGAAAAGAAAATTATCAGGGGAAAGGAGAATCCGAGTGGGCCTGGAGGGTTGGATTGCATCTGTTTTAATGCAAGGAGTGTAACGGGTGAAACGGATGAGCTTAGGGCCTTGATGCTCGTGAGGAATTTAGATGTGGTGGCAGTGACGGAGACGTGGTTAAAGGAAGGGTAGGACTGGCAGCTGAATGTTCCTGGGTATAAGTGTTTTAGGGGTGACAGAGGAGGGTTGAAGAGGGGTGGCGTTGTTAGTTAAGGAGCACATCACAGCAGTGCAGAGGGAGGATAATA
The DNA here is from genome assembly GCF_965287045.1 of Carcharhinus amblyrhynchos. NCBI lineage: Eukaryota > Metazoa > Chordata > Chondrichthyes > Carcharhiniformes > Carcharhinidae > Carcharhinus > Carcharhinus amblyrhynchos. The sequence continues at coordinate 118,644,838 of NC_137326.1, read as the reverse complement.
TGGAGGAGTTAGGAATTGAGTCACTGTGGGTGGAGTTAAGGAATAGGAAGGGAGCGATTACTATGCTAGGGGTATACTATAGGCCACCCAACAGCCCGAGGGCAGTGGAAGAAGGCATTTGTAAAGACATTTTAGATAGGTGCAGAAAGAATAAGGTGGTTGTAGTGGGGCATTTTAATCTTCCTGGAGTGGATTGGAAGGTGCTTAGAGCTGGGGGCTCGTATGGGGAGGAATTTGTAAAATGTGTGTTGGAAGGGTCCTTGGAGCAGTACGTAACTAGCCCGACTAGGGAGGGGGCTATACTGGATTTAGTGTTGGGTAATGAGCTGGGGCAGGTGGTTGAGGTTGCAGTAGGCGAACATGTGGCTAACAGTGACCACAAGTCTGTCTACTTTAGGATAAGAATGGAAAGGGATGAGTGCCGTCCGAAGGGGAGGGTGCTGAACTGGGGGAAGGCGAGCTATAGCCGGATTAGGAAGGAGCTGAAGGACACTGATTGGGAGAGGTTGTTAGTGGGCAAGTCCACGGTTGGCAAATGGGAGGCTTTCAAGGGCAAACTGAAAATGTTGCAGGAAAGACATGTGCCGGTAAAGAGGAAGGATGGGAAAGGCAGGATTAGAGAGCCGTGGATTACAGGATATATTGAGGACTTGGTCAGGAAGAAGAGAGAGGCATATGTTAAGTCGAAACAACTGGGAACGGAGAGAGCACTGGAGGAATATAGAAAGAGCAGGAGGGAGCTCAAAAGGGGAGTTAGAAGGGCGAAAAGGGGGCATGAAATGGCTTTGGCTGATCGGATTAAGGAAAATCCAAAGGCATTTTACTCTTATATTAGGAACAAGAGGGTGGTTAGAGGGAAAATAGGTCCTCTTAGGGACAAAGGAGGGGAACAATGCATTGAGTCTGAGGGAATGGGGGAGATCCTGAGTAAATACTTTGCGTCGGTATTCACAAAGGAGAGGGGCTTCGTGTCTTGTAATGTCTTGGAGGGAGCTGTAGACCAGTTGAAGGAAATATCCATTACGAGGGAGGAAGTGTTAGGGTTTTTAGGTAGCATAAAAACTGATAAAGCTCTGGGGCCTGATGGGAGGCTGCTTAGGGAGGTGAAAGATGAAATTGCTGGGCCTCTGACGCAAATCTTTGTCTCTTCCTTGGACACAGGTGAGGTCCCAGAGGACAGGAGGATAGCTAATGCGGTACTGCTGTTTAAAAAGGGCAGTAAGGATAACCCTGGTAATTATAGGCCAGTGAGTTTGACATCGGTGGTAGGAAAATTGTTGGAAAAAATTCTTAGGGATTGGATGTGTAAGCATTTGGAGCGTTGCGATCTGATTAGGGGTACGCAGCATGGCTTTGTTCAGGGGAGGTCTTGCTTTATGAATCTGGAAGAATTTTTTGATGAGGTGACAAAAACAGTTGACAATGGGCGAGCCATTGATGTAACCTATATGGATTTCAGTAAGGCGTTTGACAAAGTCCCTCACGGTAGGCTGGTAGAAAAGGTTAAGGCACATGGGATATAGGGACAGGTATCTAGATGGATTGAAAACTGGCTAGGCAACAGGAGACAGAGAGTAGTAGTGGAAGGGTCCTTTTCTATCTGGAGGTCTATCACCAGTGGTGTGCCAGAGGGACCTCTTCTCTTCGTAATATATATAAACGACTTGGAAGAGGGCGTACGTGGTCTGATCAGCAAGTTTGCAGATGACACCAAGATGGCAGGATTGGCGGATAGCGAGGAGGATTGTCAGGTGACACAGCAGGATATAGATAGGCTGGTATATTGGGCAGATAGATGGCAGATGGAATTTAATCCTGACAAATGCGAGGTGATGCATTTTGGAAGGAATAATGCAGGGAGGAGTTACATGATAAAAGGTAGACCAATTAAGAGTATAGAAATGTAGAGGGACCTGGGAGTGCAATGCACAAGTCTCTGAAGGTGGCAACCCAGGTGGAGAAGGTTGCGAAGAAAGCTTATGGAATGCTAGCCTTTATAGGAAGGGGTATAGAGTATAAGAGCTGGCGTCTAATGCTTCAGTTGTACAGAACGTTGGTTAGACCGCATTTGGAGTACTGTGTCCAGTTCTGGTCACCTTATTACCGGAAGGACGTGGAGACCCTGGAGAGAGTGCAGAGGAGGTTTACCAGGATGCTGCCTGGTATGGAAGGACTGGGTTATGAGGAAAGATTGGGTAAACTGGGGTTCTTCTCCTTAGAAAGACAGAGATTAAGGGGGGATCTGATAGAGGTGTATAAAATAATGAGGTGTATAAAATAATGATAGAGTCAACAGTGGCAGGCTTTTTCCTAGATTGGAGACAAATATCACGAGGTCTCACGAGCTAAGGGTGAGGGGGGAGAAGTATAATTAGGATACTAGGTGGAGGTTTTTCACACAGAGTGTCATGGGGATACGGAATGCACTACCAAGTAAGGTGGTGGAGGCAGGCACGCTGGACTTGTTTAAGGTTTACTTCGATAGGCACATGAATGAAACAGGGATGGAGGGTTATAGGAGACAGTTTTAAAAAGGGTCAGAGCCTCAGGATGATACTGGAAATCTAATGCTACACGTTAATGTCTTGTCTCTTTTAATCCGCAGGTGTGTCAGTCCATCTTGTTGTCTAATGAGGGGCATGCACACGGTGGGTCGTGCGTGGGCTGTTCTTGGATGTTTTGAGAGTGGCCTAGTACTTCGCATCGTTGTGCGTGCTTAAAACTGGACCAGCAGATGGGCACCACAACAGCTCAGTGACTATCACTGCTAGCTGTGCAGATACATGGATTTGGGCCTGTGTCTGTGGGAGTTTGCGCATTCTCTCTGTGGTTGCATGGGTTTCCTCCGGGTGCTCCAGTTTCCTCCCACACCCCAAAGATGTGCTCTTAGGCTGATTGGTGTAACAAATTTTTTCCTAAACTATTCTCCCCTGAATCTGGTTACAATAGGGATACCATACGTACACACACGGGTCAAGGTCGGTGTAGAAAAATGCTTTGTTAAGATGGCGGCGCAGGCTCGTTGGGCCGAAGGGCCTGTTTCCCGTGCTAGGTTGTTCTTTGTTCTTTGTTCTTTGTACTTCAAATGGCTGTTCCAGCCCTCACTAGCGTAAGTTCAAACTGCTATGCATAGTATGATAGAATAACCATGTTAATAATGTGAGGCCAAATCAAGACATGTTAAGTCATTAAGAGGGGCCCTGTATCTTCTGCTGAATCACCTGCCCATGTGCGGCTTTCCTGTTTGTTAAAATGAATGAGTGGAGAGATATAGCTGGGATTATCACCAGCAGAAAACCCTGGTCCATGAGTACAAAGCTGGACACTGCGCAATGACTTATTTCATGTTGATCAGCACTAACAAGCCCATTTCTCTGCTTATACCAAATGTTGGTCACAAATGATTTTATTTTAAATAGTAAATATGGTTGTCTACTGATGAACCAATCAAGATTTCACTATGGAATTAAATTTGAATGGTGGTAGATATTGACAGCTGGAGATGTTTATTAAAACTCTTGCACATTTGATGAAGGTAACTCAATTTATATTTCATCACAGCAGCTGCAGCAGATATGGTAGATTTACAAGTATACTAACTCTAGTGTAAATTACAATGGAGTAAACTAAAGATATGTGCATTTTGATGTAGATTGACATGTTTATTCTGTGTTCTGATGAGCTCTTTACACTATGCAACCGGTTTGATTCACTTTCACAATATCATTGAGGTTGATCGAATATCCAGCCAGAAGGTTATGTAGGTAGTTAGTGTTATTCTCAGATAGCTGCCGTTCTCTCGACAAAATCCATGCGTAAGAGGTGTGTGCTATTTTGAAGAACGATATGCAGGACAATACCAATGAGTAACTTGTATAGTCAGTGGCCACTACCCAGTAGTTTAAGGTGCGCTGCTGCTCTGCAAAATCAGAAAGATACAGAACATTAATCTTGGGATAAAACAAGCAATTTGTATTGGCTAACTGGTTAATTGAAATAAATGCAGTACTTGGAAAAAAAACTTTTAGGGAAACTAAAACATATCATTTGGAACAGTGAAGTATATCTCCATTTGCTGATTTTGGGCTATCTCAGGAGCTGATTTCAGGCCACCTCAATGCTGGTTCTTCTGCCAATGTCCCAGGTCCTAGGGGTTGATTTCTTGTGCACATTGCAGGGGAGCTTGTTGTGTTTCAAATCAGAGAGATCAGGGCACCTTGAAAAATGCTACCCCCTCATCTCAGGACTGCTAACTCCCGGCTTTTTCTGGCCAGGCCCCACCAGCGTAACAGCATAGACCATGCCTCAAGATATATTGCACACAGAGTGCTGGATTATCTGAAGGAATAGCCTGCTGTGTGTAATAACTCCAAGAGACAGCTGTAATAGTCCAAACAGGGATTTCCCCATTCAAGTCCCCAACATCATTCATGTCCAATGCAAAGTCTCCGGCTAAAGATTAACAAATAATATTTAACTTCTACCACGATAATGAGAAGATAAACAACAGATTTACTGGGAAACATGTCAATACCCTGAACTGCGTTATCACATTCCGAAACAGCATCTCATTTTGTTTCTTGCTGTATGTATAAAAGTTATTAATCAAGAACTGGTACTTTTAATACATACCTAGTCTATTTTCCAGTCCACCGAATTTTGACTCTGTTGGATTAACAGAAGAATATTTAAGTTACAAACAGCAATCACACTTTCTGTTGATCTCTAATAAGAAAATTGAAGTAATTAACGGTGTTTTCCACAGAATCCATTGAATCCCTACAGTGTAGAAGGAGGCCATTCAGCCAATCGATTCTGCAACAACGCTCCGAAACAGTATCTTACACACACTCACCACCACCCCCCCACCTCCCTATTCTCATAAACATTCACACTTACCATGGCTAATCCACCTAACCCGCACATCTTTGGACTGTGGAAGGAAACTGGAGCACCTGGAGGAAATCCATGCAGACATGGGATGAACATGCAAACTCCACACAGTGCCCCCCCAGCTGGAATCGAATCTGGGTCACTGGAGTTGTGAGGCAGCACTGTGTCACCCTGCCGCCCACCATAAATTAGAATTCTAATCTTCAATTTCCCTTTCTGAAGGTGGGCTGTGGAACATATTGTTGACATTGAGAATTTCAGGATGTGCAGCTTTGAAGGAATCAGATATTCAGGTGATCAAGATTGGGCTGACAAATGACAAGAAACATTTGCGCGATACAATTACCACGCAATGACCATCACCAATAAGAGAAAATCTAATCACTGCTGTTTGACATTCAATGGTGTTACCATTACTAATTCCCTCACTGTCGACATCCTTGGGGTTACCATTGACCAGAAACTCACTGAGATCACCCCATGAACACAGTGGAGGTGATTCTCCCAGCCTGCCGGGAGACTTTAGCAGAGGCTGTTTCGCAGGTTTCCGGCTGGTCACCATGGCCTCCTTGCAACTTCATGGCAAAGATTTTCAGAGTAACCAGCTCCATGCTGGAAATCAGCGCAGCTTACAATATGCTAACCCACATTTCCATTTTATGAACAGGCCCACGACTGAAGCCTCCATGCCCACTAGCTTCTATCCCCCTGCCAGGAGTGGTTCATTCCAGCAGAGTTTACAACTGCTCCTCACTAATGTGGAACAAGCAGCTGACACCACTAGAGTGAAGCAAGGCCATGGAGGCACCCCTCAGGAGGTCAGGAGTCAGTAGGGGGTGCCAGTTGGGCAGTGCCAACCTGGCCCCTGGCACTGCCCAAAGGGCAAACTGGTCATGCCCAAAGGGCACCTTGGCATTGCCCATTGGGCATTGGGCAGTACCAAATGGTTGGGGCCAGAGTGGGCTGACAGAAGACGGGGGTCACAGAGAGTCGGTCAAACACACTATAGCCCAATGATGTTCTCCATTGACTGGGAAATGGCCCCAGGACCATAAAAGTGAGTGCCAATGGTATAGCCACAATTCCCTGGAGACTTTCATAAGAGATGTCTTCCAGTACTGGGGTGTCCTTCACTTGTGTGATAGTTCCAGGAAGACCACTAACCTCACTTTACTGGCGTGGGAGGGTGCCACAAGGGAGGATTGTTCAACAGGTAATTGCCCAAGAAACACTACCCAGTGCAGTAAGAGGATGAATGATCACTTAAGTGCTGGCAGGGTAAGTCAACCATTACTTCACTCCAAAATCCCACTTTCAGAAAGGCATCATACACTCAGCTTAAAAAACTCACATAACATTAGTGGGGGTCATCATCAGCACTGAGTGTCTCATGGACACTTTAACATTACCCACATCTCATCTATCATGCAGCATAAACCCTATTCCCAGCTCTTACTGGAGAATGTGCTGCCTTTATGGAAATAAATCTTCAGTGCAACAAAACAATTGTTTCTCCAGTTGATTTTGTCATTTGTTCACAATGGAATCCCAGGAAGAAATCTAGTAGAGAGATTACGGAACCACATTTGCGTGATGCAGCATAGTAATCCACGGACAAGGAAACTTCCTGCTGATTACCACCTACTCTGCCAGCCAGTCCCATTCCCTCTCCTCAGCTGATGAACCAATACTCCTTCCTGATGAACACCACGTGGAAGAAGCACTAACAATAGGAAGAGCCCAGAATGCATCCTGGGTGGGGACTTCAATGTCCATTACCATCAGTGGCTCAGGAACATCACTACTGCCTGATCTGACTGAGTGCTAAAGGATGAAGCTCCTGTACTGGCTCTGTAGCAGATGGTGAGGGAACCATCAAGAGCAAAGCATCTACTTCACCTCATTCTTACCCACTTATCACAGATGTATCTGTCCATGACAGTACTGGAAGGAGCATCCAACACACAGTCCATGTGGAGAATAAACCCCACCTTCACACTGAGGATACCGTTCTTTTTGTTGTGTGGCACTATCACTGTGCTAAATGGGATAGATTTTGATTTGATCTAACAACTTAAAACTGGGAATCTAAGGAACACTGTGGGCCATCAGCTACAGCAAAATTGTATTCAACCACAACCTGTAACCTCATGGCCCAGCATATTCTTCATTCCACCATCACTACCAAGGCAAGTGGTCAACTCTTGTCCAATGAAGAGGACAGGAGGTTGTGCCACCAGGCATAACTAAAAATGAGGGGTCAACATGGCGAAGATACAATGCAGGACTACTTCCAAACCAAACAGCATAAACAGCATGCAATAGATTGAGATAAGTGATCCTGCAGTCAACAGATCAGAACAAAGCTCTGCAGTCCTGCCACATCCAGTCATGAATGGTGATGGACAATTAAATGATTAACTGGAGGAAGATAACCCACAAATATCCTCATCCTCAATGATGGAGGAGCCCAGCAATCAGTGCAAAAGACAGGTCTGAATCATTTACAATCACCTTCAACTAGAGGTGATGTGTGGATAATCCATCTTGGCCTCCAGCCGAGGTCCCCACCATCACAGTTTCCAGCCAATTGGATTCATTCCACATATCATCAAGGAACAGTGAAGACTGGATAGTGTAACACCTCTGGGTCATACAATATGTTGACAATAATAAAAAAAATGTGCACTCTTAGCCATGTGTTCCACTGACATCTACCTGGCAGAATGGCAGGTATGTCCTGTACACAAAAAGTTGGACAAATCCAACCTGGCCAATTACTGCCCCATCAGGCTAGTCTCAGTTACCTGCCAGGTGATGGGAGATGTTGTTAACACTGCCATCAAGCTGCACATACTCAGCAATAACCTACTCACTGACTCGGGGTCACTCAGCTCCTGACCTCATTACAGCCTTGGTCCAAATATGGACAAGAAAAAAGAGCCAAACTCAATATGTGAGGTGAGAGTGACTGGCCTTGACATCAAGGCAGCATTTGATTAAAGAAAACTAGCAAAATTGAAGCCAAGGGAATACTTGGGGATCCTCTCCACTGGTTGGAATCAGTTGGAGTGTTGGAGATATACACATCCATGCAAGTACAGAGTATTTCTCACACCCCTGACTTGAGCCTTATAGATCTGGATCGGCAAAGGGGAGTCAGAAGGTGCGTTACTCATTGCAGGGGGAAAACTTCACAGTTTGGTATCATACATGGCACAAAGGAAGGTGGTTGTAGTTGACAGAAGTCAATCACTTTAGTCCCAGGGCACTGTTGTGGAAGTTCTTCAGGGTAGTGAAACAGACTCAACCATCTTCAGCTGCTTCAACAATTATGTTACCTCCATCATAAGGTCAGAAACAGAAACGTTCAGTAATGATGGTACTCAGCGCCATTCTCAGCTCCTCAGGTATGGAAGTTGCCATGCCCATATCCAGTAAGATCGGACAACATTTCAAACTTGAGCTGATAAGTGACAAATTAAATTTGCACCACACAAGTGACAGGAAGTGACCATCTCCAACAAGAGAGATTCGAAGCCTCCCACCCATTATGATCAGAGGATGCCTAGTTATCAACATACCCGAAGTAACCATTTACCAGAAACGGAATTGAACCAGACATGTAAATACTGTGGCTAGAAGAGCATGTCAGAGGCTGGGAATTCTATGGCAAGTAACTCTTCTCCTGACTCCCCAAAGCCACCTACATGGCACAAGTAGGGAATGTGATGGAGTACATTTAACTTAGTAAGATAGAGGGTTATAGGTTAGCCTAGTCATCTCTAAGGTAAGGATATGTTTGGCACAACTCTATAGGCTGAAGGGCCTGTATTGTACTGTAGTTTTTCTATGTCTCTATGTTCTACATTCCACTTGTCTAGCTGAGTGCAGTAACAACAACACTGAAAAAATTTAAAACCATCCAGGATAGAGCAGTTCGTTGGATTGGGACCCCATCCACCATGTTAAACATTCACTCCCTCCACCACCAACATACTATGGTGGCAGTGTGTACCATCTACAAGGTGCACTTCTAAACCTACAATGTCTCCTTCAGCAGCACCTTACAAATCCATGAGGTTTAGTTGAAATGACAAACTTTTGGAGCGCTGCTCCTTCATCAGGTGAAGTGTCTGATGAAAAAGCAGTGCTCCGAAAGCTTGTGATTTCAAATAAACCTGCTGGACTATAACCCGGTGTTGTGTGACCGCTCATCTTGTCCACCCCAGTCCAATAGCAGCATCTCCACATCATTACAAATCAATGACACCCATCTCCTAGAAGGACAAGGGCAAAAGATGCATGGGAACACCAGGACAAGTTCCCCTCCAAGCCACATACCATCCTGACTTGGAAATATATTAGTGTTCTTTCACTGTCACAGTGTCAAATTTCTGGAACTCCCTCCCTAACACTCCGGTGTACCTACACCACATGGACAGCAGCATTCCCTGAATTAAATGCTGGCCTAGCCAGAGGTGTCCACATCCCATGAAAAAAGAAATAAAAATAATACATACCGAGCCTGTACTGAAGTTTGGCCTTTTCTCCCTTTGAAGGTATTATTAATTGTCCTGGTGTTGCAACCACTTCACCGTCACCGCTGCAAAAAAAACAAGGTTTGCACGTGAAAACAGTATTTTCAATCCTGTATTGAATGCTTTGAGGTAAAGGGATGGTAGTGGGGTTGGAGGGGATATTGTATTCTCCTCTTCAAAGCAGATTTCCAATGGGGAAGATCACCTGCCTTTTCGTATCAGCCACAGTGCGTTCTGAATGCACTTAATGTTGAAGAGGAGGGGGCGCTGTGTCAGGTTGGAGACTAAGGATAAAAAGAGGTCTGTGAGGAGGAAATCTGCAGTCAGAGCAAAGTAGGAATAAACGTCTGGGATACTTTCAATATCCACTTGTCGATCAGGACAGAGAGAATAGTTGCAGAAAAGGGCACATAATTCTTACAATCGATGAGTCTTTCTCTAAAAGCATGATGTCCGTCAGCCTGCTTGAGCCTGCCTTATAAAAGGCTCATGTCATGAGTTCCAGCTGGGCAGGCCCACTGCCTGTTACCAGGAGAACTCATACTCAACAGGCCGCAGAGTGAGATACATCAGTGATTTTCCATGGACCTCGTGGGGATTGTCACACCCCCCACCTCCCCTCTGAGTCCAAGGATTCCCCCTCGCTCCCCATGACGATGGGACATTCTCCACGTCTTTGTTCATGTTCTCATCTCCATTGCTTGTAGAGTCTGGTCGGGGTTGTGGGGAGGATGGGGTGCGTGTAAAAGATAGGTAATCTCCCCTTCTGTGAAGAGTATTGAAGAGCCACTACAGAGGTCTCATCCTCAATGCCCGCCTCTGACTGGCAGTCTGCCACCTCTGTCTCCATGGCCAAACCAAGATCCTCCTCGTCCAGATGAGTAGCTCCTGAGTTTTTAGAGGGCAGAATTTTCCGGTGTGAAGTACGCCAACAGTGGCACATTCATCAAAACAGTTGCTTCTGCAGAGTGCTCCCTGTGATGGAAGTGACTTATATGCTTCTTTAAGGCCTTCTCCCTGGTTTTTACCTCATAAGACACCAGTCCTCTTTTCTTGAGAATAACTCCCAGAATCCATGGACAGCCATCACCAAAATTCCTCATATGGAGCGTATCTCTTAGTTTGATGTCTCCATCCAGCCTCGGATCATCATGACCCCTTTCCTGCTCTTCTTGTTTTAACTTGTCATTGTTGGGCAAATTTGGGAGTCAGAGTCACCATTTTCAGTATGAAATTTCCATAGTAATTTATGAGGACTAGGAAAGACTTCAACTCTGTTGTGTTCCTTAGAGACGGAGCCTCTTTCATGGTGCTCACCTTTCTTTTTCATTCATTCGTGGGACAGGAGCATTGCTGGCTGCCCAGCATTTATTGCCCATGCCTACTTGCCTGAGGGCAGTTGAGCATCAATCACATTGCTGTGGCTCTGGAGTCACATGTAGGCCAGACTGGGTAAGGACAGCAGATTTCCTTCTCTAAAGGGCATGAGTGAACCAAATGGGTTTTTACTACAATCGACAATGATTTCATGTTCATCAGTAGATTCTTAATTCCAGATATTTTTTATTGAATTCAAATTCCATCATTTGGCAGGATGCAAACCGCAGGTCCCCAGAATATTAGCTACATTTCTGAATTAATAATCTAGTGATAATACCACTAGGTCATTGCTTTCCCTTTGACTGGATGCAATCTATCCTTATCAAATCTGTACCCAAGGTTCTTTACCTCCTTGACCTGGAACACATATTTTTCCCTTTTTAGTCGGGCACCAGCATCAGAAAAATGCTGTAAGGCCTCCTCCGAAATCCAAATGTTCCTTTGCAGTCGCTCCTCAGATTAAAAAAGTCATCCAGGTAGACTGTCACTCTGGGAATCCTTCGAAGGATATTCTCCATCACCCTATGAAAAATGGCACAAGCCAAAGGCACTCCAAAGGGAAACAAGTATACTCATACAGTCCTTTGTGAGTATTTATGGTGACATACTTCCTGGATGACACTGCAATCTCCAGTTGGAGGTAGGCGTGGCTAATTTGGAAAACATGTGATCCCCAGCCACCTATGCATACAAGTGTTCTACACGTGGCACACCGTATCTGTCTAAGTGGGAGGCAATGTTAATTGGCAGCTCTGGGTGTGGCAATGCAATTTAGTTTCATCAATCTCACTCTCAGGCTGGTTTATTTGAAATGCCCTCCTGAAGTGGCTTTGCCCTTCAGCCTTGGTGGTACACATTTTGCCTGTTTCAGTAGCATTGTCTGGGATGGACTGTATGACTACAAGTGCAGCATGGATGTGTGCGCTCCTCACTTCTTGTTTAGTTCTAGAATTTCATGGCCTCCAGTCGCCCTTGCTTGACAGCAAATGGGAGATGTGAGTGTTCTTGGGACCTTCGTTCAAATCCCGCCACAGTAAATGGTGGAATTTGAATTCAACAAAAAAATCTGAATTAAGAATCTACTGATGACCATGAAACCATTGTCAATTGTTGGAAAAAACCCATCTGGTTCACTCTTGCTCTTTAGGGAAGAAAATCTGCCGTCCCTACCTGCTGTGGCCTACAGTAGCAGGTAGCGACTACTGCTATTGTAGTAGCAGTTGACTACTACTGCTACTGTAGTTGACTGCAGCTGCCCTTGGGCAACTAGGGATGGGTAATAAATGCTGATTCAGCCAGCGATGCCTATGTCCCATGAATAAAGAACAACAAATATCCTCTGGAGACTTGGTTCTGCCATGTAGGGGTTGCCCAAGGCTGAGAATGGTATACAGTCTATGAACACTTAAAGCTCCTGGGCCCCTTTTTCCCATATTTTGGCCGGAAAGGGCCAGTTCTATGACTTTCTTGAAGCTCAGAGTTGGTTAGGCGAGTAACTTTCTTTGGGTCATTAACTCCACATACTGAACGATCCTTTAACATTACCGGAATTGCTGACCCCCGCATACTCACAGTGCTCCACCAATTTCCATAGTCTCGTCAAGTATTCAGTTCCCCAGGGAGTCTAGTTTCTGTGTTAAACCTGGAGAATTGCAATGTAGCAACAGTTTAGGAGCTTGGTGGTCTGATATCATGTCTACCAATTTGTCAAAAGGTTTTGAATCCAGGCTGCCAGGTGGGGTAAGCTTTATATGATGCTGTAAGGCAGGGCCCCACAAGCAGTCAGGAGGATGACTTTTTGCCAGTCACCTCTTTCTATCCAATTTGCTCAAAAAAAATCGAATTCTTTTGGTGCACTGGGACGAATCCTCCACACCTGCATCATAAGCTTCCAGTTTCTCAAACAGTGGCATAGGAACATAAGAAATAGGAGCAGGAATAGGCCAACTAGCCCTTCGAGTCTGCCCCACCATTCAACAAGATCATGGCTGATCTGAAGTGGATCCACTTTCCCACTTTCTCCCCAAAATCCTTAATTCCCTTGTCTATCAGAAACCTATCTACCCGTGACTTAAATATATTCAGCGAGGCAGCCTCCACCACTTCAATGGGCAGAGAATTCCAGAGACTCACCACCCTTTGAGTGAAAAAGTTCCTCCTCAACTCCAATCTAAACTGCGCACCCCCCCCCTTATTTTGAGGCTGTGCCCTCTAGTTCTGCTATCCTTTCTAAGCAGAAAGAATCTCTCTATCTCTACCCTATCTAGCCCCTTCATTATCTTATATGTCTCTATAAAATCCCCCTCAGCCTTCTAAACCCCAACGAGTACAGACCCAGTCGATTCAATCTCTCCTCATAGGCTAACCCCCTCATCTCCAGTATCAGCCTTGTGAACCTTCTCTGCACTCTTTCCAAGGCCAATATATCCTTTTGCAAATGCGGTGACCAAAACTGCACACAGTGCTCCAGTTGCAGCCTCACCAGTGCCCTACAGTTGCAGCAAGACCTCCCTACTTTTATATTCTATCCCCTTCACTATAAAGGCCAACATTCCATTCGCCTTCTTGATCACCTGCTGCACCTGCAGACTGGGTTTTTGCGACTCGTGCACAAGGACCCCCAGGTCCCTCTGCACCGTAGCATGCTGCAGCTTTTCGCCCTTTAAATAATAATCCCTCCTACTATTTTTTCTACCAAAGTGAATAACCTCACATTTGCTAACATTATACTCCATCTGCCAGGTCCTCACCCACTTACTCAGCATTTTCAATATCTCCCCATCACTGTCTTACCAGGTTCATTGAAAGACAAGGCTGTCCAAAAGTTTTTTTGTTGCTCATTGCCAATGTAATGACTTAGGAATCCCAAAAGGAAATGGATATATTTTATTACTGAATGCAAAGTAAAAACATGTGTATACACACACACTAATCCCTGACCGGGAATAAATTTCAGCAAGCTCAGTCCAGCAGGCCCAGTTCTCGGCCTGCCTTATTAAAAGCTCAGGAAATGAGCTCCAACTGGGCAAGCCATTGCCTGTTACCAGGGGGACTAATATCCAATGAGCCACACGGAGAGATCCGCCAGTGATTCCATGAACCTCATGCGCGTTATCACAACAACACCATTGACCAAATCTAGATTAATCAGGGGGGCCTTCGCTCCCTCAGAAGATAGCCAGCTGCATGATGGGAAACTGACATTCTATTTTTAACCGCAACCAGCCAGATTTCCCAGGCCTCAGGAAACTCTACAACCTGAGGAGAGCGAGAAGTGCTGACTTCATGTAGCAAGTGCCTTTGCTGAATTGCTGGTAGGTCTATAGAAGCAGGAGTTCCCCTTGACCTTTCTGATTTTCCCATCACTATCAGAGGCCCTCAAACATGACCAGCTCCTCTGAGCCCCGGGTAGACCTCAAACCACTTACAGGACTCTTTTTGCAATTGGAAACCCTAGGACTTCCATTGGATCCACTGTGACTCCCTCCTCCACCCTGCCAGCAATATCTCTCACTCCCACACAACCCCACCTGCTCTTGTAGCCTGCTGAAAGATGTCCAGCCTGTCAATCAGACTGACTCCAGGCTGGCTGGAATTCCATGGAAATAAAAGCAACACTGTAACTAAATTCTTCAGGGCGTTCGGGAACCCTGTTCATCTGGCTTTCCGGACCTCAAAGCCTCAACCTGACAGAGAATTTGCCTCCAGGTTAAAATCTAGCCCCATGTTAGCTTTCAACTGGAGGTCAGATAGATGGTTAAAGGAAAGGAGGATAAAGGGTTATGTGTGTGGGATTAGGAGTTTGGCACATGTGAAGGATAAACGCCATTGCAGATTAGTCTGGCCAAGCGGTTGGGGCGGTACAGTGGCAAAGTGGTTAGCACTGCTGTCTCATCAGTGCCAGGAACCCAGGTTCAACTCCTGGCTTGGGTCACTACTGTGTGGAGTTTACACATTCTCCTTGTGTCTGCATGGGTTTCCTCCAGGTGCTCCAGTTTCCCTCCACAGCCCAAAAACGTGTAGGTTCTGAGCATTGGCCATGCTAAATTCTGCCTCAGTGTACCCGAACAGGTGCCAGAGTGTGGCAATGAGGGGATTTTCACAATAACTTCATTGCAGTGCGAATGTAAGCCTACTTGTGACTAATAAATAAACGTTAACTTTAAAGCTGATCTTGATCAATTGGGCCAATGGGCTGATGAATGGCAGATGGAGTTTAATTTAGACAAATGCGAGGTGATGCATTTTGGTAGATTGAACCAGAGCAGCACTTATTCAATTAATGGTAGGGCACTGGGGAGAGTTACAGAACAAAGAGATGTAGAGGTACATGTTCATATCTTCTTGAAAGTGGAGTCACAGATGGACAGAGTGGTGAAGAAAGCATTCGGCATGCTTGGTTTCATCAGTCAGAATATTGAATACAGGAGTTGGAATGTCTTGTTGAAGTTGTACAAGACATTGGTAAGGCCACACTTGGAATACTGTGTACAATTCTGGTCACTCTATTATAGAAAGGATATTATTAAACTATAAAGAGTGCAGAAAAGATTTACTAGGATGCCATCGGGACTTGATGGATTGAGTTACAAGGACTGGATAGACAGGGACTTCTTTCTCTGGAGCGTAGGAGGCTGAGGGGTGATCTTATAGAGGTTTATAAAATAATGAGGGGCACAGATCAGCTCGTCAATATCTTTTCCCAAAGGTAGGGAGTCTAAAACGAGAGAGCATAAGTTTAACGTGAGTAGGGAGAGATACGAAAGTGTCCAGAGGGGCAATTAGTTCACACAGAGAGTGGTGAGTGTCTGGAACAAGCTGCCAGAGGTGATAGCAGTGGCAGATACAATTTTGTCTTTTAAAAAGCATTTAGATTGTTACATGGGTATGATGGGTATAGAGGGATATGGGCCAAATGTGGGCAATTGGGGTTAGCTTAGGGGTTTTAAAAAGAAAGGATGGCATGGACAAGTTGGGCCGAAGGGCCTGTTTCCATGCTGTAAACACCTATGATTCTATGTCATAAGTAACTTGCTTCAATGTTATGAGCTCCACTTCAGTTCCTGACTACGAGTACATTTATGCAAATGGTCACTATTACTGGATGCAAAGAACATGTTTGATTAAAGCCTAAAGATTATTTCTGGAATACTTACTTGGTCATCCGAGACAGAAGCTCCAATTTGCCTTCAGCATTGTTAGGAATCCGTGATATTGTTTCTGAAATGCAGCTGTGCTTCCCGCTGATGTTGTAAAGTCGTTCAATTTCGTACCATGTTCCCAAATACTGGAAAATCAAACATATTAGCTTCATGAATCCGTGTGCATGATTCATTGGGATCAAATGTTAGGTTTTAAGGTTAAAAACACAATCGCTCAAAATATCTTCACAAGATTTTTATGAGAGATGGTATATGGCATTATTTTGTAACCATGATTCTCCATCAAATATTAACCAAATTTAGATTCATTAGGAGGGCCTCTCCTCCCTCAGAGGATAACCATTTTCATTGGTGCTCCCTGCAATTCCTCCCTGGTGGATGGTTGGATTATATGCAGAGAGATGAGAGCAAATCACCTGCCTCTCTGCCATGTGAGAAAACAGTGTGGGTTTTTGGGCCGGACAGAGAGAAGACTTGCTCTGCCACTTTTCGTTTGGCTCACATGCAACCCTTGTTGCCCCTTGTGAAGCCTTGTCCTTATAATGTGGTTTGTTGTCTTTTTGTCCCCTGGAGTTTTTCCAGTTTGCCTAACGAAGGGGAATTTTTTTCATAAAAATGTAAGATTCGGGAAGAAAAGGCATTTTATTCACAAATCCATTGCCTTTCATCTCAGTTAGTGATGAGGTCAAATTAACAAGAAAATGCTGAAGATTTACACATCATTATCTACGTAGTTTCATCAAGGAAATTCTCAACCATGGCAATCCTGAATTCACGTCGGTTTTCTGAATTAACTCAGACAAGTTCAAAGATAGAAATATCTGAGCAAGATAGGAAGACAGCTGTGGTGCCAAGCCACAGCAAAGTTCAGACCAGAATTTCAGGCAGAGCACTGATGTTCAGAGAATTAATTTCTCCTCTATAGACAGCATAAGGCTGGGAGCAGTGAGTATCTCAGGTCACTATTGTGGATGTGCAGGTCAATGGCCAACTCAACTTACCAACGCTTCCCATTTGAATCAGACATTGACAGTTTGTGGGTCATTTCAAAAACAATTCCACACCTACAAACGCAGGATCACTTTGAACTTAATCTTTCAGTCTTTCTCATAAATACCTCATGGACACGGAAAAATGTTGAGATGGAAAATGGTGAGAAATAAAGTCTGAAATAAGCCTATTTATAAAAAAAAAGATTGTCACCTGAAATGTATTTCATTGTTTCATGCAGTTTGAAATTGAAAACTCCCTGCTAGTGCATTTTAACAGAAAATTTGCAAAATTTCCAAGTTTCCAAAAGATGACTTCTACATTCACTGAAAATGTGCCACTGGGGCCCATAGAACATCACTTTTGATATTATTTTACAAATGCTTGGAGAGACGTTTAAATTAAAATCATTAAATTATAATTCAAATTATTCCAGTATTTACCAGGGCAAAGCAAAAGGAATTTCCCCAACCCATCACCATCTCCACTCCTTTGCTCTTGTAGTTGATTTTGTATCAGAACCACTGTGATAAAACTGTCAGCAATGTTCCCATTCAAAATGCTGGGGCAAAAGTTTGTATCAAGAAAGTTTGCTTGACAGTTACAATTTTTAGAACACGTTTGGTGAGCAGAATTGTACCTGTTAAAATGATTGACACAAATAAAGACCATTTATTTGGGCAAATCATCTTAATGTAAGTTACACTATAATAAGATATTTAAACTTTCACTTAAATTGCACAGATTTAAGGTGATTATTGGAATGGTAAATTGAAGTAAATAGAACAATACAGAACACGTGTCAGGTGTGTTTTTTTTTATGAAAGTGCATTTGAGAATTTTTTGACCAATATTATTCATTTTCACCAGCGCGTCAGATTTTGTAATACATCAGGGAATTCAATGACACAAACGCAAAAAGTTTCCGATGCTGGAAATCCAAAATAACAACAGAAAATGCTGGAAATACTCAACAGGTCAGGCAGCACCTATGGAGATAAACAAAGTCACATTTTGGACACTTCAGAGCACTCTGGTGAAATAAGGGTCGTCATCAACTTGAAATGTTTCTTTCGATGTTTTCTTTCGATCCACCAATTCTACCTGACCTGCTGAGTATTTCCAGTATTTTTTGTTTGTATTATTGTTAAATTCTGATTCCTCACTCTCAGGAGAAACCGCTTTCAAAATTTGCATACAATGATTTACTCCTGCTCCTAATATGTGTGTTAGTATAGGTAGGTTGGTATTTGGGAACATGTTGTTTATTGATCTTTTAGAAGTTGACAGTGATTCTTTTTTTAGATTCATAGAATTATACAGCCCCTCCAGCCCATCAGGGATAATAACTACCATTACAGTTGCCCAGATTCCATTTTCCAGCACTTGTCCCATATTCCTGAATATTATGGTGTTTCAAGTGTTCATCCAAATAGTTCTTAAAGGTTGTAAGGTTCCTGGCCTCTGTTACATTCCCAGGCAGTGCATTCTAGATTCTCAGCACCCTCTGACTGAAATGTTTTTTTTCTTCAACTCCCCTCTGAATCTCCTGGCCCTTACCCTAAAACTGCTCCCTATTCAGTGTCTCCATGCCGCTCCATACTTATACATCTCAGTCATTCCCCCCCACCCCACCCCGACCACCCCCTGCTCCCAACAGCCTTCTCTGCTCTAAAGAAAACAGTTCAAGCCTATCCAATCTCTCCTTATAGCTTAAATGCTTCATCTCAGGCAACATCTTCTCTGTACCCCTGTACAATCATACAATCCACAGAATCCCTACAGTGCAGAAAGAGGCCATTCAGCCCATCAAGTCTGTACTGAGCACAATGCCACTGAGGGCCTATTCCCATAACCTTCATTTACCATTCTAATCCCTCTGACACTAGGGTCAATTAGTATGGCCAATCAATCTAAACTACACACCTCTGGACTGTGGGAGGAAACTGGAGCACTGGGAGGAGGCCCACGCAGACCACCGAGAATGTGCAAACTCCACTCAGTCAGTGACCCGAGGCTAGAATTTAACCTGGGTCCCTGGTGCTCTGAGGCAGCAGTGCAAACCAATGTGCCACCATGGTGGCCAGAACTGGACACAGTACCCCAGCTGTGACCTAACCAATTTCTGAACAGCTCCAACATTACCTCCCTGCTCTTATACGCTATGCCATGACTGATGAAAGCAAGTGTTCCATATGCCTTCTTAACTCCCCTATTTATCTGCTCTGCCGTGAAGTAAATTGTGCTGCCACTCAGCTACAAAATGTTCAATTATTAATAGGACAAACCTTATCAATATCAAAATTTTGCTGCAGGTCGATATGTTGACAAGCACCCCAATCGATAGCTTGGACTCTTTTGACGAGACAAATAGAAGCGATGGACAGTATGAACAATAATCCCCGCATGGTACCGGCTCCAGAGGAATCTGAAACACAAAGAGAGAGATTTCTCTACCATTTTACACTCGGAATATTGAGTAAAGCACAGAGTAGGGTGAAGGAGGCAATAGCTTTGTCTGCAAACTCTCAGCCAGGACCGCATTTGGAGAAAACATTAAAAAGCTAGAGCGCCTCCCCATGATTTTATATTGTTTCCCCAATCCGGGATGTGTATTCTTGTTCAAACCTGTTTCTCTGATTGATAAAAATGTTCTCCCATTCCAACTCTGTTGTTGCCTTCCACCATCACAACTTCAAACAAATCGGTTGTTAAAAATCTAGATGATTATGTGTAAAAGGCTGAGCGATTGTAAGTCAGTGAACTGTTCCCTGTTCCTCACCCCTTGGTGAGGATTGCCTGCTCCTCACTCGAAGTGGACAGGAATTCCAGCAGGAACTGTGTGAAAAGTCTCGAAGGAAAATGTTTCCCAGATCAGATGCTGACAGGAATATGTTTCCAGCACCTTATGTTCAGACAAGTCTCCAATCTTTACAGAGTCAACGTTTGGATAAATCCAAAGCTGCTAACAGCTGGGGGTTTAGGAAGAGGATTTAGGAACAAGTGCTGATGGTTTGAGAAGTGTCTCCACTCGGATATTCTCGCTGCTGCCGCTCTCCCAACTGGTACAGCTGTTTCCAGATGTACGCTTATAAAATGTGTGCCAGTGCTCAGAGCCTTCAGTCCAATGCGCTGAATGAGGAAGGTGCAGACAGTAAAGAGGGAAAAGCATCCCTCGCCCCAGTTGCAGTGAGTGAGGGGGGAACAGCAGCGGTTCCGCTGAGGTTGGATGCATTGTTCCCCGGAGTGGGCTCCGTCCACCCAGCCCTCTCACAGTCCACTTTCCATGTGGTTTTAACCACATTTCCTCATTCATCTCCAAAATCATCTGAAACGATTCTTGTCTGTTTCTGTCATTTAAAAATCTGTTCTCCGTGTTGGTAATTTCCAGGGAATTTCCAACATTGGAGCTTTGAATCCCCTTGTTTCAGCTTCATAACAGCCGCAGCAAACAAATAAACCAACTCGATTCTTCACAATAGGATTATCAATCTCTCTTTATAAGTGAACCTTTCTTGGTTTTAGTGGAGTAGCAGGCAAATCGCAAGGTCTAAACATGCAATAGTACATTTATAAATGGCCAGTCTGTGTGTAAAGCTCCTCATGTCCATGATGTTCCGATCTGGTCATTTGGGTTCCCCTAAAATCCCCAACACACTGAACACGCTGATCATGATGGAAATGAGCAGAATGCTGGGCAATAGGATCACAGTTCAATGAGGGAGGAGCTGTGTTTCATTACCCCCCCCCCGCCCCCAAGATTATTACAAGGACCCTTCTCAGTTTCAGTAATCCCCTTGCCCGCATTGTAACAATTCCCAATGACTTACCCTGAACGGTGATGTGCTCTGTAGCTGTCCCCGGATCCCAGCTGATGTGTACCAGTGTCTGCTGCACAGCCCCACAGCCACTCCTTATATCTCAGTCAGCACTACCCAAAGCAGCAGGAGATCAGAGTTACCGGGGAAAGAGTTAAAACAATCCTGATTCACAGCCCCAGGGGAGATGCCAGTCAGTAATGTGCAGCTCTGTACAGAATGGGCAATGTGAGGATTGCTGAATCTCACCAAAGCACTAATCAGAATGTCCCTAATCTTTATCCCTGGACCAATATTTAAAAGAATCACAGAAAATACTGTTAAATAATGATAGAAAAACAACTACATTACAGCAGCAAAGAGCCTGATACCTGCTAGATTTGGTATGATGAAAAAAGAGTTGCAGTTTTACAGAACCTTGTCACCAATTTCAGAAACATTCGGAGAACTTCATATGTAATGAAATAGAACAACTCCTGTTATGCGCTTTTTTAGCACCATGGAATTCCCCAAACAGCAGAGACCTGCATGTCCAATTAACCTGTTTTTCAATGGTGATGGGTGACGGAGCAATGTTGATCAAACCACCAGAACAACCACCCACACCTTTTTGAATAGTGCCACTCAGCGTGCACCCGAATTGACTATCTCCTTGTGACACTTCAAAGACAGCATCCCAGACAATGCAGCACTTTCTCAGCATTACATTAGGGTGTCAGCTTAGATTATGTCCTCATGGCTGGAAAGGGGGTTAAAAGGGAGCTAAAAATCCTTTCCCCAAGTTTAGCTTTTTCATATTATAATGTCCTTCAGTTCACAGGTAAACTCAGAGATCTTATTTTGGACATTCAGCGTTCAGGGTTGTAGGTTTTACTGGCGAGGTCAGCATTTGTTGTCCATGCTTAACTTCTCCTGAGAGAATGGTGGTGAATGGTTTACTTGAAATGTTGCTAACTGCATGATATGCTAGTTGTTAGAAAATTCCAGGATATTAACCCAGTGATGATGAAGAAATTGTGAAAATGGGTGGAACTTTATGACCTCATTGCACCTGTTTTGCGGGGGGAAAATGTCGTAAAATCAGGAGTGATGTGACTAGTGGGAATGGCACGCATTTTCCCTGACCGTTCCCATTTTACCCCAAAAAATCAACGCGATTGGGATCCTGTCCAAAATGGACGAAACTTCAATTTGCACTTTTTTACATTTGTCACAAAGTCATTAGCGAACCTCACTCCCAATCATCACAACTCAGCTGCCTTAACTGTCCCATTCGCTACAGCCAGGTTGGTCAGTAAAACACCTCATGTATAAAAGTTGTGTTCAGGCACTTGAGCAAAGAAGGTAAGCAAGGAGGTAAGTCTCTGCTTTCAAACTGCTCCGTGCTGCCATTTGTGGTGACCATGATGCGTTTTGGGTCGGGGGAGCCTGTGAGTGTGTGGGGAGAGGGAGGTGTTGCTGTTGTACATGGGGGCTGACTTTGGACTGACAGCGCGGACCAAGTTCAGAATATTACCTTCAGGTCTTAGCGCTGATTCTGGGTCCTTGTGCTGGCAGCAGCAAGCACTTGCTGGTGAGGGATAGGCTGGAAACTCTCTGAAGTGGCAGTGTTGCAGCCTCAGGACTTGTCAAGTAGCACTGTCTGTGGCCACTAATGCATAGGTTCTGGGTATGAGTTTGTGAATGGAGGGGGGAATAAAGTTGCCATTCTGGGGTCTGTGGGGGGGTATGGAGAGTGTGTTGCTTCAGGTCTGTGTGGGCATCATGGGGAGTGTATGTTGCTTGGGGTCTGTGGGGGGGTAGGAGAGTGCGTGTTGCTGGGGGTCTGTTGGGGGTTAAGGGGAGTGTGTGTTGCTGCGGGTCTGTTGGGGGTTAAGGGGAGTGTGTGTTGCTGGGGGTCTGTGGGGGAGATATGGGAAGTGTGTTGCTGGGGGTCTGTGGAAAGGAATGGAGAGTTGTGTTGCTGGGCTGGGGGAAAGTAGAATTCTTTGACTTCTCCATCTGTCTCTCCCCGTTCCCAAATACCAACCCCAACCCCCACCTCTTCAGATTGATGAGATGGTTTTTGCAATGCAGCCCATTAATCTTGCTGTTCTTTTGGTTACTGCTGGAGTTGAGGAGCTGGAGCAGGAGGGTGAATTGCGGGCAGAGGAGTCCTAGGCCTTACCACTCACAGGAGTAGAGGGAGATGGCCACCAGAGGCAGGATGTGGCCGTCATTCACGCAGGGGGAGGCACAGGAGAAGGAGGGGGCGGAGACCTCGGCAATTCCGCGTGAGAGTGGCCTTCGAGCAACCGTCAAACATTGCCTACTGCTGATGGCTACGGCTCCAAAAGGAGACAGTGTGGCACTTGTGCCATTTTGCAGGACCTGGCACTTTGGGGCATGGGGGTGGCACCCACTCGCGGTGGCTGTGAAAGTGACGTCCATCTTAAACCTTTACACCACCAGGTCCTTCCTGACCATCAGTGGCATTTCCCAATCATCCATCCACAAGTGTGCCAAGGAGGTCACAGATGCCCTGTATGCTTGGGCTGGCCAATATGTTAAATTTGAGCTGGACAAGGCCCAGCAGGAAGCTCGGGTTGCGGGATTCACGGCCATAGCAGCGATGCCAAGTGTGCAGGTGGCTATAGATTGCGCCCATGTCGGCCTCAAAACCCCAGTGAATTCATGAACAGAAAGGGCTTCCACTCAATAAATGTGTAATTAATGTGTGACCATCAGCTGAATATCCTGCACGTCTGCAGCAGACACCCCGGCAGTGTGCAAGTTGGCTTCATATTGAGGAATTCCCATGCCCTGGGGGTCTTTGAGGAAAGCCCAGGGTGCAGGGATGGCTCATGGGGAACATGGGATATCTGCTTCCGGTTTGGCTGATGACACTTGTGCAGAGGCCAGAGACTGATGCGGAGACCTGATATAATGAGGCCCATATTACCAATCGTTCAATAGTGGAGAGATGCATAGGGCTCCTCAGAATGTGGTTAAGGTGCCTGGATCACTTTGGCAGTGCCCTCCAGTATAGTCCCCTGATATCATCCCTATTGTGGTGGTGCGCTGTACCCTACACAACTGGCGCAGCAGTGAAGAAACCTTTTGGAGGAGAAAGACGTGGAGACTGATTGACCGGGCATCGCTGGGGAGGAGGCAGCCCAGCAGAAGGAGGATCATAACTGTTACTTGCCACTCATTAACCTAAATCTGAATGTTATCCAAGTCTTGCTTTATGTAGGCATGGACTTCTTCATTCAATAGCTGATAAGTTACAAGTTGAAATTAGAAACATAGAGAAAACATAAACAATGGGAGCAGGCCATTCAGCCCCTTGAGCCTGCTCCATCATTTAATATGATCATGTCTGATCCTCCATCTCAATGCCAAACTCCCACTCTCTTCCCGTACCTCATAATGCCTTTAGTGCACAGAAATATATTTCCTCCTTAAGCATATTCAGTGACTTGACTTCAACAGCCTTTGGTTGTAGAGAATTCCCCAGGTTCACTATCCTCTGAAAAGAATCATACAATTTCAGACCCATAGACTTTAATTTATATAAAAGGCTCAAAACACAGGGAGTTGTGGCCTGCAATTTCCTGGCTACCACCTCTAGGTGTTGCATGTGCCTGATTGAGGAAATAGTTCTATTAACTGAAACAAAGGACTCGATCTTGCCCGCCGCTCACACCGCACTCCCACAGCAGTGAAGCCGGAGAGTCTGGCCGCCAGCCAAATCTCCGTTCACTGGGGTGGGAAGGGAAAATTCCACTGACGTGAAAAGTGGAAAGATTCGGCCATGGTGTTTTAAGAATTTACAAAGGTTATCCTTTAGCTATACAGGGGATTGATAAGACCACACCTGGAGTAGTGTGAACAGTATTGGTCTCTTTTTTCTAAGGAAAGAGATAAATGCATTAGAAACAGTTCAGAGAAGGTTTACTACTAGCCTAACACCAGGAATGAGCGGATTGCCTTATGAGCAAAGTTTGGAGAGGTTAGTTTTATATTCTCTAGAGTTTAGAAGAGTAAGGCGGGATTGATTGAAACCTTTAAGATCCTGATGGGTATTTACAGGATGGATGTGGATGTTTCCCTTTCATTGGAGGATCTAGAACTAGGGATCATTATTTAAAACGAAGGGATCGCTCACTTAAAATGGAGATGAGGAGAAATGTTTTCTCTCACAGCATTGTGAGTGTTTGGAGCTCTCTTCCTCAAAAGGCAGGGGAATTAGAACCTTTGAATATTTTTAAGGCAGAGCTGGATAGATTCTTTATTAACAAGGAGGTGAAAGATTATTGGAGGTAGACATAAATGTGGGATTGATTTTACAATCAGATCAGCTGCAATCTTACTGAATGGTGGAGTTAGTTTGAGGGGCCAGGTGGCCTACTCTTGCACTTAATTCGTATGTTCATTTTATTCACTTCACTACAGACTGATGACAACGTTAATGGGGAGATAGGGAGGATCAATGCAGAACTTGAAATACTGGGCGGAATTTTCCCGTACCGCCTGCCAGGGAATCATAACGAGCGGGACACGGACCATGCAAAGTTCTGTTGATTTCAGATTGGATTTTCTGGGCTTGAGGCAAACGTAGCCGGAAAATCTTAGCATGTCATTTACTTAGCATGTCGTTAAGAAATTCCACACGACATTGTCCAGCCTCGCTTGGACTTAACCCGTCGCCGGTTGGTCCTCAAGTTAAAAGGGTTACATTTCAACAGGACTGGGACCAATGGCCTGTTGGTGATTTTCACTATTATTAGGAATCATTTAAACTAAGTTGTCAGGGGGCATGGGAACAAACATATAGCTATAGAAATGAGATATAAAATAGCAAAAGTGAGAATGTTGGGTAGTATCAGAGATAGAAATGGTATAATCTTTGTTAAGGACAGAGTGAGAGGGGCTAGGCTCTGGTGTTAAGGAATGAGGTAGGTCAAGTGAATCAATGTATCATAAGTTCTAGATTAGCAATGGAGAAGAGCAAAAAAAAATCAAAAGTCAAATTTCTATATTGGAACAGGGTTAATTTCAGTGAGATGAATGGGGATTTATCCAGGATAAAATTGAATCAGATATTGATAGGGACAAAGAAACAGCACAATGGGCAATCCTTAAGGTAGAGATGCTTCAGTTACAGGCTAGGTATATTCCAAAAAGGATGCAAGGTAATGGTCAGAGCTTCTTGGATGAATACGGAGATAGCAAATATGATTTCATAAAAAATAGAGTCTATGCAAGTCAACATAATTCTTCAAGTGAGCCCAAGGACAAATACAATGGGTGACATCTTCCAGTCCCGCCAGGGCCAACATTATTGAAGGTGGGACAGGAAAATCCCAGCTTATAAATTGGGAGGGGAAATGACAAGGAAGATATGATGGGCAAAGCAAGAATAAGGGAATAGAAGGCATTCAACATATAAAGGAAGCCAAAAACCTTCTACCAACATATAAATAGTAC
Source organism: Carcharhinus amblyrhynchos (assembly GCF_965287045.1). Classification (NCBI taxonomy): domain Eukaryota; kingdom Metazoa; phylum Chordata; class Chondrichthyes; order Carcharhiniformes; family Carcharhinidae; genus Carcharhinus; species Carcharhinus amblyrhynchos. The sequence continues at coordinate 118,618,582 of NC_137326.1, read as the reverse complement.
ATGAGTAACAAGAAATGAACTAGGACCTATTAGGGGCAAAGAATGTGAAGTATATTCAGAGGCTTAGAATACTTAATGAGTATTTTGTATCTATGCTTACTGAGGAGGAAGATTCTGACATACTCTCAGTAGAAGTGAAGATTGTAACGGCAATGGAAGAGATGTATACTGATGGGTGATAGATACTGGAAATACTACTGACTATGCTTTGGATAAATGGCCAAGTCACCTGGTCCTTACATTCCATGTTGCTAAAGATAGTGGAGGTGGAGATAACGGAAGGTTTGCCATAATCTTCCAATCTTCCGCCTCTTCCTCTGGGGAGATGCCAGAGGATTGGAGAGTGACAAATGTGACACGAGGTACTTGGAAAGGCTTGTGTTAAGGAGAGCCAGTATTGATTTGTATAAGTTACAACATACTTGACTAATGTATTTGAATTTTTTGTTGAAGTAATTGATGAAGGGAATCTGTCTACCTGAGTTTTAAGAAAGCCTTTTATAAGGTACTATATAGAAGGCTGGCTAATCAAATTGAGGTTTAGACAATAGAATGAGCAGTGCCAGGCTAGGTTAAGAAAATGACTTAAAGAAAGAAAGCAGAATGCTGTGATAAATTGTGTTTTTTTTTAATTCTGGAGGATGGTAGGCAGTGATGTTTCCCAGCATTCAGAATAAAGCTGCAGTCTTGGACAGCACTGAAGACAAACAAGATGCCTCAGGAAAGCCAGAGACCTGGTAAGGGGAGTTAGAGTTGCCCCTAGTTTCTCAGCTGTGGCTGAGAACTAGACCAGTGTTTTTCAAAGTGGGGGTTGCGATCCATGAATGGGTTGCGGGATTCTGAACAATGTGATGCCAAAAATGATCCACAAAAATCAACAGAACTTTATTCAGTTTTTCTCTCTGGGTAAATCCTTGCTGCAGTAAAGTGCATGACCACATGAAACAAGAATAAACAGGTCAGTGTGTCCTATATGTGCACCTGGCACCAAGGGTTGGCATGGTGGCATAGTGGTCAGCACTGCTGTCTCGCAGTGCCAGGGACCTCGCTTCAATTCTGGCCTCAGGTCATTATCTGCGTAGAGTTTACACATTCTCCCCCTTTTTTGCGTGGTTTTCCTCCAGGTGCTCCGGTTTCCTCCTGCAGTCAAAAGATGTGCAGGTTAGGTTGATTTGCCATGCCAAATTGACCCTCATGTCAGGGGATTAACAAGGTAAATATGTAAGTTTATGGGAATAGGGCCTGGGTGGGATTGTGGTCAGTGCAGACTCGATGGCCAAAAGGCCTCCTTCTGCACTACAGGAATTCTATGATTCTAAGTGTCCTTTATGTACATGCACTTGGTGCTAATTCACTCATTGCCTATTTTCTATTCTACTGAGGCAAATGCACTCATGGATTGCTTTGTTAGGTGATAGCTGATAAACCTACTGGCCAGGATTTTGCAACTGAACCTGCCAGACATTCCACTGAGTCCATGACAGGACAGAGCAGTACTAATGTTAGCTATATACAGAGCACTAGAGCCTCTTGTGAACAGTCTGCAATGAAAAATCTAAAATCAGGAACAACACAGTATTAAGATGACCTTTTTTTGAGATATGGTTTTGTCAGTTTTGCCAACGGGGCAGCACAGTGGTACAGTGGTTAGCACTGCTGCCTCACAGCATCAGGGACCCACTTTCGATTCTTGGCTTGGATTATTGCATGGGGTCTGTACATTCTCCCTGTGTCTATGTGGGCTTCTTCCGACTGCTCCTTTCTTCTCTCGCAATCTGAAGGATGTGCTGGTTTGGTGCGTTGGCCATGTTAAATTCTCCCTCAGTGCACCCAAACAGGTGCCAGAGTGTGGCAACTAGCGGATTTTCACAGTAGTTTCATTGCGGTGTTAATGTAAGCCTACTTGTCACACTAATAAATAAACTTTAAAACATCAGGGTGCAAAGCCTATGTGTGTTATATGTGGGGAATTACTGGTGAATGAGAATTAAAAACCCTTGAAATTGCAGGTATCAGAAGCTTAAGAATGGCATTCTGGAGAACAATCCTTTGGACTTGTTTCAAAGGATGCAGCAAGAAGTGAAAGCTCAAGTTCTTTGACAAAGCACAGTTAGCCTCGTACATGGTAATTTACTGCATGGCTGAAGAGAACGTGCCCCACATTATTATAGAGAAACTGATTCTTCCTGCAACCTGTGGCGACTTCACTGATTAGAAGTCATCTGATTTGTGATATTGCTGAGAATTTACAAGTACAGCTTATTTCTCAGTTAAAGTTAGTGGGCGATTTCTCAGTGCAATTAGATGAAAGTACAACTGGCTGTACCACTTGTTGTGCCACCTTGTTAGTTTATGTTTGGTATATTTGACACAATGGATTTGTTGAGGATTTGCTGTGCTGTTTGACATTACAGACCATCATAGCTGGCGCCCAGGTGTTTGAAGTTTGAATAGCTACGTGGTTGAATAAATGCAGACCCGACTGGGTTAATCAAGCGATGGGGCAGCCAGCATGACTGGGAAAACAGAAAAGTTACATTAAGGATGAAGGCGGCAGCTAAAAGGACATAGTAGGGAGTAATTGCTTTACTGGGGCGGCATGGTGGCACAGTGGTTAGCGCTGCTCCTCACAGCACCAGGGACCCAAGTTGGATTCTGGCTTGGGTCACTGTCTGTGTGGAGTCTGCACATTCTCCCCACATTTGTGTGGGTTTCCTCCAGATGCTCCAGTTTCCTCCCATAGTCCAAAGACGTGCTGGTTAGGTGCATTGGCCATGCTAAATTCTTATTCAGTGTACCCGAACAGGCGCTGGACTGTGGCGACTAGGGGATTTCACAGTACCTTCATTGCAGTGTTAATGTAAGCCTACTTGTGACTAATAAATAATTTTTACTTTATTCACTGCTCGGCATTGGCATTGAAAGGAATTCCATTGAATCTTGAAGTGGTGTTGAAAGGAGTTGTGAAAGTCATTAAAATCAGCGCACTGAATACCAGCCTTTTTCAGTCTCTGTGTTCTGAAATGGGGGCTGAGCTGACTCATTTATTGATCCACATAGAGCTATGTTGGCTATCGAGGGGTCAGGTGCTTGAGAGATTGTATTAAATACATGTTTTTGTCTTTGAGAAATTGTCGCCATATTTGGTGATGAAAATGAGATTTTAACTCCACTTTGTTGACAGGATAAAGGAAGTGAATGGGTGGCTCAGAGATTGGTGTGGGAGGAATGGGATCGAATTTATGGGGCATTGGCACCAGTATTGGGGTAGGTGGGACTTGTTCGGGCGGGATGGGGTTGGTCTGAATCGTGCTGGGACCAGAGTGCTGGCGAATCGAGTAAAGAGGACTGTAGACAGGGCTTTAAACTAATTAGGGGGGGGGAGGGTGCGAGGGTAGGTGATGTTAGGAGGTCTACAGTTAAGGATAGGGTACAGGTAAGGGAAGAGGCTGAGGATGTCCCAAGTGGTGGCGTTACGGCAAATAGGGTCCAGAAGAAGGCTGGGATGAAAGCGCTTTATCTGAATGCACGAAGCATTCGGAATAAAGTGGATGAGCTGGTGGCGCAGATCGACACAAATGGATACGATCTGGTGGCCATTACAGAGACGTGGCTGCAAGGTGACAGGGACTGGGAGATGAATGTACAGGGCTATCAAGTGTTTAGGAAGGATAGGCAGGAGGAAAGAGGGGGTGGCGTAGCTCTGCTGATTAAGGACAGCATCAAGGTGGTAGCAAGGGATGATATCGGAGCCAAAGAGCAGAAAGTGGAATCGTTGTGGGTGGAGATTAGGAACAGCAAAGGGAGGAAGACGCTGGTGGGTGTCGTCTATAGGCCCCCGAATAATGATCTGGAGGTGGGGCGGGCTGTTAACGCGCAAATAAGTGTGGCGTGCAGGAATGGGACGGCAGTAGTTATGGGGGATTTCAATCTGCATATTGATTGGTCGACCCATGTTGGACGAGGTGGGCTCGAGGAGGAGTTCTTGGAATGCTGCCGGGATAGTTTCCTGGAACAGTGTGTGTTGGAGCCGACGAGGGAGCGAGCTATCTTGGATCTGGTGCTATGTAATGAGGCGGGTAGAATTAGGGACCTTGCGGTGAAGGATCCTCTTGGAGAGAGTGATCATTGTATGGTGGAGTTTCTGTTGCAGATGGAGGAGGAGAAAGTGGGTTCCCGGACACGCGTCCTTTGTTTGAATAGAGGGGAGTACGGTAGGATGAGAGAAGAATTGGCGAATGTGGACTGGGGGAGCGCGTTGGAAGGTAGGTCTGCTGAGGAGCAGTGGAGGATCTTTAAGGAGATCTTTCTTGGTGCTCAGCAGAAATTTATTCCGATGGTTAAAAAGGACAGTAGGAAGAGAGGTAATAAGCCGTGGATAACGAAGGAGGTGAAGGAAAGTGTTAAATTAAAAGCGGAGGAATTTAGAGTAGCTAAGAGCAGTGGGCAAGAAGAGGATTGGGAAAGGTTTAAATGTCAACAAAGATTGACAAAAAAGTTGATAAAGGAGGGTAGAAGAAGCTATGAAGCTGGGCTAGCGCTTAATATAAAAAAGGATAGCAAGAGTTTTTATAAATATATAAAAAGGAAGAGGCTGGCTAGGGTGAACGTTGGTCCCTTAGAGGATGAGAAAGGGGACCTAGTGGTAGGGGATGGGGATATGGCTAAGGTCTTGAATAACTTTTTTGTTTCTGTCTTCACGGAGGAGGACGTGAATAATTTGCCGGGTGTTAGCGATGGAAAGGTGGTAGGACTGGAGGGTCTTAATGACATTACTGTTACTAGAGAGGTGGTGCGCGACAGACTGGAGGGGCTGATTGTGGACAAGTCCCCAGGACCGGATGGAATGCATCCGAGGGTTCTGAAAGAAATGGCGGAGGTTATAGTGGATGCCTTGGTGGTTATTTTCCAGACGTCGCTGGATTCCGGGGAAGTGCCGGAAGATTGGAAAACGGCTAATGTTACGCCGTTGTTTAAGAAGGGTGCCAGGCAAAAGGCGGGGAATTATAGGCCGGTTAGTTTAACGTCTGTGGTAGGTAAAATGTTAGAATCTGTCATTAAGGAGGAAATTGCGAGGCATCTTGAAGGGAATTGCTTGATAGGGCAGATGCAACACGGTTTCATTAAAGGGAAGTCATGTCTGACAAATTTACTGGAGTTCTATGAGGATGTGTCTAGGGCGGTGGATAGAGGAGAGCCGGTGGATGTGGTCTTTCTGGATTTTCAGAAGGCGTTTGATAAGGTACCTCACAAGAGGTTACTGCAGAAGGTCAGAGGACATGGAGTTGGGGGTAGGGTGTTAGCGTGGATAGAGGATTGGTTGTCAAATAGGAGGCAGAGAGTGGGGGTCAATGGGTGCTATTCGGATTGGCGGTTGGTGACTAGTGGGGTGCCCCAGGGGTCGGTGCTGGGGCCTCAGCTATTTACCATTTATATAGATGATCTGGAGGAGGGAACCGAGTGTAGCGTGTCGAAATTTGCTGATGACACCAAGATTGGGGGAAAGGCAAATTGTGCGGAGGGTGTGGAGAGTCTGCAGAAGGATCTAGATAGGCTGGGCGAATGGGCCAGGAAATGGCAAATGGAATTTAATGTTGGCAAGTGTGAGGTGGTCCACTTTGGTAGGAAGAATGGTAGGAAGGACTATTACTTACGTGGCGAAAAACTGCAGCAGGCGACGGTGCAGTGGGACCTCGGGGTCCTTGTGCATGAGTCGCAAAAACCCAGCCTGCAGGTGCAGCAGGTGGTCAGGAAGGCGAATGGGATGCTGGCCTTCATCGCGAGGGGGATTGAATATAAAAGTAGGGAGGTCTTGCTGCAGCTGTATAGGGCATTGGTGAGGCCGCAGCTGGAGTACTGTGTGCAGTTTTGGGCGCCGCACCTGCGCAAGGATATTTTGGCCTTGGAGGGAGTGCAGAGGAGGTTTACTAGGCTGATACCGGAGTTGAGGGGGTTGAGCTATGAGGAGAGGCTGAATAAACTAGGCTTGTACTCGTTAGAGTTTAGAAGAATGAGGGGAGATCTCATTGAGACGTATAAGATGATGAATGGGATGGATAGGATAGAGGTGGAGAGACTCTTCCCGCTCAAAAAAGACAGTAGGACTAGGGGGCACAGCCTCAAGATAAAGGGGGGGCGGTTTAGAACGGAGTTGAGGAGGAACTTCTTCACTCAAAGGGTGGTGAATATCTGGAATTCTCTGCCCGTTGAAGTGGTGGAGGCTGCCTCGCTAAATATTTTTAAGAAGCGGGTTGATGGGTTTTTGATAAGAGAGGGGATTAAGGGTTATGGGGAGAGGGCGGGAATGTGGAACTGAGCCACGACAGATCAGCCATGATCTTATTGAATGGCGGGGCAGGCTTGAAGGGCCAGATGGCCTACTCCTGCTCCTATTTCTTATGTTCTTATGTTCTTATGTTACCTTGCAGACATCTTTTCGATTCTAAAAAACCTGAGCCTAAAATTGCAAGGAAAGGATGATGACTTTTTTCGGCACTGGGAACAATTAGATGCTGTCCAAAAAGCATTGAAAGTTTGATAAGTGCGACTATAAAGCCTCAACTACGACACGTTCCCTATACTGCTACAGCACAGCAAAAAAATAGTGTTAGTAAGGAAACTGTCAATAAACTGACAAGCCTCATTCAATTGCATCTGCCTGCATTTATCAACAGTTTTTGGTGTTGCTTCGCAAAGAAGAAATTATGTTTTGAAAGAGAAAGGGTGGATGAACAATCCCTTTGAGATTGATACCCCAGAGTCATTAAACTTGCAGCTGACTCCAAACGAGGAGACTGAGCTGTTGCACCTGACCTGTGACAGCATGTTAAAAACACACCACAAGTCCATGAGGTTGTCAGCATTCTGGATTAGCATCTCCCAGGAGTATCCAGTGCTGAGTAAAACAAGCATCTGATTGCTATTGCCATTCATGACAACCTACATACGTGGAGTGGGATTTTCCATTCTTACAAAGGTGAACACAGTGCAAAAGGAACTAACTGAACTCTACAGCTGAGTTCACCCACACCTATACTCTACAACTCCACCTAGAGAACAACTAACGCCATTCCACTATTTAAGAAGGATTGTAGAAATAATCCAGAAAACTATAGAAAAGTGAGTCTCATGTTAGTGTTAGGGAAACTATTGGAAAAAATTCTGAAGGAGAGAATCTATTTTCAGTTGGAGAGGCAAGGTTTGATCAGAGATAGTTAGCATGGCTTGGGCAGAGGAAGGTCAAATCTAGCAAATTTGATTGAATATTTGGAGGATGTGACAAGTTGCGTGGATGAGGGTAGTGCAAATGATGTCATTTATATGGATTTCAGCAAAGCCTTTGCTAAGATCCCACATGGGAAACTTATAAAGAAGGCAAATGCACATGAGGTACAGGGTAATTTTATAAAGTAGATTAAAAATGGTACAATTGCAGGAGACAGAGGGTGATGATTGATGGCTGTTTTAGTGACTGGAAGGCAGTATCCAGTGGCATACAACAGGGATCTGGGTCCCCTATTATTCATTATTTATATCAATAGCATAGATAACTATGTGGAGGGTAAGATTAGTAAGTTTGCAGATGACAAAAAGGGTGACCAAGTGGTTAATAGAGAGGTTGAGTGTCTTGGGCTAAAAAAAGATATAGACGGGATGGTTGAATGGACAGTAAGAGGCAGGTGGAATTTAACCCTGAAAAGTGTGAAGTGATGCACTTTGGAAAGAGTAATTTGACAAGGAAGTATTCAATAAATGGTATGATACTAGGAAGTTCTGTGGAACAAAGAGAACTTGGCGTGTTTGTCCATAGGTCTCTGAAGATCGAAGGGCATGTTAGTAGAGTGGTGAAAACAGCATATGGGGCACTTGCCTTTATCAGTCATGACATAGATTACAAGAGCAAGGAAGCCATGTTGGAGTTGTATAAAACTTTGGTGAGGCCATAGCTAGAGTACAGTATGTAGTTCTGTTCACCACATTTTAAGAAAGATGTGATTGCACTGAAGGGGGTGCAGGTTCACCAGGATGCTGCCTGGGATGGAACATTTAAGTTATGAAGAGAGGTTTGATAGGCTTGGGTTGTTTCACTGGAGCAGAGAAGACTGAGGACAGCTGATCGAGGTGTACAAGATGAGGGGCATGCACAGGGTGGATAAGGAGCAGCTGTTCCCCTGAGTTGAAGGGGTCAGTCACGAGGGAACACAAGTTCAAAGTGAGGGGCAGGAGGTTTTGGGGGAATGTGTGGAGAAACCTTTTACCCAGAGGGTGGTGATGATCTAAAATGCGCTGCCTGGGAGGGTGGTAGAGGCAATTTGCCTCACCTCCTTTAAAAAGTACCTGGATGAACACTTGGCACGTCATAACATTCCAGGTTATGGACCAAGTACTGGTAAAGGGGAATCGGTGAGACATCAGGAGTTTCACAGTGTCGCTGCAGACTCGATGGGCTGAAGGGCCTCTTCTGTACTGTATGATTCTATTCCAAGACATGCGTGTTGTCCTGTCATCCCATGAACCTGATTGGAGTGAGATGGTGAGGACCAAGCAGGCTCACTTGTTACATTAAGTAGTAACTGAGCATGGCGTGGGTCGTGAGGCACGGCTAGTTGTAAAAGTGGGTCACCGGAACAAAAGCTTAAAAAACACAGCTCTAGGCCATGTGGGAGAGTGGGGATTTGAAGTGTAGATTTTTGGCAGCACCAGGCTGGAAAAGGCATATGGAATGGTGCCAGCAGGAAGTGCTATTGAGCTTGTTAATAATCACGTGCAATTTTTCATTGCCTCTGCATTTTTTAGGCGTAGCATGTATATTATTGGGAGCAGTTTCCAGCAGCTGTGACAAGGTGGCACAGGGCAGAGGAGCAATCCTGCCACCTGAACCAATGCTGAATGTAGCAGCAGATTTTGCCAGTGAAGGAGACATTGTTGGTTTTAACCATTTTGTGAACTTTTCTGTGCCATCAATGAAACATAAAGAGTCGTTCAGAGAGCTGGAAGTCTTTAAATTTGAAACCATGACCTACTTCCTGTTTGTTGCATTACCCTGTGGTATATGTGTACGCTGACTACAATCCCAATTAGAAACTGAGCCTCACTTTGCACCTCCAATTGCCCTCCTTCCTGCCAGGTGGCAACTGATTGACCATCCGTGCTTGATTGGACATACTGAGCAATAGGACGGGGGACAAGGGGAAGGGGGGAGCAGGCCGACCATTCAATGTTTGTTCAAGCTCCTTCATCATACAGGGCAGCGTGGTGGCTCACAGCTGACTCACAGAGCCAGGGACCTGGGTTCAATTCCCGCCTTGGTCACTGTTTGTGTGGAGTTTGCATATTCTCCTTGTGTCTGAGTGGGTTTCCTCCGGGTGCTGCAGTTTCCTCCCACAGTCCAAAGGGCTGGTAAGGCTGACTGGCTATGCCAAGTTGCCTCTTAATCTTAGGGGGTTTAGCAGGATAAATACATTGGGTTATGGGGATAAGGCCTGGGTGGGAATGTTTTCGGTGCCGGTTCGATGGGCCAAGTGGCCTCCTGCACTAAATGGATTTTATGATTCTGTGAACACATGAAACTATGAAAAGCCAGCATACAGCACCAAGCCTCAGCCATCTCCTGGTACCTCTGTCTTCATAAGATCAGAAGTGGGGATTTTCGCCAATGATTGCACAACATTCAGCATCATTTGCAAATCCTCAGATAGAAACAGTCAACGTTCAAATGCAAGAAGATCTGGACAATAGCTAGACTTGGGCTAACAAGTGGCAAGTAACATTCATGCCACACAAATGCCAGCCAATAAGCATCACCAATAAGAGATAATCTAACCACCGTCCCTTGACATTCAGTGATGTCACCATCCCTGAATCCTCGACTGTCAACATCCTTGGAGTTACCATTGACCAGAAACTCAGCTCCACTCACCACATGAACACAGTGGCTACAAGAGCAGGTCAGTGGCTAGGAACACTGCAGTGAATAACTCACCCTCTGAGTCCCCAGAGCCTGTCCACCATGTACAAGGAGTGTGATGGAATACTCCTCACTTGCCTGAATGGGTGCAGCTCCAGCAACACTCAAGAAGCTTGACACCATCCAGGAGAAAGCAGCTCGCCTGATTAGCACTACACCTACAAACGTCCACTCCCTCCACCACTGACGCCCAGTAGCAACAGTGTGTACTATCTACAAGATACACTGCAGAAATTTACTGAAGATCCTTAGACAGACTCAAAGATCCAAACCCAAAACCACTTCCATCGAGAAGGATAAGGGCAGCAGATATATGGGAACACCATCACCTGCAAGTTCCCCTCCAAGCCACTCACCATCCTCACTTGGAAATATATCGCCGTTTCTTTGCAGTTGCTGGGTCAAAATCCTGGAATCTCCTCCCTAACGACATTGTGTGTCAACCCACAGCACATGGACTGCAGCGTTTCAAGAAGGCAGCTCACCACCACTGTCTCAAGGGCAACTAGGGATGGGGAGCAAATGCTGGCCAGCCAGCGACACCCATGTCCCACGGATAAATAAAAATAAAGAACACCTGGCTGCTAATGGCCAAGTCCCTCTCTGAGGCATTGCTATTTTTAGGCAGCTGAGCTAATTGTTGACGTGGCCATGACTTGTTACCCATTATGTAGCTACCTCCCTTCATAATGTTTGCCCTACACAGTGTGTATCCCATATACTCCCGCAAAACTCCCAATGCAGCTACCCCTCCCCTCCTCCCTTTTACAAGCTCATAACGAGCTCCTTAACAACTTTAATTCCCTTTCATTGGAGATTGGGCCCTCTGCTCTAGAATATGTGTGGAGCCAGGAATGGCCTTGCAAAACTGACTTGCTGACTGGTACCCATATTTTCAGTTCCTGTCCGCCTCCTCTCTGAAAATTCAGCCCAAAGAGCTAGCACAGACATAATGGGCTGAATGGCGTCCTATGTGCTGTACTATTCTTCGATTCTACACCTCAATTCCCCAATTCCTGATTTACCATGTGCCCTCCATCCTTCCACACCACCATCAGTGACCAAAAACACCAACACATGATAAATAAATGATTTTAGCTCTGCTGTTATGAGCAGATGAAGAAAGGGATCCATACACCTCAGCACTGATTGAGAAGGAAAATCACCCACAAAGGCATTGTGGTCCATTCTCATACACACCCCATTATTTGGATGAATAGTATAATTAGGAAAAGCCTGATAACAAGTCGTTACATCAAGTATGAAGTGGGAAAACAAAAAAATGGAAAGCTTAATACGAATACCTTCAGAAAATGAAATGCAATGCTTCTTTAAAGAATGGTATATTTGGAAATTAATGCCTCTGTTCACATATTTCTGCCTGTGTCCCCTGAGTACTTATACAGTATGTGGTTTTCGGAGCAGAGGGATTGTTTTGTTGACAAGTGGAACATGAACTCTGGCTCTTGCTGACTCTGGAATATATAAGTATAAAGGAGAGAAACAAGTTGGTGCTCAATGTACGATGGAGTGGTAACCATGTATTTCTCCACGGGATGGGCGCCTAGTAATATTGAAATATTATTGTACAGAGGAGAAATGTGAATGGATGGCAATTTGCTCCATCTTGGGCTCCTCCCAACTGTCAGCTTAAAAGAGTAACAGAGACATAGCAGCACATTGGCACAATGGTTAGCACTGCTGCCTCACAGCACCAGGTACTCAGGTTCAATTCCTGGCTTGAGACACTGAGTGTGTAAAGTTCACACATTCTCCTTGTGTCTTGTGTGGGTTTCTTCTAGGTGCTCTAATCTCCTCTCACAGTCCAAAGATATGAAGGTTAGGTGGATTGGCCATGCTAAATTCTCCTTCAGTGTACCCGAACAGGTGCTGGACTGTGGCAACTAGGGGATTTTCGCAGTAACTTCATTGCAGTGTGAATGTAAGCCTATTTGTGACCAATAAATAAACTTTAAGTCAATTACTAAGCTACCATATCAATTAACATGCGAGTTCCAAGATAAATATGTATAATTTTGTTTCTAATAGAGAATCCAAGCCTTATTAATGTTATCAAGCGACATTAAAATAACCATCAACGTTTGAAGCAGTACTTATCTTGAATCTCCAAGCTGACAGCTATCAAGTTTAGTAAGGATACTTGTTATCACAGCTAAGGGAACCATCATCATTTCAATACAGCAGCGTATCTTTACTTGAGAGATGCTGGAGCGTATCCTATGAATCTAAAAATCATATCATATAGTTCCAGTATTTATACCCTCAAATAACTAAACCAACTGGAAATATGTGGATCATTTGGCAAATTAACATCCTTTGTTTTGCATCAACATCGTTCAATCAAACTTGACACTGAGAGGTGCAGGGTGTTATTATTTTCTTGCAATACCAAGTTTCCAGGATTTCATTAACATGTTAGTTAAGGTCGATCTTGAGGTCATCCATTGCTAGATTGCAGCATCTTACAATTTATGGTTAAATATTTTGAGCAAGTTCCCAGCTTAGTGGATAACTGACTCAGTGGGGGCAAATTTTCCCACTCCACTTACCAGGGGAATCATAGAGGGCAAGGGGTGGACCATGGAAATGGCCGCTGACATCAGACAGGACTTCCCAGTTTCGGGATGAGTGCAGTTGGAAAATCCCACTAAGTGACATTTTAATTTAGATTTTTTAAAAGATGTCACATAATGGGAAGAATTTAATGTACGCTCCTGAGGCAGGCTTGGAGCTAGGAAAGGCATTTACTCAGCTATTGGATGGCAGTGGGCTTGTGACCAACCTTCCTGACCTTACCCAACCTGCTCTTAGCCTCTATTTAAGGACTTAATTCAGTCACCAATACTCTTAAACCAATAGCAAGTGACCTGTCACAATGAGGGGAACCCAAACAGAAAAACCTCAGCAGTTTGCCCTCCAGCTCCAAGGGGGTCCCTGTGCGTGAAGAATTCAGTGTCTGATTAAGGGTCCCAGGAAACGGCCACAGACAGCCACCCCATGCCCTTTCTACTGACTTTGTTCCATTACATCCATTCCGCCCTCACCTCTCGGCCTGGTATCCAGCGCTAATCTTAGGCCTATTTGGTGGGATACCATCAGCAATCATTTTGATGCGAGTTCTGCCTCCCCCGGACATGTCAGGCCAGCCAAGACCCCTTCCCCGCGGTTGCCTTGATCCTGCCCCTGGCCGTCCCGATCTCCTCCCTCCCTTCCCCCATCAGCAGTCCCGACCACCCCCTCCCCTCCCTCCGAACAACCCCCCCCCGGGCAGGCTGACCCAATGTCCAGCCCCGATCACTGGCCGCCCTCCATCTGTCACTGATGCTGAGTGCAGAGTGGCAGCAGGACACTCCCCCTGCACCCCCCGCCCCCCCGCTCCCCCCCCCCCCCTGCTGACTGTCCTCCCCCCCCCGCCCCCCCCCAGAGATCCCACACCTCATTATGCCCTGCCCCACTCTGGCCCCACCCCTTGGCACTACCTGATACCTGGTGGGTAGTGCCAAGGTTCCTCCGGGCTTTGCCACTTTGCCCCTTGGGCAGTGTCATGGGGCCAGGCTGGCATTGCCAAGCTGGCAATGTCCAGGGGGCACTCCCTCACTCCCAACCTCTTGAAGCCTCCATGGCACCCCCCCCCCGCTTCACTCCAGTGGTGTCGGGTCGCCAGTGGGGAGTTTTGGAAATCCCTGGAGTGGAACAGTCCTGGCAGACAGGGGTACTCTACTGGGCCCAGAGCCTTCAGTCCCGGGCTCGCTAATTACATGCAAAATCTAATTTAAATAAATGCCAATTTCTGGCACTGAGCTGACAGTGCTGAAAATCTGGCACCCGGAAATTCGGGGAGGCCGTGGCTCCAGGCAGGGAGCCCACTACACGGCCCCCGCTTGTGTCTCCTGGCCCGCTGTGTTGCTGGGCTGGGAGAATCACCCCCATGATATTCAAAGCATTGAGATCTTCTGATTGTACATTTGCAGGTTTTTCATGGCTGTTCACCTTAAACCTGCTTCTTCCTCTGGTTATGTGAACTCCTCAGGGAATGCTGTTCCCATGGAGAGAGTTGTTGCTGTGGCAATTGTTGCTACTCGCCTTTTTAGGGACCGGCTGGTGCACCTGCTGGTTGTACAGTTCCTCGCTCAGTTGGTGGAATGAAATCTTCCTCATCAGCTGTCTGCTCTGAAGGAGCAACTTGTCTGGTTACATGAAGATTTCTTGTTTTCATCAAGCTATTGGGTTGTTCATGTCCTGGGTGTACAATCGCGGTGCAACTGTCTGACAAAGAGTCCAGGTTGCCATGTTGGCACAGCACAATGGCACTGTGGTTAGCGCAGCTGCCTGACAGCACCAAGGATCTGGCTTTGATTCCTGGCTTGGGTCACTGTCTGTGCGGAGTCTGCATGTTCTCCTTACATCTGCATGGGTTTCCACCAGATGCTCCAGTTTCCCCCCCACAAGTCTGAAAGATGTGCAGGTTAGGTGCATTGACCATGCTAAATTCTCCCTCAGTGTACCCGAACAGGCCCTGGAGTATGGCGGCTCAGGGATTTTCACAGTAGCTTCATTGCAATGTTCATGTAAGCCTACTGGTGGCACTGAGAAATAAACTAAAAGAACTGAAAGAAAGTTGATTCTTGCTGAATGCATTAAATGTTAGCACTTCAATTGCCTCTCCAACTATCATCTCTGGCAATAACCTTGCAGCTTTATTGAGGTGAAACTTGGCTTTCTGTCATTTTACTTTGATTTTGAACACTCACTCCTGTTACTCCTTTTTTTTAATTCATTCGTGGGACATGGGTGTCTCTGGCTGGCCAGCATTTATTGCCCCTCCCTAGTTGCCCTTGAGAAGGTGGTGGTGAGCTGCCTTCTTGAATTGCTGCGGTCCATGTGCTGTGGGTTGACCCACAATGTTGTTAGGGAGCGGATTTCAGGATTTTGAACCAGTGACTGTGAAGGAACAGCTATATATTTCCAAGTTAGTATGGTGAGTGACTTGGAGGAGAACATGCATGTGGTTGTCTTCCCATTTATCTGCTGCCTTTGTCCTTGTAAATGGAAGTGATTGTGATTTTGGAAGGTGGTATCTAAGGATCTTTGGTGAATTGGTGCAGTGCACCTTGTAGACAGTACACATTGCTGCAACTGAGTGTCAGTGGTGGAATGTTTGTAGATGTGGTGCCAATCAAGTGGGCTGCTTTGTCCTGGATGGTGTCAAGCTTCTTGAGTATTGTTGGAACTGCACCCATCCAGGCAAACAAAGAACAAAGATCAAAGAAAATTACAGCACAGGAGAAGAATCTTCAGCCCTCCAAGCTTGCACTAACCATTCTGCCCAACTTAACTAAAATTCCCTGCTCTTCCGGAGACCATATCCCTCTATTCCCAACCTATTCATGTATTTGTCAAGACACCCCTTAAAAGTCATTATCACATCTGTTTCCACGATCTCCCCCGGCAATGAGCTCCAGGCACCCATCACCCTCTGTGCACAAAATCTGCTTTGTACATCTCCTTTAAACATTGCCCATTACACTTTAAACCTGTGCCCCCTAGTATTTGACTCTTCCACCCTGGGAAAAAGCTTCTGACTATCCACTCTGTCCATGCCTCTCATAATCTTGTAGGCTTCTATCAGGTCACCCCTCAACCTTCTTCATTCCAGTGAGAACAAACCAAATTTCTCCAACTTCTCCTCATAGCTGATGCCCCCATGCCAGGCAACATATTTTCTGTACTGTCTCCAAAGCCTCCACATCCTTCTGGTAGTGTGGCAACCAGAATTGAACACTATATTCCAAGTGCGGCCTAACTAATGTTCTATAAAGCTGCAACATGACTTGCCAATTTTTAAACTCAGTGCCCCGGCCAATGAAGGCAAGCATGCCGTATGCCTTCCTAATTACCTTCTGCACCTGCATTGCCATTTTCAGTGATCTGTGTACCTGTACACTCAGATTTGCCTATAAAAACTCTTAAGGGTTCTGCCATTTACTGTATATTTCCTATCTGTATTAGACCTTCCAAAATGCATTTCCTCATATTTGCCTGGACTAATCACCATCTGTCACCTCTCCACCCAAGCCTCCAACTGATCTATATACTGCTGTACCCTCTGATGGTCCTCATCACTATCTGCAAATCCACAACTTTTGTGTGGTCCACAAACATACTAATCAATCCAGTTACATTTTTCTCCAAGTCACTTATATATATTACAAACAGCAAAGGTCCCACCATGATCCCTGAGGAACATCATTTGTCACAGCCTTCCATTCAGAAATACGCCCTTCCACTGCCACCCTCTGTCTTCTTTGACCAAGTCAGTTTTGCATCCATCTTGCCAGCTCACCTCTGATCTCATGCAACTTCACCTTCTGCATCAGTCTGCCATGACGGACCTTGTCAAAGGCTTTACTGAAATCCATGTAGACAACATCCACCACCCTATCCTTATCAATCATCTTCACTACTTCCTCAAAAAATTAGATCAAGTTAATGAGACATGACCTCCATATATTGCCTCTCACTAATACATCCACTTATTTCTAAATGGGAATAAATCCTGACTTGAAGAATCCACTCCAATTATTTCTTTACCACTGATGTAAGGCTCACCGACCTGTAATTACCTGGATTATCCTTGCTATGCTTCTTAAACAAAGGAACAACATTGGCTATTCTCCAATCCTCTTGGGCCTCCCCTGTAGCCAGTGAAGATCAAAGATTTATCTCAAGGCCCTAGCAATTTTCTCCCTTGCCTCTTGCAGTATTCTAGGGTATATCCATCAGGTCCAGGGGACTTGTCTACCTTATTGTTTCTCAGGAACCCCAATCTCTCCTCCTTTTTGACCTCAACATGACTCAAACTATCTACACACCCTTTCCCAGACTCATCATCCACCAAGTCCTTCTCTTTGGTGAATACTTGCCCATTGCCTCTGGTTCCACAAATAGATTCCCTCCCTTGTCCTTGAATGGGCCAACCCTCTCCCTTGCTATCCTTTTGCTTTTTATATATGTACAAAAGCCTTGGGATTTTCCTTAATCCTGCTGGCCAATGCTTCTTCGTGACATTCCATCACACTCCTGACTTGTGTCTTAGAGATGGTGGATAGGCTTTGGGGAATTTGGAGGTGCGTTAGTCACTTCAAGTAGCCCTAGACTCTGACCTGCTTTTGTAGCACTGTGTATATGGTGGGTCCAGTTCAGTTTCTGATCAATGGTAGACCTAAGGATGTTAATAGTGGGGGATTCAATGATGGTTACACCACTGAATCTCAAGGAGTAGCACTTAGAATGTCTCTTATTGGTAATGGCCATTGCCTGGCATTTGTGCAGCATGAATGTTACTTGCCACTTGTCAGCCCATGCCTGGATATTATCCAGATCTTGTTGCATTTGATCAAGTACTGTTTCAGTATCTGAGGAATCATGAATGGTGCTGAACATTGTGCAATCATCGGCGAACATCCCCACTTCTGATCTTATGACAGAGAGAAAGTCATTGATGAAGCAGCTGAAGATTATCGGGCCTAGGACACTACCTTAAGATACTCCTGCAGAGATGTCCTGGAGCTGAGATGACTGACTCTCCACAAACACAACCATCTTCCTAGCTACCAGGAATGGCTCCAACCAGCAGAGAGTTTGCCTCCTGATACCCATTGATTCCAGTTTCACTAAGGCTCCTTGATGCCACACTTGGTGGAATGCAGCCTTAATATCAACGCTTGTCACTCTCACCTCACCTCTGGAATTCAGCCCTTTCGTCCATATTTGAACCAAAGCTGCAATGAGGTCAGGAGCTGAGCAGAGCTGGCAAAATCCAAACTCGGCATCACTGGACAATTGCTGAGCAGGTGGTGCTTGATAGCATTGCCAATTCATCACTTTGCTGATGATCGAGAGTAGACTGATAGGGCGGTAATCAGCCAGGTTGGATTTGTCCTGCTTTTTGTGTACAGGACGTACCTGGCCATTTTCCACATTGTTGGATAGATGCCAGTGTTGCAACTGTACTGGAAGATCTTAGCTGGGGAGTGGCAAGTTCTGGAGCACAAGCCTTCAGGACTATTGCTGGAATGTTAGCAAGCCCATTGCCTTTGCAGTATCCCGTGTCTCCAACCGTTTCTTGATATCACGTGGCTTCAGGAGGTATTTTGCAATTGCAAGTCTGGGGGTGAGATATCATTGAACTGGACTACTTTCCATGCAGTCAGTAAGTGTGTTTCTCCATTTCAGGATTGCCTGTGTACATTTGCGATGGATTGAGTCAATCTTTGATGTTCATTTTGCCAATTTGCACTGTTGTCCCTGCCCACTCCAGTGATCAACCGTAAAGTCCCTACAGTGCAAAAAGAGGCCATCTGCCCCATTGAGTCTGCACCAATTCTCCAAAAGGCGTCTTACCCAGTCCCATCCTGCCATCTACCCCATAACCTCGTGCATTTTCCCTGGCCAATCCACCTTACCTGCACATCTTTGGACTGTGGGAGGAAATTGGAGCACCTCGAGGAAACCCATGCAGACACTGAAAGAACTTTCAAACCACTTGCAGTGCCGGGGAAACTCCCAGATTGTGCCAGACAGCAATGCCTGGACAGGGTTAGGGAAGATAATGGTGATATGTGGGTGTGCTTCCTTTATTAAGACCGAGGCCAGAAATTCCAAGGTATTTTATAAAGTTAGCCTAGACCCTAAGTTTTACATTTGAGTTTGGCATGGATGAGCATAAGGTGTTTCATCCCAGGTATGACTCAAGTGACCCACTAGGAAACTTTTATCAAACAAAGTTTATTTAAGAACACAGCTAGAATATAATAAAAATAATCAGCAATTACCAATTACATTATTTAAACATTACACAGTATATCTCCTAACAGCTAGCTATCTCTGCTGTTCCAAGTTAAGCACCATCACACATACATATGCTTTTCTTCAGACTTAGTACAAAAAGCAAGTATGCTCAAGTGATGCTGGAATTTCAGCTTTTCAACACCTGCTATAAATTAGTCTTTTGAATGTTCAAAATTTCAGATCTTTTGGAAAACCTCTGAAGAGAGAGAGAGAGGGGGGCAGAGAGACACTGCCTTCTTCCACCAGCTCCTGGCAGCAACTGAGAAATGGAACTAAAAACTTGGAATGCTCCATAAAAAATAGCTGTCCCCAGGCATATCACCTGATCTGCCTATCGTCCTCAATCAAGCTCCACTCAGCAATCCCAAGGGACACTAAAAACCACAGGACCCTGTATTAGGTCAGATTAAAAGAAGCATAATGTCCATCATACTGCTTCAGTAACAATTAGAGGACACCGGGTGCAGACAACACAATGCCGTTAAAATCCTGCAGATTGCAGAGGATGTCATGTCCCTTTAACTTGCTTAACTTGAGGTTCATTACAAGCACAAACAGGCTCATGTTTGGCCTGTACAGCACTTCCTTTGCCTTCCTCAGGCTTGATTAATTCTGAGTGTGCCTCAGAAACTCTTTTCTCATCTCTTTAGGCATAATACTTCTAGTTCTTTTGTATATGATACCATCTTATGCAATCAGTTCATCTTTGTGTGCCCAATATTTGCTTAGAGCAACAAGTATGTAAACATATCCCACTCCCAGCTTTATTATTGGTGCACTATTTATGTCTGCCCAAACAAAACAAGGATGACCACCCTTTTAGATATTTGGTTCAGCTAATTGAAATCCAACTAGCAGGGCAGGATCAAGAGTTATGACAACTTGGTGCAATCTGAAATTGGAATCAGTGTGGCAGTGAGTGAGACTTCTATATCTCCAGAGTCCTCCATGTTAAAGAAACAGGTTGTTAGACCACAGATGTCAGTGTAGGGTATTGGCATTGCCAAATCTGTTAACAGTATTCCAGTTAAGTTTTATCATCCCCAATCATGATGTCCCAAATAGTGCTGCAAAATCACCACATACCGCATGGAGAGGCAAATCTGCAGTATGTGCCCTAAACTCTACATTGACCATGATGCAACCTTTTCACAGCATGGTTTTTTCTGTGTATGTTCTTAAAATCACATCAGCTGGTTTTAAAGGAAGATGTTTCAGCTTTTGTTAATATCTCGTCTCAGAAATTAAAGGTACCTGCAACATCAGTGTCACCCTCCATCTTAACATCCATTTCACTTCAGAATCACCCAGAATC
The DNA here is from genome assembly GCF_965287045.1 of Carcharhinus amblyrhynchos. Lineage (NCBI taxonomy): Eukaryota > Metazoa > Chordata > Chondrichthyes > Carcharhiniformes > Carcharhinidae > Carcharhinus > Carcharhinus amblyrhynchos. Next base: position 118,598,429 of record NC_137326.1, on the reverse strand, counting down.
TATGTGATTCACCCTTTCTGGACAAGATGTTCAATTGGAGCTCTCCACAATATTTCTGGGCATCTTCTTCTTCACAGTTGTAGCTCTTTTCTTCCATGCTGTAAATTGGTTTTGTAGAAAGCAACTTTTTCTTCTCGGAGGTACCCATATTCTTCTTCTGAATGCTGTTTTCAGGGGAAGCTGGTCTTGCCAAACAAGTTTTTGCAATGTGACCCATTTTGCCACAATTCCTGTAATGTCTATCCTTACCCCTGCATTCACTCGCTGAATTACTCATTTTGACACATTTGTGAGATGCTTGTTGCTATTTTGAACTCTTATGGACAATTCCTAACTTGTGGATCTTCATTTCCTCCACCAAACAGTGAACCCTCTTCAGCAGCCAGTTCCATCCCCACTGCGATTTTTACTGATGCCATTAAAGTTAAAGCATGTACATTAAGAAATCTTCTTTGGATAGTTTCATTTTGGAGGCCAAAAACTAGATGATCTCAAAGAATATCTTCTAATGGCTTGCCAAACTCATAGGGTGCAATCTTACCAAAAACACTCTAGGTGCTGAACAAGAATGAAAACGGAGAGGTTCGCATCAATTTTTGGATGAGATAGAAATCTGATCTTATCAAACTCTGAGGAAAAAAATGAGGCAAGATCTGTTTCCTGCCAGCAGGGGAAGGGGACAGGGCCGACATTTGTCTGAAATCTGGCAGCTTACAGCAGAGGGCACCATTGCACATGAGTAGGTCTCTCTGTTCTGTGCTGTTGTAGAACAGCCCAGGACAACTGCGTGCTGGACTCACTCATTTTTCAGGCACAGGGCTGATCTTGCTGGATATCCGATACCACTAAGATTGTGAGGGGTGTAAAATCAAGTGTAAAAAGAAGATCTTCCTTCCTATTGTACTGATTAACACTGGTATGAGCGACTTGTCTTCAATGTCATCCACGTGTACAAAGTACAGAAAATGGGCTGCATGGGAACTCCATGATTCATTTTTTTAACTAAAAGGCTCCATGGATCCTAATTGACCCACTATATCTCTTGCAGAATCTGGCAACTCGGAGCTGCTCACTGTTAACTTTGAGTGGTCCTGCAGACTTTGTTTATCTACAGCCTACCTCATTGCCTCAGGCCACACCAATGTTGCTGAGGATAGTTTCAGGCACACATTCAGCAGCGTCTAATTTGCATTTAATGCCTGTTTCAGAAATAGGCCCTGGACGGCTATTTTGTTGCTGCACCAACATGGCCAACAGCACTTTTCCATCTCGTAGTGAGTACGCAGTTCCTATCTGCTGTGCTGGAGCCTTCAACATACATTTAGCTAATCAGTCAGAGCACCAGTCAATTCCTGAGCCATTGTGTTTCAGGCACTCGTGCCACTTTGTATGTTTCAGCCACACCTGAACAGCTCTCGGTTTATATAGAGGCTAAATGGTTTCAAAGCCTGCCTTTATTTTCTAAATGGTCCCTAACTGAGAGAGAAAAAAAACCAGCATTTTGGTATCTGGGAGCAGCTGTAACTTCATGTTCTGGACCTCAGGTTACTATAGAAATGGGAACCAGATAAAAAGGATAAAGCCGTAAATTGGGCTCTGATCTTAGGTCATTAGGGGAACACAAGTTGATTGGGGGAGAAAGACACAAGGATTTCAGGGATCTATATTCAGCCATATTCAGAATACACAGTGACTGGAAAGAGCTGAGTGAGCAGTCCAGGCATGGTGAGGGGACTGGTTTCACTAGAGCAACCATCCTATAATTATACTGAGTGGTCTGAGAGAAGGAGGTTCTGCAGCAGTGTGCTGTCTTGGTGCTGATCACATCCGCGGTGTAAAGTCTTGTCGGAGGCGATTGATAATCAAAGGTTGTCTGAGGGAAAGCAGTTGAAATCTACTTAAGGAAACTGTGAAGGATTTTGGGAACACACTTGGTGCTATTTGTATTGGGGGAGCAGCCAGTAATTCTGTCAGATATACATTTGTTGTATCAGCTGATTGAAGTGTAATTCACGGCTTCTACTAAATACAATTTGCTTGTTAGTTCATGTTTAACTTTGTCAATTTTGCTTTGATTGTTACAGGAAAGGTTTTAAAAAGTGAAATCTTGCCCATCTGCTTTTTCATTGGGATTGTTTGGGAAGCTGGGTTCTTTCACATCTCCACATGGATTGTAACAAAATAAAAAGGCTATTTCATTTTTCATTGTGTAATGTTAGGCTGGCATAGTGGGAGCATCCTGGACTTGCAGTTGTAAGCTTATGGATTTAAGCTCCCCTCCAGGATCCAATATGGCACTGTGGCACAGTGGTTAGCGTTGCTGCCTCACAGCCAGGTACCTGGGTTCTATTCTGGCCTCAGGTCACTGTCTGTGTGGAGTTTGCACATTCTCCTTCTAACTCCAGAATCACTATATAAACCTCCAGACCCAGCATTGCATGGGACACTCCACACATATAGCAGCCCCCAAAGAGCAGCAACACCCCACCCCCATGCCTGAATTGACCCCCACCTTCTGCTCTGACCCACTGCCCCACCATACCCCACGTTCACCCCCCACCACTACCCAGCCCCTCCCCCCCCCATCCCCCACCAGCCCACGGGCCTGCTTGCATTTCCTCCAGGTGCCCTGGTTTGCTCCTACAATCCGAAGATGTGCAGGTTAGGTTGATTGGCCATGTTAAATTAACCCTAGTGTCAGAGGGATTAGCAGTGTAAATATGAGGTGTTACAGGGATAGGGCCTGGGTGGGATTGTGGTCGGTACACACTCGATGGGCTGAATGGTCTCCCACTGCACTGTAGGGATTCTGTGATCTATTGGAATAAATATAGGCTTCTCTTCAATCTAGAACTGAGGAAATCGCCTAAGTGTCTTTGACCATCGTGTTAAACTGGTAATTTGGTGGTTCAAATGGGAGAAGGAGATCCTATTGTGATACTTGAAGAGCAAGGAAATTGATCTTGTTTATAATTTCTCTCATTGCTAATTGTAGGATTTGTGATTGTGATTTGTCCATCATATTCACCCATAAAACAAGTAATAATTATTCAAAAATAATTCACTGGATGTGAAGTGCTTTGGGACATCCTGAAAATGTGAGATATTTGTTTTACCCTGATAGTTACTCTGAAAGAGTTATAAAAGAAATAAGTCACTTCTATTCCAGAGTCACTACATAAACCCCCCAGACCCAGCATTGCACGGGACACTCCACACAAACAGCAGCCCCCAAAGAGCAGCAACACCCCACCCCCAATCTTGAATCTGACCCCACCTTCTGGTCTGACCCACCACAGCCCACACCTACCCCCCGACCAGGAAGGTGGAGGAAGGATGACTCCAGGAGGAGATGGACCCACAAGGATTTTGCAAAATGGAATTTGATATTGGACATTAAATACAATGAGATTTTATACCTGGATCAGGTAAATGCTTATACGCTGTTGATTGTAATGGTACTGTCACTGAACTAGCAATCCAAAAGCCTAGGATTAAGCTCGGATGATAAGCGTTGAAATCCCATCATGGCAGCTGATGGAATTAGAATTCAATTGATAAAATCTGGATTCAGAAACTTATCTTAGTAATGATGACCATGGATCAACCATCAATTGTTGTCAAAAATCTATTGGGTTAACTGATGTCTGCTATGGAAGGATATCTACTGTACTTATCTGGGGGTCTGGCCAATATGTGAATCTGGACCCACACCAATGTGGTTGAAATTTAACAGCCCTCTGAAATTAGGGATGGATATCAAAAGTTGGCCTTGTCAGTGACGTCTACATCACAACAAACTTTTCCTCTTAGTGGAGGGATCAATGACCAAGGGGCATAGATTTAAGATAACGCGCAGGAGGCTTAGAGGGGATGTGAGGATAAAGTTTTTTACCCAAATAGGATGGAGTCTGGAAATCACTGCCTGAGATGATGGTGGGAGCAGAGACCCTCAGAATATTGAAGAAGTATTTAGATGTGCAATGTAAAGGCATACAAGACTACAGACCAAGTGCTGAAAAATGGGATTGGAATAGTTGGGTGGTTTGCCTTTGAAGAGCGCAGATGCAATGGGCTAAAGGGACTTTTCCTGTGCTGCAGACCTCTATGATTCTATGGCCCGAGTTTTATCAGTATACCTGCCCAAGGCTTGTAGGATCACTCCCAAAAATGGAAACTGCTGTTCTGAGAGCCTCACCCACCCGAGAATCAGAGTTGGAATGCTGTTAAAATCTGGGCCTATGACTAATAAACTTTCTAAGGAGGAGGATTATGAATGAGCAAAGGATTTACATCTAAACACCAAAAAGCATTGTAACTGTGCAGGAGAAATTCTCAAGCCCAATCAAATAGATACCATAAAGATAATAATGAGGTGAAAGACACTGGTTTTATATTTTTATTGCCAAAAACAGCACTTTGTGAGATATATTTCTTATATTGCTATAGCTTAATATGCCAAATGGCAGCTCCAACCCTATCTAACATGAGTTTTAACTGCTGCACGTGGGATAACTGTAAGAAGTCTCACAACACCAGGTTAAAGTCCAACAGGTTTATTTGGAACCGTAAGCTTTCAGAGTGCTGCTCCTTCCTCAAGTGAGTGACTCACCTAATGAAGGAGCAGTGGTCTGAAAGCTTGTGATTCCAAATAACCTGTTGGACTTTAACCTGGTGTTGTAAGACTTCTTACCATGCTTACTCCAGTCCAATGCCAGCATCCCCACATCATCGAATAACTGAAGTGTTACAATAAGGAAGCCAAATCAAGGTTGTTTTTAAAGTCATTAAGGGGGATTCTGTATTTTCTGCTGAATCACTTACCCATGTTTGGCTTTCCGATCTTTAAAATGAATGAGTGGAGAGATATGGCTGGGGTTATCACAGGAAGAAAACTCTGGTCCATGAGTAAAAAGCTGGACACTACACAATGACTTCTTTCATGTTGATCAGCGCTAACAAGCCCGTTTCTCTGCTTATACCAAATGTAGTTCCAATTGTTTTTATTTTAAATAGTAGATATGGTTGTCTAGTGATAAGCCAGTCAAGACTTCACTATGGAATTGAATTTGAGCAATGGCAGATATTGGAAATGTTTATTAAAACTCTTACACTTTAGATGAAGGTAACTCATTCATATTTCATCACAGCAACCGCAGCAGATATGGTAGATTTCCAGGTATACTAACTCCAGTGTAAATTACAATGGAATAAACTAAAGATAAGGGCATTTTGATATAGAGTAACATGTTTGATTCTGTGTGTGTTTTGACCAGCTCTTTACACTACACAACCAGTTTGATCCACTTTCACAATATCATTGAGGTGGACGGAATATTCAGCCAGGAGATTATGCAGGTAGTTGGTGCTATTCTCAGATAGCTGTCGTTCTCTTGACAAAATCCAGGCATAAGGGGTGTGTGCTATTCCGAGGAAGGATACGCAGGAGAATACCAGAGAGTAACTTGTATAGTCGGTGGCTATTACCCAGTAATGAAAAGTGGGATCGTCTGCAAAAACCAAAAAGAAAGACAGAACATTAATCTGGGATGAAACTTGCATTTTGTATTATCTAACTGGTTAATTGACTTAAATGCAGTACCTGGATAAAAGAATTTGGAGAAACTGAAACCATCATTTGGAGCAGTGAAATATATCTCCATTAACTGATTATGGGCCATTTCACTGTTGTCAGACCCCTTGAGTGGGGGGGCGGTGGTGGGGGGGGGGGGGGGGGGAACAGTTCTCCCATCCCACTGCACTGATGTTTTCATGCAGTGGGCCGGGAGATTCCAACGATGCCCAAAGTGTGGGATCACACGCCAATAGCGTCTCCTAACACCTGGATTTCCAACCGAGTCAGCTCCATGTCGGAAATCGGCAGGAAGGCCCTTAAGTTATTTAAATGACCATTTCCATATATTTTAAATACAATTAGCAGGCCTGGGACTGAAGTCTCTGGGTCCGCTGGCATCCCAACACTGCCCCATACCACTCCCCCCTCCCCCCCACCCCCGCCGGAGTGTTTCACTCCAGTGGGGATTACTATAGCTACCCACTTTCGGGGACTGGCAGCCTGACCCCACTGGAGTGAAGAGCAGATAATTAATCAAGGCCCCCCCAGAGGGTTGGATGTTGGGGGAGTTGGTGCTCCTGGGGCATTGGCACCTTGGCAGAGTCAACTTGTGCCCCTGGCATTTCCCATGGGGCAAAAGGCCAACATGCAGGGGGCAACTTGGCACTGCCTATCAGACATGGGGCAGTGCCAAGGGGTGGGCCTAATAGGGGCAGGGCCTGACTGGGGCGGGGCATAATGGATGCGATTGTTGGGGGTGGGTTGTCCTGCTGCCACTCTGCAGAGAGGATCGCTGGTGGAGGGAAAGAGGCCAGGGATTGTGGTTGGGCATCAGAGGGGGACAGCCTGCTGGAGGGCTGGGACTGCAGGGGGAGAATTAGTACTGTGAGTTGTGGGGTGTGGGATGGGTGGATCAAGGGGAGATCAAAACTGCAGCGGGCGGGGGTTCGAGGCTGGCCCGGGCATGTATGCAGGGCCAGCAGTTGAGTTGGCCACCAGCAATCAGGAGGTTGGCTAACAGGAGCCACTGCGCATGTGTCGCTCATGGCGCTGACAGATCAGCCCATGTGGAGTGGCCCGCTCAGCGCTATGCTGCTGGCCTCGCCAGCGGGAATAGGCCCCACTCACTGATTTTTGTTAGTGAATCATGCGTGTGGGAGATTTTTTTCCTGAACTCCCACTGAAAAAAAACAGGGTGTTTTGTTTCAGTTTTACCACAAATTCTACAATTGGATTTTTTTGGGAGAATTCTGGCTCTGGTTCTTTTACCTGGTACTGTCCCACTGCGAATGAGTCATTGCCTCTGCTAACACCAGTTGCTATAACACCATTGGTCTTACAAAACCCACCAAAGCATGGTGAAGAATTTCACAGATCGGATGTATAACATCCTGGAATTGGCCCTGGAGCATCCTTGGATCTGGTGTGAATCATCACACTTTACAACGCAAGCAAAACAGCTCCGAAACTTTCCAATCTGCCATAGAATCCCTCAATGTGAGGAAAGAGTTTAAAATCAAACTAGTTTTACTTCAAAGGAAAAGATATTAAAAAAAAGACCTTGAGTTGATCTGCAAATTTCTGAAAAGCACATAGCCTCACATTGACCTGAAATGATCAGCATCTTTAACTTGGAAAAGAACACATCAAATCACAGTCAGGCATCAGTTGAGTAGCATTACACATTGGGTTGACTTAAAGGCAGTGGTATGGCCCATTTCCAGAAACCCTGACACAATTTAATGACCATCAGGCAGCCAATTATCTGACATTGAGGCTTCAATCCCTTTTAGGGCAAAGATCCTGCCTGCCGGAACTGCCAGTCAATCAGAGCATTGGCAGCTCTTCAGCCTCAATAGCACCACCTCGAGTGGTGGCCACTGCTTGTATTGCAACCAGCTGGGGCCAACAATGATAGTGGAGACCCCAGGATCAAGGTAAGCACCCACGCAGACCCAAGACAGTTCCAGTGTACTGGAGGCTGCCACAGAGATGTGCCAGGGGGAGTGTCAGGTGTGTTGCCAGGGGGGCCCTCTGAAGTCCTCCACGGTGGGGGTGGGAATAGGGGTTCCTTTTTTGGTCAGGGAGCAGTGGTTTTCCTTGTGCATGCATGTGGAGGGAAAGGGAGGTGGACAGGGTGGTCCCCATGTTTGCAGGGGGGTGTCAGCATGTGCATATGATGGGGGCAGTGGGGAGAGAGCTTCCCGTGTTCTATATCTGAAATCGGTGTGCCCCCCCCATCTCAGGATTGCTAGTTCCTGGCTTTTTCTGGCCCACTCTGCCAACATGATGGTGTGGACCTGGCCTCCAGATACTTTGTGCACAGAGTGCTGGATTACCCGAGGGAAAAGCTGACAGTGCAGCCTGTGTACGCCAGGTTTCTCGCCTCAGGCAGCACTCTGTGCACTGAATGGAAAATCCCACCCATTGTCTCAAATCAATCAGAAGCAAAAGAATTCTGCACTGAAGTTTGTAACTCCTAAAAGTTTTTAAGATTCGACATTATAACGACTTCTTTGTCCTTATAGCATTAAAGAATGGCAAAACGCATGGTGGCACAGTGTTTAGCTCTACTGCCTCACAGCGCCAAGTTCCCAGGCTCAATTTCGGCCTCGGGTGACTGTCTGTGTGAAGTTTGCATGCTCTCCCTGTATCTGAGTGGATTTCCTCCACGTGCGCCAGTTTCCTCCCCAGTCCAAAGATGTGCGGGTTAGGTGCATTGGCCACACTAATCTCTCCCTCAGTGTACCCAAACAGGTGCCGGAGTGTTGGTGACTAGGGGATTTTCACAGTAACTTCATTGCAGTGTTAATGTAAGCCAACTTGTGACTGATAAATAAACTAGGCTAGAACCTTTACACACTGCCTCTTCTGGTAATGTATCATGAATATCACACTCATATCAATCCTTAATGGCTGTTACATTCAAATGTTCCAATATCTGCTACCAGCAGTTTTATACAGGAAGCTTATTTTCTCAGTAAAAGCTTGCTTCTCTAATTATCAAACTATGTTACTGGAGATTGTGATAGATGATATTTGCTTGCTTGACCCCCAACGAATGATGATGCCAGACTCAAAGGGTGGAACTTACCCTTTTTAATGCAGGTTGTGGCAGCGAGTGGGAAAAACAACATTGAAGCCACTGGCCCCATAGGCGGCATTCTCCATCGCATTGTGAGGGTGAGGGAAACAAAACTCCAAGAGGGGATCCTACAGCATTATGCTGGCATGGTGGGTTCTCATTTAGAGAACTGACATGATTAGAGGCCTGGCCATGAGATTTAAATTTAATCTAATGGGTCCCCAACATTGAACGTCAGGAATCCTGTTATGTTACTGGAGGGGGGCAGGGATAATCACAAGGCGAGTTCCCACGTGGCACAGTGGTTAGCACTGCTGCCTCACAGGGACTCAGGTTCAATTCCTGGCTCAAGTCACTGTGTGGAGTTTGCACGTTCTCCCAGTTTTTGCATGGGGTTCCTCCAGGTGCTCCGGTTTCCTCCCGCAGTCTGAAAGATGTGCTGGTTAGGTGCAGTGAGCTGAACAGGATCCGGAGTGTGGCGACTTGGGGAATTTCACAGTAACTTCATTGCAATGTTAATGTCAGCCTTACTTGTGAGTAATAAATCTAACTTTAACTTTAACTGACATAACACAAGGGTTGGGTCTCTTGTGAGATTTGGCACTCTCATCGCTATTCATATCCAATGTGAAGACCCCAGCCAAAGATTAACAAATGAACTACTGCCATGGTAACGAGAAAATAAACAACAGATTTACTGGAAGCCATGTCAATACACTGCACTGCATTATCACGTTCCAAAACAGCATCTCAATTTGTTACATACTGTGAACAGAAGCCAGAAATTCCCGCCATAACGTCAATGGCGTTTTACCTTCTCCGCAACCCGCCCACGAAAATTCCAGTAGTGGGTGGAATGGGGGAATTCCAGCCTGCCTTTGTGTTCAGTTTATTTATCAGGAACTGGTACTTTTAATACATACCTGGCATAGTCTCTGTTCCAATCTGTGATCTTTCTGTTGGATTGACAAAACAAAATTTAAGTCACAAACAGCAGTCACACTTTCTGTTGATCTCAAAGAAGAAAAGTAATGTTAACGACAGTATTTTTCATAAATTAAACGTTCTAGTCTTCACTTTCCCTTTCTGAAGTTGGGGTGTGCTGACATTGAGAATTTCAGGGAACGCCTCATCAAGGAAACTTTGATGACCAGATATTCAGATGATCATGATTGGATGTCCAAAGTAGGAAAATCTCCTCAATCAATGATATATCAACCAAAGCTTCAGAAAGAGCTGACCAGGATGATGGTTTTGATTGTCATGGAAACAAAATAAAGCTTTTGAAGAGAGATTTTGATTTCACGGAATCACAGATTCACACAGTGCAGCAGGAGCCCTTTGGACCATTGAGTCTGCACTAACATGTGAGAAACACCTGACCTACTTACCTAATCACATTTACCCGCACTTGGCCTATAACCTTAAATGTTATGATATGCCAAAATGTTCATTCAGGTACTTGTTAAAGGATGTGAGGCAATCGCCCCCACCACCCTCCCAGGCAGCACATTCCAAACCGTCACCATCCTTGGGAGAAAACGATTTTCCTCAGTTCACCCCCCCAAACCTCCTGCCCCTCACTTTGAATTGTGTCCACCTTGTTCATGATTGACCTTTCAACAGCTGTTCCTTATCCATTCTGTCTATGGCACCCATAATCTTGCACACCTCGATCAGGTTGCCCCTCAGTCTTCTCTGCTCCAACGAAAACAACCCAAGCCTACCCAACCCCTCTTCACAACTTAAATGTTTCATCCCAGGCAACATCCTGGTGAATCTCCTGCATCCCCTCCAGCGCAATCACATCCTTCCTATAATGTGGCGACCAGAACTGCATACAGTACTCTAACTGTGGCCTCATCAAAGTTCTATACAGCTCCTAAAAACCTCTCTGCTTTTGTGATCTGTGCCTCAGTTGATAAAGGCCTTTTTTACTGCACCACTAACATGCCCTTTCACTTTAGAGATATATGGACAAACATCCCAAGGTTCCTTTGTCCTTCAAGTTCCTAGTATCATGCCATTCATTGAAAATTTTCTTGTCAAACTATTCCTTCCAAAGTGTATCAACTCACATCTTTCAGGGTTAAATTTCATCTGTCACTTATCTGTCCATTTGGCCATCCTATCTATATCTTCCTATACCCCAGACACTCACTGTTAACCACCCAGCTAATCTTTGTGTCAACTGAAAACTTACTAACCTAACCCCACATAGTCATCAATGTTGTTTATATAAATAATTAATAATAGGGGACCCAACACAGATCTCTTCTCACTTGACACTGGCTTCCAATCACTAAGGAGCAGTGCTCCAAAAGCTAGTGGCTTTTGCTACCAAATAAACCTATTGGACTTTAACCTGGTATTGTGAGACTTCTTACTGTGTTCCAGTCACTAAAGCAGCCTTCTTTCTCCGCATGTCCACATGGGTTTCCTCTGGGTGCTCCAGTTTCCGCCACACTCCAAAAATGTCTGGGTTAGGTTGATTGGCCATGCTAAGTTGCCCCTTAGTGTCAGGGAGATTAGCAAGGTAGGTGTGTGGGATTATGGGAATAAGGTGTGGGTAGGATTGTTGTTGGTTCAGGCTCGATGGGCCATATGGCCTCCTTCTGCACTGTAGGGATTCTATGATTTTATCATCACCCTCTTTCTGCTACAACTGAGGCAATTTTGAATTCACCTTATTAAATTACACCTTATCTCGTGCCTTTGTCTACTTTATAAGTCTCCCATGTGCCAAAGGCTTTGCTAAAATCCATATAGACCAGATCAACAATGATCTCTATTGACATCAAAATAAAAAACAACAACAAAAACAAAACAGACACTTACAGCACAGAAGGGGCATCTTAGATGATGCCAACACTACACAGAGAAAATCTGTCAATCCTACTCCCCAGAAGTTTAATTCAGTCCCTTCAATTATTATTGTGTTCTCGCCTTGCTTTAACCAGAAATTCATGGATACGTCGTTAATTTAATAGTTAACTGAAATGTCACTTGAGCAATTAGCAAATGTTAAAAGGCAACCTGTTTCTCCCAAGGGGATTGCCCACAAGGATCTTAACATGTTCTGGTTAAATGTGGAAGATGGCCGGTAGCAACCAACATTGTGATATTTTTCTCAGGTTCTCCAAATTAAAATCCGCACCCAGCCCCCACAGCCCCGCCCCACCGTATGAATGTGCTGCCTCAATGGAACAAAATCCTCAGTACAAATAAACAATTGTTTCTCCAGTTGATTTTGACATTTGTTCACAAATGAAATCCCAGGAAGAAATCTAGTAGAGAGATTACAGAACAATGTTTGCGTGGTGCAGCATAGTAATCCACGACAAGGAAATTTACTGCTGATTACCACCTATCCCGCTGCCCAACCCCACACCCTCTCCTCAGCTGATGAACCAATGCTTCTTCCTCATGAACACCACGTGGAAGAAGCACTAATGGTTGCACGAGCCCAGAATGCACCCTGGGTGGGGACTTCAATGTCCATTACCATCAGTGGCTCAGGAACATCACTACTGACTGATCTGAGTGAGTGCTAAAGGATGAAGCTCCTGTACTGGCTCTGCAGCAGATGGTGAGGGAACCATCAAGAGCAAAACATCTACCTCACCTCATTCTTATATATCTATTTATCACAGACAATACTGTCCATGACAGTATTGGAAGGAGCATCCAACACACAGTCCATGTGGAGATGAAGCCCCACCTTCACACTGAGGATACTGTTCTTTTTGTTGTATGGCACTATCACTGTGTTAAATGAAATAGATGTTGATTTGATCGAACAACTTAAAACTGGGAATCTAAGGGACACTGTGGGCCATCAGCTACAGCAAAATTGTATTCAACCACAACCTGTAACCTCATGGCCCAGCATATTCCTCATTCCACCATCACCACCAAGGCAAGTGGTCAACTCTTGTCCAATGAAGAGGACAGGAGGTTGTGCCACCAGGCATAGCTAAAAATGAGGGGTCAACATGATGAAGATACAATGCAGGGCTACTTCCAAACCAAACAGTATAAGCAGCAGGCAATAGACTGAGCTAAATGATCCCACAGCCAACAGATCAGAACAAAGCTCTGCAGTCCTGCCACATCCAGACATGAATGGTGATGGACAATTAAATAATTAACTGGAGGAGGACAACGCACAAATATCCTCATCCTCAATGATGGAGGAGCCCAATATATCAGTGCAAAAGACAAGTCTGAAACATTTACAACTACCTTCAAGTAGAGGGGATATGTGGATAATCTATCTTGGTCTCCACTTCAGGTTGTTGTGGTTGTTGGAAGTCAATCACCTTAGTCTCAGGGCATCATTGTAGGAATGTCACATGGTGGTGTCCCAGACTCAACCATGTCTAGCTGCTTCATTAATAACCTTACTTCCATCATTAGGTCAGAAGTGAGAGTGTTCACTACTGATGGTATTCAGCACCATTCTCAACAGCCCAGGTTCTGAAGCTGCCCTCGTTCATAAGCAATAAGATCTGGACAACAATTCAGGCTTGGGCTGATAAGTGGTAAGTTGCTTTTGTACCATACAAGTGTCAGGAAAACCATCTCCAAAAAGAGAGAATCTCATACTCTTCTCTTGACATTCAATGGCATTAATATCACAGAATCTCCACCAACAAAATCCTGCAAGTTACCATTGACCAGAAACTGAACTGAACCAGACATGTAAATACTGTGGCTACAAGGGCAGGTCAGAGACTATGAGGAGGATTTTCCGTCCGCACTCACCCCAAGAACAAAATTTCCTGCCCAAGGTCAGCAGACATGGTCCTGTCCAGCCACTATGATTCCTGTGGCAGGCAGGATGGGGAAATTCTGCCCTATGAGTCCCGTGGCAATTAACTCACCTCCTTTCTCCCCAAAGCCTGTCAACCATCTACAAGGCAGAAGTTAGGAATGTGATGGAACACTCTCCACTTGCCCGGATGACTGCAGCTCCAACAACATTCAGGAAATCCAATGCTATCCAGGACGAAGCAGCCCATTTGCCTAGGACTCCATCCACCAGCTTAAACATTCACTCCCTCCACCACCAACACATAGTGGCAGCAAAGTTTATCATCTAAAAATCACTGCAGCAACTCACCAAGGCTCCTTCAGTAACGTCTTCCAAATCCGTGACCTCTACCTCCTAGAAGGACAAGGGCAAAAGATGCATGGGAACACCAGGGCAAGTTCACCTCCAATCCACACACTATCCTGACTTGGAAATATGCCATTGTTTTTCACTATCGCAGGGTTAAAATTCTGGAACTCCCTCCTTAACAGCATTCGAGTGAACCTAAACCACATGGACAGCAGTGGTCTAATAAGGCAGCTCACTGCCACTTTCTCAAGGGCAATCAGGTATTGGCAACAAATGCTGGCCTAGCAGAGATGCCCACATCCCATGAAAGAATAAATGAAGATAATACATACCGAGTCTGTACTGAAGTTTGGCCTTTTCTCCCTTTGTAGGTACTGTTAATTGTCCTGGTGTTGCAATCACGTCACCATCACCACTGCAAAAAAAAACAAGCTCTGCATGTGAAAACAGTGATCGCTTTATTTTCAATCTTGCATGAATGCATTGATATAAAGGGATGGTAGTGGGGTTGGAGGGGATATTGTATTCTCCTCTTCAGAGCAGATTTCCAATGTGGAAGATCATGTGCCTTTTCATATCAGCCACAGTGTGTTCTGAATAGGTTGATGTAGAAGAGAAGGAGGCACTGTGTTAATAAAGTTGGAGGGTAAGGATAAAAAGAGGTCTGTGAGGCAGAAATCTGCAGTCAGAACAAAGCAGGAATAATCGTCTGGGATATTTTCAATATCCACTTGTCGATCAGGACAGAGAGAATAATTGCGGAAAAAGGCACATAATTCTTACAATCGACAAGTCTTTTTCTTAAAGCATGATGTCCGTCAGCCTATAAGTGTGCAGACATTGCTGGATTCAATAATGAGCAATGAAACAGACCAGGTGGATGACTCAAATGTAGCGAACAACCTTTGAGCAAATATCACAATTTAATTTGGTTTAAGATCCAACTAGAAAGGGAAAATGCAAATACAAACACCAGAATACCATATTTAAATAGGCCAGATTGAAGAAAGCACACACAGGACCACTGAGCAACAGTGGGATATGTTTAAAAAAGTTGCAAGACGTTTAGATCAAAAACGCTCCATTAAAAGAGAATGAAAGAATTTGTAGCTTTCAGATGCCATTGATAAATAGAGAAAACAAGAAGAAGGACAATGATTGCCACAAAACACAATGTGGAAATTATAAACGGGGGCATAAGAAAATAGGTGTTTGAGTTGGATCAGGATGATCAAAAAAGATACAGTAAGGTATTTATAAATATTGTACATAAATAAAAAGGAATAATTAACAGTGAGGTGGATTCTGTGGGAAGTGAGGATTGCCAATTTGTAGAAGGTGATAAAAAACTTGACCATGGCAATAAGTCAATAAGTTTTTACAAAAGAAAAGAATATTGTCAGGGAACAGAAGCCTGGAATTGTTAAAAACTGAGGGAATAATACTATAGACAAGAGGGATTTTTTTGATAAAGGACAACAAAGCATTGAGAATGATGGGATACATCCAATGGATTCAGCAGAATTATCCCCAACACCGGTGCCCCATAAGGCTGTATTCTGAACCCCTTACTATACTCCTTATACCCCAATAAATATATGGTCAAATTCCTCTCCAATGTGACTTTCAAGCTTACTAATGACACCAACTTAGTGGGTTGGATCTCAAACAATGCTGAGAAGGAGTACAGGAAAGAGACAGAGAAACTGGTGAACTGGTGCGATGTTGATAATCTTTCCCTCAGTAAAACGAATGAGATAGTCGACTTCAGGAAGCTTAGTAAAGGACATGCCCCTCGCTACATCAATGGGGATGAAGTAGAAATGGTCGGGAGCTTCAAATTTCTAGATGTCCAGATCACCAGCAAACCGTCCTGGTTCCTCCACGCCAATGCTATGGTAAAGAAAATCCACCAACGCCTCTACTTTCTCAGGAGGCTAAAGAAATTTGACATATCTGCCATGACTCTCAACAACTTTTATAGATGCATCATAGAAAGCATCCTTTTTGGATGTATCACAACTTGGTATGGTTCATGCTCTGTCCAAGACCACACAAAACTACAAAGGGTTGCGAATGAAGCTCAGTCCATTACGCAAACCAGCCTCCCATCCATTCATTCTGTCTACACTTCCGGCTGCCTCAGAAAATCAGCCAGCATAATCAAGGACCCCACGCACCCTGGACATTCTCTCTTCCATCTACTTCCATCAGGAACAAGATACAAAAGTCTGGGGTTACGTACCAACCGACTCAAGAACAGTTTCTTCCCTGCTGCTGTCAGAGTTTTGAACAGATGTACCTCATATTAAGCTGACCTTTCTCAACAGCCTCGCTATGACTATAACACTACATTCTGCAATGGTAGTACTGAGCCAAGCAAGGATCCTAAGGCTAGCCACATGGACCCCCACTGACTATGGTAAGATTTGCAAAACAAAACAGGCTACAAGATGAAGGCATATAAAATCACCAGCTCCAACGCACCTCTCCCAGATGAGCTCAATGCGCTCAACGCCCGTTTTGAGCGAGAGCCCACCCTCCATCCCAGTCGCCTCGGATGAACCTGTACCAGAGGTCACCACTGCAGATGTCAGAGCAGCCTTCTTGAAGGTCAACCTATTGGAAGCGACTGGTCCAGATGGGGTACCTGGACGAGCACTCAGATCCTGCATGG
This sequence comes from Carcharhinus amblyrhynchos, assembly GCF_965287045.1. NCBI lineage: Eukaryota > Metazoa > Chordata > Chondrichthyes > Carcharhiniformes > Carcharhinidae > Carcharhinus > Carcharhinus amblyrhynchos. The sequence continues at coordinate 118,581,967 of NC_137326.1, read as the reverse complement.
ATCAGCTGGCGGGGGTGGTCTCAGACATTTTCAACCTCTCTTTACAACAATCTGAGGTCCCTATTTGCTTCAAGAAGATGACCATCATCCCCGTACCAAAGAAAAACAAAGCAGTGTGCCTCAATGACTATCGTCTGATGGCTCTGATATCCTCGATCATGAAATGCTTCGAAAGATTAGTCATGGTATGAATCAATTCCAGCCTCTCAGATTGCCTGGATCCACTACAGGTCGCCTACCACCACAACAAGTCCACAGCAGTCGCCATCTCCCTGGCCCTGCACTCAACCCTAGAACCCCTAGGTAACAAAGACACCTATGTCAGAGACCTACTTATTCACTACAGCTCAGTCTTCAACATCATTATTCCTACAAAATTAATCTCCAAACTCCATGGCCTGGGCCTTGGCTCCTCCCTCTGTGACTGGGTCCTGAACTTCCTAACCCATAGACCACAATCAGTAAGGATAGGCAACAACACCTTCTCCATGATCATCCTCAGCACCAGTGCCCCAAAGGCTGTGTTCTCAGCACCCTACTATAGTCCTTATACATCTATTACAGTGTGACCAAATTCCCCTCCAACTCAATTTTCAAGTTTGCTAACAACACCACCGTAGTTGGTTGTATCTCAAACAATGACAAAACAGAGTACAGGAATGATACAGAGAATCTGGTGAACTGGTGCGATGACAATAATCTCTCCCTCAATGTCAACAAAATGAAGGAGATTGACATCGACTTCAGGAAGTGTAGTGGAGAACATGCCCTTGTCTACATCAATGGGGACGAAGCAGAAATAGTTGAGATTTTCAAGTTTTTAGGTGTCCAGATCACCAACAATCTATCCTGGTCCTCCCACGCCAACACTATAGTTAAGGAAGCCCACCAACACCTCTACTTTCTCAGAACACATAGGAAATTTGGTATGCCAGCTACAACTTTTACCAACTTTTACAGATGCACCATAGGGAGCATTCTTTTTAGTCATATCACAGCTTGATGTGGTTCCTGTTCTACCCAAGACTGCAAGAAGCTACAAAAGATCTTAAATTTAGCCCAATTTTTCATGCAAACCCATCCATTGACTCTGTCTACACTTCCTGCTGCCTCAGAAAATAGCCAACATAATCAAGGACCTCACGCACCCTGGACATACTATCTTAAACTTCTTCCATTGGGAAAAAGGTACAAAAGTCTGAGGTCACGTATCAACTGACTCAAGAACAGTTACTTCCCTGCTGCCAACAAACTTTTGAATGGACCTACCTCATATTAGGCTGATCTTTCTCCACACCCTCACTATGGCTATAACACTACATTTTGCACCATCTCCTTTCCTTCTTTACGTACGGTATGCAAGAAACAATTATTTTCACTGTATACCAATACATATGATTATAATAAATCAAATCAAATCAGAACTTGAGGAACACCCCAGAAAATTTTGCTTCAAGCTCTATTAAGTATAGGTGTATGTCACTGGATTGGAGATTGATCAATATTGTGTCCATGTTTAAAAGAGCGATGGAGTTAATCTGAGTATTTTCAAACCAGTTAGTTTAGTATGTGTGTTAAGGAAACTCTTTGGACTCTTTAATTAAGATTGAAATGATAATATTTCTATATGAAGAGTTAGACATAGTCAGAATGGATTTCTAAAGGGATAATTGGTCAAGACAAACTTCTTTAAGGTGGAGATGCTGGTAATGAATGGACATATTTTTGAAAAGACTGCCCCCAGTAACAATACACTGTACGTGGCCTTAACAAGCTCAATGTGGGGCTTTCACCCCTCAGTGAAGGAAATCCCAACCTTGAGGGCTATCAACCAATCAGATGACCGGGCAGCTGTTGCAGTACCAGAATTCAACAGTGGGCGCAGCTGGGACTGGCTCAGAGAAGATGGCATGGAAACTGGGCAGAGGTAAGACAGCACATTTTGGGCAGAAATTGATCAATCTCAAGAGAGTGAAGTGTGGGAACCAGGTTTTGGAGGCCAAAGGATACCATCTTGAGGGAAGATTGCCTCAATGCAAATGAGATACTCTTCAACAGGAGATACTCCCTTTCCCTGAGAAAGCAACCTGCCCTCGTTTGCCTTCCTTCCCTGCATGATGTCATCGGCAGTGTAAAATTTGGGTCAATTGGCTTACGGCTAGTCCACTTGCAATTTAATGTGTTTGTCTTAGATGACAGACAAGCAAGTTAAACACCTACCTGACTACAGTATTATGGGAATGTGGTTCACAACCCAACATCATTGCACTGGATTTTACAAATGCATTCCGACTTGCAAATGTAAAATCTTAATCAAACTCACTCACTTCAGGTTTTAACAGTAGTGAGATGATTGCTTCATTTTTTTGCAGGAAACGGTTTGATAATTCAAGTATTGTGATAAGCCTTTGACAACAGTCATTCTGTCACTCTGAAACTCTACAGCTTAATGGGAGCAAAAGGTGCTGCGTTCATGTTTTGTTCTAACTTATTCATTGAATAGAATGTAAGCGTCACTGGCTGGGCAGCATTTATTGTCCATTCCAAATTGCCTTTGAACTTAGTGGCTTGCTGGGCGATTTCAGGGATCAGTTAAGAATCAACCACTCTGTGGATCCAGAGTCCATGTGGGCCAGACTGGGTAAGGGCAGCAGATTTACTTTCCCCTGAAGGACATTAATGAACCAGATGGGTTTTCATAACAATAGACAATGATTTCATGGTCATCAGTAGATTTTTAGTTCCAAATTTTTATTGAATTCAAATTTCACAATCTGCCCTGGTGGGATTTGAACCCAGAGTTTTACCCTGGTTCTCGATTAAATGTCCAGTGACAATACTACAACGTCACTGCCCGCCCTCCCCGCATGTGACCTTTGCTGAATTGCTGGTAGGTTCAGAGGAGCATTGGATTCACCATTACCCCTCCACTATTATCTCGCACTCCCACACCATGCCACCTGCTCTTGTAGTCTGCTGGAAGATATCCAGCTTGTCAATCAGACTGACTTCAAGCTGGCTGGAACCCCATAGAAAAAAAATAAAAGCAACAGAGTAACTAAATTCTTCAGGGCATTTGGGAACCCTGTTTATCTGGCTTTCCTGACCTCAAAGCCCCCACAGAATTTGCGTCCAGACTAAAATCTAATTCCATGATAGCTTTCAACTGGAGGTCAGGTTGATGATTGAAGGAAAGGGGAATAAAGGGTTACGTATGTGGGATTAGGAGTTTGGCACATGTGGAGGATAAACTCCATCACAGAATGGTTTAGCCAAGCAATTTGTTTCAATCTTATAGGCTCCACTTTAGTATCAGAGTATGAATATTTTTATGCAAATGGTCATTATTTCTGGATGATGTAAGGAACATGTTTAATTAAAGACTAAAGATTATCTCTAGGATACTTACTTGGTCAGTCGGGTGAGAATCTGGAACCTGGCATAATGATAGTCAAAAATCCGTAATATTGTTTCTGAAATGCATTTGTGCTGCCCACTGACATTGTAAAGTCGTTCAATTTCATACCATGTTCCCAAATACTGGAAAATCAAAGCAAACGTATTAGCTTCATGAATCTTTGTGCACAAATATTGGGATCAAATGTTATTTCAAGACATTAAAAACACAATCGCTCAAAATATCTTCACAAGGTTTTTATGAGGTTAAACAGTACAGTGCTGGTATATGGCATTATTTTGTAACCATGATTCTCCATACAACAAAGACCAAATTTAGATTAATCAGGAGGGCCTCTGTTCTCTCAGAAGATTACCATCAGCATTTGCGCTCCCTGCAATTCCTCCTGGTTGCATTCTAAGCAGAGAAATGAGAGCAAATCATTTGCCTCTCTGCCATGTAAGAAAACAGTGTGGGGTTAGGGCCTGGAGAATGGGAATTTTTTTCATAAAAATGAAGGACGGGGGAAGTAAATGGATTTCAAACACTCGCCCAATGCCTTTCATCAGTTATTGATGAGGACAACTTCAAAGCAAAATGCAGGAAATTCACAACAATATTATCTGAAAGAGAATAGCCAGGTTATATTTTGGATTATCATCATTTGTCAAATTGGTAGAGGAAGGCAGGGTGGCCTATTTAAAAGAACTCACCCAATTGAGGAAGAGGGCAGAGAACACGCGATCTCTTCTTCAGAGATCTACTCCTTCAGGTGAGTGAAGAAGGAGCAACCTGAAGAAGGAGCTAGTCTCTGAAAGCTGGTGCTTCCCCACATAAACCTGTTGGACCTTAACTTGGTGTTGTGAGACTTCTTACTGAACTCAATGCTCCGCATTTGAATCAGACATCAGAATTTTGTGGGTCATTTCAAATACAATTCCACGCCTGCAAACAAAGCAACACTTTGAATTTTTTCTTTCAGTCTTTCCTATAAATATCTGTTGGTGTATTGATCACAATCTAATGGAGTAATATTGAGATAGCAAATGGTGAGAAACAAAGTCTGAAATACACTATTTTTAAAAAAAGGATTGTCACCTCACATATATCTTATTTTTTCATGTAAAATTGAGTATTGCATGAAACTAACAGTACAGAATACTGCTTGTTTCCTGCTCGGATTAAACAGGGTAGGTAGGTGCAGGAAAGATGTTCCTGATGGTGGGATGTCCAGACACAGGGGGCCATCATCTAAGGATGAAGGATATATCTTTTAGGACTGAGATGAGAAATTTCATCACCCAGAGAGCGGTAAGACTGTGGTATTCATTACTACAGAAAGCAGTTGAGGCCAAAACATTGTATGTTTTCAAGAAGCAGTTTGATATAACATTTGAGTCGAAGGGGATCAGAGATATGAGGGGGTGGTGGGATCAGGCTATTGAGTTGGATGATCAACCATGATCATATTGAAGGTGGAGCTGCTGAAAGAGCCAAATGGCCTAGTTCTGTTCCTATTTTCTATGTTTCTAATACAGAGGCAGTTGCATTTAAAAGACAATTGGACCCCTTACAAAAAAATGACCTCTATATTCACTGAACAAAGTGTGCCACTGGGGCCCATAGAACATCACTTTTGATATTATTTTACAGGCACTTGGAAAGACATTTAAATTAAAATCATTAAATTATAATTCAAATTGTTCCAGTATTTACCAGTGCAAAACAAAAGGAATTTCTCTGACCCATCACCCCCTACACTCCTTGCTCTTGAGGCTGACTTTGTATCAGAACTGCTGTGATATAACTATCAGCAATATTCCCATTCAAAAGGTTTGTATTGAGAAAGTTTGCTTGAAAGTTGCAATTTTTAGAACACACTTGATCAACAGAATTGTACCTGTTAAAATGGTTGACACAAATAAAGATCATTTATTTGGGAAAATCATCTTAATGTGAGTTACAGTACAATAGTGTAAGATATTTGAGACAAAACTTTCTTCATTTCAATTGCACAGATTTAAGGTGATTACGAGAAAGATTAAATAGAATTATTTTAAACGTATATCAAATTTGATTTGTTCTTCATTCAAGTCCACTTCAGATGAAAAGATAATTTTTACCAACATTACTCACTTCCACCCGCGCTACAGATTTGGTAATACATTGGTGAATTCAGTGACACAAACGCAGACTGTTTCTGATGCTGGAAATCCAAAATAATAACAGAAGATGCTGGAAATACTCAACAGATCAGGCAGCATCTGTAGAGAGAAATAGTCACATTTTGGATCGATGATAACCCTTCCTTCACCAGAGCACACTGAAGGATCTTCATTGACCTGAAATAGTAACTCTCTTCTGATCCACCGATGCTACCCGGCCTGCTGAGTATTCCAGCATTTTCAGTTTGTATTATTGGTAAATTCTGATTCCTCGCTCTCAGTAGGGGGTCACTTTCAAAGGGTTGTATGTTGGAGAATCAGCACTACAGTATTGCAAGATCCATTTATGTTGAAGTATAAACTAGATAAACCGGGCTGCAATAACCCAAACTGATTTTGTCTGGGATATCTATAATCGGTCTCATGTGAAATTCAGTTCCCACAGGTGACTAGAAAGTGAACCCACTGCATCGTGTGGGAAAATGTGATGTGTCCACTTTGGCAGGAGGGACTGAAAAGCAGCATGTTATTTAAATGGAGAGGGGTTGCAAAATTCAGAAATATAGAGGGATTTGGATGTCCTGCTACCTGAAACACAAAAAGTTAGTAAGGAGATACAGCTAGTGATTAGAAGGCAAATGGAATATGACTGTTTATTGCAAGGGGAATAGAATATTAAAGTAGGAATGTTTTGCTGCAATTGTATAGGGTCCTGCATAGTTATGGTCTCCTTATTTAAGAAAGGATATAAGTGCATTAGAAACAGTTCAGAGCAGCCTCCCTTGAACTATCATAGTATCACAAAATCATAGGATTCCTATGCAGAAGGGACCATTCGGCTCATTGAGTCTGCAACGACTCGCAGTATCTTAGCTAAGCCCTCCTTCCTGCCCTATCCCCGTCACCCAATACAATTCCCATCTCATCTACACATCTTGGGACACTAAGGGGCAATTAGCATGCCCAATCCACCTAACCTGCACATCTTTGGAGTGTGGGAACAAACCAGAGCACCCGAAGAAACCCAGTGCAGACAGGGGGAGAACATGCAAACTCCACACAAGTCAACGAAGGCCAGAATTGAACCTGGGTCCCTGGGGTTGTGTACCACCATGCCATCCATATATGTTATATGGGGAGTTATCCTATGAGGATAGTTCAGACAGGCTGGCCCTGTATCCAATGGAGTTTAGACAATTGAGATGTGATATTGTTGAAACATATAAGATCCTGAGGTGATGTGACATGACAGGGTGAATACTGAAAGAATGTTTCTCTTTCTGGGACAAACCAGTGTTGAGGGACACTCATTATAAATAAAAGAGTCTGCCATTTAGGGTAGATGAGGAGAATTATTTTTCTCTCAGAGGGTAGTGAATATTTGGAACTTGCTTCTCCAGAGTATGGTGGAGTTAGGCTCAATGTGTATTTTGAAGGCAGAGGTAGATAGCATGTTGATTAACAAGGGAACCAAATGTTACCGGGGACAGGTGATATGTATAGTTGAGGCCACAATCAGATCAGTCATGGAGGGGTCCGCTCCTAATTCATATGTTAGTATATATAGGTTGGTATTTGGGAATATGTTGTTTCTTGATCTTTTATAGGTTGACATATAAAGTTAATTGGGTTGCCATGCAGCTAACAAATGAACAATTAATAGGACAATGCCTATATAGGACAATTCAAGATGGTGTTGGAACATGGCGGCTTCTTACAAGTTGTCCCCACCTGATTCGATCTTTTACTTTCATTCTACATGCTTTAAAAACTCTACTCTCACCCTCTCCTTTCCTTTTCTCTTATGTACTCCATGAACAGTCTGTATAGTATCTGTATAGTTTGTCTGTATAGTATTAAGAAACAATACTTTTCACTGTATACCAATACATGTGACAATAATAAATCAAATTACAAAAACAAGAAACCTTATCAATAGTAAAATTTTTCTGCACTTCTATATGTTGACAAGGACCCCATTCGACAGCTTGGACTCTTTTGATGAGACAAATAGAAGCGATGGACAGTATGAACAATAATCCCTGCATGGTACCAGCTCCAGAGGAATCTGAAACACAAAGAGAGAGATTTCTCAATCATTTTGCATTCCTGCTGGGTCCCATCATTACAAGTGGAGTCTATTTCAAACAAATTGGTTGTTAAAAATCTAGATGATTATGTGTAAAAGGCTGAGCGATTGTAAGTCAGTGATCTGTTCCCTGTTCCTCTCCCCTTGGTGAGGACTGCTGCTTCTTACTTGGGGTGGGCTGGCATTCACAGAATCACAGAATACTGCAGTGCAGAAGAGGCCCTTCAGCCCATCGAATCTGCACCAACACATGAAAGGCCCTGATCTGCCCATATAATCCCACTTGCCAGCACTTGGCCCATAGCCTTGAATGTTGATGTGCCAAGTACTCACCCAGGTACTTTTTAAAGGATGTAAGGTATCGCACCTCCACCATCCTCCCAGGCAATGCATTCCAGATCATCACCACCTTCTGGGTAAAACGTTTTTCCTCAAATCCCAACTAAACCTCCCACCCCTCACTTTTAACTTGTGTCCCCTCGTAACTGGCCCTTCAACTAAGGGGAACAGCTGCTCCCTATCCACCCTGTCCATGCCCCTCATAATCTTTAATGCCTCAATCAGGTCTTCTCTGCTCCAGAGGAAACAACTCAAGTCTATCCAATCTCTCTCATAATTAAATGTTCCAGCCCAGGCAGCATCCTGGTGAATCTTCTCTGCACCCCCTCTAGTGCAGCTGGAGTACTGTGTGCAGTTTTATTCGCTGCACTTACGCAAGGATATTTTGGCCTTGGAGGGAGTGCAGAGGAGGTTTACTGGACTGATGCCGGAGTTGAGGGGGTTGAGCTATGAGGAGAGGCTGAATAAACTAGGCTTGTACTCGTTAGAGTTTAGAAGAATGAGGGGAGATCTCATTGAGACGTATAAGATGATGAATGGGATGGATAGGATAGAGGTGGCGAGACTCTTCCCGCTCAGAAAGGACAGTAGGACTAGGGGGCACAGCCTCAAGATAAAGGGGGGGCAGTTTAAAACGGAGTTGAGAAGGAACTTCTTCACTCAAAGGGTGGTGAATCTCTGGAATTCTCTGCCCGTTGAAGTGGTGGAGGCTGCCTCGCTAAATATTTTTAAGACGTGAGTTGATGGGTTTTTGATAGGCAAGGGGATTAAGGGTTATGGGGAGAGGGCGGGAAAGTGGAACTGAGCCACGACAGATCATCCATGATCTTATTGAATGGCGGGGCAGGCTTGAAGGGCTAGATGGCCCACTCCTGCTCCTATTTCTTATGTTATTATGTTAGTGCGTTTACGTTCACGTTCATTAAGGAACTGTGAGAAAAGTCTCGAAGGAAAATGTTCCCCAGATCAGATGCTGACAGGGATATGTTTCCAGCACCTTCTGTTCAGACAAGTCTCCAATCTTTACTGAGTTAACGTTTGGCTAAACCCAAAGCTGCTGACGAAGCGGACAGCTGAGGGTTTAAGAAGAGGATTTAGGAACAAGTTTGAGAAGTGTCTCCACTCGGATATTCTCGCTGCTGCCGCTCTCCCAACTGGTACAGCTGTTTCCAGATGTACACTTATAAAATGTGTGTCAGTGTTCAGAGCCTTCAGTCCAATGCGCTGAATGAGGAAGGTTCAGACAGTAAAGAGGGAAAAGCATCCCTCGCCCCAGTTGCAGTGAGTGAGGGGGGAACAGCAGCGGTTCCGCTGAGGTTGGATGCATTGTTCCCCGGAGTGGGCTCCGACCACCCAGCCCTCTCACAGTCCACTTTCCATGTGGTTTTAACCACATTTCCTCATTCATCTCCAAAATCATCTGAAACGATTCTTGTCTGTTTCTGTCATTTAAAAATCTATTCTCCATGCTGGTAATTTCCAGGGAATTTCTAACACTGGAGCTTTGAATCCCGTTGCTTCAGCTTCATAACAGCCGCAGCAAACACATGTATCCTTTTGCTCAGCGCCCTCCCGGAACTCATTGCAAAACTCTTATCATTGAGATGCGCTCCCCAGTCAGTCCAAATGTCCAGCTCATCTCAGTCCAGGAGTTTAACAGAGCTCCAAATGGGTCCTACTTGTGACAAGCTTCATTACACTCCCTAAACTGCACTCACCTCGATGCAACACTCCTTTCGCTCTCCTGCCCACTTGCCTGGACGAGTGCGGCTCCAGCAACGCTCAAAGAAGCTTGACACCATTCAGGGCACAGCAGCCCCACTTGACTGGCCACACATTCACCTCCAGAACAGTCTTGTTTGTATAAATCAACTCAGTTCGACTCGGTCAACTCGCACGGTGCAATAAACCTACTCGATTCTTCACAATAGGATTATTAATCTCTCTTTATAAGTGAACCTTTCTTGGTTTTAGTGGAGTAGCAGGCAAATCGCAAGGTCTAAAGATGCACACTTATAACTGGCCAGTCTGTGTGTAAAGCTCCCCATGTCCATGATGTTCCGATCTGATCAAATGGGTTCCCTTAAAATCCCCAACACACTGAACACACTGATCATGATGGAAATGGACAGAATGCTGGGCAAAAGGATCACAGTTCAGTGAAGGAGGAACTCTGTTCCGAAACCCCCCTCCTTAAATCCCCCGCCGCCCCTCCCCAAGTTTATTACAGTAACTCTCCTCAGATTCAATAATCCCCTTGCCCGCATTGTAACAATTCCCAATGACTTACCCTGAACGGTGATGTGCTCTCCAGCTGTTCCCGGATCCCAGCTGATGTGTACCAGTGTCTGCTGCACAGCCCCACAGCCACTCCTTATATCCCAGTCAGCACTACCCAAAGCAGCAAGAGATCAGAGTTACCGGGGAAAGAGTTAAAACAATCCTGATTCACAGCCCCAGGGGAGATGCCAGTCAGTAATGTGCAGCTCTGTACAGAATGGTGAATCGGGCAATGTGAGGATTGCTGAATCTCACCAAAGCACTAATCAGAATGTCTCTAAACTTCATCCCTGGATCAATATTTAAAACAATCACAGCAAAATACTGTTAAATAATGATAGAAAAACAACTACATTACAGCAGCAAGAGCCTGATACCTGTTAGATTCGGTATGATGAAGAAAGAGTTGCACTTTTGCAGAACCTTATCACCAATTTCAGAAACATTCCGAGCACTTCACATCCAATGAACATAAGAACATAAGAACATAAGAAATAGGAGCAGGAGTAGGCCATCTGGCCCTTCGAGCCTGCCCCGCCATTCAATAAGATCATGGCTGATCTGTCGTGGCTCAGTTCCACTTTCCCGCCCTCTCCCCATAACCCTTAATCCCCTCTCTTATCAAAAACCCATCAACCCGCTTCTTAAAAATATTTAGCGAGGCAGCCTCCACCACTTCAACGGGCAGAGAATTCCAGAGATTCACCACCCTTTGAGTGAAGAAGTTCCTCCTCAACTCCGTTCTGAACCGCCCCCCCTTTATCTTGAGGCTGTGCCCCCTAGTCCTACTGTCTTTTTTGAGCGGGAAGAGTCTTTCCACCTCTATCCTATCCATCCCATTCATCATCTTATACGTCTCAATGAGATCTCCCCTCATTCTTCTAAACTCTAACGAGTACAAGCCTAGTTTATTCAGCCTCTCCTCATAGCTCAACCCCCTCAACTCCGGTATCAGCCTAGTAAACCTCCTCTGCACTCCCTCCAAGGCCAAAATATCCTTGCGCAGGTGCGGCGCCCAAAACTGCACACAGTACTCCAGCTGCGGCCTCACCAGTGCCCTATACAGCTGCAGCAAGACCTCCCTACTTTTATATTCAATCCCCCTCGCTATGAAGGCCAGCATCCCATTCGCCTTCCTGACCACCTGCTGCACCTGCAGGCTGGGTTTTTGCGACTCATGCACAAGGACCCCGAGGTCCCTCTGCACGAGCTCCTCCTGTCATGTGCTTTCTCAGCACCATGGAATTCCCCAAACAGCAGTGACCTGTTTTTCAATGGTGATGGGTGAGAGCTGTATTGACCAAGCCACCAGAACAACAGCTTACACCTTTTTGAATAGTGCCATTTAGCAAGTACCTGAATCGATTGTCTCACTGTGACACTTCAAAGACAGCATCCCAGACAATGCAGCATTTTCTCATCATTATATTAGGATGTCAGCCTAGATTATGTCCTCATGTTTGGAAAGGTTGGTCTCATTCTCTGAAGCTTTATTTAAATAATCCCAAGTCCATACACATGCCATTTTCAGGATCAAAATAAGTAGAATCCATTGAACTTTTAAGCTAAAAATCCCTTCTCCAAGTTCAACTTTTTCATATTAAAATGTCCTTGCGTTCACAGGTAAACACAAGAAGGGACTAACCCGAAAGCTTGTGCGTTTACTATCAAATAAATCGGTTGGACTAAAACCTGGTGTTGTCAGACTTTTTACTGTGTTTATCCCAGTCCAACGCCAGCACATCCACGTCTTCACAGGTAAACACAGGGAGGTGATATTGGACATTCGAGCACTCAGATGTTTTATTTAAATCCATTTATGTGTTGTGACTTTTACTGGTGAGGTCACTGTTTATTGTGTATCCTTAATTTCTCCTAAGAGAATGGTGGTGAATGGTCTACTTGAAACACTGCCAACTATGTGGTGAATGTAGTGCTGATTGTTAGAGAATTCCAGGATATTAACCCAGTGATGATGAAAGAATGGTGATATTGTATTTTCAAGTCAGAATAATGTGTGGCTTAGGAGGGAGTTTCCAGGTGGTGAGGTCCTTGTACATTGTAGAGATTTGTAGGTTTGAGAGGTGTTGTCAAAGGGCCCTTGGTAAGTTGCTGATCTTGTATATGGTACAAAATGCAACTGTGGTACACCAGATGGAGAGAGTCAACATTTCAGGTCATGCATGTATGGCCAATCAAGCAGGATGCTTTGTCTTGAATGGTGTCAAGTTCTTAAGTGTTGTTGGAGCTGCACTCATCCAAGCAGGTGGGGATAATTTCATCACATTCCATTTCTGCTTTGTGGATGGTGGACAGGTTTTGGGGAGAAGCAATTCATTTACCACAGACTATCCAGCCTCTCACCTGCTCTTGGAGACACAGTGGTGGCTAGTCCAGTTAAGTTTCTGGTCAATGGTCAGCCCCAGGATGATGACGATGGGCAGCTGAACAATGAGAATGTCTTTGAATGACAAGGGTTAAATTCTCTCTTGTCAGAGATGGCCATTGCCTTGCAGTTACATGGCATGAATGTTATTTGCCACTCATTAGCTCAAACCTGAATGTTGTCCAAGTTTTGCTTCATGAGGTATGGATTTCTTAATTCAGTATCTGATAAGTTACAAGTCAAATTTAGAAACATAGAGGAAACATAAAAAGTGAGAGCAGAACAAGGTCCTTTGCACCTGCTCTACCATTTAATATGATCATGTCTGATCCTCTATCTTAATGCCATACTCCCACTCTCCTCCCATAACTCATAATGCCTTTATTGTAGAGAAATCTACTTCCTTCTTAAATATATTCAGGGACTTAGCCTCAACAGAATTGTACAGAATTCCCCAGGTTCACTATTCTCTGAATCAAAACAGAGGGGCAAAGTTTTCTATTCTGCCTGGCACAGGAATTGTGAAGGGCTGAAGGTGGACCATAGTAATGTCCTTTGACCTCAAGCGGGAGTTTCTGGCTTCGGGGCAAGAGCGGCTGGAAAATCCTGCCCAAAGACTTTAATTTCACACCTATTTAAATGAAAGGCTCAAAATGCGTGGAGTTTTGGACTGCAATTCCCTGGCTAGCACTTCTAATTATTGCACATGTCTGACTGAGGAATTGCATCTATAAACCGAAACATAGACAAGAATTTTCCCATCCCTCCTGCCTTGGGAATCGTGGTGGGATTTTCCAGCTTTGGGGCAAACACTGCTGGAAAATCCCATAGTGTTCCACAGAACTTACAGCACAGAAACAAATTATTTTTCCCAGTTGATCTGTGTCAGTGTTTATGAGATCCAAAATCACCAGGTGCTAAACCAGTCAACAAAAAACAATATGGATTTTGCTATTCAATTTCTCTCCTTCCCTCAGAGGAAGTGTTTGTCTTACTGGACAGTCCAATCTGAAGTCAGGACTTCAAACAATCTCAGAATGAAAGTTCTTTCAGCACATTCCACACAGGCCTTTCCAACATCAACAAAGATTGAATTATCACCAAAAGCTATAAACATCCTCCATATCACATAACATTCCTTCACTGAGAGAACAGAGGGACCCAAGCTGTACAACCTACTCATGCTCCTTGCTAAAACACTGATTGATGGTCTGCAAATGTAATATTTAATTTGCTCCCATCCTTGTAAAAAGCATCTCTAATTTGAATCTGTTCTCAATGTGCGATGGGACTGTGCACATGCTAATTGATATGGTAGCTGAGTAATTGACTTTGTCTCTGTCATTCCTTTAAGGTGACAGTTGGGAACAGCCCAAGAATAAAATGGAGCAACTTGCCACCCATTCATATTTCTCCTCTGTACAAAAATATTTCAATACTGCGAGGTGCCCATCCTGTGGAAAAACTCATGGCTCACTTGTTACCACTCCATTGCACATTGAGCTCCAATTTGTTTCTCTCCTCTATGCTTATATATTCCTGAATCAGCAAGAACGGGGTTCATGTTCGATTTGTTAACAAAACAATCCCTCTGCTCCAAAAGCTCCAGATGCCACATATTGTACAAGTACTCAGGGGACACAGGCAGAAGTATGTAAACAAAGACATTAATTTCCACATGTACCATTCTTTAAAGAAACATTGCAGTTTATTTTCTTAGGGTATTTATATTAAACATTTTTTGGTTTTCGCACTTCATACATAATGTAACAACCTGTTATAGAGTCCTACAGGTTTACAGCATGGAAATAGGCCCTTCAGCCTAATTTTGTCCATGACATTCAGTTTTTAATGATTAAGCTAACCCCAATTGCCCGCATTTGGCCCATATCCCTCCATACCCATCTTACCCATGTAACTGTCCAAATGCTTCTTAAAGACAAAATTATACTCACCTCCACTACTGCCTGTGGAAGCTCAATCCAGACATCGCCTTCTGCTGAAAAAATTTTCTCTCTGGACGTTTTTGTATCTCTCCTGTCTCACTTTAAACCTATGGTCTCTAGTTTTCGACCCTCCTACTTTGAAAAAAGATATTGACATTATCTATGCTCCTAATTGTTTTATAGACCTCTATAAGATCACTCCTGTGTCTTCTACGCTCCAAAGATAAAGCCCCAGTCTATCTAGCCTCTCCTCATAACACAATCCATCTAGTCCCAGAGCATCCTAGTAAATCTTTTCTGCACTTTTTCTAGTTCAATAATGTCCTTTCTATAATAGGGTGACCAGAACTGCACATGGCATTCCAAGTGTAGCCTTACCAATCTCTTATACAACTTCAACAACATATTCCAATTCTTGTCCTGATCAATGAAACCAAGCATGCCGAATGCCTTCTTCACAACCCTGTCCACCTGTGACTCCATTTTCAAGGAGTTCTGAACCTGTACTCCTAGATCTCTTTTTCTTTAACTCTCCTCAGCTCCCTACCATTAACCGAGTAAGTCCTGCCCTGGTTCAATCTACCAAAATGCATTACCTCACATTTATCTAAATTAAACTCCATCTGCCATTTATCAGTCCACTGGCCCAATTGATCAAAATCCCATTGCAATCCTAGATAACCTTCTTCACTGCCCAGTATGCCACTAATCTTGGTGTCACCGGCAAACCTACTAACCATGCCTCCCAAATTCTCATCCATATCATTAATGTAAATGACAGTGGACTCAGCACTGATACCTGAGGCACTCAACTGCTCACAGGTCTCCAGTTTGAAAAACAACCTTCTCTGTCTCCTGTCCCCAAGCTAATTTTGTATCCAATTGGCCACCTCACCGAATTAACCTTATGCAGCAACCTACCATGTGGTACCTTGTCAAAGGCCTTGCTAATGTCCATGTAGACAACTTCCATGGTATCAGGCTTTTCCCAATTATACTATTCATCCAACCAATTGAATGTGTACGAGAATGGGCCACAATGTCTCTGCTGGTGATTTTCCTTCTTAATCAGTGCTAATGTATATGGATTCCTTTCTTTATCTCCTCATAACAGCGGAACTAAAATCATTTATTCACCATAGTGCTTTACTTTGCTAGGTCGCTATTACACTCCTAAATTTTCATTAAAAGAAAATTGTACTGTAACATCTTTATTTTAGCAGGCACAGAGGGTTTGGGAGCATTAGGGAAAAGAGAAGTAATGGATAGGAATGACAGGAGATTGCCAGCGATCAGCAAAGACCAGTCCCCAAAGAGCAACCCCCCCATTATTTAACCATTTGAGGTTGAAAGTCAGACTTTGTACTCTCAATCTGCTGCCCACTTCAAATGTATTATGACACAGGCACATACCATTAGGGTCAATAGGCTTGGCAACAAGTCTAATTGACCCTTAATTGTTCATTTTAATATGGCGGGTGGACTGCCAATTTCAGCATACCCCCCCTCCCCGCCCCCCTCACTATTATAGGCATGAGCTCCAGGATGGACCAGAAGGTGGTGTGATGGACACCCTCCCGATTTTGGTCAGTTATTTGGGGGAGAAACCAACGTATTTCATTCAAACACAAAATTGATCTGGGCTTTGTTCAGATGCGTGACTGTTTACCAGATTTTTGAAGTTAGCAGTTTGTTCAAATTCTTGGCTATAGTTACTACTTTTGAGGCACATTCCAGTCTGCTCTTTTGAAATTACTGAGCAGTATTTTACCATTTTTAATCTAAGTGCCAGGGAACTAGGAGAGCTCCAGGTCCATTCCTTAGGTGTCTTTTTAGGCCCACCCCGCATACGCATCCTGATTATCAAATTCTGTGCAAACCTGTTGCTCACTGCAGAAACCTGTGGGCATGGCTTAACATGCAGAGGGAAGTAGTGCGCGTGTGCAGACATCTGATGCTGCACATGCGCATTAGCAGTAGCAGGGCTCTGACAGACAAAGTGAGAACTGTTAGGCCCCTGCTGCTACAGGCAGCATGAAGAACCTACCCACATGCAGACGTGGGGACCCTTGACTGTAGATGCAGCCCCTGCAGACACCCCCGCAGCCCAGACTGATCACAGATCCCCTGCCTCCCCCACCGATTGCTGCCTCGCAGCCCTCCCCCAACTGATTACTGCAGAATGGCAGAGGGCACCCTCCCTCCACTAGCCTTGGCCTCTGTGACCCTTCCCCCACCGGCCCCTCCCCCATTGATCCTAACCCCTGGCACTGTCTGTGAGCATTGCCCAGGTGCCTAGTGAGCATTGACCAGGTGTCCGGGAGGCACTGTCCAGGTGTCAGACTGGCACTGCCAATCTGGCACTGCCCAAGGGGCACTGACCCTGCCTTTGGCATCCCTGGGGACCTCAATGGCTTCCAGTTCCACCAGTAAGGCTAAGTCGACTGCTTATCATTCATGGCGAGCATATCTGTTCGTGGCCCTGCGAACCTCTCCCAGCAAGGCCATAAGGCAGCCACTTCCAGATAACTGGGCACGGGGCTTGCTAATTTAAATTTAAATGTTTATTTCGATACATTTCGAGAAATTAACCTGCCTCTCGCCCATTTCCGGCAAGAGGCTGACCGCGCCGGAATTTCTATTATCGTAAAATGGCGGCGGTCGTGAAAACCAGTGTCAATCGCACTAATTGTTTTCAGGCGTGATGCCGTCACAAGATGCCACCACTGAGTTTGATTTAGCACCTTTTAAAAACAATGGTTTGACTTCTGAAGGGTATCAGATAGATGGATAACTCCTTACTAAGAATCAAAGATAAATCATGCAGAAACATTTTTCAGAGCAACATTTCAAATTATTTATTAAGTTTCCGCAAAAGGACCTATCATTATGTAATAGCTGCTGTAAATGTAAATTATATTTCTATTATTCCCTTGTTCCTTTACAACTTAATATATTTATTCAGCATTTAAAGTCTAACATAAAGTCTTGTACTTATCCTGCCAGAATTCAAAGTTGAAATGGAGGCATTAGATCGACGAATACTTGAAGGTTCCTAGAAGTGGTTTCTCAGTGTGTTATTCCCTATTGTTTGTCAACTATTTAAATATCAAGGCAAATATGAACTTTCTTAAGTGCATGGGGAGTGGCATAATCTGAAATGCAAAAGTCAAAGAAAAAGTTCAAAGTAAAGGATCAAAGAAACCCTAAATATAGTGTCAGTAAGTAGTCTCACAACACCAGGTGAAAGTCCAACAGGTTTATTTGGTAGCACAAGCTTTCGGAGAATTGTCCCTTCATCAGAAGGGGCAATGCTTCGAAACCTTGTGTAAAAGTTGGACTTTTACCGAGTGTTGTGAAACTATGTACTGTGCCTACCCCAGTTCATTCCAGCAACTCCACATCACATCTAAATGTAGCATGGTGTTCCTATGAGGATCTCTCTTTATCTTGCTATCTGAAGGAGAAAGTTGGGCAGAATATCAGCCACGTCAGACTAAAATAGATGAAGAATGTCTCAGAAGGAAGTAAAAATTAGGGAATGACTGGTACTAGTCTGAACTAAAGTTCCATACAAAGGTGTACAAGACCAGTTCAGACCACTATCAGTCATTCTCCTTGTATTGTCCTCCCAGCTGTAAAGATGGGAAGAATGCACTTGCTGGAATTATTTCAAGCAGAGTGAAAAATAATGCATGCCTAAGAGTAGATTCACCAGACAGGCAGTGAGAGACCTCTGTTACAAATCAGGCGTGGCACTCCTGGTGACTCTTAAGGCCATCAGTACCTGAACTTTTGTACCTTCGATTCATTCCAGGGTGTCACAGAGGATCTCAATAACATCAGTAAAAGCATAAGTAACAGCTGTGTCAAGCAGGTGACTTATGTTTTTTTCCACAGCTAATGACTTCATTACTTCCCCATGGACATCTCATGATAGGGTATATTTATTCCAAATTACACGATTCTCCCAAGTCTTACCTGCTCCTACATTAATAGTTATGAATTATAGAGTCATAGAGGTTTACAGCATGGCCCTTCAGCCCAATTTTCACATGCTGCCCTTTTTTTTAAACCCCTAAGCTAATTGCAATTGCCTGCATTTGGCCCATATCCCACATACCTATGGTACCCACGTAACTATCTAAATGCTTTTTAAAAGATAAAATTGTACCCGCCTTTAGTACTACCTCTGGCAGCTTGTTCCAGACACTCACCACCCTCTCTGTGAAAAAATTGCCCCTCTGGACACTTTTGTATCTCTCCCCTCTCACCTTAAACCTATGCCCTCTAGTTTTAGACTCCCCTACCTTTGGAAAGAGATATTAACTATCTTCTTGTCTATGCCCCTCATTATTTTATAGATCTGTATAAGGTCACTCTGCAGCCTCTTGTGCTCGAGAAAAAAAGTCCCAGTCTATTCAGCCTCTCCTTATAACTCAAGGAGTCATAATTCATAAATCATACAAGCTATATCACACCCTGAAAGTGCAGTTGGTGGATGACCAATTGCACAGAGCCATGACACTTCACTGGAAGTGGAAACTGACACTTCCAGGGCAACAGTCATGATGGGGGTAATCTTGAGACTGCACTCTCCATCCATAGGATCAGCGGTGGGAGCTCAAGATCCAGAACCTGTGAAATTTGCCAGCGAGATCACAATTTTCCATTTTTCTGCCCCTCGCTGGTGATGTAGTTTTCATCCACTTAAATGAATTTAAATGTGATTAACCACCCACCTGCCTCGCCAATCTTGCCCTTCATTAAACTTTTGTACTTCACTTATATAAAACATCATGTCAGCAAGGTTTATAACAGGTTCACACAGATATAAATCTCTCATGGAGATCCCTCCATGGATAAAGGTGAATAGAGACCCCTGGCCCAGCACTGCCCTGGTACTGACCCTGGCACGGGTAGACACTGTCAGGTTGGCATGGTGCCAGCCTGGCAGTGCTGACCTGTGCCAGGGGCACTGCCCGGAGTGGGCCCTCGTGTGTGTCTCATGGGGGCCAAGTGTATGTCATAGGGAGGGAGAGAGCATTCATTGAAGTGGGGTGGAAATGCCAGCAATGAATATTGGTGGTGCAGGAGGTTGGGGAGTAGTGGGGCAGGGTGAGGAAGAAAAACTGCTCACTGTTGGGGGAAAGAGAGGGAAATGCCAGTGATCACTGTTTGGCTTTGGGAGAGGTGGGGGAGAGTGAGAGATGCCTGTGTTAATCGGGATGGGGTAGAGGGAGATTATTTCTTGGTCTGTTTAGGACGGCAGCCCGATCTCAGTGCAGCCAGCATTTTTAGGCCGCTCCACCCTAAATGAAAGAGTGAAGCACACCCTCTGCCTTTACTGGACAAAGTGCCATACGATCTGATGGGAAAACCTGCCTGTCTGTCGGTTTTCAGTCAGATCCTGACACTTTGCAATTTTTGGTAAGGTTCCGCCCGATGACTTTATTCAAGGCATCCCATTGGGAAAGGATTAATCCACGCTGGCCATTATCTATGTAAGGTTAGATAACACGTTCCCAACAACTGGAGCCATTTTTCATTGCTCGGAGAATAAGTCCCTGATGTCTAGATCCTTGTCCTCAATAACTGGGGAGCGAATCCACCAGAGAATGGGTTCCTGTACATCATGTGCCACCTGTTGCTCCTTATTTCTGTTTATCAACCATTACGTTCACCTCAACTTCATTTTCTAAATCCCCAGGGTGTTGAAGATGGTGCAGTGAAGGCTTCGAGTGAGGGACAGTGTGTGCAATGATCTGAAAACTTCCTCTGAGTCTTTTAGCTTGACTCGCCTTCACATGATGTGCCTAGGGCAAAAGAATAATAGGTCTTGCTGTCAAATTCCTGCTGAGTTTTTACTTGTTCACAGGATGTGAGAGACATTGCAAGACATTGACCATGTTTAATTACCCTGAAGTGGCCATAGTGCATCTTGGATTGTTGTTGTCATTGTGGTGATGGCACTCACACAGTGATGTTAAAAAGAGAATGCTAATTAAGTGACAAGACAGAGATTAATATATCTTTTAAAGTCAGCACGCATGTGACTCAAAGCAAAATCTAAAGGTAACAAATGTTCCCAAGATGCTGCTATTCACACCCTTTTCAATGGTAGGATTTGCCTCGTACCTCCCACCACGAAGAAACATGCTACAGGGAGCACTGAAAATCTCACCCAACATCTGTGATAGATTTTGCAGGCAAACCATCTCCATTCCAATGAATCGGAATGTGGAATGTATAGTAATGCAAATTGGGGTACCCATCTCTGGCGATATTCCCAATTCATCTCAGTCTCTGCACTTCTTTTAAAAGGTCTGCTTTATAAAAGTTAAATTTCGATTTGCAGCAGCTGGGTGTAAATCATAGTTCAGTGTAAGCATGTCTCTGAATGGGATACAGCTAGCCCACTGAAATCAGGTGCAACTTGATCTGGAGAAGCACAGCCCATTCCAGCTGCTGTTCTCCAGTCCAGGACAGGGGATGGGAATGGCTGGAACACTGAGCATTTGCTTAATATGTGACTAAGCAGTACAGTGGGTTATCACACTATCCTCTCACTTCAGAGCTTTGTAATTAGTTCAAATCCAACCAGAGGCAATAGGAGGGGAGGCAATGGCCTAATGGTATTATCATGAGACTGTTAATCCTGCAACTCAGCTAATATTCTGGGGACCCAAGTTCAAATCCTGCCACAGTAGCTGATGGAATTTGAATTCAATAAAAAAAAATCTAGCATTAAGAATCTTCTGATGATCATGACACCACTGTCAATTGTTAGGAAAAACCCATCTGGTTTGTTCATGTCTTCTGGGAAAGAGTTCTGCTGTCCTTACCTGGTCTGACCTTCAGAGCCACAGCAATGTGGTTGACTCTCAACTGCCCTCCAAAGGTAACTAGGGATGGACGATAAATGTTGGCCCAGCCAACAATGCCCATGTCCCATGAACGAATTTTAAAAAATGATGGACTATTTCTCTGATTAAGAAGTTCCTTCTGTGAAACGAATTCTTAACAAGTGATGGCTGGATACAATGCAAGTCTGCCCATACTTCAGTTTAGTGGACAACCTCACTCAGAGACCTCAGTGATCATATAGGAAAAAGAAATATTTCACTGGTTAAAATAGTTTTGCAGCATATTTGGACAGAATGAAAAAGAACATATGTTTATACAGTGAACAGAATTTTCTGATTTTGTCTTAAGTGCTGGCTGAGGTTAGAAAAGCAGTGTGCAGCGTGTCAGCTGCATAGCTGACTTTTCTCACCATATTTTCCAGCGCTTTGAAAATATAATACTGGAAGCTGTCACAGGCTGTCACTCTGAAAGAGCCCGCCCAACCAGCAATGTCAGCTTTCCAGGTTTCCAGCATTAAAGATGAAAGCATTGTTAAAACACAAAACTCCCGCCTTCCCCCATGGACACAGGGAGCCATCCCTTCCGCAAACACGGGAAACTCTCCCCACAATGGAGATCTGCAGAGGAAACCTCCCTTACACTGCTCCAGACACCACCCTGGGCATCTCCTGCTGCCCACCAGGGGCTGTGCTTACTTGTACAAACCCCGCATGGTCATTTCACTGGGTTCACATTACTCCAGACCTGTTGTAAGCCTCACTAACATGACGTAACATTGGCAAGGGCACTGGGGGTTCGAGGGGGAATCCCAAAGCAGGAGGACAATACAGCAAGGAAGCCCGCTAATGAGATTTCAATGTATTTAAATGAAGTTCCTGATATACTTGGATGGGAACCTCATGACATCAACGGCAAGGAGTAGGGATGATTGCATCACAAGGTCTCGCTGAGGCAATTCTCGTCTTTGGCCTCTCGTGGGATTTTGCGCCTATGTCGCCATTTTGCTGATGTACAGAGCAGCCAATTTGCACATGAGCTCCCACTAATGGCAATGGATAAATGGGTAGATAACCTGTTTTTGCAGGTGGTGAATAATGATTGAAATGTAGCCAGAAGAATTTCCCCACTTTTCTTCAAATACTACTATTTGGATCATTTACATCGATTGAACAAGCTTTTAGGCCTTAGTCCACTGTCTTGTGTGAAAACCAGCACTAGTGTTTCCTGTAGTACTGCACTGACGTGTAAGTTTAGGTCATGTGCTCAATTCAGGGTCAGCCTTGACCCCTCAACAACCTAATCCTGGTCTTCACCACTAGACAGAGACATTAGAACAAATAAACCTGTGTATTTTGGGAATCCTTTCTTTAAAGTGTGGGCAGAAGTGGAAAATGCTCAATTCGCAGTCTTGACGTTATTACCTAGGTAAACGCAAGTTCCCCTCCTCCATCAAACCCAAATAAAAATTAAGATTGAATTAACATTGCATCTCCCTATACCTTCTGCCAAAATGAATAACCTCACATTTCCCTGTATTAAATTCTATCTGCCACTGGTCTGTCCATTCATTAACCTATCCATGTCCTTTTGCAGGCAATTTATATCATCCCCACTTTTTGCCATTACTCCAAGTTTGGTACCTTCTGCAAGTTTTGATATTTTACTCTATATACAAAGGTCCAAGTCATTTGCAGGTAGAAAAAGATTAACTGTCCACAAACTACCACAGATTACAATGTCAACAAACAAGTTGCAGTACCAGTTCTAATTTATGTTTATTAATTTGTTGGTATTATTTCAGTTCCAGAATTGAGGGGTGATAGATATAGGAAGCCGCTGACCAGTGAAAAATTAATAAGAGATAAGGAGCACTCTCTTTTAGGGCAGTACGGTGCACAGTGGTTTGCACTGCTGCCTCACAGGGCCAGGGACCTGGGTTTGATTCCTGGCTTGGGCCACTGTCAATGTGGAGTTTGCACATTCTCCCCATTCTCCCATTTCTGTGTGGGTTTCTTCCGGTTCAGGCTTGATGGGCCAAATGGCCTCCTTCTGCACTGTCAGGCTTCTCTGGGTGGAAAAACGACACAAGGAGTGTCTAGGCAGCACACTTAGACACAAATCTCAGTCCACTAACACCTGTTTTAAATTTTATTTCAGCCCAGAGAGTTCATTCTGGGTTGAGGTTGAAGCTAAAACATAAAAGCTACTTGGCCAATCAGCCCACCTGCCAATCAAAAAACAGACTGCGTAATGTTGTGCTCAGCTGACAACTTAATGGGCTAAAATGCCTGCTTGATTGTCAGTAGGCATGGTTCTAATTCTCATGCACACTCACTGACCAAAATATTGCAGGTTTATACTTCTGGACCAGGCAAGTGCCCATTGGAACAATGTAAAATTCTGGCCAATGGTGCAGGGTAAACAGGACTTGGTGCGGGTAAAAGCATGAGCAGCAAAATTTCAGATGACTTCAAGTTAATAGGTGTTCAGATGTGGGAGGCCAAACAGGAATGTGTTAGAATTATTAAGTCAACAGTGGCTGTAAGAGGGTTTCAGCAGATGAACTGAGGCAGTGGCAGAGTCAGGAGATGTTCCAGACGTGGATTAGGTAAATGTGGATTTCTGGTTGAAAGCTCACCTCATAGTTAAATGTAAGGACGGAAATCTTCGCGGGGGCTAGGCTGTAAAATGTGACGAGTTGCCCAAATGTCCGTTGACAGTTAGTTGTGTGGAGAGGTTGGAGAAACTTGGTTTGTTCTCACTGGAACAACGGAGGTTGAGGGACGACCCGATAGAAGTCTACAAGATTATGAGGGGCATGGTCAGATGGGTAGTCAGAAGCTTTTGCCCAAAGTGGAAGAGTCAATTACTAGGGAGCATAAGTTAAAGGTGCAAGGGGCAAGGTTTAAAGGAGATGTAAGAGGCAAGGTTTTTTCATAGAGGGTGGTGGGTGCCTGGAACACGCTGCCGGGGGAGGTAATGGAATCAGATATGATAGTGAGTTTTAAGGGGCGTATATACATGAATGAATACATGAACAGAATGGGACTGGAGTGATACGGTCCCCGGAAGGGTAGAGGGGTTTTAATTAAGTCAGGGTTGGAGAGCCAAAGGGGCTGTAATTTTCTTTGTTCTCTTTGTTGACTTCGGTGGGGGGTACTGTAAAATCATACTCGCATAAGATTCTGTCCCAAGGTGCGAACAGTCTGGTTCAGCCTTAGTTTGAAGAAGGAAAGAGACAGTAGCTATTCATCAGAATTGGTCTCAGATGACTTCAAGTTAATGGGTGTTCAGATGTAGGAGGCCAGATAGGGGTGTGTTGTAATTATTAAGTCGACAGTGACCACAAGAGGGTTTCAGCCAATGAGGTGATTGATCTGAAACACTCTTGCCTCAGATGATGCCAGGCCTGCTGAGTATTTCCAATCTTTTGCTCTCATATATAGTATGTGATTGATATTGCTTCTGCTGCTTTATTAGTAGATTCTCCTTCATTCATGAATAGAGATAGAAATTTCTGAAAATTACATGCAATTTGCCTATGCAAAGTGTGGGGTAACTTTGACTGACAGGAAAATATGTATCATATTGTTAACATCATTATTTCATCCCCTGTAGCATCATTCTGCACACCATCCAATGTATAATCTAAGGTGAAGCTGTTTTCCTTTCGGGCAGTAGATCCTATCTGGTATGAAGTAAACAAAAGCTTAGATAACACTGAATTAAATAACCTTGGAGTTTCAACTCTAAAAGGATTGTCAGTTCAGAAGACAGCTGCACTTAATAAAAAAACTCTTTTAAAAAGGGTTAGCAGTAGCAAATTATAACATCTGAAATGTGATCTGTCACTCAATTTACCAATTTTAATGTTAGCCAACTAAATAAAGAGTAATGTTAAATCCTCCCCCGTTATAGTTTAAAATGCAAACTAGTATAAATTAATATTTTCTCAAGTGGGCACATCACTCGATTGCCAAGAAAATATACCTAATTCATTGTGTGGAGAGTACTCTCACTTCCAGATTTTCCATTATACCATTGCTAAAAGTGTACAGAAAATATGCAACCCCGTTCAAAATGATACCACAGAGCTATAAGAAATTATGATTTTGTATTTTATTGCCAAGACCAGAATTCATCGCTGTAAATTTTTTGCATTTTCACAATCCACAAAGCAAAATGGTAGCACACAACAATCAAATAAGTTAAGTTCTAATCACCTCACACATTCATAAATCAACTGTGATAGAGCAACTAAAATGGGGCAGTTGGGTTGGAAATTAGATAATAAAACTAACCCCAGTGCCTGGATTACTCTTTAAAATGACTACAATGCAACATGGCCAACAATGAAAGATATCTCCATCAAATCATTACAAACTGGTGATTTTAAATTCAAAATTGAATAGGTTACAATTTCAACTTGTCATCCAGACTACTGTTTTTTTCTGGGTGGGTATCTGACTTGACTGCCTTGAAAGTATACCTAATACATTATCAGGTAGTTTCTATAACAAGCAGCCAATCTGGAATGCTAGTCTACAACTGGGTAACAAGTTGAAAAACTACCCCATAGTGAAGTCAAATTGTGCAAAGTCATGATTACCAGGCACAGCCAGAATGACCAGGCTCATTATGTTCATATACATCAGTTTTGACAAGTAAGTTATGCTGCCTATTTGTTAACATGACCTCTGCCACGCACTTTATAATTTGACGGAAAGGGTTTGTTACGTGCATATTGGGGCTCAGTAATTTTAAATGCTGGACTGTTCAGGGTTTAAACAGATGTTTTTACTACACATTTTAACTTGAATAGCAGCAAATATCGACACCTGATGATGTTTTGGAGATGCATATTATTTCTTTCACTTTTAGTACAAGAAAATTGCACAGCTCAATACAAATACCTCAGCTTATATGATGCAATTCCAGTTACACTACCTCAGTTGCGATGTTCAATCATAAAAACTAAAGGTGAATTGCTTTTGATAACAGATTAAAACAATTTTGTGTGGATTCCGATCACCTCTTTATTAAGGGCAATTTTTCTGATCAATTTTATCCATTTCATCAGTCTTGATATTATACTCTTTCAGGATGTCTTTCAGATCCTTGACGGTGCTCTCCTCTAGCACAGCTCCTCGGGACAAAATCCAGGCATATTTTGTGGGAACAAAGGTACGTTGAGTACAGGAGAATACCAATGCATAACTCCTATAGTCTGTGGCTAATACCAAGTATGAGATAAATGTAAACTGATCTGTAAAAACAAAGTAGACATATCATTAATATGGATGAAGCAAGTAATTTTAATTGGCTGCTTATATAATAAAAATCAACCCCAGTATTTAGATAAGCCTCTAAAAGCACCCTGTTAAAAGTATGTTCCCGTTTTGGCAAATTAAAGAAGTAACTTAATAAATTACAGAAGTTCCTTGAATATTATTACCTCCATTTTCATTGTGGCATGGTTACTGTGCTTGCTCAGTCCTTTTTAAGAAAACAAGCCGCCACTACCCTCTCCCAATCTTTCCATTCATCCTCTCCGACTATCTCACTTCCTTCCCCTGACCCAGTCACTCACCGATATCCTCTCCCGACCTCTTACCGTTCCTCTCCCAACACTCCAGCTTGCTGCTTCCCTCTCTTAAATCCTCATCCGTTTTCCACTCCCAGGCCTTCACTGTTAGCCAGAGCTCATGAAAAGCAATGAATGGAAAGGAGGGGAGGGGAGGGAAGCGGTGAGCTGGAGGTAAGTATAAAAAATTTCTAAAAATGGTTGATGTAAAAAATACAGGCCAGCACATCAGAAAGAGGAGCAGGAATGGACCATATGACCCATTGAGCCTTCTTCACCATTCAGTACAGTCATGGTTGATTTTGGGATTCAACTCCACTTCCTAGCCCATTCCCCATATCCTTTGATTCCTTGAGAGACTAAAGGTCTGTCTATCCCAGCCTTAAATATATTCAACGAAAGGACAACCACAATCTTCTGAGGAAGAGAACTGCAAAGATTCATAACCCTCGACTAAAATAATTTCCTCTCATCTCAGCCCTAAGTGATCAGCACTTTATACTTATACCCAACCAATGGAATTAATCTTTCAATGTCTATCCTATCAAGCCCCTTCAGAATCTTGTCTATTCAATACAAGCAGAGGAATATGCTGTAAATGTGCAGAAGTCATTGAAGGTGCCAAGATAGATTGAAAGCATGGTTAATAAAGCACACGGTACCCTGGGCTTTATTCATAGGAGCATGGAGTACATGGAGCTTGTATTGATCTTCTATAAAACATTGGTTCAGCCTTCAACTGAAGTATTGCATCATGTTCTGTGCATCACACTTTAGGGAGAATGTGAGGGTACAGAAAAGAGTCACAGGAATGATTCCAGGGAGGAGGAATTTCCATTGTGGAGACAGGTTGGAGAAGTTGGGATTATTTTCCTTGGAGAAGAGAAATTTGAGAGAAGATTTGATGGAGGAATTCAAAATCATGAGGCGTCTGGACAGAGTAAATAGAGAGAAAACAGTGAAGTAACCTACACCAGTCATTAGGGAAATGCTGGAATCTATTATTAAGCAAGTTTTAACAACGTATTTAGGTCAGTACTGTATGATCTGAACTAATCAATGTGGTTTCACAAAAGGGAAATCCGATCTAATAAACATATATGTTTTGAGGATGTAACGAATAGGATTACAAACTTTTTTAGAGCACGAGGATGAATGTCATCAGGTGCCATGGATTTAACAGATTTTCTTCCCTCAAATTTCTCTAAGACTTTTTCTCTGCTGATATTAATGACCTTAATTTCCTTATCGTTTAGCTGCTAGGTTACCTTCTATTTAGGGTGGGCAATCTTCTACTGTGAGTTAGACGCAAAGGTTTGAATTTCACAGAGGCATGTGGACTCTGGGAACATCCCAAAATGACCTGAGCAGAAGTGGGATGTTTGCAAATGATTGTACAGACTTCAGTATTAATTCCAATCCCTCAGACATCAAAGCAGTATGTTCCTGCAAGCAACATTACATGGACAACATTTAGGCTTAGGCTGAAAAGTGGCAGGTAATGGTTATGCCACACACATGCCAGATGATGACCATCTCCAACTAGAGATAATCTAACTTATGGAGTCATAGAGTCATTGAGGTTTACAGCATGGAAACAGGCCCTTCAGCCCAACTTATCCATGCCGCTCTTTTTTTCAAACCACTTAAGCTAGTCCCAATTGCCCACACTTGGCCGATATCCCTCTATACCTATTTTACTCATGCAACTGTCTAAACGCTTTTTAAAAGACGATCAACTTTTAATAATCAACAGCAATATGATTGCTAAATTTTCCATTATCAACATCCTGACTGGTTACCAGGAATTTAATTGGATCTGCCACATGAATACTGTGCATACAAGAGAATTCTGTATCGAATAACACCCCCTTCTGTTATCCCCATGAATCCCTCCCCTGCACCTCTTCCCCATGCTGACCAAAAATCTGTCTATCATCTACAAAGCATAAGTCAAAAGTGTGATGGAATCCACGCCACATGCCTGGATAAGCATAGCAGAAACAACAACCACTATCTGAAATTATATAGTGCCTTTAATCTATGGATTGTCCACAGGTGCTTCAGAGGAACATTACTAAACCAAGCAAGACACTGAGCCACATAAGGAAATATTAGGGCAATTGACCAAATGCTTGATCAAAGATGTATGTTTTCAGGAATGTCTTTAAAAAGCATGATGGAAAGATAGAGAAGTTTAGGGAAGAAATTCCAGGGCTTAAGATCCAGGCAACTGAAGACAGGGCCACCAATAGTGTAGCAATTAAAATGAGGGATTCTCAGGATGCCAAAATTAAATGCAGATTAAATGCATCTCTGAATGTTAAAGTGCAGGAGGAGTTTACAGAGAATGGCAGGAAGCCAAGCCCTGAAGGAATTTGAAAATAAAGGGTGAGAGTTATAAAACAGAAGCATTGTTTAAAGGGCCGGTTTAAGTCTGAGGGCAGAGAGGAAATGGGTGAATAAGGATTGGTGCGAGCTAGGACATGGCAGAAAGGTTTTCAATGACGTCAAGTTTACAGAAGATAGGAAGTAGGAGGCTGGGCAGGAGTGAGTTACAATTGTCAGGCTGGAAATACCAAAAGCATCGATGAGGATCTCAGCAGCAGAAGAGTTGAGGCAGCAGCGATGATGAGCAATATTACAAAGAGATCAATAGATTGTCTTAGTGACAGCATGTGTAGTTAAAATCTCATCTTTTATCAAATGGGATTAAATTTGACACCAAAGTTGCAAACAGTCCGGTTCAGTCTCAAACAGGTGCCCATGAGAGGGGTGGAATTGGTGATGAGGGAGCAGAGCTTATGATGGCACACAAAAGCATTGGCTTCTGTATTGCCAATATTTAATTGGAGCAAATTTCTGTTCATCTAACGTTCGTATAATCATAGAACCTTACAGTGCAGAAGGAGGCCATTCAGCCCATCGAGTCTGCACTGATCTCAGTCCCATCCATGCTATATCCCCATAACCCCATGCATTTACCCCAGCCAGTCCCCCTCAGGGGCAATTGATCATGGTCAATCAACCTAACCCACACAGCTTTAGACTGTGGGAGGAAACCAGAGAACCCAGAGGAAACCCATGCAGACACAGGGGAACATACAGACTCGGCACTAGACAATGATCCAAGCCAGAATCAAATCTGGGTCCCTGGCTCTGTGAGGCAGCAGTGCTAACCATTGTGCCATGGTAGTTTAAAGATAATGGCCGGAACTCTACCACCTTCCTCGCCATGGAATCAGTGCGGGCGAGCGTCCGACAACAGGAATCTCTGTTGGCCTTGGTAGGGAATTTCTGGTCTCACTGAGCGAGGCCGTAAAATCCTGTCCAATGATGAGTACATGGGACTTAATAGGATGGAGGGTTATAGGTAAGCCTGGTAGGTGGAGAGAGATATGATCGGCGCAATTTGTGGGCCAAAGGGCCTGTTGTGCTGTAGTTTTTCTATGTTCTATGTTCTATGAAGGGATTAAGAGAAGGGTGATGGTGAAATAGAGCTGAATGTAGTCCATGTACATAAGGAACCCAATGAGTTTTTAGATGATGTCACTGAGGAGTAGCGCGTAGGTGAGACATTGAAGGGAGTCGAGGGTGACACCAGAGATAACTGTGTGGGAATGGAAAGTCATTGATGGTGATTATGTGTCTACAATTACAGCACTAAGAATGGAATCAAGGTAAGAGTTGTCCCACCCAGCTGTATAGCTGTTGTTACAATGCGTGTATTTCTTTTAAGATCATGATGTTTTAGGATTGTATTTTTTGATAGACAAAATTATGGGGAGTATAGTTTAAATCTAGGACAGTTGAAAGAAAACCTGGTCTGAAGAGTCTAATAAGCAGGTTGGCATTGAAGACCAGCGGGGAAATCCAGTTATGTTGTTGGGATGGTGGTGGGAGATATTCACACCATGTGTTATAGCAGCCTGTCTGAGTCTCTGCAGGAAATGATCTGTCTATAAGACAGCTCAGAGTGTTTGGAGTTGAGTCTAAGTTATTGATGCAATTTCTCCAGATCAGAGAAGGGATTAAAAGCAATTTGTAAACACGGGAAGTTTTTAAGTATCCATAATTCTTTCTGATCAAAGAAAATGTTACAAGCTCAAATACTACAAAGCTTGTTATACTGTGTCTTTATTCAAACAGAATGTAACATGGCTGCTTCCAGTCATTGCCTCATGGCAGAGGATACATGACTATACTTGATACTTGACTCCATTTCAATTCAAGCATCCTCCTTTTCATCACAAACAAAAGACACATCTGCATGCACTTATCATGTATAATTGTGAGTTATCCAAGTTACCCACTATCCAACAACTATTCTCATGCATTAACAAACTCTTCATTATTCTAGTCCATCTCTGCACATGAATTGCATACATGTCCATTAAAACGTGAAGGTCTCTTAATAGTATGCACGTGCATTGTCATTGGCTGTTTGTCTGGGTGATGTTCCCTCTCTGGGGAGTAAGTACTTGTTGTTGCCGTGGTAACTGTTGTTGTTCCATTTCCATCATTGAGGACTCTGTGACTGATGGTCTTTCCGTGCTCTGTGCAGCTGGTGAGATCCCATCTTCCTGATCGGCTGCCTGCAGTGAAGGAACAGCTTCCCTACTTGTGTGTATCTGCCCTGTGGGTGCAACAGTGTATTTGGTCGTTCACCAAACATGTGTGACCAAAGTGATAACTGCTCCAAGTAAGTTCCAAGTTGCTGACTCCTATTAAGAGCATTAAAGGTTTGTACCTGACTGGCTGTCTGCTGCTCAACTCTGGCACTACTTCAGCAGTTCTGTTAAATTGAGATTTGGCTTTCTACCTTGATTTTTTTCACTCTTGCCTGTGACTATTTCCAACCTGAGTGTTTATTTTTCCTTTTGGAAGAGCAGTTTGGCTGGGCTGTGACCTTAATCTTTGGATTGGATTACTTTCCGTGCCTTCAGTCGGTCTTATTTCTTTATTCGAGGATTGTCTTATATAGATCGGCACTACATTTACACAATCTCTTCATGATTCTGTTGTTCATTTTTCACTGTCGCTTCAACCTTTCCATTTGACCAGGGATAGGGCGGAGATGATGGATAATTTCGAATTTCCAAATCCTTTGTGAAGCAGCTGAATTCATCACGCATGAATCGAGGTCCATTGTCACTCATTACAATGTCTGGAATGAATAATGACTGAAGTGTGCTTTCAGGCATTCTTACAATCTCACTGACAGTGATGAGAGCACGATAAGATCATCAGATCATCAGATGTAGGAGTAGAATTAGGCCACTCAGTCCATCGAGTCTGCTCTGCTATTTAATCATGGCTGATAGGTTCCTCAACACATTCTCCTGCCTTTTCCCCATTACCATTTAATCCCCTTACCAATCAAGAACCTATCTATCTCTGCCTTAAATGCACTCAATAACCTGGTCTCCACTGCCTTCTGTAGCAATGAATTCTACAGATTTACCACCCTCTGGCTGAAGAAATTCCACCTCATCTCAGTTCTGAAGGGTTGTCCCTTTACTCAAATCAGCTGGTCGATATCCAGTAGATCTATGGTCCATGATGACATGATTAGTTCCTGCTAAAATAAAGAAGTCTACTCCTGGCTTCATCCATCTGGATGGAATATCATGCATCATCATTAGCGCTCCAACTTTTTTAGCTTCATACTCATTACAAATACCACATTAGTTGATGTGGTCATTAATTTCATTGCTCATGTTTGGCCAGAAACTACAAAAGGTCGTGAATGTAGCCCAGTCCATCATACAAACCAGACTCCCATCCACTGACACTGTCTACACTTCCCTTTGTTTCGGCAAAGCAGCCAGCACAATTAAGGACCCCACACATCCCGGACATACTCTCTTCCAAGTTCTTCCGTCGGGAAAAAGATACAAAAGCTTGAGATCACATACCAACCGACTCAAGAAGACCTTCTTCCCTGCAGCCATCACACTTTTGAATGGACCTACCTTGCTGCTTCTTGTTCTGTTCTCCAACACCATTGCACATCTTTGGCAGGGAGCTATCATAATGGGTCATCCTCTAAGAACAAAGTAGGCAACTAATTTGCTAAATAGTTCAGGAATCCAACAAATCATTGTACTGCTTCCACATCTGTCGTCACCACGTCACTGCTACACCTTGTCAGGATCCTTTTACTGTCAGTACATATCCCCATGTACTTAACTTCAGGCATCAATAATTGTAACTTTTTCTTATTCACTTTCAGGTTAATCTTGTGTGCTCTCTCTGGTAGTTGCACTAGATTCTGATCATGGTCAGAAATGGTTTCTTCCATTGTGTCTCCACATTCAAACTTTAGCAGACCATCCACTTCCACTGTCACTCCTACATCGTCTGAAACTTTCCTGAAGCTGTGGAAATGCCGGCAAGTGTAACCATCTACATCTCCCAAATGGTGTCCAGAACACAGTTAGGAACATTTCATCCAGCTTCACTCGGCCCTAGCCATATTTTGCATCTAGAGCATTAAAGATCTTTGCCGTGGCAAGTTGTGACAAAATTCCTTTGATTGTTGGCCTGGGGCAGTGAGACCACTTCTGCGCTTTATTTAGATCCTTTGGGTCTAAACCCACTCTCAGCATTCCAGGTTGTTTCATTGCCACCATGCTGTTAATCCAGTCTGTAGGAGCTGCCAGTCTCTTAATTTCTCCTTTCTTTTCCAGCTCTTCTATCTTGTTTTTCGGCTGGATGTGAGGGTAATTGGAAGTCTCGGCAAGAGCTGAATTGATCTTACACTCTCATCTATTTCGAGATGATATTCATCTGGTAGACATCTGAATCCTGTGAATATATCTTTATACTCCTCCAGAGCTCAGTGTTCAATGGTTTATTGTGCTGCAACATGTTGTAAATCCTTTCTGGCACCTTTAAGGTTACCAGTCCAAGCTTTAGACTTGCTCCAACTGAGATGAGTGATTTTTACTGAACATCTATGATCTGGAACTCTGGATCCTCATTCTTGCTATTGTATTGGGTTCTCAGATTAATTTGTCCTCTCAGTATGCGCATTGTGCCATCATACAGCCTCAATTTTATTCATGAGGACTTCATTTTTGGATCACCTTGTTGAGCCACTTTGCACAGGTCTGTGAAGATCATGAGGTACCAGTGTCTATCTAACAATTCGTGTTCACTTAATGCTGTTCTTCAATATTGTAACAGTCACAAACCATTCACCATCTCTAGATTTGACAAAACCAACCTGAAACAACAAGGAGCATGGGAACACCAAGTTCCCTTCTAACTCACTCGCAATCCTAACTTAGAAATGCAGTATTGATCTCTCACTGTTGCTGGGTGAAAATCCTGGAATTCTCTCCTATGGGTGTACAGGGACTGCTTTGATTCAAGAAGCAGCTCACCATGACGTTTTAAAGGGCAATTAGGAAAGTGTAATTAATGTGCTGGTCTTGCCAATACTGCATGCATCCTATTAATGAATAACTAAAAATTTACAGCAGTGGACTAGATTATGTAATTGCAGGATGACATCTGAATTAATACTGAGATCTTCTGGTCAGTGTTGATGCTGTGCACATTACATAAGAACATAAGAACATAAGAAATAGGAGCAGGAGTAGGCCATCTGGCCCTTCGAGCCTGCCCTGCCATTCAATAAGATCATGGCTGATCTGTCGTGGCTCAGTTCCACTTTCCCGCCCTCTCCCCATAACCCTTAATCCCCTCTCTTATCAAAAACCCATCAACCCGCTTCTTAAAAATATTTAGCGAGGCAGCCTCCACCACTTCAACGGGCAGAGAATTCCAGAGATTCACCACCCTTTGAGTGAAGAAGTTCCTCCTCAACTCCGTTCTAAACCGCCCCCCCTTTATCTTGAGGCTGTGCCCCCTAGTCCTACTGTCTTTTTTGAGCGGGAAGAGTCTCTCCACCTCTATCCTATCCATCCCATTCATCATCTTATACGTCTCAATGAGATCTCCCCTCATTCTTCTAAACTCTAACGAGTACAAGCCTAGTTTATTCAGCCTCTCCTCATAGCTCAACCCCCTCAACTCCGGTATCAGCCTAGTAAACCTCCTCTGCACTCCCTCCAAGGCCGACCCTTTTATGATTTTTCAGCTGGGAATACCATATTCAGGTAAGGTTTTTAAAGATCTAAGTCTATAACTAAGTGAATGAATGACTGAGGTGGATTGGAGATTGGGGTGGGGGTGGATGGGATCAGTGGTGGTGTTCAGTTGCATTACACTGACTATTCGCTGAGTTGCATCAGGTACTATACTGTTTACTGTTCCCAGGTTAAGTAGGCAGCTAAGTCCCATGTATCTAGCCCAAGTCGCTGCCCGGAGCTCAGGGTTGGACACATTTTGGTATGTCCCAGTCGGCAGAAGATAAGCCCATCAGAAGTTTAAACTTTTCAGGCAATCCCCACGCATGTGCACATACAAAATAGGACTTCCGTGGGGTCCTGATGGGCATCTCCCAACTTGTCCGATGATCTGAATATCAAAAGGTTTGGATCACTTTGTAAAATGGAGAGTTGCATACTTTAGTACGTACCTTGAATAGGCATAGAGTCCACAAATATACCTGGATTTACAAAAACAAAAAATAATGTATTAATACAATGTTTGCCAAAGATGAACAAAACTAAAAAGTACCAGTATCAATATTACTTTAAAAAGAAAATCACCTAAATACAAGGAGAGTGAATGCGACTTTCACATCCTATCTGAAGTTAAGAAATAGCACACAATTCCCAAATTATCTGTGGATGTAACCCAGCAAACTGTTTGCACGAGAAATGTGTCCTATCTGCATTTAGTAGGCAGAATTCACTAAATTTGTTGAAAGATTAGATTGCATAAAGATTAATTTTCTAAGGGTAAAATTACTTAACAATATTGTGACTTAGAAATGATGCAACAACCAGCAAGAACAGCCCATTCTGCCAGACTGTCTGAAATTACATTGTGGCTGTAACTAAAGGTGTGTGAGGGACAACAGCCCAGAACTTCTGATCACTGTAGCCTTTTCATGACATCAGCTGCTATATTCAGGTAAATGATTAAAAGCTCTCAGGTCTTAGACTGGATGCATGGGTCGATATGATTGGGGGAGGGTCAGTTGTGCTGCTCAGTTCAATTACACTGGCTAATGATTGAGTTAGACTAGACATTAACCAGAGTAGCATTCGCTGGGTGAGCATACAGGTAAGTCCTGCGTATCTGGGCTCAATGTCAGAGACATTCACAAAGGGCAACTTACATACCCCAGGAAATTTCAGCACATGTCTTGACACTCATCTCCCAACTTAAATTCCAAAGTTGGAGGGTAGGGGTGGAGGGGGGGGGGGCTGATATTCACTGTTAGTCATGTGACTAACAGGCAGTACAGTGTTTTACACTGCTGCCTCACAACAGTAGGGACCTGGGCTCAATTTCAGCCTCCAAGGACTGTCTATGTGGAGTTGCACAAGGGCATAGGGTGGCACTGCCAGGGTGCCCATACCCAGGGGCACCACCGCCCACCACCCAATCACCTGGGGGGCCCCAAGTGTTCCCCCCTTCACTCCAGCGGGGTTCCCCAAAAGTGGGGAGGTACTATAAACCCCGCCGAAGTGAAATTGTACTGATGGGATGGGAAATGCAATTGGGCCTGGAGGCTTCAGTCCTGGGCCCGATAATCACATTCAAATTACATTAAAAATAGATTTAAATGATTTATCTGGTCTTCTCACTTGCTTCCAACACGGTTCTAACCACGCCTGCTTTTCGGCAGGAGAGATGCACGTGTGTCGGGAACACACGTGCAAATCCCACGAATCAGCGTATGCGCAGTCTCCCATTCCAACCTACCAAAAAGTTAGCGGGTCGAAATGGGAGAATCTCCCCCATAATCCTCACATCTGTAACTCAGTTCACTGAGGAGCTTGATACTGAAATCAGCAGATTTCTTAAGCCACAGCATCTTTACCGGCTGGGGGATTGCAATGTAGGAGCGAGCATTGACCATGAGTTATGATCCTCCTGGCATGGGTATCATGGTAAGAAGTCTCACAGCACCAGGTTAAAGTCCAAAAGGTTTATTTGGTAGCAAACGCCACTTGCTTTCAGAGCACTGCTCCTTCGTCAAGTGAGTGGGAGTACTGACAGTGGGAGTAGTGACAGTACTCCCACTCAGCTGATGAAGGAGCAGTGCTCCAAAAGCTAGTGGCATTTGCTACCAAATAAACCTGTTGGCCTTCAACCTGGTGTTGTGAAACTTCTTACTGTGTTTACCCAAGACCAACGCCGGCATCTCCACATCATGGGTATCATGGCCAGGGAAAGGTAGATGAGAACTGATGAAGCTGGAGCTTTGTTGCTCCCATTAGCTTTGTGAGACCAACACCTTCTTACAGAACAAACCATGCTACAAGGTGCCCCAGACGCATCCAAGATCAAGGCACTCTGAACAGTTTCTCAATGCGGACAGCTCCCAAACCGCTAACTGTGATAGAGAAAAACTTCTAGTGTGCAGTAGGTTTATGTTGCAGCTTTTTTATTCAAAGCAGAAATGTTGTCCTCATCTCAACGTCAGCAATACTGCTGATCCAGATCAAAACCTACAGTTCCTCTGCCCGACTCAACAGGCTTTCTCCAGCATTCCCACACAAGGGTTCAGAAGTGAAATAGAACGTGGTTCAAAATATATTTACAATACTGCATGCTCAAAATATGGGAGGACAAAGAGAACTAAGGACAGTACAACACAGGAACAGGCCCTTTGACCCACCAAGCCTGTGCTGACAAATGGCACCTTTCTAAACTAAAGACCTTTTGTCGTACGCAGTCTGTATCCTTCTATTCCCTTCCTAATCACCTATCTGTCAAGATGCCTCTTAAATGTTGCTATTGTATTTGCTTCCAGCACCTCCCCTGGCAGCGCACTCCAGGCACTTGGCACCCTCTGTGTAAAAAAACTTGCCTCTCACATCTCCATTAAATATTCCCCCTTTTTCTTTAAAACTATGTCCCCTAGTAATTGACATTTCTACCCAGGGGAAAAGACTCCATTCTATCCATACCTGTCATCATTTTGTACACATCTATCATATCGCCCCTCAGCCTCCAACATTTGTCCAATCTCTCCTCATAGCTACCTTCAAACCAGGCAACATCCTGGTAAACCATTTCTGTACCCTCTCCAAAGCCTCCACATTCTGGTAGTGTGGTGACCAAAACCATACACAATATTTCAAACATGGCCAAAACTAAAATTCTATGCACCTTCAACATCACTTGGCAATTTTTGTACTCTGTGCCCCAACCCATGAAGGCAAGCATGCCTTCTTGGCCACCTTATCTACTCATGTTGCCATTTTCAGGGAACTGTGGGCCTGTATGCTGAGATCCTTCCGTATGTTAATACTGCTAAAGGTTCTGCTGTTTACTGAATACTTCCCTCCCGTATGAGAGCATCCAAAATGCATCACCTCA
This sequence comes from Carcharhinus amblyrhynchos, assembly GCF_965287045.1. Classification (NCBI taxonomy): domain Eukaryota; kingdom Metazoa; phylum Chordata; class Chondrichthyes; order Carcharhiniformes; family Carcharhinidae; genus Carcharhinus; species Carcharhinus amblyrhynchos. The sequence continues at coordinate 118,543,442 of NC_137326.1, read as the reverse complement.
CATTTGTCCAGATTAAATTCCATCTGTCATTTCTCCGCCCAAGTCTTCAGCCTATCCATATCCTGCTGTATCCTCCAGCAATCCTGCTTACTGTCTGCAGCTCCTCCCAATCTTTGTGTTGTCTACAAATTTACTAATCTGACCACCTACATTCTCCTCATATATATCAAACAACAGGGGTCCCAGCACTGATCCCTGGGGAAGACCACTGGTTGCAGATCTTCAGTCAGAAAAATGCCTTTCCATCGCTACGCTCTGCATTTTATGACCAAGCCAGTTCTGTATCCATGTTATCAGTGCACCGTGGATGCCATGTGACTTTGTTTTCTGTATCAGGCTGCTCTGAGGGACCTTGTCAACATGCTGACTGATACAACAAGTTAACACTGTTGTGATGGAACATCATTGTGATTGAACCTGTCCTTGAAGCCAAGCGATCTGTTCTCATTACTTACAAGAAAGATCTGAGTGAGGAGACTCTGAATGCATTAAAAGCCACTTGAGGTCAAGTCGAACAGGCTGATGAGTGATGCAGCAAGAGTTACAATTACAACTTTGCCGGAATATCCAGGGAATGCTGGGATCGTGTATGAAGGGATCAAAAAGGCAATAGGTGCATCAAAGAAACCATTTGCACTGGAAACAAAGGCAGGGGAGATCATTACCAACTACAATGAACAGTTGGAGAGATGAGTTGTACACGAGGAGGAACAGAGTCACCAAGGAAACTCCAGATACCATAAAGAGCTTGCCTGTCATAGCAGAACTGAATATCAAACACACAAAGGAGGAGCTTACCAAACCTATGGTTCACTTTCCATGGGCAAAGCTCCTGGTATCAATTTTACGCAGCCAGAATTCATTAAGCACAAGAAATTGGCACTCCAGCAACATCTGCATGAACTTCTCAGCTCCATGCAGCATGGAGAGGGCGGTGGCCGAGGATATGCATGATGCAAAGTCTGTGATCCTTTGTAAGAAGGGCAACCTTAACAGTTGCAACAACTATCAAGGCATCTCCCTGCTCAGCATCACAGGAGAAGATTTGCTTGTGTTGTCAGACTGTAATTCCTGGTGGATCGCACCTGACCTAGTGTGGCTTCAGGACTGGAAGATCCACGATTGAAATGACCTCCTCAATCCAGCAGCTGCAAGAGAAATACCAAGAGCAAAGGAGACTGCCAAAGACTGTCTTCATCGATCTCACCAAAGCACTTGACCAAGTGAACAGAGGCAGTCTGTTTAAGCTGTGGAGAAAAGTAGCTGCCTAGCAAGAAAGCTCAATGTGATCTCTTCCTTTCATAACAAAGTGATAGGTTAAGATCAGCTACAACGGGGCAACATTGGAATCACAACAAAATTAGGAGTAGGTCATTCCACCCTCCGATCCTGCTCTACCATTTGATGAGATTACGGCTGATCTGATTGTGGCCTCAGCTCCACTTTTCTGCCTGCTGCCCATAACTCTCGATCAAAAATCCAGCTAAGTTTTGATATTCAATGATCCAGCCTCCACTGCTCTCCCGACAACTCCCTGTATCTGTAACCCTCAAAAAAAAATCTCCTCATCCTCCACCTTAAATAAGAGATCTCTCATTTTCTAAACTGTCCCCTTGTTCTAGGCTTCGCATAAGGGAAACATCCTCCCAGCATCAATCCTGTCAATTCCCCTCAGGATCTTATATTTCCAGTAAAGTCACCTCTCGTTCTTATAAATGGGTAAAGTGGGTAAAGACCTAATCTGTTCAGTCTTTCTTAATAAGATAACTCTTTTGATATAGGAATGCTTTCCAGCCTACAGTGGGATCAAACAGGGTTGCCTTCTGGCTCCATCACCCATTGGCATATTCTTCTCTTTGCTCTTGTTCTTTGCCTTCAGAAGCTGCCTACTGACATATCAGCGTCACTCACCTGAGATCCAAGACAAACGTAAATCAAGTCCTCAGAGAGTTGCTCTACACCATGCCACACCATCAGGCCACACTGAGAAACACTTTCAAATGGTCAGGCTCTCTGATTGTTGTCAAGACTTTAGTCTGACAATCAGCATCAGGAAGACAAATGACGGGGACATTTCCATACAGCCATCTATCAGCATTGACAATGTGCCACAGATGGTTACTGATTGCTTGACATTCCTCGGGTCGACAATCTCCAGCCAACTTATGCTGAAATCAACACACGTGTCACAAAAACTGCAGTTGTTGTGTCAAAACTGGGTAAGAGGAACAATAGCAAACTGACTGGGAATGGCAACCTGCCAGTCTACCCAAGCCTGTGCCAGCCCAGTCTTCTACAGTGGTGAGACTTTGACAAGATATGTTGGCAAAATAAAAGGCTGACCAGTTTCCACCTTCAACGTCACGGACGTATCCTCAACATCTCACAGCAGGGCAAGGTCACCAACTGTTCCGGAAGCGTACTAATTCCATAAGCATGATTTGGCACGTTCATCTGTATACCCAAAGACCTTCTTTATGATGAACTGAGTGTCCATGCCTCTGCAACAAGGATACCTGCAAGTGGGATGTGATGACGAAAGACTTTGACATTGACGATCGCTCCCACGGGTTTCGCAGCGGCGTGAGGTGACATCAGTAGGAAACCCCATTTCCATTTTGTGGTGGTACCAGCAAATCCTGTCACCACTAAACAGCGCGCCATGTCCCGCCACTGAGAAACATGTGGCTGGGAGGCTGCAGAATTCTCCCCATTAACTCACTTTCTCTCTCCGCAGATGCTGCCAAACCTGTTAAGTTTATCCAGCATTTCCTGCTTTTATTCATTAATATGATGTTGTTTCCTAATCTAAATCAACATTGGTTACAGCTCAAGTCACTTTCTATTGAACACATTCCAAAATGGTTTGAATCTTTTGTGTTGGAGTTCCATGCATGTTGAAATATTTGCATGAGCCTGGGGGACACATAGACCAGGAGATCGATAAAAAGATTAGAAATCACTGATCTCCCGTTTGAAATTTCTGAACACTGTACTTGACCACAAGACTGGAAAGTTTAGCACTTAAGATATGCATTTTATTATTAACGTTGCTTGTAATTTTGATGTAAATCAGCTCTGATCACAAATCATTCCAGAATGTATCAAATGAGTGCCTTAAATAAGTATCAGTTTCTCTTCTATAATTGAGGAGAGGCAGGAAATAAAAATAGTTTTTCTTCAGAGGGCAAGAAGGAAGCAAGCACTCAATCTGGTGAATGGGAAATAGGTAACTGCAGGATCGGAGAGAAGAGGACTCAGCCTCTCCAATTAGGAATAAAGTACAACCCTTTGCAGAAGAATAGTGGGCAGAGAAAAGCGGGAGGCAGAGTGGTATTGTCACTACACTAGTAACTCCGAGTAATGCTCTGGGGTCCCAAGTTCACATCCCACCACTGCCAATGGTGAAATTTGAATTCAATAGAAGAAATCTGGAATTAAAAGTCTAATAATAACCATGAAGCCATTGTCATAAAAATCCATCTGTTCACCAATGTCCTTTAGGAAAGCAAATCTGCCATTCTTCCTGGTCTGTAACTCCAGATCTACAGTAATGGGTTGACTCTTAAACTACCCCTTCAAGGGCAGTTAAGCAATAAAATCTGGTCCAGCAGCGACACCCTCATCCCACGAACAAATATTTTAAAAATTGTATTTTCTGTGCAAGAGAGGGAAGTGTTTGCTCTCTAAAAGAGAATGCACACTTTCTGTGTCAGCATGTAAGTGTCGAGGGTGAAAAACAAACTGAGATAAATATGATCTCTTTGTGAGGGAATAGAAAAGCAGACTCAAGTTGGACCTGATCCCATGGAATGGTAGATGTGCACTTTCTATGGAGAAGGGATGATATCCAATCTCTGCACTTGGATAGTCAGTTAGCTCAGTTGGCTTGTGATACAGAATGACGCCAACAACATGGGTTCAGTTCCTGTACTGGCTGAATAAGTGCGGCGTGCAGGAATGGGACGGCAGTAGTTATGGGGGATTTCAATCTGCATATTGATTGGTCGACCCATGTTGGACGAGGTGGGCTCGAGGAGGAGTTCTTGGAATGCTGCCGGGATAGTTTCCTGGAACAGTGTGTGTTGGAGCCGACGAGGGAGCGAGCTATCTTGGATCTGGTGCTATGTAATGAGGCGGGTAGAATTAGGGACCTTGAGGTGAAGGATCCTCTTGGAGAGAGTGATCATTGTATGGTGGAGTTTCTGTTGCAGATGGAGGAGGAGAAAGTGGGTTCCCGGACACGTGTCCTTTGTTTGAATAGAGGGGAGTATGGTAGGATGAGAGAAGAATTGGCGAATGTGGACTGGGGGAGCGCGTTGGAAGGTAGGTCTGCTGAGGAGCAGTGGAGGATCTTTAAGGAGATCTTTCTTGGTGCTCAGCAGAAATTTATTCCGATGGTTAAAAAGGACAGTAGGAAGAGAGGTAATAAGCCGTGGATAACGAAGGAGGTGAAGGAAAGTGTTAAATTAAAAGCGGAGGAATTTAGAGTAGCTAAGAGCAGTGGGCGAGAAGAGGATTGGGAAAGGTTTAAATGTCAACAAAGATTGACAAAAAAGTTGATAAAGGAGGGTAGAAGAAGCTATGAAGCTGGGCTAGCGCTTAATATAAAAAAGGATAGCAAGAGTTTTTATAAATATATAAAAAGGAAGAGGCTGGCTAGGGTGAACGTTGGTCCCTTAGCGGATGAGAAAGGGGACCTAGTGGTAGGGGATGGGGATATGGCTAAGGTCTTGAATAACTTTTTTGTTTCTGTCTTCACGGAGGAGGACGTGAATAATTTGCCGGGTGTTAGCGATGGAAAGGTGGTAGGACTGGAGGGTCTTAATGACATTACTGTTACTAGAGAGGTGGTGCGCGACAGACTGGAGGGGCTGATTGTGGACAAGTCCCCAGGACCGGATGGAATGCATCCGAGGGTTCTGAAAGAAATGGCGGAGGTGATAGTGGATGCCTTGGTGGTTATTTTCCAGACGTCGCTGGATTCCGGGGAAGTGCCGGAGGATTGGAAAACGGCTAATGTTACGCCGTTGTTTAAGAAGGGTGCCAGGCAAAAGGCGGGGAATTACAGGCCGGTTAGTTTAACGTCTGTGGTAGGTAAAATGTTAGAATCCGTCATTAAGGAGGAAATTGCGAGGCATCTTGAAGGGAATTGCTTGATAGGGCAGACGCAACACGGTTTCATTAAAGGGAAGTCGTGTCTGACAAATTTACTGGAGTTCTATGAGGATGTGTCTAGGGCGGTGGATAGAGGAGAGCCGGTGGATGTGGTCTTTCTGGATTTTCAGAAGGCGTTTGATAAGGTACCTCACAAGAGGTTACTGCAGAAGGTCAGAGGACATGGAGTTGGGGGTAGGGTGTTAGCGTGGATAGAGGATTGGTTGTCAAATAGGAGGCAGAGAGTGGGGGTCAATGGGTGCTATTCGGATTGGCGGTTGGTGACTAGTGGGGTGCCCCAGGGGTCAGTGCTGGGGCCTCAGCTATTTACCATTTATATAGATGATCTGGAGGAGGGAACCGAGTGTAGGGTGTCGAAATTTGCTGATGACACCAAGATTGGGGGAAAGGCAAATTGTGCGGAGGGTGTGGAGAGTCTGCAGAAGGATCTAGATAGGCTGGGCGAATGGGCCAGGAAATGGCAAATGGAATTTAATGTTGGCAAGTGTGAGGTGGTCCACTTTGGTAGGAAGAATGGTAGGAAGGACTATTACTTACGTGGCGAAAAACTGCAGCAGGCGACGGTGCAGAGGGACCTCGGGGTCCTTGTGCATGAGTCGCAAAAACCCAGCCTGCAGGTGCAGCAGGTGGTCAGGAAGGCGAATGGGATGCTGGCCTTCATAGCGAGGGGGATTGAATATAAAAGTAGGGAGGTCTTGCTGCAGCTGTATAGGGCATTGGTGAGGCCGCAGCTGGAGTACTGTGTGCAGTTTTGGGCGCCGCACCTGCGCAAGGATATTTTGGCCTTGGAGGGAGTGCAGAGGAGGTTTACTAGGCTGATACCGGAGTTGAGGGGGTTGAGCTATGAGGAGAGGCTGAATAAACTAGGCTTGTACTCGTTAGAGTTTAGAAGAATGAGGGGAGATCTCATTGAGACGTATAAGATGATGAATGGGATGGATAGGATAGAGGTGGAAAGACTCTTCCCGCTCAAAAAAGACAGTAGGACTAGGGGGCACAGCCTCAAGATAAAGGGGGGGAGGTTCAGAACGGAGTTGAGGAGGAACTTCTTCACTCAAAGGGTGGTGAATCTCTGGAATTCTCTGCCCGTTGAAGTGGTGGAGGCTGCCTCGCTAAATATTTTTAAGAAGCGGGTTGATGGGTTTTTGATAAGAGAGGGGATTAAGGGTTATGGGGAGAGGGCGGGAAAGTGGAACTGAGCCACGACAGATCAGCCACGACAGATCAGCCATGATCTTATTGAATGGCGGGGCAGGCTCGAAGGGCCAGATGGCCTACTCCTGCTCCTATTTCTTATGTTCTTATTTCTTATGTTATTCATGAAGGCCTCACCTCCTCAACCTTGCCCCTTGCCTGAGGTGTCCTGACCCTCAGATTAAATCACCACCAGTCAGCTCTCTCCCTCAAAAGGAGACAGCAATCAAAGGTCATCTGAAACTACGGTGACTTTTTATTGCAATAAAGAGCGACATATTCCCTTAATAGGATTGATAGGGAAGGCAAACACATTTTCACCGAGTAGGGAATAGAATATTTGTATCCTTGGGTAGAGTTAGAAACACATGCTCAAGGCATCATGAATAGCTGTGAAAAGTAGATGTTATCTTATTGGCCACCTTGTATATGCCCCACCAAATATTCAGTTCTGTTGAAACTGATTCCATTTCTAAACTTTCTATTTGGAGGTAGCAATTAAGTAACAAATTCACAAATGAAAGAGAAACCTGACAAGAATTCTAGATCAAATTCTTTGTGTACTTACCTTCTGTAAACATTATTTGAAGTTTAGCTGTTTGATTCACATGGGCTGGAGATAACTTTCCTGTGTATAGTATTCTTTTCCCATTTTCCCTGCACAAAACACAATTTCAAAAAACAGTATGAGTAATCTTTACTTCAGCATTTTGTGACTTTAGAAGGATTTAAAATCTCAGATACTAATGAGGCTAGGTGCATCGGCCATGTTAAATTGTCCCTTAGTGTCCCAGGAAGCGTAGGTTAGATGGGGATCTGTGGGGCAGATGTGTGGGATTGCGGGGATGGTCCTGGGTGGGATTGTGGTCGGTGCAGACTTGATGGACTGAATGGCCTTTTTCTGCACTGAAGGGCTTCTATCTTTCTATGAACAGATTTAGCTCAATGAACAAAAGTAACAATGCAGCTTTATTTTCCTTACTGATATTAAAAGGAAAACAATTTATGCACCTTCTCAGAACACAAATGTAAGAAGCTGACTGACCGTGAAACAGAATTTTATTCTGTGCTGCTTTTTAAAAGAAGGTGGATGAAAGGATGAAGCAATAGTCGTCATCAAAACGTATTCTGGTCTATATTTCTAAGAACATCAAAAATACTTTCAATTGTATTAATCAAAGGATGTCTTCAGGGACAAATTGATAAATTGACAAGATGCTTAAACTTAATGAGCAGAAAAGTTTTGAAAACGATAAGGATAACATGGTGGCACACTGGTTAGCACTGCTGCCTCACATTGCCAGTGACCTAGTTCAATTCCAGCTTTGGGTCACCGTCTGTGTGGAGTTTGCACATTCTCCCTGTGTCCATATGGGTTTCCTCCGGGTGCTCTGGTTCCCTCCCACAGTCCAAAGATGCATGGGTTAGGTTGATTGGCCATGCTAAATTGACCCTAGTATCAGGGGGATTAGCAGGGTAAATGAGTGGGGTTACAGGAGTAGGGCCTGGGTGGGATTGTGGTTGGTGACAAACTTGATGGTCCAAATGCCATCCTTTTGTATTGTAGGATTCTAGGGACTCTTTCCCAATAATTCACGCACGTAAAGGGCATTAACAAGCGTTTGCCACATTCTTTTTGTTTGTAATGTTACAGAGTGTTTTCCTTGTTATATTTGATGACTTTGTACTTTCATTGTACAATAATCATCTTGTATTAATTCATTCTTTCCAATCATGGTCCATGAAAAAAATTCTTTGATAGATATTTCACTACTGATTTCTCATCCATTCCATCAATCAATTGTAAGCTGCAGTTTATACTTATATCTTTCAATACCTGCACATGCCAAATTGTTCAGATTGAACGTCCACGACAGCTATACAATTTTTTTCCCTTTTTATATATCGAATTCCTATTTTAAACTTACTATTTAATCTGTTTCTACTGTCCTTTCAGGAAGTGCTATCCAGATTATAAGCGCGTTGCATAAAAATATTTCTCCTCGTTTCATCTCTGGTTCTTTTGTAATCAGTTGCTCCTCCTTACGCTATTAAACGCTTCATCATTTGGAACATCTCAGATAAATAGTCTCTTTACATTCTCTGTCTTTTGGAGGATAATCCCAGCTCAAGTCTCTCTGTGTAACTGAATTTCCTTAGCCCTGTTACCAATCTAGTAACTCGTCTGTTCACCTTCTGCAAGGCCTTGACACACTTGCGATTTTCAGTGCCCAGAATTGGACACAGTACCTCAACTGATGCTGACTAGTGATTTATTAGGATTTGGCATTTGTTGACCTTATTTGTAATGGCCAACATGCATTATGCCTTCTCTTCAGAAAAAAAGGTTTACCTTACATGCCCTGCCACCCTCAAAGGTTTATGCTTGTGAACCCTTAGATCTCCCTGTTCCTGCAGCACCATTCAGTAAATTATTTTGTCATTTCTGCTTATAATCGTTACGTTTCATTCCACTGTGTCAATACCTTTCTCCTTCCATAGATTGCATTCATTTGCTTCCTGGGACTCCTCCAGGAAATTATTTGGTTGATTAATTTTATTTCTAAAAATAGATATCGTCCAATTGATTGCCCATTCTATCTACAGCTCCTTCCTTTCATTTAGCTTGGAATATAACCTTTTCTTCTGGTCATCATTTTCTGACTCCTCCTTTATGTTCAGTATTACACACAATAAGTCAGGGCAGGCCAGAGCTCACTTTGGTCCAGATCAAATGCTTAACTGTGGAATGTTACCTATTGGATCATAGAAACTCTACAGTGTAGAAGCAGGCCATTTAGTCCATTGAATGTACACCAACCACAATCCCACCCAGGCCCTATCCCTGTACCTCAACGTATTTACCCTGCTCTAATCTATGCATCCCAGGACACTAAGGGGCAATTTATCATGGCCAATCAATCCAACCCGCATATCTTTGGGCTATGGGAGGAAACTGGAGCACCCGGAGGAAACCCACGGAGACAAAGGGAGAATGTGCAAACTTTACACACGCAGTGATCTAAGCCAGGAATCGAGGTCCCTGGAGCTGTGAACCAGCAGTGCTAACCCTTGTGCCTCATGTCACGCCAGGCAGCTGTTCCAAAAATCTTTTTAAAATATTCATTCACAGGATGTGGGTGCCGCCATTTATTGCCATCCCTAATTGTCCTTGAGAAGGTGGCATGCTGTACTGTTATAACATACCAGCAATAACATAAAAAAGTTAGATTTGTATAATACCTTTAATGTATTAGATACCCTAAACATCCTCACAGGAGCACAAAAAGACAAAAGAAGGGTGGCATGGTGGCATTGTGGTTAGCATTGCTGCCTCACAGTGCCAGGGATCCAGGTTCAATTCCAGCATCAGGTCACTGCCTTTGTGGAGTCTGCACGTTCTCCCAGCATCTGCGTGAGTTTCTTCCGGGTGCTCCAAAGATGTGTGGGTTAGATGGATTGGCCATGCTAAATTGCCCCTTAGTGTCAGGGAGATTATCAGGGTAAGTTTGTGAGGTTACTGAGGGAGAGCCTGAGTGGGTTTTGACCCAATGACAGTGAAGTGACACAAAGTGGCAAATTGTCCTGTCCCCATCATCCCCTCTCCCCCCGCACCCCTACAGGAATCGGAGCAGGCAAGGAACGGACAAACGGAAAGGTCTGTTGACCTTGAGCGAGATTTTCCAGTTTTGGAATAAGCATGGTTGAAAAATCCCACCCAATATCTTTACAAGTTAGGACGGCATGTGGCTTGGCAGGGAAGTTGCAGTTTGTCATGTTGTTCATGGGTTTGTAAGTTGCTGTCTAAGGAGCCTTGGTGAGTTCCTGCAGTGCACCTTATAAATGGTACACACTTGTGCGTTGGTGGTGATGAGACTGGATATTTGTGGATGGGACAATATTCAAGCAGGCTGCTTTGTCCTGGATTGTGTCAAGCTTCTCGAGTGTGGTTGGATCAGCACTCAACCAGGCAAGTGAAAAGTATTCTATCACACTGCTGACCTGTGCCCTGTAAATGATATAGCAAGAAGTCTTACAACACCAGGTTAAAGTCCAACAGGTTTATTTGGTAGCAAACGCCACTAGCTTTCGGAGCACTTGCTGCACCTTCTGTAAATGATGGACAGGTTTTGCAGAGTCAAGAAGTGAGTTATTCGCCATAGAATTCCCAGCCTCTCACCTATTCTTATTTCTTATCTCAATTCTGGCCAGTATCTGGCACCCTCCATCAATTTCAGACTGTCCAAAACTCAAAATACAGCAACACTTCAATTTTAAGATTATCATCCGACCACAATCCCACTCAGGCTCTCCCGCAGTAACCTCACATACTTACCCTGATAATCTCCCTGACACTAAGGGGCAATTTAGCATGGCCAATCCATCTAACCCACACATCTTTAGAGCACCTGGAAGAAACTCACGCAGATGCTGGGAGAACATATAAACTTCACAAAGGCAGTGACCTGATGCTGGAATTGAACCTGGGTCCCTGGCACTGTGAGGCAGCAATACTAACCACAATGCCACCACGCCACCCTTCTTTTGTCTTTTTGTGCTCCTGTGAGGATGTTTAGGGTATCTAATACATTAAAGGTATTATACAAATCTAACTTTTGTAGGTTATTGTTGGTATGTTATAACAGTACAGCATAACCCAATGTTAGCAGCAGATTAAGAAATATAAGCTAAAGATATTTGGGTACTGACAGATCTACTGTAACTGAACAAAATTACACCTGAACACTGCAAAACCTATCTTAGCATCTGGAGAAGTATGATCCAATTTAATTTCAAAGCCTTCTTTAAGAATTTCCAATTTTAAAACAGATTTGTTTATAGATTTATTGAAACAATTATGTACTGACAAAATACTGTAAATACTGTTCACCTGAAATAGAAGCAGAAAATACTGTAAATATTCAACATGTCAGACAGTATCTGTGGAGAGGGAAACTGAGTTGTGTTTTTCTCCACAAAAGCTGAGTGTCTTGCTGAGTGTTTCCAGAATTTCCTGCTTTTATCATTAAAACAACAAACTGGGTGTTTGCAATATTATTTAGCATATCGGTGCTCTTGGCTTTTGTCTATTGCTTTCCATCTGTTTCTGCAGTACTTACCGCTTCTCCGTAGTATTAACTTGTACCCAATTATCAGCTGTCTGAGCGAATGTGTGTGTGATGCAATCACCTTTTATTAACCGTGTGTTGAGTGCTTCAATTTCATACCATACTCCCATAAACTGTGAAATAAAAACATTAAAGTTCCATTACTCAACCTGAGATCATTCAAGATTCAGCAATAATGTAGAAAGGGCACACATGCATTGAGAACACTTCATGTCTTCAGATCATCTCAAAGTGCTTCGTAATCAGTTCATTACTCTTAGAAACATGATCGCAACAATCAGATGCCCTAATATTGTCCCAAAGCAGCAATGAGAAGATTGATCCTTTGATAATATCATTTGGGGGGGTGGGGGGGGGGTAGTTCTTTTGGGTCAAACGAAGTAAACAAACTCAAATTACATTAGGGCAAAGAAAAAGGGGGCAGCTCCCCAAAAGGAGGGGGAACGGCCCGAACAGAAACAAAAAGTACAAAGGAAACTTAAGACACGTCAAATCAAAATGTGATTGCCTCATTTGAGGGATGAATGTTGGTTAGGACACTGGAAGAAATCTCTGCTGCTCATCAAGAAAATGTAGTGGAATCTTTTAAAGCCTCCCTGAACAGGCTTTGTTTTAATGTCTCATCTGAAAAGGCTGCATGATGCTTCAGCGCTGCCATACTGAAGTGTTAGCCCCGGGGTCATGTTTAAACCCAGCACATTATGACCTTGAGGGGAGTTTAAAAATGTCAACAACCTATTATGTATTTCCATCCAAAATATGGACTTGCAGGCACACACACTACACACACAGATTGATTCACTATCTACATGACTATAATTCATTTCTCAGGGCAGTATTGGTGTGGTGCCTTCTAATGTTAAATGCACTGCAATTTGCAAGGAAGACCCCATTGTCATGAGACAGGCTGGCTTAAGAGTCACTTCGGGAATCGCTCCAGCACCCAATTGCTCATGCCTGTCTGAAACACTAGCGCTTACCTGCCAGGGTGGGAAGAGTTGGTCCTAGTCATCTGCAACTGTGCCAACACACTGATTTACAACCAACAAGAAAAGTGACCACTTTACCAATTTTTCCTTCCAGTTTAACATTAACTCAGGATCCAACTCAAATGCCTTGCCCTCATTGATGGGGCCCATGTATTGGCTTAGGGATTTTGGTATGTGGCCACTGAGTTGAATGTTGCGGTCACACCAGGCCTCCTTCCAGCCTGAGCTGCAGGAACTCTTCACCTGGGGAAATCCCACCCAGCAGCCACTTGCTTGGCAAAGGGATGGGTGGATGTTCTGCCCTTTTGGAGTTTAAGGACAATAACCATAGAGTCCGGCATTGGTGGGAGCACAGCAGAACCAAAATTCCCTAAAGGCATTTGTCCACCTGAGTGAAGGATGTGTAAAAAGTGTAAGGAATTCAACTACAGTTCTGAAATCTGCTGCATTTATTTCTTCACTTTTCACAATAACACTAAGCTCACAATTCACGTGCAGTGTGCAGTATCCATGTGCAGTGCACAGTATCCGTGTGCAGTGCACAGTATCCGTGTGCAGTGAGCAGTATCCATGTGCAGTGCACAGTGTCCATGTGCAGTGCGCAGTATCCATGTGCAGTGTTGAGTTGAGGAGGAACTTCTTCACTCAAAGGGTGGTGAATCTCTGGAATTCTCTGCCCGTTGAAGTGGTGGAGGCTGCCTCGCTAAATATTTTTAAGACGCGGGTTGATGGGTTTTTGATAGGAGAGGGGATTAAGGGTTATGGGGAGAGGGCGGGAAAGTGGAACTGAGCAGCGACAGATCAGCCATGATCTTATTGAATGGCGGGGCAGGCTCGAAGGGCTGGATGGCCTACTCCTGCTCCTATTTCTTATGTTCTTATGCAGTGTGCAGTATCCATGTGCAGTGTGCAGTATCTGTGTGCAGTGCACAGTATTCATGTGCAGTGCATAGTGTCCGTGTGTACTGCACAGTATGGGCAGCACAGGGGCACAGTGGTTAGCATTGCTGCCTTATAGCACTAGGAACCCAGGTTCAAATCTGGTCACTGTCTCTGTGGAGTTTGTACGTTCTCCCTGTATCTGCGTGGGTTTCCTCCGGGTGTTCTGGTTTCCTCCCACAGTCCAAAGATGTGCGGGTTAGGTTGACTGGCCATGCCGAATTGACTCTAATGTCAGGGCAAATATGTGGGGTTACGAGAATAGGGTCTAGGTGGGATTGTGGTTGATGCAGGCTCAACAGGCCGAATGGCCTCCTTCTGCATTGTAAGATTCTATGATTCAGTGCACAATATTCATGCACAGTGCACAGTACGTTAACAAATAACCTTGCACCCCTTTTCCCTCCAAAATGGCAATTCTGTACTAAAAACCGAGCATCAACGAATGCTAAGTTTTCCAATTACCGAATATCATAGCGATTCTTAAATTAAGCCATGCGAGTGATGGATTCTTTTCTTTAAAATTGTTTTCATTAAGAAAAAATGTGGATTCCTTACTGTCAAGAAGAGGCATGTGACCTGAAACAAAGGGAATTGATTTTCCCCTTGGTCTTATTGCTTATTGTGTTGTGTAAAGACAAAATTAGCTGCAATAATGTAGGCTATATTCCCACGTGCATAGTTTTGCATAGGAAAGGTTGCCTTTGACAGTTAGATTTCTGAGAAGTTGCTAAACTGAATGGTACAAAGGCTCAGTGAGTCTCCCTCCAAACAGAAATCAGTTTTGTTTTTTAGTGATAGGAAGATATCCAGTGCACAATGTCATGAAAAACAGTTCCCACTCAAGGCAGGGAGCACTTATGATATGGCTGTGCATCTTACAGCAGAGTCTGTAAACAAACACATTTCGATTGAATTATTCCCTCAGAATGGTTGTCTGATGACGTGGCAGAGTCTTGCAATGTATTTCCTTATATTTATTTATTAAATATGGGGGATGTTGATTAGGCCTTTAATTGCCATGAACATAACTTCCATATGGCAATACAATATAAGTTTTAGCAATGACTCTGAGCTAATCATGTGGTGTGCTGGGCAACATCTTCAGCATTGTGTAAATGTTGCAAACCTCCAGATCGTAGAAGAATCATAGAATCCATACAGTGCAGAAAGAGGCCATTCAGCCCATTGACTCTGCACTGACTCTCCAACAGAATATTTTACTTAGTCCATCTCTCCTGCCCTATCCCATAACCCTACACATTTGCTATGGCTAATCCATCTAACCAACGCATCTTTGGATACCAAGGAACAATTTTAGCATGGCCAATCTACCTAACCTGCACATCTTTGGAATGTGGGAAGAAACTCGGGCATTCGGAGTAAACTCGCACAGGCATGGGGCAAATGCACAAACTCCACACAGACAGTTCGCAAAGCCGGAATTGAATCTGGGTCCCTGGCGCTGTCAAGCAGCAATGCTAATCACAGTGCCACCATGTAGCCTAAATGATAGATGCCAACACTTGAGAACATTTGTGAACCATTGTGTGCAGTGAGGACTCACTATTCAAATGTAGCAGAAGCAGAACCAGAATGAAGCTCTCTCAAACATTTTCTTTAAAGGAAAATTCCAAGAAATCTTCCAATAGCATTCCTATATTTTGCAGCTATAACAATCACACATTTCACCTTCAGGCGAATACACTTATTTAGACTAAATGATGCATCCACAAATGATCCAGGTTGTAAGAAGCAAAATTCATTCCATTCAGGAATTCTGATCACTTTGGGAGAGGAGGCAAAGGCTGAATTTAAATCCAATTGGCAGAAATGAAGGAACCATGTGCCAAAGACTGGTGCTGCCCAGACTTTTTAGAAAGTGCCTTTAATTACAATTTCTAAAAGCCACAGGGAATATTTCTTGACACAGCAGAATTGGCAATGCCAGGTAACCATCTACTTAACGTGACTGACCTCTGAGAGAGTGAAATTTTGCTGCACTGGGATCTTCGGGCATGATGCACAACTTCCTCTGGTGAAGCAAATGGAAAGAACTACCAGCATCAATAGTCGCCCCTGCATCTTACCGTCCTGGGAGGATCTGGAAGGGGGGAAATAAAAAGATCCTTTTAGAGCTCTCAAAGTCATCATTCCAACATTGCTATCCTGGAGCAGAGAGGCACGTATGAATGACACATAATTCGGAAACTGAAACATGTCTTTCAAATATAGCAGAGAGGCATTTAAACAGTGTGACATTCATGATATAATTAAGTTTAAGTTTATTTATTCGTGTCATAAGTAGGCTTACAATGCAATGAAGTTATTGTAAAAATTCTCTAGCTGCCACACTCCGGTGCCTGTTTGGGTACACTGAGGGAGAATTTAGCATGGCCAATGCACCTAACCAGCACATCTTTCAGACTGCAGGAGGAAGCCAGTGCATCCAGAGGAAACCCAGACAGACATGGGGAGAACATGCAGACTGTGCACAGACAGTGACCCAAGCTGGGAATCAAACATACAAAGTCGAGTATCCAGTGAAAAGTATCATTTCTTGTGTGATATACAGACAAAACATAGCATTAATCGAGTACATAAGGTAATATAAGGTAGATCCATTCAAAAGTTTGATGGCAGCAGGGAAGAAGGTGTTCTTAAATTGGTTGGTACATGATCTCAGGCTTTGGTATCTTTTTCCTGACAGAAAAAGGTGTAAGAGAGAATGTCGGGTGCATTGAGTTCTTGATCATGCTGATTACTTTCCTCAGGCATATATGAGAAATGTTTTATTGCAGGCATTCTCACACTTTATGCAAATGGGTTAGACTCTAACAGACCCAAGTTTTCCTCAGGCTACCTCCTCCTTTCCACCCTCCCTATAGTGTAACTTGTGCATTTTCATTCCTTTCTAGTCTGCGTATTATTTTGTTAAAGAAACAATGCCCTTCTGATTCATTCAGGTACCTTCTCCTAAAGTTGGCACCTAGATTCCACACCCTCCTCCCTAAATCTTGCCAGTTATCTGAGACTTTCTGATTTGATATATTATTGTCACATGTATTAGTATGCAGTGAAAAGTAATGCTTCATGTGCACTATACAGACAAAGCATACCATTCATAGAGAAAGAAAGGAGACGGTGCAGAGTGTAGTGTTACAGTCATAGCTAGGGTGTAGAGAAAGATCAACTTAATACAAGGTAGGTATATTCAAAAGTCTGAATAGAGAACTGTTGGAGAGTTTTAAAGTTTAAGCTTTTTATTAGTATCACAAATAGGCTTATGTTAACATTGCAGTGAAGTTACTGCAAAAAATCTCCTAGTCAGCACACTCAGGCGCCTGTTCGGGTACACTGAGGGAGAATTTAGCACAACCAGTACACCTAACCAGCACGTCTTTCGGATTGTGGGAAGAAACCAGAGCAACCAGAGGAAACCCATGCAGACATGGGGAGGACGTGCAGACTCTGTACACGCAGTGACCCAAGCCGGGAATCGAACAAGGGTTCCTGGCGCTGTGAGGCAGCAGTGCTAACCACTGTGTCACAGTTTACAAGAGTTAGAATTGTTTTAGAAGCACAGATGGAGAGTAAAAGAATATGCTTGGCACAGCTCCCGGCGCCGTTTAAACAATGAGCGAAATTCGAATTGCTCTGTTAAAGGGGGTGGCGGGGCGGTGGCGGAGGTGTGCGGAAATCTCAGCCTTTGGGGCTTAAAGCTTCAATCGCTATCGATTCCTTTCCCCCAAATCTAACAACTGTGAACTAACTGGTTTGGGAAAATAAAACAGTGTTGGTGAAAACATTGAACCACAAGAGATGGGGATTATCGCTGCTTTTATCAGCTCCATTCATTACAGAGGAAGAATTCATTCGATCAAAGGAATTGCCACGTTTCGCTTGTTCTTATTTCCCCAAATGGCGGGATGGTGGTTTATCTCTTTGCTATTTGCTCTCCTCAAGACTTTCCTCGCACCATTCTCAGACAGCTCCTTCAGTTGGCAGGTTGTTCAATCTGAACTCCAAGCCTCTTCCCAGAATGGTTGGTTTTAATTCACGGCGATAGCATACATTTTAGGCTGCAATCTTCCTTCTCCCTGTGCGAGCACTCCAAGGCGTTTCAGTGCCTCTCTGGCTTGTGAAGTTCAAACTTGCTCTCCAACATAGGGGACAGCTATCTAGATTCTTTGCATCTGGGTGTTATTAAATACCCTTCTCGCCTCCCTTTTCTCCCCCCTTCAAACTGGACTCCACTGACCAGTTCACCTCTCAATGCCCTGGTATAAATTAACCCAATCTATTTCACTCAGTCAATGCAAAGCTATCCTTCTGTCGAATGCAAAACTCTTGTGTTAACAAACCGATTCGGACCGCGTTCACTGGGGGTTACCAGTGAGTTGACCCCAGTCGTGGAAAAGCTTTGACAACCACAGCACTGACCAAGACCAAAATGGGCAGAAAAATCGATAAATTTATCATATTCTAGCAAGATTCAAGAGAGAGCGGTTTATTACAATAACCCACCACAGTTTAAATAACATCCTCCCCCCTCCCCCTTCCCCCTATTTGAATCATTTCCAATATCTTACCCTAAAGCAATGTGGAGATTAAACGGTGATGTGCGCTGAAGCTGACCCCGGATTCCAGCTGATGTGTTCCAGAGTCTGCTGCACAGCCCCACAGCCACTCCTTATATCGCAGTCAGCCCTGATCCGAATTACCTAACGGGGCTGGGTGAGAGGAACCGTAGCTGCCAGTCCCCCGGGAGATCCCAGTAATGTACACGTTCAGATTAGTCCTGGGGGGAATAATGTGGCTCATTCACCGCACCTTTGCAGCACCATATTTCACTCGTCTCCATTATTCTTCGATGAATTACAGAGTTTATTAGAAGACCCCAACCCCCCTCACTTGTTACATCTTTATTGGGAAGTCTCACTTCAGCACGCGGTGCTGGAAGGGCATTCATTTCTCTGGCACTTCATCCGCCCGAGCTCCTAAACATCTGCAATGAATCACAGATGTTGGTTATTTGAGAGAGAAATGCTGACTTGTACACAGCAAGAACCCAGAAACACCAATTCAGACAATGACCAGTTCATTATCCGACTGATAATGTCCCTCTTCTACACAACATGTTCCATTAAAGCGTTAGCTACCTATTCGACTTCTACTCAAACTGCATAACGAGTATCATCGAAAATTACAGCAGGTGCCTGGTGCCTGTGCCAAGAACGTTTGAAGGGTGAGGGGACCCAAGCAGAAATAATAATACATATAGGAGAAAAGGACGTAGGAAGACAGAGAAGGGCAGATGTACGTAGGCAATTTAGGGAGTTGGGGGCCAAGCTGAAGAGCAGGGCCTCCAGGGTGGCATTCTCTGGGCTGCTGCCTAGTACCAGCAGGGCTAGGAATAATGGGATCATGCAGCTGAATGCGTGGCTGAGGGATTGGTGCAAGGTAGAGGGCTTTACTTTTGTCGATCACTGGGAAGTATTTGTGAGAGAAGGGAACCTGTACAGGAGGGATGGGGAGCATTTGAATGGGAGGGGGACAAATATCTTAGCTGGGAGGTTAGCTGGAGTGTTTAGGCAGGGGTTAAACTAATATGGAGGGAGGGTGGGGATGAATTTGAATAGAGGGGAGTACGGTAGGATGAGAGAAGAATTGGCGAATGTGGACTGGGGGAGCGCGTTGGAGGGAGGGTCTGTTGAGGAGCAGTGGAGGATCTTTAAGGAGATCTTTCTTGGTGCTCAGCAGAAATTTATTCCGATGGTCAAAAAGGATAGTAGGAGGAGAGGTAATAAGCCGTGGATAACGAAGGAGGTGAAGGAAAGTGTTAAACTAAAAGCGGAGGAATTTAGAGTAGCTAAGAGTAGTGGGCGAGAAGAGGATTGGGAGAGGTTTAAATGTCAACAAAGATTGACAAAGAAGTTGATAAAGAAGGGTAGGAGAAACTATGAAGCTGGGCTAGCTTGAAGTGGTGGAGGCTGCCTCGCTAAATATTTTTAAGACGCGGGTTGATGGTTTTTTGATAAGAGAGGGGATTAAGGGTTATGGGGAGAGGGCGGGAAAGTGGAACTGAGCAGCGACAGATCAGCCATGATCTTATTGAATGGCGGGGCAGGCTCGAAGGGCTAGATGGCCTACTCCTGCTCCTATTTCTTATGTTCTTATGAGACTGATAGCTCAATAGGAACTGGGATCGGGAGCGAGTTGGGTGACAGGGTAGATTTGGGTGAAAGGAATATTATCAGGGGAAAGGAGGATCCAAGTGGGCCTGGAGGGTTGGATTGCGTCTGTTTTAATGCGAGGAGTGTGACGGGTAAAACAGATGAGCTTAGGGCCTTGATGTTCATGAGGAATTTAGATGTGGTGACAGTGACGGAGACGTCGTTAAAGAAAGGGCAGGACTGGCGCGGGTTGATAGGTTTTTGACAGGCAAGGGGATTAAGGGTTATGGGGAGAGGGCGGGAATGTGGAACTGAGCCATGACAGACCAGCCATGATCTTATTGAATGGCGGGGCAGGCTTGAAGGGCTAGATGGCCTACTCCTGCTCCTATTTCTTATGTTCTTATGTTCTTACTGGCAGCTGAATGTTCCTGGGTATAAGTGTTTTAGGTGTGACAGAGGAGGGTTGAAGAGAGGTGGTGGGGTGGCGTTGTTAGTAAAGGAGCACATCACAGCAGTGCAGAGGGAGGACAATATGGAGGAGTTGGGGATTGAGTCGCTGTGGGTGGAGTTGAGGAATAGAAAGGGAGAAATTACGATGTTAGGGGTGTACTATAGGCCACCCAACAGCCCGAGGGCAGTGGAGGAAGGTATTTGTAGAGACATTTTAGATAGGTGCAGAAAGAATAAGGTGGTTGTAGTGGGTGACTTTAATCTTCCTGGAGTGGATTGGAAGGTGCCTAGAGCTGGGGGTACTGATGGGGACGAATTTGTAAAATGTGTGTTGGAAGGGTCCTTGGAGCAGTACGTAACTAGCCCGACTAGGGAGGGGGCTATACTGGATTTAGTGTTGGGTAATGAGCCGGGGCAGGTGGTTGAGGTTGCAGTAGGCGAACATACGGCTAACAGTGACCACAAGTCTGTCTACTTTAGGATAAGAATGGAAAGGGATGAGTGCTGTCCGAAGGGGAGGGTGCTGAACTGAGGGAAGGCGAGCTATAGCCAGATTAGGAAGGAGCTGAATGATACTGATTGGGAAGGGTTGTTAGCAGGCGTGTCCAAGGTTGGCAAGTGGGAGGCTTTCAAGGGCAAACTGATAATGTTGCAGGAAAGGCATGTGCCAGTAAAGAGGAAGGATGGGAAAGGCAGGATTAGAGAGCCATGGATCACAGGGGATATTGAAGAAGAGGGCAGCATATATTAGGTCGAAACAACTGGGGACGGAGAGAGCACTGGAGGAATATAGAGAGAGTAGGAGGGAGTTTAAAAGGGGAGTTAGAAGGGCGAAAAGGGGGCATGAAATGGCTTTGGCTGAAAGGATTAAGGATAATCCAAAGGCATTTTACTCTTATATTAGGGACAAGAGAGTGGTTAGAGGGAAAATTGGCCCTCTTAGGGACAAAGGAGGGGATCTATGCATCGAGTCTGAGGGAATGGGGGAGATCCTGAATGAATACTTTGTATCGGTATTCACGAAGGAGAGAGGTTTGGTGTCTTGTGATGTCTTGGAGGGAGCTGTAGATCATTTGAGGGAAATATCGATTACGAGGGAGGAAGTGTTAGGGATTTTAGGTACCATAAAAATGGATAAAGCTCCGTGGCCTGATGGTATTTATCCCAGGCTGCTTAAGGAGGTGAAAGATGAAATTGCTGGGCCTCTGACGCAAATCTTTGTCTCTTCCTTGGACACAGGTGAGGTCCCAGAGGACTGGAGGGTAGCTAATGTGGTACCGCTGTTTAAAAAGGGCAGTAAGGATAACCCTGGTAATTATAGACCAGTGAGTTTGACATCGGTGGTAGGAAAATTGTTGGAAAAAATTCTTGGGGATAGGATGTATAAGCATTTGGAGCATTGTGATCTGATTAGGGATACACAACATGGCTTTGTTCAGGGGAGGTCTTGCCTTACGAATCTGGTAGAATTTTTTGATGAGGTGACAAAAACGGTTGACGATGGGCGAGCTGTTGATGTCATCTATATGGATTTCAGTAAGGTGTTTGACAAAGTCCCTCACAGTAGGCTGGTAGAAAAGGTTAAGGCACATGGGATACAAGGACAGGTAGCTAAATGGATTGAAAACTGGCTGGGCAACAGGAGACAGAGAGTAGTAGTGGAAGGGTCCTTTTCTGGCTGGAGGTCTGTCACCAGTGGTGTGCTGCAGGGCTCAGTACTGGGACCTCTTCTTTTTGTAATATATATAAACGACTTGGAAGAGGGCGTACGTGGTGTGATCAGCAAGTTTGCGGATGACACCAAGATGGCAGGATTGGCGGATACTGAGGAAGATTGTCAGGGACACAGCAGGATATAGATAGGTTGGTATACTGGGCAGATAGATGGCAGATGGAATTTAATCCTGACAAGTGCAAGGTGATGCATTTTGGAAGGAATAATTCAGGGTGGGTTAGGTGTAGAAAGCTGAGCCAGATGCTACAATTGTCACCAGGCATCAGAGATTAAAATCACCAGCCCTCATTGCTATGAAACCATGCTTTATATCAAAAATAATTTCTGAATTTATTAGCTGGAAGCCTAGAATTGATATTTTTAAAGGACTAGAGCCACATTCTGGTGACTTGACATCATAGTCAAAGATGGCTACATATTTGTATCACTGTACCTTTTGAATTGCAGAAGCATTGAAATGGAGACAACCAAGCTACAGGCACTGCACCAGGAACAATGGTCTTGAAGAGTATGAATGGGACCACCTCCTGTCCCATTAGCATCCAGACCTGGAGTACCCAACTGGGTGGAGACAATCTATTCGATGTAATCACTTGGACCATGAGACACAATCTTACAAAGAAAGTTCTAAGTGTCAAATGAGTGAGAAAATGGGAGACAGTGACGCTAGCCATGAGTTGCAATCTTAAGGCACTCAGTGAAAAACAAAGCCTGGGTGCAATTCTCGCCAGCAGGGGGGCAGAGCCTAAACTCACTGGTGAAGCCAGCTGCAGAGCACTTCGGCTGCTATTGCGCACGTGCCCCAATCTCCCACTGAAGTCTGAGACCTCCTGCCACCCCCCAAACCCACCCCATGGACATCGTCCTCCCCTCTAATCGCTCCCTATGCCGTTCCCTCCCCCCACCCATGTCAATCACTCGCTGTGCCAGTCCCTCCTCACACGCCACTCATCCCCTATCTGCATAGCTCCCATCCCCCACCAATAACCCCCCAAAAATCTCCCCCTTTGTGGAGTTCCTTTCCTGCTTAATGAGCTTTCCCTTGCCTCCTGTATCACTACCCCACCCCTACTCAGGCCCCACCACCTTGGCACAGCACCTGACACAATTATGATGCCAGTGGGCAGTGATAGAGTGCCCAGTGGGCAGTGACAGGGTGCCAAACTAGTACTGCCCTCTGAATATTTTCCAGCTATGCCGCAAACAACCTGTGGGGCTTCAATTACCTCTGATCACACGGCAGAACTTGGTCTCTGCTGATGGAGACTGTAAGTATCGTTAGTGTGTAGTTCGACCAGTGAGGGGGTAAGTATAAGTGAGTCTGGACATTAGCGTCCGGGATTCAGTATGTCATTAATATTTATATTGGCTTGGCACCCTTTCTGGACACGAAGCCAATTGCACTGGCAAAACAAGGCCGGTAAGACTGTGTGAGATGAGAAAACAGGCGCAAACCTGGTTTTGTGCCTCTCACACAATCTTGCCACTTTGCCTCACCAAACACTGAGTGGGGTGAGGTCGTAAGATCATGCTGAAGGACTCTGGCTTTGAAAAGAACATGCTCAGATATAATCTCATCATGTAAACCAGGCAATGGGCATACACTTAGCCACTGGGTCACTGGGCAGTCAGAGAGATAATCTCATGTGGCAAACCAACCCTTGGTGTGTTTTAAACATCTGCTTTCTCTGCAGAACAGCATAAGCAACTGAGATGCGGAAGGAACAAACCCCTGTGTGGGTTCCTTCCATCTCTCGTTCTCATGGGGTGTGTTGTTGAGCAATCCATAGAACTGTCTTTTGTCTCATCTGTCATTCACTTTGGAGTATAGTGCATCTGACCACAGTGGAACAAATAGTTTATAAGTATTACAAATTTACAGTGAATTTAGAGCATCAGATTGATATATGTTAAAGTGTTTCATCTTTCCTAATTTATATGCATCTGGAGAAATATAGCTGGGGTGAAGGAATATTGAATATTTGAATAGTTTTCTTGTGTTTCTATTGAGGTCTTTCCAACCTTTTTGTATGGTGTGGTATAGTTGATTTATCTTATTAATAAATGTTTTGATTTTTGTGTTAAAAGTTTATCAGCAGGCTTCTGTGAACCTGTTCGGTAACTTTCCTCCTCTGTTTCTGAAAAAACGTTAGGATCAATCAAGCCAGGTTTTGTGTTAGGATCTCATTTATTCAGTATTAACATCAGCCGGGATCCTAACAACATCCTTCCAAAGAAACTACTGTAGTCAAACAAGGGCTGAGAAAATAACAGAACTATTCGACCCCTCCTCACTTGATAGTAAAATCACTTACATGTAACTTGACATAGAATCATAGAATCCCTACAATGTAGAAGGAGGCCATTCAGCCCATCCAGTCTGCACTGACTCTCCAACAGAGCATCTTACCCAGGCCCTATCCCCATAACCCCACACATTTACCCTGTACATCTTGTGACACTAAGGGACAATTTATCTACCCTGCACATCTTTGGACTGTGGGAGGAAACCAGAGCACCTGGAGGAAACCCACTCAAACAGGAGGAGAACATGCAAACTCCAAACAGAGTCACCCAAAACTGGAATTGAACCCGGTTCCCTGACATTGTAAGGCAGCAGTGCCAACCACTGTGCCACCCAAATGACATGCCCATACATGTAAACCTCTGCAGCCAAACTGACTATCAAGAGGTCCCATAAGAAGTCTCACAACACCAGGTTAAAGTCCAACAGGTTTATTTGGTAGCACAAGTCACAAGCTTTCGGAGCGCTGCCCCTTCATCAGGTGAGTGGGGATTCTGTTCACAAATAGGGCATATAAAGATGCAAACTCAATTTACAAAGTAATGGTTGGAATGCAAGTCTTTACAAGTAACCAAGTCATAAAGGTACATACAATGTGAGTGGAGAGAGAGTTGAGCACAGGTTAAAAAGATGTGCATTGTCTCCAGCCAGGCCAATTAGTAAGGTTTTGCAAACCCAGGCAAGTCGAGGGGGTTACAGAAAGTGTGACATGAACCCAAGATCCTGGTCGATGCCACCCTCATGTGTGCGGATCTTGGCTATACAGCTTGTTGGTGTTGTGAGACTGCTTACTGTGCTTACCCCAGTCCAACGCCGGCATCTCCACATCATATCTTGAGGATAGCAGGAGTGGGATTTCAGGCATGCACCATCAGCCTCCAACGCTGAGATTATTGATAGGTTGGAAGCTTGTTGGTGGGCAATCACAATTAGGAAAATGCAGCAGGGAGAGCCACTGTTTCCCTAAAGGCCCCCAGCAGATTTGACTTGACAGGAGAAGTCCAACTGGTTGCCTACTCAGACATGATGCTAAAACTATAATTGGTCCCTGATAATGTTGCCAGGACCTGATCTGTGTGTTTAAAGTAGAACGGTGCTTCAATAAGTATCCTGTACTTTTGCAGAAGACAGATTACAATCTTGGGCATAGGGCCTCAGCCTTATTTTAACTACTTACCATGATACAACTTTCTGCCGGGATTAAAATTACCCCCCATGCCACATAACAGGGAGCTAATTTATGAGAGGATGCTGGATAAAGGATGGGCACTGGCGAATTTCACATCACACACACCTCAAGTTACCAAATTATTGGCCTCGCGGTGATTGTCAATTGGATCAAGTCTGCTCTGGAATCAGTGACGCACCCAGATCAAACCAGCACTGTACCAGCAGGAAGACCGCTGACAGTAGGTTAGAGTCCTGCCTCATCAGCCAGTACCAAGAGAAGGCTGTTGACAGAATATTGCACACCTCTGTGATGAATGCGCTTTCACAAATGGGATTTGGGGAAGGAATCTGCAACTGGAGACAACAGCTATACAGAAACATTAAAGGCACAGTTTCAATCAATGGATGGGAATCAGAAAGCTTTCCAATCTAAACTGGAGTCAGGTAGAGGCTTTCCTGCCCTTATCATGTGTTTTTCCAAGCCCATAAGGAAGAATGTGGTCATGAGATTTGACAATCCCTCCCTGCACATGCACAGTATCTTCTCAGGTCTAGTGTCAGTTTCTGCATTGAGAAACATCTGTAAACAGTTCAGGCAGCCCAGGCTCCCCCTGGCAGGAATGAGGCCTTTGGGAATGAGCCAACCAATCCCTTGCCCCTCCCACCATATTCCAAGGTCTGAATCATTGACATAAATTGTGGACGACAGTGTCTCCAACACTGGTTCTCATGGGATCCTACAGCCACTCAGCTATCCTTTACCCCAATTCTCTGGTTTCTTTCTCATTTTATCCATCTCTCTTTCCTTGCTTTTGAATTGTCTCCCTATGTCTCTGAATCTCCCTTGTTGTCTTGCAGCCAGTTAACTACTAGTTACTGAAGAATGAGGGAGCAGCACAGTGGCACACTAGTTAATACTGCTATCTCACAGTGCTAGGGACCTGGGTTCAATTTTGGCCTCGAGTCACTATCTGTGTGGAGTTTGCTCATTCTCCCTGTGTCTGCATGGGTTTCTTCCGGGTGCTCCAGTTTCCTCCCACAGTCCAAAGATGTGAGGGTTAGGTTGATTGATCATGCTAAATTGATCCTAGTGTCAGGGGATTAGCAGGATAAATAGGTGGGATAGGGCCTCAGTGGGATTGTGGTTTGCGCAGACCCGATAGGCCGGATGGCCACTTTCTGCATTGTTGCGATTCTAAGAACAGGTGTAGAGACCTGAAATTGATGTTCACACAAGAAAAGGGGCCACTTGGGTATGGAGCTGGTAGTGTTCAAGCACCTGTGGAATCATATTCCAACTGGAGCCATTACTGGAAGTGAAAAAATGAGGATTGGAGAAGTGAGAGTTCAGAATTTTCCAGTTCGCTATCCTAGCTTCTGACATATATTTCACAATTACTAGCCTGTTCTTAGAGTGGCAGATTCTTGATTATGATATTACAACTTGTATCTATCGCCATAATGTTGTGTGAGAGTGAAGGCAAGTGGACAATTGGCAAGGTAGGCAGCAGCTAATGGGGCAGGAGGACAAGTGGTCATCAAGCGAGAGAGAGTGTGTGTGTTAGAGAGAGGTGAATGTGTGTGTGTGAAAGAGAGGTGAGAGTGTGTGTGCATGTGTATGTGAGAGAGGCCTTGGACGGAATCATATAATCCCTACTGTGCAGAAAAATGCCACCATTCGGCCCATCAAGTCTGCACTGACTTTCCAACAGAGCATCCCACTCAGGCCCTATCACTATAACCCCACATTTTTACCCCACTAATCTACACATCTTGGGATAGTAAGGGACAATTTAGCATTGTCAATCCACCTTTTTGCACATTTTTGGACTTTGGAAGGAAACTGGCTCACCTGGAGCAAACCCATGCAGACACAGGGAGAACGTGTAAACTCCACACAGCCACCCAAGGCCAGACTCAAACCCAGTATTTGGCACTGTGAGACAGCAGTGTTATCCACTGTGTCGCCCTGAGGTTGTGTAGAAAAGAGGTGAGAATGTGTACGTGTGCGAGAGGTGAGAGTGTGAGTGCATGTGAACGAGAGGTAAGGGTGTGAGCGTGAACATGCGTGTGTGTTTGTGGGGGGGGGGGAGTGTGCATGTGAGAAAGAGGTGACAATGGTTGTGTTTGTGTGAGAGGTGAAAGTGTAGGCGTGAGAGAGAGAGAGCATGACTCTGACAAAGAGTCATCTAGACTCACAACATTGGCTCTATTCTCTCCCACAGATGTTGTCAGATCTGCTGAGACTTTCCAGCATTTTCTGTTTTCGAATCATTTTTGTGATTTATCTATTTGACATAATAAGAATATTTCTCAAGGTTCCATCAGTACTCTTGGGAGATCAAAAGGGGTTCAATGGCTAGAAAAGTTTGGGAAACCCTTGTCAGAGATCCTTGGATACCAGCAACCTTAGGCACACTTAGTCAACTCTTAACACAAATAGAGCTGGACACCATGCATCCGATACTTTAATTACTTGTGCACACAGAGAACTCCCCTCCCTCCATCAAAATGACTAGAGTGGTTCTGACGTTACAGAGAAACAACTCAGCAGTTATAATCAATTACAGCAAATCAGGAACCAGTGATTTTTCACATCTTTCACCAACAAGCATATTTGCCAATAAAATCCTGGCTTTTTGCCCTTTTTCATTCAATGAAAAATTGACTTCTGTTAATCCTTCATTTGCGTAGCATATCCCCATACCTCACCTTTGGCATTTGTTATGGAGAAAAATCT
This sequence comes from Carcharhinus amblyrhynchos, assembly GCF_965287045.1. Taxonomy (NCBI): domain Eukaryota; kingdom Metazoa; phylum Chordata; class Chondrichthyes; order Carcharhiniformes; family Carcharhinidae; genus Carcharhinus; species Carcharhinus amblyrhynchos. Next base: position 118,515,434 of record NC_137326.1, on the reverse strand, counting down.
GGTCTTGTTCACTCTCTGGTGAAGGTCAAAAAGCAGAATGTTTTGAGGCCTAGGCAGAAAAAGATTAGTCTAAAGCAGACAGGCTCCCTTGAAGGTCTGCAATAACATTCTCACAAGCTGTTACAGAGAAGGCATGATTTATTTTCTAAATCTGAGCATTTTAAATTCCACATCCTTCTCTAATATATCAATATAATTATACAATTAATTTGATGTACATATTCCACATGCTCTCCATAACACTAAGGTCCCTCACAGGGCCACTTTCTGCTGTGAATGACTTCAGTTACTATCAGTATTACTGCCCCATCTCTTATTAATAGGGAAAATGAGCAATATATTTGAAAGCAAGTTACTTGCCGGGGGTGCCATTGGAAATATATATTAAAGAGGATCTATAATAAAATCGATCCAGAGGGAATAGATGAAGAAAATTCCAGGGAAGTTAATACCTGTTCCCAACTCAGAATGAAAGGCATCACATGCTGAAAGAACTTGTTTCCTTTATACTTTCACTAGTCAATCTTCACTTCCAGTCTATAACCCTTTAGCATATTTTCTACAAACATGGAACTTGAAAGCAACACATGTTTTGCTTTTTTTGTATAAAACACAGGTCCAGTTGAAGCCAGATTCACCACATGATTCTGATTTGATATTTTCTTCCTGAACATAAGCAGGTGTTAATATAAAGAGGCATCTGAAAAACAGCACCCATCAGGCAAACAGTAAGATCACGCTACACAGGAGGCGGATATTTTGATTCAACAGCCGTTTTCCATCACCGTGTCACTTGTGTGATACAGTAGCTGACTGTTCACTGCGCTCTGAGATGGCCTTGTAAGCCACCCCATTCAATTAGGGATGGCCAACAAATGCTGACCATATCCACAACCCATGAAAGAATGAAAAATAAACAAAATTGCGATGCCCCTCCAATGTATGTCAAAACAGAAGAACTAAGGCAGTTAGTCATTGCAACACAGTTTCTGTCTCAACTTGTGCCCCACCATCAAATAAATGTCGTCTTTCTCTTTGAATAAAAGTCACTTCTTTTTTTCAATCCAGGGATTGTTAGATCAGCCAATCGCTAAAATATGGCTCATGAACTCAAACTCCTCAGATCCCAACTAGGAAAGTTGCAGTCCGGCGTTTTACCGTTACAGAACGGCATTCTCCATTGGCCTCGGGTAGGATCTTATGGGCCTCGGGCGGGCAAGGCAGTAAAATTCCAGCAACAGTGTCCTCCACAATTTCGAAATGGCTCAAAGTGATTCACAGCTACTGAAGTGCTTTCAAAGTGCCACCATTGTAGCACTGTAGCAAAACCTGACAACCAAAAACCACACTAAACAAGATCTCAAAAACAGCAATTGAGTAAATGATCAGATCATCTGTTTTAGACGTTAGAAGGATCAAAGTTGGAGAGGCCACCCAGAGAGCTCCCACACTCTTCTTTCAATTGTGACATGGGCTCTTTTATTCCCACCTGAGAGGGCAGACAGGGCCCTCTGATATCCCATCCAAAAGAAATCACCCCCCAACAATGCAGCATTCCCTCATTGCATTAGTGATTCTATGCTCAAAGACTGCAGTGGGGCTTAAACCTACCACTGTTAGACTACACTGTTGCAAGCATGCAATCATTGAGTCAAGTCTAATGCTTAAAAACAGAACATCATTCTTCCCCATTCTCTCTGCCAAGTAGATTTATCATAATGACGTTATAATCCACAATTAAATTGGAACTTATTTGTAGAATACATTTCTCTAATAGCTACTACTTAATTTGTAGTCCTTTTATATAAGAGAAAATATTTTAAGAAGAAATCTCTTTAGTAGTCTTTAGTCACCGGTTTTCAATAAAGATGATGTTGCCTTTTTTTTAACCACTAGCTAAAATTATGGAAAAAAATTAAAACAAGATAAATTCAATACTGATTTTAACTGAAGGTGAGAATTGAACAAACTGTCCAGAGCTGTCCAGATTTTGGCAGTGTGAAACACAAGCAATTTTAACTCTCAGTCCTCGTCTGCATTTTCCAGTCAGTCGCCCATCCAAAACAAGCAGGAGCTAGCAAGTGGGGTAGCAGTCAGGAATGAAATGTTTGTGGCAAAAGGCTGTCCTGTTCTGTTTGGGCCTCTTTTGGCTCCCAACTCCTCTTCTGGCACTGATGCATCTGCCTTTCCTGAAACAGCATGACATTACAGTGCCTGATCTGCTTAATTACAGGAACCTGACAGTTTCAGGTAAATGCCGTTCCTGCTTGCTGAAAAGAGCAAATTGGAATAGAAGATAGTGGGAAAGGAATGGCCACAGTAAAGAATCACTCTTCTCAACTCCTGTCTAATTGTAACCTATAGCAATCATATGGCATTATGATTTGATATCAAATGGTTGCTAAGGCCAAAGTGGTTGTGGTCACTAACTGGGAGGGTGTCCTATCCAACACTGTGTGAAATATCAAATGGTATCATAAACATCTGACACAGAAACATAGATAATGGTAAGTCAGTGAGTAGAATATTCCTTTCAGAACACAATTACCATGTTAAATTTGGTCCCTTGGGTCTCATTAAATGTATTTGTGAACCTCCTGATCACAAGGCGGCTGAACTTGTCAAAACATGCTTATTGTTGCCTTAACAGCATGTTAATGCTCTGCTGTATAAAGAATAACAGATGGGTCTATAATATACTCAAGGGGCCTGGATGGTGTCAGAAGCTGTTAAAGCAGGCTCCACGTGGTTTGTAACTAATTAAAGACTAGTATGATACTGATATTGATCACTGTATCTGGCCAACATTCTGAATTTAACTTTGCCATCTGACTTTCACCCATCCGTCACCCCTAACGCTCTAACATCAACAACTACTATGGACAAAATGCCAAGATTCAAATTTGCCAAAATCCTTAAAAGTGAACTAGCATTGTTACAATTTTTCTGATCTCTAACACACTAAGTCCTTAATAAATAACCTCAATCATTGTCAATTGCCGTTGTGATTCTCCAGGGATACGAAATCCGCAACCAATTTGTCAGCCGGCTCTTCTTTCCCATAATGCAGATCTTGAAATGAACAGGAATTTCAGGAAAGGAAGACTACGTGCTCTTAAAGAAAATAAACAAAAAAGACCTGTGAATTCACAGGTATTAGAGGCTTAATTTGGGTGGCATGGTGTCACACTGGTTGACGCTGCTGCCTCACAGCTCCAGGGACTTGGGTTCGATTCCTGGCTTGGGTCATTGTCTGTGTGGAGTTTGCACATTCTACCCCTGTCTGCGTAGGTTTCCTCTGGGTGTTCCAGTTTCCTCCCAAGAGTCTAAAGGTATGCGGGTTAGGTGAATTGGCCATGGTAAATTGCCCCTCAGTGTCAGGGAGTCTAGCTAAGGTAAATGCAAGAGGTTATGAGGATAGGGCCTGGGTGGGGTTGTGATTGGTTCTGAATGGTCAGTGCTCAATGGGCTGAATGGCCTCCTTCTGCACCGTAGGATTCTATATTTTGCAAGAGGAAACTTTCGAATATTTGTGTGACTGATCACCACATGTATGGGTCTTCCATAAGAGGGTTCAGCATGTATTTATTATAAGTTGCACCAAGAATCCAATTGCTTTAAAAAAAAAGTTGTCCATAGGTTAGAATCCAAGCGGATGGTTTGCAACGACTCCACCTTTGGCTACAAGCTCTTTTGATATAGCCTTCATGTTGCTGATGACCTTCATACTGGATTCAGATTTTAGTGCATTCAGATTGCTAGTTACACGAGCAAATGCCTGAAATAAAGACAGAAAATTAGATAAAACACTGCATGCATTTTCTAGACTGCATTCAAGTCAACCAGAACGTGCAATGAGAATCACTTTGAATGTGTAGCAAAGTGGAATCCCTGGAGACAGTTTATAACGGTGACCATGTATCCATCAAGTAAGAAATGTGTTACTGGATTTTTTTATGAATGAAGGAATAAATTATAGTATGTTGTTAATCAAAGCTTTAATTGACATTAGCATATACAAAGGAACAATAATTGGAATGTACTTGTTGTAATATTGTTTTATAGAGTATATTAACATCTACTTTCTCAGAGTCTTTCCAGACTTATTTTTTATTAATCTTCGGGATATGGGCAACACCAGTTAGGCTAACATTTATTGCGCATCTCTAATTGCCTCTGAGAAGATGGTGATGAGCTGTCTTCTTGAATCGCTGCAGTCCATGTGGTGTAGGTATACCCATAGTGCTGTTAGGGAGGGAGTTCCAGAATTTTGACCCAGCAACAATGAAAGAACGGCCAAGTCAACATGGTGACTGATATAAAAGGCAACTTCTCAATACAATCTTATCCTTAAATGTTGGTATAGTGGAGTTGATTGTCTCACCTTCTTTGAGGATGATAATGTTAGCCCCCTGAGATGTCAGAGTGGTGAACCTGCTCGTAACAATTCTCGAGCATCCTCTGCTGCTGGGCTAATTCACGATCTGCACTATTAGTTACGTTTGACTGATATTTCACTCTACCCGATCTTGGGGAAATGTACATCTAGATAACACACCTATATCTACATCTATCAGGCTAAAATAAATGTAAATTTTTAACTTTCCCCATTTCTCTCTCGCTGTTGGTTGTCAGAATATGAGGGTTAACACTTTTAATTCTTTAGTTCTCAAAAACTGTGCTAGGTATCTTTAGTTCTCAAAAGTCTTGAGATGGCTGGAGTGAAAACATAGATTATGCACTCAAATGTCTGGAAAAAGGCTCAAATCCATATCCAAGTCAAAAGTAAAAGTGCTGTTACTGAGCAAAGACTGACACCTATAGGTGGCTATGTGTCCCAAATGGGGCACTTACAACAACCATGAGGAGGGCTGCAGAAACCCGTCAGCATAGTAGGAGTTCAGTGCAATTGTTACTTTCGGTGCCATTGGAATAGCAATCCTGAAAAGTTCATTCTTTAAAGCAATGAATTAGAAGATTTTGGATTTCTATCTTAGGTCCCGGACAGGCCATGAAATCTCTTTCCAATATTTCAGTTAGTTTTTGCATTATAATGTTCCTGACATCCACTGGCCTGGTCACCCACCACTTGCCAGGATATTTGCCTGGAGACTCTTCTGCTCCACGTCCTGTCCCAGACCACCATCATCATTTGGTGGGACCTCCCTCCTCTTATATACCTCTTCTTCATTTGAGAATCTGGGGGTCCTAACAATATTAGCCGTCCGTGCCATTTTCAATGTTAACAACAGAATTTAAGTTGCCTGTACTTCTCTTCTAAATAGTATAAACAAATCAATATTAGGCCCCACGCATTCAATAAGTTGATCATGAGTAGCATGAGTAGCAATTGCAGTTCATCAATTTTAATGAAATATTGATCTCACCCCTTGCCCATTCAGGCAGGGACATAGATCAATAAAGAGCTAGACAAACTTCTCAACCTTCATAACAACAACCCCTGCTTAACACAATTAGCATCAAACATTTGATAAAATGGAGCTTCCCTCAGTAAAAAAGGCACAGGAATCACACCTCAAGGCACCAGGTTTCACAGAGAACTTTCTCGTGTTGAGCTGATGGGAGTCCTTTGTTGAGAGCGCGAGATGCCCTAGAATACAAGAGGAGAGTGAATATGCTTCATTATAAGTTACCAAAATTAAATTACGTTTTGAGAGGATAACATTCCAGCTGAAGTAGTGTATTGACATGGATAGAGAATTGGCCAATGAGCAGAAAACAGCAAATGGGGATAAGGGATTCTTTTTCAGGTTGGCACCCTGTAACCAGTGAGGTTCCACAGGGACACAACTGCTTATAACATATATTAATGACTTGGAGGAAGGGAGCAAATATATTGTAGCCAAATTCGCACATGCCACAAAAATAGACAGAAAGGCAAGTTGCAAGAGGGATACAAACAGTTTACAAAGAGATACTGATAGGTTAAGTAAGTGATTAAAAAGTTAGCAAATTGAGTATAATGTATAATGTGGGGGAATGTGAAGTTGTTGATTTGAAAGGGAGAACAAAAGAACAGAGTATTATTTAAATGGAGAAAAACTGCAGAAAGCTGCGACACAAAGGGATCTGGAGGTACTTGTGCACGAAACACAGAAAGCTAGCACATAGGTGCAGCAAGTAATCAGGAAGGCTAATGGAATGTTGGCCCTTATTTCAAGGGGGTTGGAATATACAAGTAGGGAGGTCTTGCTGCAAGTCTTGGGGTGGGCCTTGAATTCAAAGCTTCTGGTTCAGAAGCATGGATCATATCTACTGCATCATAAGACCTCTTTATTATGGTGTTTATGCTGTATAATTTTATTTAGCTCTAAAGTATATTATGTCCATCATCAAAATCATGTTCATTGTACACTTTCTAATCTCTCTCTTCTTAGGTAGCCTCTCATGATCAAGGATATATTGAGGCTCTGTATCTTTTTTATCCATTCTTGAGATGTGGGCATTGCTGGCTGGGCTAACATTTATTGCCCATCCCTGAGAGCATATAAAAGTCAACCACATTGCTTTTGGATCTGGAATCACATAGGCTAGACCAGGTAAGGATGACAAATTTTCTTTACTAAAGGAAATTAGTGAACCAGATGGGTTCACGATACATCATAACATAGCACAGAATCTCCACAGAATAGAATACATTGTACCATATTCTCCATAACACATTTTATTGTTCAATTTGTTAGCAATATACATTATGTGTTATTGAGTGTAGCAGGGGATACAGAAACCCTGCTTTCCGGGGCTATTAAAACAAAGTAATTAGATTAAAATAATGACCACAGTGTGCCTTATACACATCAAAGATATCACAATGTGCCTCACTTACATACTATACAAAGGCATTGTCTGTATAAGCACACATATAAAGTCATTTTTGAATATGCATTATTGATATAAATTGCATTTTTGTATTTTGTGAGCTTTGGCCACCGAGCAATTTACCCTTGGCATAATGGGAAATAAATTTAATTAGACAAACAACATTCTTTTGGAACAATGAAGCACAAAGCATATACCCTATTATCAGGGGCAGGCCAGGCAGCGACAAGCTCCCAGGGCTTTTTGACATCATTGGAAAGATTCAGCTTCTAGCTGCAATGAATAGGCTTATTCAGCCTCCATTGGTAAGGGGACAGGAAACAGACAAGAAAGGTGACTCCCTTTTCGTTCCCAGGACTGCTGGTGTTAGGAGTGATCCTACTGGATTTACATAGTTAAAGGTCACTAGACAATGGGGGGCGGGGGGGGGGGGTGGTGGAATCTCTGGGTTCAGTTGACCAATTAATTCCTAATTCTACTAGAAGGTAGAATGCTATTGGACAAGGTAAATGAAGTGTATTAATGTAATTGGACCATCCAGCTTGGATGAGTGGTTGGGTGGGAGGATCAAATCTTTAGATGTGTTGTGCTCATGTGATGTAACATCAGAGAGAGGTTAGAATCCTCTGACCATCTTTCTCCAAATATTTTTTAACTGCATACTGTCTTTTGCAAGTCTTTTATTAGCTGGGTTTGGCTAAATACAAGATTCCCCAGTGGGATGTCCCAAGAAAATTCCCTTACATTCAGTATTATAATTTCATTATCGAAAAAGAGCCCATGTACCCAGAAATCAAATTAAGCATCAGAAGATATTCTTTGACTCTTCCAAAAGGGTGTGAAATTCTATTTTGGTCTATTTTCAAAGCAAGCAATGGCAGGGCTTGAGTTTCAAGTTCAGAGTTCAGGAGGTGGGACAAAGTTTGGGGCTTGAGCCTGGGATTAGGGAAGATGGGGAAGTGCAGTAGCAGTGATGTTGTTCGTGGGGTAGGGAGTGGAGGAAGACGGAGGGGATAGGGTGTGGGGGGAGAGTGACAGGGATTAGTCCCTTTAATGCAAAGCTGGGAGTAGTACTGTTACTCCTCCCAGCTCCACATTCAGCTAAGTTAATTGCCTCATTACTCATGCCTTAAAGTGATTCCAATGGCTCAATGCCTGTGCACAGTAGACATTAGGTGTGGCTGTTTCAGGACAAACCAATGTTGGAAACGGAGCCTCAAAAAGTAGTTACATATTTTATTTTCATTTGAGAAGGGCCTGACTCGTTTTTCAGGCGTGGATAAAGGGCACATATTTTGTTACCCTAACCAACATGGTAGGCAGCAAAATTACTGCCACAAATCTGCACACATTTCCTGCTTGGTAGTCCAAGTAGCACTCAAAAAAGAGACTGAGAAGACCAATTTTGAGATTGCTATTTCTAACTAGCATCCCATATCTGCCAATGAAACCAGCAGGTCTGCAGAATGTCATGGTATAGTTTTTACAGCCTTCCAAGTCACTAAAAGTTTTGACTGAAGAATTTCTGGTCCAAGGACTTAGAATATATGAGTTCTGTAACACACAGAATAAAATAATGGGTGAGAGTCCAAAGACGTGCTGATTAGATGCATTGGCCATGATAAATTCTCCCTTGGTGTACCTAAACAGATGCAGGAGTGTGGCGACCAGGGGATTCTCATAGTAACTTCATTGCAGTGTTAGTGTAAGCCTTACTTAATAAATACATTTTCCAGCCTCGCTCACCCTGAAACCGGAAAATCCCACTCAAGGTCATCAGACCTTTCAATGTTCCGTCCCTTGCCCGCTCTGATTTCCATGGCAGCAAGGATAGTAAAACTCGCCCCAATGTATCTCATATCAAAGAGATAGAACTTATAATGAGTAACACGGGCCATTTTTGGAATGCGGTGATAAACAGTGATCTGGTGAGGTATACGGTGAGGCAGCAAATTGTACTTCAGGAGTTTACCTGGAGATGGTCACTGTCATAGCGAAAATATCGATGGCTGCATCAGCAACTCTCTTCAATAAAAACTGTTGATCTGAAAAACAACAAAAAGTTAGTGCAGACTCCTGTTTGTAGAGACTGACAGCAAGATATCCCTACAACAGCTCTTGACACCATACAGTCCCCAAGACTTGGCAGCCTGGCCCCTGAAGTTCAAGCAACTCCATCTTTTGTGCGTTTATATTGGCTTTAGAGGCTGGCTTGTGCTGTTTGAATTTTGGGGACTCAGAGACGGCAAAGGGCTATTTTCAGTGCGATAGTGTCAGTGATGAGTATATCAGCACCTTAAACCGGAACAGTTCAGCTTGAGAGGTATGCAGATTAACGCAAATTTAACTTCATAGGAGGAACCAGGGACTCCAGGCCATGCACGCCACAAGGGCAAAAAGGTTGGACACCCCTGAGTTGCAGGAATGTTCCTTACAGTTAAGAGAGAATTCAAAGACAAATGGAAATGTTGCTGATAAGAGTAACATCCGAGGTGGAGGACAGGCCAGCACAATATTCCTGATTGCACGTCTTATAGGACTGCTGAAAATCAGAAACACAGCTAAATAATCATTAAGGAATACATACTACGAAGTCTACTTTCTTAAAAATCCCTAATTCTGCAAGGGCACTGTAACAAGATATTGTTCTCTACAGCATAGATATAAAGTGTGAGTACACCTTTACAATTCCATATACAGTAAATTGATACTTTAATAGTTCAGGAGGGTGTGAAGAACTGAAGTTGCCTTATACAGAGCAAATAAATATAATTAAACAAAAGAAGGATTATTCAACCTGATTTTCCACATTTTCCTGTTTTGATTTTGAGGTAAGATAGAGGGCAGCAGTTTAGGAATGTCCCCTCCCCCATACCATCAATTCCTACAATGCAATCAGTGGATTTTCTAATCGTGTGTCCATTTAGATGGTGGTTTATTAGCACTCACCCACCTTTGATTCCTGATTTTTCAATGTCAGCCTTGAATATATAAAGGGCATGGGGTTGGGAGTTTGTCAAATATAAATAACCTTTTAAAAGAGAACAGAGGTAGACGGATTGTTGCTGCTGTTCATGCACAGCTGGAGCCAGACTTCCATCTCCCCGATACAGATGCGAATTGGGTGTGAAACGTTAAACTTAGATTTTTTTACTGGCAACACAATTTTCCTTCACCATGTTACCATTTTCGGGTGTCTTTTAGGCGGTTTAGAAAGGCCTTGGGTGAAACTCGCACACACATCTCTTCTAAGGCTCGTGTCCCCATTGTAAGAAGCACAGTAAAATTGTGTTTCCTCCCACACATAACTGCTATGTGATGGTGGGTGTTTTGGAAGCCCTAAGAAAATTGAAAGTTTGTGAACACAGGGGAAAGCCTGCTGAGGAGTCGAGGCTTTTCTGAAAAGTAGGTGCCAAATGTTCTGACACCTTCAAATGTCATGGTCATCTTCTGTGCTATCATGAAAACATGCTTGTTATGGAGCAATTCATTATAGGGATCAGTCCTGCAAAGGGAAGTTGACACTTACATTGATCAGCATTGTATAATTGTTGTAATGCCTTATAGTACTTTTCTGATTGTGAAAAGTGACATGATGCATTAAGAAGTGAAGGAAGAAGAAGTGTCCTGTCAGCCTCTGCTATCATGTTTAACAGCTACAGATATGTAAAAAAACGGCTTTTGAAAGTTGAACACAATCTCTGTGCCTGCTTCCCTCCATTGATTAAATGGCACTCTTGTTCTGAAATGGAAATTGGACACTATTCTGTTCTGTCAGTTTCAGGCAATATACAGGAAGCTTTTGTCATGACAGTTGTAGCCATTATGAATGCTTGGCTGGGTTTCAAAAATTGTGATGATTTCAACTCTGCAGATGTCCATTGATTCAAGAGCGAATAAAACAGTTTAGAGGCTGTTATGACAGATTATGCCAATGATCTGGTTTCTTACTTGTTTAAAAGCCTATTAGCATGTAAACGATTACAATTTGTTGCAGTAGGGCAGCCATCTCCTCCCTCTAAAAGGCATGGTAAATATACTGAAACAGAAACAGAAACAGCAATCCAGCCTCCATCTGTGGGGAGATGTAGAGTTGGCTGATCCTTCATGGGACACAGTAAGAGCTGGGCAGGAGCTATAAAGGCTGCAGGATTCCACTGCCAAAGGAACCCTGCTGCTGTCAACCAGAAAAATCAGACAGTGCAGGTTCGACAATGAATAAGTCACAATGCATTAACACTTCTGTAAACTGCTTTCTACAATGACCAAATCCATGATGCATCTCTCACAGATGGATATCTTGGCTGGAATTTTTCAAACGTTTACGCCAGCAGGATTTTCCCATTCTGCTGCAGTGAACAGAGAGTTGGCTTGTCACCAAATCTCCATCTTCGCTTCACCGGGAGCATGGCTTGTATGGGCGATAAGATTGTGCCCCTTGAATTCCATCAGATTCCATCCCTTACTTATTTTTGCATTACATAAGCAGCAACGCACATACTTATTATTTCCTTTCTGTATTTCAATAGCAGATCTTCGATGGATGCTCCAAAGTGTTCAACAGCTTTCACCACCTATCAAACATAAAGACCCTTGTTAGCTTTTTGAAACTTGTTTAAATGGGGTGGGGGGATGGGGAGTTCAAAAAGGGAGGTGAATTTAGTGCTGGGAAACACATCATTCCCAGCTGACAGAGTCAGAATTAGCATCACAAAATCCAGCTTAGGTAAAAGATAGCTTACACTTGTTATAGAAGCAGAATTCCATTGCTTGAAGTCACAAAATGCTTGTGTTATATGCTTTTTATTACTTTTTATGACTCGAAGTGCACAGGCCGAAATTCTCTGATCTCTTTCAACCCACCATCACTGCCACGAGAACAGAAAATATGACATTCAGCCAAAACTCCATTAATTGCAGCAGGACCGGAGGATCCCAGTCACGGGCGAGGTCAGAGAATTATTGCCACCAACTCAGACTTTCAATCTGCACTCACTTGGTGGAAACATGTTAAGCATCTGTATCAAATCGTTACCTGTGTTATTTTAAAGCAGACATTTGATTTGCATATGGGCGGGATTTTCCAGACCATCCCATTGGCAAGATCTTCCAGTCCCACCAAAGGCAATCTCCAGTAATGGATCTCCTGACAGTGAACCATGCAAAATGTCATAGACATCGGCAATCCTGAAAATCCCACCAACAGCCAATGGTGGATTGCCTCTGCAGCAGGAAAACATGCCGCTGGAGGGACGGGGTGGGGGTATGAGCGGAAAATCCCACCATATGTCTTGCCTGCCTCCAAGTAATACAGCACAATACAAAATTGTTTTCAGAGTTGCATCTGGGATGTCAGTAATATTATTATTATTACTATATTGAAGTAATATTATTCAGTGTATAATTAAAAATCATTACCAAATCCCCACTCGCAGCCAGATCTGCATGTGCTACATTCCTTAGCGATAGACCAGTGGGCATGCCCAGTTTTCTGTGGAATAGATGGAAGAGATTAAAACACTGTAACAACAAAGAAAAAAAGATAACTCCTGCATGCTGCAGATGAGACACCGATGCTTCCTGTTTTTACTCTATTGTTATGAGCAAGAAAATTAACCCTTAATAATTATTGCGAAATACAGCAAACAAAATTGTTTTCAGAGTTGCATTTGGGATGTAATTCGTGGCAATTGGGAATTTCTGCTTTCTATTGGCAAAGCCATTCTGCTTCTTTTACACAGTGGTTGCACCAACAAATGTGAGGAAATATCTGACAGCAGTCATTAAACACCATTGCTGACATCCAACTGCCTTTCTTCTATCCTCCATTTCTGTCACAAGTTGTGTAAACCAAGGGTGGCACGGTGGTTAGCACTGCTGCCTCACAGTGCCAGGGACCCAGGTTTGATTCCCGGCTTGGGTCACTGTGCAGAGTCTGCACGTCCTCCCCGTGTCTGCGAGGGTTTCTTCTGGTGCTCCAGTTTCCCCCCACAGTCTGAAAGACATGCTGGTTAGGTGCACTGGCCAAGCTAAATTCTCCCTCAGTGTACCCAAACAGGCATCGGAATGTGGCGATTTTCACAGTAACTTCATTGCAGTGTTAATGTAAGCCTTCTTGTGACACTAATAAATAAACTTAACAACTTTAAATTTTAAAAAAAGTGATTAGCACTGCTGCTACACAATGACAGGGACTAGGGTTCAATTCCAGCCTTGGGTGACTGTCTGTGTGGAGTTTGCACATTCTCCCTGTGTCTGCGTGGGTTTCCTTCACGTGCTCAGGTTTCCTCCCACAGTCCAAAGATGTGCAGGTTTGGTGGACTGGCCATACTGATTTCCCTTTAGTATCCCATGGTGCGTGGGATAGGCTGATTAGTGAGGGTTACGGGATAGGACCTGGGTAGGATGCTCTGTTGGAGAGTCAGTGCGGACTCCATCGGCAGAATGGCCTCCTTCTGCACTGCAGAGATTCGATGATTCTAAGTTTTATTGGTGGCACCTCTCAATGCAGTTTAACATAATGGAACTTAAAATGTTCAATTATTCTTAAGGTGCCAACACTTGATTAGGAACTGGATGTATAAGGTATTTAAAATAAAACATTTTCTGCCAGTGAGCTTCAGATTGATGGAAGATTTAATGGTAAATCTTGATTTGCCTCATAGGTACACACAGGAAGCCAAGAAACCTAATGGCATTAATCTGCTACTTGTCATTTAGTTAGCATTAAGTTACTAAAACTGTGATTATATTATAAATCAAACTGATTCCTCCAATTGACAAACAGAAGCAACAAGTTTATTATATAGATTAGGAAGATTTTCCAAAAATTGTAATAATGACTATTTGATCCTTCACTGGTGGATTGTTTAAAAAAGAAGTTAGTTAAGAATCTGTCCTCACAAAATTAATTCATTAACAGGGATATCACACAAACAGTTCCACCGTTGGTACAACTATCCCACAAGTTGCAGGAGCGTTATACAAAGTGGCCTTACTGCAAGAAAACACATAGCCAGAAAAGGGTGACTCCTGGTGAATAAAATGAGTAACTGAATACAGGCAGTCTGAAGGTCAGGCATTATATTGAATATAAGAACTGGCACTGAGACATGCATGTCAGATGTATAAATGATTACATTTTACTTATCTATTATCAGTAGGAATGGAAAGTTAAACAAACACATATATGAACTCAACTCAATGAGAATTTGTTATTTTATAAAACTATAGGAGTTGACACTGAGATCGACACAGGGAATGAAATAAATTGCTCTTTTTTTCCCTTCAAACCAAATACAAGGTGAAGGGAGAATATCCACTTTGGAGAATGCACCAAAGTTCAGAATGTGTGGCACAAATGTTACGCACAGTCACAGGTGAAATGTGAATGTGCGTAACATTTGTGCCACACAAGTTCCAGGCAATAACCATCTCAACAATAGAGAATCTAATAACTCCACCAGCAAACAGTCAACACTAACAAAAATTACATTTTCAGAACAATTAAATTCAAATACCAGCAAGGTCAATAATTTGACCTTGGATTTTGCAGTTGGGGATTTAAAGTCTTTGAATTATTGGGTTACTCAACAGAACTCACAATACCGCTTAGCTCTTTTGAAGATTTGCTCCATTAGTGTTCCAGGATCACTGAACGGATTCTTCATAACCGTCTGCAGCCTCTTAAAGTAATCTCCAGTTTTCTGTTACACCGGCATTTAGAAACATTTAGAAAAATCAGTGAGCACATTTCATTCCAAATTCACTGATACCACTCATCAATCTACTGCACACGCTGCCAGTAGGCAGTACTCTTTCCATAAGAATGCAATTTGAAATAGGGCAGCTTGAAAAGTGTTGCATTGTTTAAAAGTAAAGGTTAACTTTTCCATCTTCTTGAGATCCGCTGTGTTGGGTTTGCACATTCCTTGGCTGATAATATGGGTAATAAATAAGCTAGTTGCCAGATTTCTGCCAACAGGGGCAGCGCGGTAACACAGCAGTTAGCATTGCTGCCTCACAGCGCTAGGGATCCAAGTTCAATTCTGGGCTCGGGTCACTCCCTGTGTGGAGTTTGCACATTCTTCCCATGTCTGCGTGGGTTTCCTCTCAGGGCTCCGGTTTCCTCCCACAGTCCAAAGATGTGCAGGTTAGGTAGATTGGCCATGCTAAATTGACCCTTAGTGTCAGAGGAATTAGCAGGGTGAATATGTGGGGTTATGGGAATCGGGCCTGTGTGGGTTTATAGGGATTCTATGATTCTACGATTCTAATGCAGTATTGCTTTGTCAAAGGCTTTTGAAGAGTGTTGAGATGTTTCAGCAGTGACCGCTTGTTCTCCAATTCTCACTCACCAGGAAGTGCAGCAAGATTTTAGTGTTTTCCCCAATCTACTTACCTGCCTTTTTGAGAAGACAGCGTATTTTCAATCAATGGCTTGTTATATGATTAATCAGTGGCAGAAATCAATTTTAACCATCAAGAGTATGGGACTGATCAGATATCAGTTTTCTTTCACTGATCCTGACTAGGAAGATATCCAGCCCATGAACAATAATATGGAGAAACTACATTGAAAAGACTATTCTTTGAATAGACACAGAAAAGGACCATTAATTGCAACTTCCAGAGAGAGGGGAACATAATAACATTGATCCAGTAATAAATACATGATGCACAGGTAGCACAGTGGCACACTGATTAACACTGCTGCCTCACAGCATCAGAGGCCCGGGTTCAATTCCGCTCTCAGATGACTGTATGGAGTTTGCACATTCTCCCCGTGTCTGCGTGGGTTACTTTCGAGTGTTCCAGTTTCCTCCCACAGTTCAAATATGTGTGGGTTAGGTTGATTGACCATGTTAAATTGCCCCTTAGTGCTAATCAGTGTTAATAGGGTAAAGAGTAGGGTTATGGGGCACTGAGTGGGATTGTTGTCAGTGCAAGCTCGCTGGGCTGAATGGCCTCTTTTTGCACTGTAGGGATTCTATGATTCATTGGAGAATCAAGTTTATATTTGTAATGATCCAACATATGGCCAGTTCCTGATTTTAATTTTGCCAATAGATGTAAGAAAAGGGCATGTGTTTTGGAAAGAAATTCAAGGTAAATATAAGTCAAGCTGCTCTTGCACATGATGCAGTGGCTTGATGCAGAGTAACAATGAGAAAAATTCATTCAGAAGGGGAAGTGCACAAGAGATCGACATGTACTATACTGGATGGATCGGAGAACTAAAGTGCATTCTGCATTATTTTGTATGGATATGTAGTTATATTCCTTGTCAGTTAGCAGTCACAACTTACTTGAAAACCAGTTAGTGCAATAAACAATCGAAGAATGTCATTTGTACCCTCAAAAATACGGAAGATGCGCAGATCTCTCATTACTCTCTCTATACCTGTTTCCTATTGGAGGGCAAAGAAGTTAAAATATGTATGTAACATAAACAGACAGCCTGGGTACAGAGCATACACATGCAGACTATTTATAGATTCTGTTAGTTTTTTTTATCTAATTTTGTGTCCTACAGAAAGCCAAAAACAAGTAATTCTGCAAATAGTGTTATTGTTACCTACCACATGCTCCCTACCATAGCTACATAAAGCTTCCACAGTTCCTTCACAAAAACAGGAAATTCACGCATCTTACAGTATCATTTAACATTCTATTCAGCACATACACATAGATCATATAGTATCCACAACCATTATATTCACCCACAGTACCTGCATATATCCCATGCCTCCTAGGATCTGGATACATTCATCAGTAACATACCAGGCAGCCTCCTGCAGAGAAAATGAAAAGAATGGACTGGATCTCAGGACAGAAGATTTTTCACTAGTTATTTATTTTCAATATTTAATTTAACTCATCACATATTTCATTCAAAATGATACTTCCTTTCTGTGATATATGCCAGCGCTTCTTTCAATAATTTCATCAGGGTTTGCACTCTGCTAGTGTAAGGCCATTAGAAATGAGCCAGAGAAATAGCATAGTAAGTCCCAAATGAGATATGCAAACTGATCACATGCTGCTAAACTCAAACACCATAGTTAATCTCCCCAACCAAAGTCTAATATCCTTTGCTGGTGATGCCTACAATCCAGGAAAGAATAAAATCAAGCTCTTGAAATTTCTCATGATAAGGCTTGCCTTTTTTTTTCATTCAGAGTATCTGTATGTCACTGGCAATGCCAGTATTTATTGCCCATCCTTAATTGCCCTTGAGAAAGTAGTGAGCCATCATCTTGAATATTGCAGTCCATGTGTTGCAGGTACGTGGGCGGTACGGTGGCACAGTGGTTAGCACTGCTGCCTCACAGCGCCAGGGACCTGGGTTTGAGACCCGGGTGCAAATCCTAGCTCGGGTCACTATCTGTTTGGAGTTTGCCCTTTCTCCTCATGTCTGAATGGGTTTTCTCTGGGTGCTCCGGTTTCCTCCCACAGTCCAAAGATGTGCAGGGGAGGTGGATTGACCATGCTAAATTGCCCCTAAATTGTCAGGGACACTAGCTAGGGTAAATGCGTGGGGTTATAGGGATAGTGCCTGGATGGGATTATGGTCTGTGCTGACTCAATGGGCTAAATGGCCTCCTACTGCACTGTAGGATTCTATGATTCTAACCCACAGCACTGTTAGGGAACAATTTGCAAGATTTTGATTCAGTGACAGTGCCAAGTCAGGATAATGCATGACTTAGAGGGAAACTCGCAGATGGTAATATTCCCATTTATCTGCTGCCCTTGTCCTTCTAGGTGCTAGAAGGTTTGGAAAGTGCTGTTGAAGAAACCTTGGTGAGTTATTGAAAGTGCATTTGGTATATGGTACACATTGCTCCCAATGTACACCAATGGTGAAGGAAGTGAATGTTTAAAGAGGTGGATGGGATGCCAATCAAGTGAGTATGTATTGAATGGAGTGCAGCTTCTGAACAGCTATTGGAGCTGCACTCATCCAGGCAAGTGGAGAGTATTCCATTCCATTCCTGACTTACACTTTTTAGATAGTGGCTGCACTGCAGAATCAAAAGATGAGTTCGTTGCCATAGAATACTTGTTGCTGTATCACCTGTGTGGGTCCACCAGTTAAGTTTACGATCCAGGATGACCTCCCAGGATGTTAATATTCAGGGGTTCAGTGATGGCAATGCCATTGGATATCAAGTGAAAATGGTTCAATTCTCTCTTGTTGGAGACTGTCATTGCCTGGCATTTGTGTACATAAAAGTTGCTTGCTACTTAGCCCAAGTTCTGAATGCTGACGCAGTCTTATTGCTTTATTCTTTGAGAAGCTGAAAATAGAGCTGAACACCTCAATCATCAGGTGACATTGCCACTCTGAGGGATGGCCATCGATGAAGCAGTTGAAGATGGTTGGGCCTGGAGACATTGCTCTGAGGAACACCTGCAGAGATGTCTAGGATGAGATGATTGACCTCCAGTAACCATAACTATCTTCCTTTGCACTTGGAATGCCTCCACACAGTGGAAATTTATCCCCTGATTCTTGTTCACTCTAGTTTTGCAAGGATTGTTTGATGCCACACTCAGTCAAAGAGTGCCTTAATATCCAGGGCAGTCACTCACACCTCACCTCTGGAATTCAGTTCTTTTGTCCATATTTGAACCAAGACTGTTATGAAGTTCAGAGGGGAGTTGTTGTTGAGGCTGTTCACCTTTGGTGCAGAGGTAATTGATGAGTAAGTGCCGCTTGATGACATTGTCACTGACAGCATTCGACACTTGGCTGACAACTGAGAGTAGACTGATGGGGTGGTATTTGGTCAGATTCCAATTTGTTCTGTACCACATGGACAGCAACATACCTGGGCAATTTACTACATTGTCAGGGAGATGCTACTGTCATAACTGTACAGGAAACTGCTAGCCTTGCAATGTGGTTACTTCTTGAGCACAAGTCTTGAGTACTATCAGCAAATCATCTTTCTCGTTTAGATTTTGTTCGTTGTTTTCTCAGGTGAAATTTCACTACAACATATTAAGAGGTTGGATTGCAGCCCCGTTCTTTAACTACCAGCAGTCACTCCAGTCAACTCATCTGTTTCTTTGAGGAAATTTCTGATTCCTGGTCAACACCCTTCCCCAGGGATGTAGCTGAGTACAGAATCTCACTGTGTGGCAAATTGCAAACACAAACCATTACCCTATCATCACTGTGTGCTCTGGTAAGGTCAAATGGGGAGGCAATGGCCTAGGGGTATTATCGCTAGACTATTAATCCAGAAACTCAGCTAATGTTCTGGGGACACGAGTTTGAATCCTGCCACTACAGATGGTGGAATTTGAATTCAATTTTTTAAAAATCTGGAATTAAGTATCTACCAATGCCCATGAAACCATTTTTGACTGTTGGAAAACCCATCTGGTTCACTAACGTCCTTTGTGAAAGAAAATCTGCCATCCTTATTTGGTCTGGGCTACATGTGACTCCAGAGCCACAGCAATGTGGTTGACTCTCAACTGCTCTCTGAACAAGGGCAATCATCAAAATGCTGACCAGCCAGCATTGTCCATGTCCCATGAATGAATTTTAAAAAAGATTTGTTTTGTTATATTCTAGAATGTAGCTTCAGGCTGGATGAAGCAAATAAGGAAGTTTTGCTATGGAGCAATATAGTACTAAGACTTTGTAACAAGATCCGATCAAAACAGCATTTTTTAATGCCAATACTCACTGAAGCAAAGACTTTGCTGATTGCAGCTTCAATCTGGAATTCACTCGCGCCTGAATCCATATTACCACTGACTATATAAGCCATTGACTGTAAAAATACACATGAGCTTCAGTAAGGAAAGCATTATGCCATGAATTACATTGCAGTTACTTATGAAAGCTTATACTGGAATGATGCATTCAGTGTAGACTCTTCACTCTTGTCAAGCCCACAAAATATGTAAACTTTTATAAAATCAAGTTAGTTCAATGGGACGGATCTCATCTCGAATACTGTATGTATGGAGAAAAAAATACAAGGGCCAAATTGGTAACTGATACAATAAAGTCATGCCTCCTGACACACAAGATTGCTAAAAATCTTTATAGATTTCCAACAGTGCAGAAGGAGGCCAGTGCTAACCCCTGTGGCACCATACACCTTTTGTGGCATTTTGTGGCAAGGTACCAGAGTGATCACAATTGTAAATTGCAACTTCTCTACTGTGATAAAGGACATACTATTCTTGATTGAAATGCACATTTTAAATTTATTTTAATTGAAGTGCACCATACTTTGATAACACAATTGACTGCCGATGCACAATAACAAAAAGCGGCAACTTCCAAAATGATCAAGGAGTTGATAGATAATTACTTGATCTGGAGAGGGAAGCAGATGGGGCAAGTTTCACAGACAGCCATGACATACTTCACATTACTCCCAACATGTAATTTTCTTTGTTCCATGTCACATAGTTGTCCAAACAGAGGGTAAATAAATCACAGGCTAGATAAGATGCATCTGCGATTTTTGCAGAAATTATGGAGATTAGAGGGGAGGTTTTGCCAATCAAATTTATAAGCTTGTTTTGAAGGTATGATATAAGGACTTTGTTAGGGATATGATAAGGAACAAGATGAACTTGGATTTCAGGAAGCACTTCATAGGATAAGATCACAAGACGTAGGAGTAGAAGCAGGCCATTTTGCCCATTGAGTTTGCTTTGCCATATAATGACTGATCTGAAATGATAATCCTCAACTCCACTTTCCCACCTTATCACCACAGCGGCAGGATCTTCTGGTCCCACTGTTGTCAAAAGGCTTTCCCATTAAATGCACCCCTGCTGCCATGAGACCGGGAATTCGTCATCGGCACGAATGGAAGATCCATTTGGCATAAACGGCCAGAAAATTCCAGTCCAAGGCACTCCACCGTTCAGATTTCACATGCCATGTCTTGGAGTCTGTTCCAGATTTTTTTCTTGTTTTTATTCCAATTCAGTCAAATCAAGTCCAATTCAGAGTCTCAACAAGTTGAGACATCCCTGATCCAAGCTGACAAAACAGGGCTCTCACCTCCTGTCTTGGGCTTGGTCTACATGATCCAAGCTGATTGGAGTAGGCATAGCTCCTCCTCCAAGGTGTCATCTCATTTGCATCTTAGCCAAAAGGCCGAGATGCCACTTCTAAAAATTGCTTCAAATGAAGCTAAAATGTAACCTAATGACGTCAAGTACAGCATGTCGATACTACACTTAATCTTAGCCAAAAGGCCGACAGGGAGTCTGTTACAGATGAATTAACAGAGATTAATGACTGTGATTAGTTAACAATTCTATTTTCATGTTGTGGTTACCAGGTTGGTAGATGGCAAGTTAGGTGGACCTACTTTTTCCCCCAAGCAATTCTTATGTCCCTATGATGCTTGTCCAGTAAAAACTTCCATCAGGCCCTCTCAGGTAAAATCACTAAATAGCCTGAAGGAACCTGATCCAGTTTTCCCAGTGCGACTGCTGCCATTCTGATTGAGATCAGCAAGATCAGTCAAGCTGCTGATCAAAGCACAGACTTTCTAATCTGTATGACTCAATTACGATCCACCTAGGAGGTTTTGAGAGAAATGTCTTTATGGAACTTTTACCTCAGTTACATACTGTAGCATAGCCATTGCTGCAATTTTCTCTTGAACGAGGCCATATTCATGAATCTTGCTACCGAATTGTGTTCTATTAGCAGCATGGTCTACCTGTTAAAAGAGTTACAAAAGAAAATGCAAAAGGGTGTAGGATTAAATAATTCTGACCATTAAAGATAAAAAGAAACAAAACATTTCAAGTGGAGTATACCATTTTGGTTCCTGTCCATATCAGACTGGATTTTCTACTCTATTGTAGAGTGAAAGCACTACTGCGGCAAAACTTGATTCAATTTGCGATTATATTATGTAAGCTTTTCTGCTTTCTCACAACATCTGTTATGCTTAAGTTCTTTGTTTCATCAACTTAAAACAAGGGGTGACACAGTGGTTAGCACTGTTGCCTCACAGTGCCAAGGACCTAGGTTCAATTTCGGCCTCAGGTGACTGCGTGGAGTTTGCGCATTTTGAACCGACCTACTTCATAGAATCGGAGAATCCCTACTGTGCAGAAGGAAGCCATTTGGCCCATCGAGTCTGCCCTGATCACAATCCCAATCTGGGTGCTCCAGTTTCCTCCCACAGTGTAAAGATGTGTGAGTTAGGTTGATTGGCTATGCTAAATTGACCCTTAGTGTCAGAGCAGGGTAAATGCATGGGGTTACAGGGATAGGGCCTGGGTGGGATTATTGTCAGTGCAGTCTCGATGGGCCAAATGGCCTCATTCTGCTCTGTAGTGATTCTGTGAAGATGTGCCTGATGGAATTCCATTTGAAATGCTATGGACTCCGATCCTGATGCATGAAACGTCTCAACATCATCTACTGACTCAAAATTTCCTGAAAACCAGGAACATGTCGACAGTGGGCCAAGCACGACAGAGGTGAAAATTGAAGTAGGACCTGGAATTTTAGCTTGGAGACAAGTAGATTCCTGTTTCAGGTTTTGTTGTATTTTACCTTCTACAATGACCCCTAGCCATGCATTTTTGGGAATTAAGGATCACTCCCCAGTGTCTATCCCAATGATTAGGCCCTGCAATTAGGGAAGGTGGAAGTTACATCCATTCTCTGGTAGACTGGTTCTTGACGAGGGGAGCAAAACGCCGGGGGGGTGGGGGGGAATACATTATTGTCAGAATTATCCATCGCTCCTGCTTCCTCTGTATGAATTGTGCTGGATATTAGAATCCAGTACAATGGAGTATCCTTGATTGGGACACTCCAAGCTACTGGAAGCTTTTAGAGAGTTCTTCCAACTTCTTTCCAGCACTGATACTCAAAAGTTCAAACTGCACACTGAAAAATTGATTGATTGAGCTCTGAAGCTGGATTTTATGCTCAAGTGGTCAAGTAGTGATCACTTAAGGCCTCATCCTGCCATCACTGGTATTTTATCATTGGCAGCAAGAAGCCTGGGCTATGCAGGAAACCCAGCAGTTTTGCTGTGTGGACTGGTGTCGTGCAGGCATGGGAGGCACCGCTTACATACCTCTTGGGTTCATCGATGGCAACCTCCCTGAAGGTCATCAACCAACTTTAACTTCCTGAATCCGGCTCCCACCCAACCCCTCCCTCAGTGAGACCTGTACTCCTCAGCACTGGGGGCTGCCTGTAGTCCCAGCAGTGGCCACCAGGCTGGCAACACTGAGAATATAGAAATTTTGAACTCACATCTATAGTCCTAACAACTATTTCTACATACCATTGTTTTCCCCTAGTCACTTAGGTAAACACTCACTTTCCTACTGCTTAGCTAATTTGCATATCAAACACACCCACTGAATCATAGAATCTCTACAATGCAGAAGGAGTTGAGTCTGTACCAACCATGATCCTACCCAGGCCCTATTCCCGTAACTCAAATATTTACCCTACTAATCCCCTTGACATTAAGGGGCAATTTAGCATGCCTTCAGGAAGCCATACTCACTTGTTTCCTTTTTATCCAATTTCTTTACTTTGTCCCAATTTTATTTTTAGTCTTGACTTTATCCAATTCTTGAATCTTCCTTTTACTCCAGTAACTTAACAAGAGTGTATTTAGACTAGTTTCCATTCCATTTATTGCAGTAAAGAAAGTCCTTTCTCACATGACATGGAATCTATTGGCCTAGGCTCAAGTCCCAATCACATGACTAGGAAAGGATCCACTCCCAGATTGAGGGGAGCTTATAAATGCCCATTTAGGCTTCAAAGAACACAGCTTTTGACAGATAATTTAACTTATACTCATTATTTATTTACAGGATCCTCAGCACGTATGTTTTCCAGAATCATATGTACAAGGAACAAAGAAAAGTACAGCACAGGAACAGGCCCTTCACTCCTCCAAGCCAGTGCCAATCATGATGTCCTAACTAAACTAAAAAAAACTCCCCTTACTCGTTCCGTATCTCTCCATTCCCTCCCTATCATGTACCCATCCAGTTGACTATTAAATGTTGCTAATGTGTCTGCTTCTACCACCTCCCCTGACAGCATGTTCCAGGCACCCACCACTCTCTGTGTGAAACACTTCCCCCGCACATCTTCCTTAAATTTTCCCCCCCTCACTTTGAACCCGTGCCCCCTTGGGTCATGGGGGTATAGAACGCGCTACCAAGTAAGGTGGTGGAGGCAGGCAAGTTGGACTTGTTTAAGGTTTACTTAGATAGACACATGAGTGAAACAAGGATGGAGGGTTATAGTAGACGGTATTAGAAAGGGTCAGAGTCTCGGGACGACACTGGAAATGTATTATTACATGTTAATGTTTTTGTCTCTTTTAATCCACAGGTGTCGGTCCACCTTGTTGTCCAACGAGGGGCATGCACACGGTGGATCGTGCGTGGGCTGTTCTTGGAGGTTTCGAGAGCGGCCTAGTACTTCATATCGTTGTGTGCTTAACCCTGGACCAGCAGACGGGCACCACAACAGCTCAGTGACTATCACTGCTAGCTGTGCAGATACATGGATTTGGGCCTATGTCTGTGGGAGTTTGTGCATTCTCCCAGTGGTTGCGTGGGTTTCCTCCGGGTGCTCCGGTTTCCTCCCACACCCCAAAGATGTGCTCTTAGGCTGATTTGTGTACCAAATTGACCCTACACTATTCTCCCCTGAATCTGGCTACATTAGGGGTACCATTCAAATACACACGGGGCAGGGTAGGTGTAGGAAAAGGCTTTGTTGAAATGGCGGCGCGGGCTCGTTGGGCCGAAGGGCCTGTTTCCCGTGCTGGGTTGTTCTTTGTTGTTCTTTGTAACTCATGCCTATTCAATCATCATGCCCTGTGCAGAATGAGACCTGACTGAGAGCTCAGGCACATGATTATGTGGGTGGACGGTTGCTGGACACAGCTGCTGACTTTGCTAGATTGGAATCTTTTGTGGTTATAACAAGTTGCTCTTTTGCCAATGTCTCAATGTTTATTTGCACAAGATTAAGAGATGTCAAATGGCTCCAGTTTCTGCTACTGGCAGAAGATAATCTATCTCATTGAAACTTTACAGGGTTGTAGAATAAAGAACAATTATTCTATATATAATTGTAGATTATGAATGGGTGATTTTTTAATGCAGTTTTGCACATATCATTGTTACTAAATGGTCCAATTTTCGCTCTATATAGTATAAGTAGGTTAACTTAGCATGGAAAGGGCCAGGTGGTGACTTGGGGGCATGGGGTTGGCATGGGTAGTCAGTGGGGAATACTGGAGTGTGAGGGTTGAGGGCTAGAGAGTCTGGAAAAGAGCCAGGAAACTGAGACAAAATTCCAGAGAATGAAGCAAGCCTTGCAGCCAGCCTGCCCTGCCACTTAACCATCTCTGTGGCTGCCCTTCAAACTTCTTCATGCACCCTCCCCCCCACCCCCCTTTCCCAAGGAGTGAAAATGGGTGACAGGGCACTTTCTACAGAAACAGTTGCAATGTGATAGGAAATATCCCGATTCAAGCCTTTGCCTCAAAGACGAAAATTTGTGTTTGAACTGGCAGACTGTGCCTTTATGCCCTCACCTTGCTTCCCAAATACAATCTAGGAAGCAATTGAAACATCTGCCAAGTCTCCTTACTGTTTGCGCAAATTAAACTTGGTCATACAGGCTTCAAATCAACTATCAAGAGCTTAAAATTCCTACTGTTTTACACTGAATTAGTCCTGACGGGCTGGGACCAAAGTCCAAGCACATCGTGTGGGCATTAGAACAAAGGAAAAGTCAAGCATATATTTCAGTGTGGCCTCAGCACGAAAAATATACACTTTGCAAGTGTCAATTGTGGCAAGGTGGAAAACTGAGCCCATTTCTACCTTTTCAAATAGTATCAGTTTCCGATCCTTTCAATTCCCTTTCTAATTAAATTCCACTATTAGAAGTTTACATTGCCATTTTGACCTGTAAGAGCAGATGAGTTAATTATCAAAGTTCTATTTACCAAGCAACAGGTAACTTTTACATTTCATCTGCATAGAACTGTGCACAAGACATATAACATAAAAAGGTAACAGTAGCCCTGTGCTGGAGCCAAAGATACTTGAGGTACCATTGCATCCTATGTCTCAATTTTGGACCTGATACCAGACATTTACATACAAAGTAATTGCAACATAAACCAAATTTAAAGGCAAAACACTGCAGATGCTGGAAAATAAAACACAAACAGGAAAAGGTGGAGAAACTCATCAGACCTGACAGCATCTGTGGAGAGAGAATAGAGCCAATGTTTTGGATGACCCCAGGTCTATTCTCAATGCAGTAAGAAGTCTCACAACACCAGGTTAAAGTCCAACAGGTTTATTTGGAATCACGAGCTTTCGGAGCGCTGCTGCTTCATCAGAGGTGTGGAGAGGTAGGTTTCACAAACAAGGCAAATATATAGACAAAGACTCAATTGCCTATTCTCGATTGGCTCTATTCTCTCTTCACAGACGCTGTCAGATCTGCTGAGCTTCTCCAGCACTTTTTGTTATTGTCCACAGACCAAAGTTATACTCACTGCCTTGGAAATTGCACCAATCATTGTCCCAGAGAGAGCAGCGGCCATACCGAATCGACCGTTGTTCAGTATGTTCATGGCTACTTTAAACCCTTTTCCAATCCCACCTAGCACGTTTTCTGCTGGCACCTTTACATTGTCAAAGTAAACCTCAGCTGTGTTAGAGGCCTTGATTCCCATCTTCTTTTCAGGAGGACCACTGAATCAAAAGAGAAACAACACTGCCATAATTGCATGACACATTGAGTCACTATGATGCACCAGGGACTGAAGAAGGTGGAAGTAGAACAAGAAGAAGAACAGATGTTCCATACTTAATAATTATTTTAAAACATTTAAAGTATGTAAACAGTGCTGGACATGCTAGCTAAGCTTTAGGCCTTGCATTCATCAGGATAGCTCACAAGAAATTACCGAACTGTAACCTGTAAGAACTACACCAAAAACCAATTTCAGACTGTTGGCCAGGCTTGCCGTATGGCTCATTTATACATGCTCAAAGGCCCACAGATTCACACACAGAAGGAATATGTGAACGCTTTGCAATGTTATAATTTAACAAAAAGTTTAGAGAACCATCATTCCATGGTTCATTGCCTAGAACAATGCCTTGACCAATCAAAGAAACTTACTTAGAAACTTACAAAATTCTAACAGGATTAGACAGGGTAGATTCAGAAAGAATGTTCTCTCTGATGGGGAAGTCCAGAACTAGGGGTCATAGTTTGAGGATAAGAGTAAACCTTCAGAATTGAGGTCAGGAGAAATTTCTTCACCCAGAGGACTGCAAATGTGTGGAATTCACTACCATAGAGTGTATTTGAGGCCAAAACGTTGTCTGATTTCAAAGAGAAATTTGATATAGCTCTAAGGGCTAAAGGGATCAAGGGATATAGGAGGAAGGGGAGAATCAGGATATTGAATTTGATGATCAGCCATGATCAAAATGTATGTTGGGGCAGGCTCGAAGGGCCATATGGCCTACTCCTGCTTCTGGTTTCTAGTTTTTATGTTTCAATCAGGGTCAACCTGCCCAGTTTGAATTTGGACAAAGCTCGGCAGTTAACTCCTCCATGATTCATTCTCCCTGACAATGCTTCCACCAATCAGAGTCCACTTGAAGTCACGAAGCCTTAGCAGCCATATATGATATCCAAGTCCATGTTCCAATTAATTTGCTATCCTGGAAGTTGGTGGTACTAATTGATCTGGGAATTCTAACTCAGGGTTTATCCAGACATGCATGAAACAACAGCATGAAGAAAGCTCATTCCATCGCGTCTCTCCTACAAAATGTGAACATTACAATCCAGAAAATAAAAAGTATGCTCAAAGAGGAGAGGGATATGTGTGGTTAAAGATCAAATTGCCAGTTTGCAAGGGTACATGTGGCCCTCAGTTTGGGGTGCATTCCTTCCAGTGTATTCACATTCTTCCTATAATGTAGTGACCAGAACTGCACACAGTACTCCAGCTCTGTCCTCACCAAAGTTCTATACATGACCTCTCTGCTTTTGTAATCTATACGGCGATTGATAAAGGCGAGTGTGCCATATGCCTTTTTCACCACCCTATTAACCTGCCTTTCTGCCTTCAGAGTTCTACGGACAAACACAACAAGGTCCCTTTGTTCTGGAAGAACTTCCTAGTGTCAGACCTTTCATAGTATAGTTGTCAGGGTTAGCTCCTTACATTATTTAATGAAAGCAAAATACTACAGATGCTAGAATCTGAAACAGGAGTAGAGAATGTTGTTAAAACTCAGCAGATCTGACAGCATCTGTGGGGAGAAAAGCATAGTTAACTTTTTGAGTCCATATGGCTTCTTCAGAATTGCATTATTTGTACAGCTTTGTATTTAAGTAAAACAGCAGCGCATACTACAGCAAGCTATAGATTCTGGGTGCTCAGATTTTGTGCAATAGGTTTTAATGATAGACTTATTAACTGTCGAAGTGGCAAAGGCACAGTGATTTACTTACTAATCCATTATGATCACATATTATTGACGTCAATGTTAATTGGTCGAAGTATGAAAAGATTTGAATGAAAAATTGCATATCAGAAAATTGAGAAGTAAAAATTATTTCAAATTATGTTTCACTTAACTGAGTCACCCCTCCAAATTTTCTCTCCACAATAAATGCTGTGATCTTATCCTTCTCTTTTCCAGTGACTTCATCTTTGACAACAGTTTTAGCAAACACAGTGAAGATCTCTGCCATGCCCCCATTACTGAAAGAAATTCAAAAATAAATAACTGAGCAATTCTCTTCTCCTTGCCCGAAGGATGTTTCTACCAACAGCTTAGCCCTTTGCTGCAGAGCAAATATCCAATTAGGCCATTGAATTTGACATTCCAGCAACTTAATTGGATCTATAGCCTTAAAACATCCAAGACAGCAGGAACTGAAGTTCACACCAAA
The DNA here is from genome assembly GCF_965287045.1 of Carcharhinus amblyrhynchos. Classification (NCBI taxonomy): domain Eukaryota; kingdom Metazoa; phylum Chordata; class Chondrichthyes; order Carcharhiniformes; family Carcharhinidae; genus Carcharhinus; species Carcharhinus amblyrhynchos. The sequence goes on along the minus strand of NC_137326.1, from coordinate 118,486,591 downwards.
TCCAATTGATTAAGGAGTCTTTGGAATGGAGTTCCCGTGGGTCATTATTCCAGCATCCCCGCTGTGCCCATCCCAGCCTCAACCCTAAGTTGGAGATCACAAGAGATGCAATGCAAGCTTGTGCTGAAGATTAAGGAGGGTCCACCACTGACAAGAAAGTAACTCCACAGATTCTATACTGTGGTGACCACTGCAGGTGCAGTGAGAAACTTAAAGCAGTAGAGTGAGGACTCTCACTGTATTTCTGATCTACGAGTGAGGCCATCAGCATCTAAATCATTGGCACATTTGGCTGACAAGGAGGCCATTATAAGACCATTTCCATCCATTTCAGCAGCTACTGGTACTCTTCAGGACTTAACAACATCTACCGTAAGGTGCATCCAGGGAGCAACAAGATTGTCTAATTCATTTAACATTTACAACATGGTCCTGATCATACAGCCAACGCTCACCTAATCCAGAGTTTGCCCCCATTCAGAATGTAGCTTCCGTCCTTCTCCACAGCAGTTGTTTTTATAGAGGCTGCATCAGAGCCACTCGCTGTTTCAGTAAGGCAGAAAGCGGCTATTGTTTTGCCTGCAAGCGGAGAGTCAAAGGAATAAAAATGCTTCAATTAGGAGAAGAAAATTGAGTGAATTTGGTACATTCATTCACATTTCAGATCTGGGTTGAAATCCAGTTTAGAGGATAAAAAGTTCTTCAGCCTATTCTCCCATTGGCAGTCTTATTCCAGTTCCTGCAAGTCTCAATCCATTACACAAACTACTTCAAAATGCTACTGAACTCATGTGGGTGCGAATTTCCAGCCCCGAGTAGCATAGCAGGGTGAGAAATTTAAGAGAGAGACCAAAAATCTGAATCGCACCCAATGTCAGGCAGGTGCCATTTTCCCGGGCCATTTTTTTGTGATGTATTCAGCCTGCGCCAGGGAACGCTATTACCTAGGCTCACTTAGGTTTCCGACCTCGCGGGTGAAGGTTCCCACCAGCGGAGATTATAGCTGGTCCTCAGCAATGGGGCCCAGATGTGATGGCCTCACTGGTAAGACCAGAGACCAATGAAGCCAGAGCCCTTGAGCCATGCCAGCCTAGCAGTTCCAGCCTGTGACTCTGGCACTGCCAGCCTGACACACTAACAGTGCCCACCAGGCACCAGGCAGTGCCAAGGGGGTGGGGCCTAACTGGGGCAGGGCCTCATGGGGTGAAGCTAAACATAGGAACGGAGTAGTAGGGGAGGGAAAGGCAGACTCTGCATTGGGGCGGGGGCAAGTGGTGGGATCAGTGATTGGTGCGGAGGCGATTTTAAATTAAAGATTACTCACCAATCAGCATGCGTACAATATAAATTGTTTTCCCCTGACGTTTGCAGGATTAACAGCTTTGACATGGCTCATTTTTCAGTAATACTCCGTTATACCAAACAACTATTTCTATAAATATATGTTTGATATCTTTATTCCTCAGCTGATACTTAAGCGCCAGTTTTGCATAGAATCTTATTGAAATGCACCAAAATTAACTACAAAGTCTCTTTGGTCATAGGGCTTCCAAGGCTGAAATCCCCACCGAAAACCACAAGAATCAAATTATGAATGAAACTTAATGAGTTTGGATGAGTATGCACCTTTCAAAGTAGGTAACAGTTACATGTAGGCTTCTAGTCCTCAATACACATGAATAGAACGGGCTTGCTATCACAGTTTCAACACATCTATTCATGTAACTTATGTAAATAATGTCTACATTAAGCAAGAGAAATGAAAGCACAATGCTTAAAGGTAAATAACAATAGATGTCCATTATCCTTGGTATCCTAAATCAAACTAGTCTCACCTACCTGATGCAAGGTCAGGCAAATATTTCTTCCTCTGCTCATCAGTGCCAAACAACAAGATTCCTTTGAAGCCAATGGATTGATGAGCCCCAAGGGTAATGCCAACTCCAAGGTCATGAAGACCAACAATCTCCACCAGTCTAGCATACTGTGAGAGCACAGATTTGAAAACACAACAGAGCTCAAAATAAATAAACATTTACAATACATCACAACATCTAGAGGAATCAAACAAAACTGAATGATAATTCTAGGGTCCTAAACATCTTTAAGAGGCAGAGGTAGGTAGTGGCTGACTTTCCTTCCACTTTGGTCAGGCCTGACATCTGAATTGCTTTCTTGCAAGAAGATGTTTATTCACTTTCAATATTAGAAAGATGGCACAATATTTGGCATCTGGATCATTGAAAGTTAAATTTTATACTTATTCTTGATGCAGTCAAGCAGAGCTCTGTGAAAGAGAAATCATGTTTGATCAATTTATTAGTGTTTGTTGAGGATTTAACAAGCAGAATGGATAAAGGGGTAGCTATAGATGTAGAGTACTTAGATTTCCAAAATGCATTTAGTAAGGTGCTACATAAAATGTTACAAGGTGAGAGCCCACAGTGTGGGGTCCTTGATTATATTGCTTTTCCGAGGCAGTGGGAAGTGTAGATGGAATCAATGGATGGCAGCCAAAAGAATGAATTCATACAACATATTCAGGAAGCTTTTTTGAAGCAATATGTGATCGAACAAACGAGGGATAAGGCTATTTTGGACCTGGCAATGTGTGATGAGGTTGGTTTAATAAGTGATTTCAAGGTTAAGGGATCCCGCTGAAGTAACGATCACAGTATGGTAGAATTTAGCATCCAGCTTGAGTGTGAGCTCCATCTATCTAGTTACTCATCTTGGGTAATCCAACCCATTCTTAGTTCTTTTCCATTTTTTTGTGGACTTATCATAATAATTAGAAGCAGGTAAACGGGAAGGATGAAGACAATGAGAAGCAAACAACATTGTTGGGCTTCGGGAAGGTTCTGACTCTTCTCCAATAACTCTTCACCTCTCCCCCTTCCCCATCACTGATATTTTAATTCAATTCAATTACATACTTTCGCTTGCACCAACCTTGTGTTTCCCTTTTCCTCTTTCTCCCTCCATTTCAAGAGCATACAGATTTGACACAAGGTAAACCCAGGCTGCCCTCCTCTATCTTTTACTGCATAAGGGCTAAAGTTGAGCAGTGCTCTGTATTCTGCCTTGTCAGCTTGAAGTCCATTTCATTAGCTCGCCAAAGCATATAAAGAATCTCTAATAATTCAATAGCATCCCTACGCTGTAGGAGGAGGCCATTCACACCATCAAGCCTGCACCAACAACAATCCCACCCACATATTTACCCTGTTAATCCCTCAACACTAAGGGGTAATTTAGCAAGGCCAAACCAACCTAACCTGAATAGCTTTGGATTGTGGGAGGAAACCGGAACACCCGGAGGAAACCTACACAGACATGGGGAGATTTTCACCTCATTTGCTCATGTACACTGCTGGAAGGACGGATATAGAAAATGACCCCCTCGCAGGATGACATTATGGAACAATTCATAACCCAAACGACAATATGCACCCTCATCTTACCAGAACAAACAAGGAAAATCAAGCCTTTGGTCAGAACATGGAATGATGATGCAATCTTAATTCAAATGCAATTTAAAATATGCCTGCTCACAAACTAAAATTGTGAGTTATGGTTTCTCCCTCTCCACTTCCTTTTTAAAAATATTTTCAAAGTTTTGGCAAAGATAATTCACACAAAGGGGCAGCACGGTGGCACAATGGTTAACACTGCTGCCTCACAGCATCAGGGACCTGGGCTCGATTCCCAGCTTGGGTCACTGTCTGTGCGGAGTCCGCATGTTTCGTTCAGGTTCACTGGTTTGCTCCCACAGGCCAAAAGATGTGTTGGTTAGATGTATTTGCCATGCTAAAATTCTACCGAAGTGCACTCGAACAGACTCCAGAGTGTGGCAACTTGGAGATTTTCAGAGTAACTTCAATGCAGCATTAATATAAGCCAACTTGTGACACTAATTAATAAACTTCCAATTTTAGAAAATTTTTAAACTATTTTGAACCTTTTTACAAGTAGAACAGATGAGAATTAATTTGAAAAACTCCTGCCCTGTGGTATTCTATGTTTGAAGTTGGTTATAGATATGTCTGCCTAGATCTATTCTACAACGAAAGATCAGCTGTAGATAAAGCCATTACCTGAGTATTGTTGAGTCCCAAGCCCCCAAGATCAACAGGAACTTGCAACCCAAAAGCTCCCATCTCCTTTAAACCTTCCATGGTCTCATCCTCCACCTTCCCCAGACTATCATTAACAGCAGCATCATTGACCTCCTGGAACAAAAATGCAGAAATTAAAACTCAACTTCATACCTACTAATATTCCTGTTCAGTTTCAATGGCCTACTTTCTGTGGGAAATGTGATGTGGAGATGCCATAGTTGGACTGAGGTGGGCACAGTAAGAAGTTTCACAACACCAGGTTAAAGTTCAACATGTTTATTTGGTTTCACAAGCTTTTGATGTACTGCTCCTTCATCACTCACCTGATGAAGGAGCAGTGCCCTGAAAGTTCATGATACCAAATAAACCTGTTGGACTTTAACCTGGTATTGTAAGACTTCTTACTATGGGAAATGTGTGAACCTTAACAACAAGGCTGGAGAGTTTTCAATCGAGGAAACATCACAGCTGATGTCCTTGCACCAGTGACCACATGTTTCCAAGCAAAGTTTCAAGGAAAGGACTAGAAATGGAAACCCTAGAATCATGAAGATTAATTGGGGCATCTCAATTGCTTTGGTGGCTGGAATCAGCCAACTCTGCACAAATTGGGATCAAAACACTGCATGTGGTTCACTAGATCAGTGAAAATGTGGTTCACTAGATCAGTGAATGGGTGTGAACAAAATTAAGCAAAATATTTCTTCTCAACGGAAATAGGATGAACTAATGCAATTTTATATCAAGTTTCCAGTCATCCTAATTATTTTTGCATTTGGTGACTGGAGTAGTCACTGAATTCACAGCCTCAAAAACAAGTTAGAAGTAGAAAAAGAGTACGACATTACTTGCCAGGAAAAACTTGGAGACTGGATCCACTAGCTCCTGGAGGAACTGTGATTGCTCACTATTCAAAACTGAGTGGAAGAACAACACAGGTTCAGTGTTTAAATTGAGTTAAGTTGATAATTCACAAGTTAAAAATATCCTATCAACCAGATTTTCTCCATATCTTAAAACACGCTGGAGCTCTTGTAAGCTTTCCTTTCACACCAATTTTACAGTGGCTCCACTCTTACTCTTTACTGACTATAACCACTAGTAATGGTTTCCTATCCATCTGTTGGAGTTAACACTCAAGACCCACAAGGATATAAGTGTCACCTTTCCTCTTCCTCCTCGATTTGCTTTTCCCTGATGACACCAACAAAAGATACGGGGTTGATTTTTACATTGAAGTTGATAACTTATCAGCCCATCACCTGTCTTTATCCCTTTCCACCATAGATCCTGTACTATCACACTTTCGTCGGAGCTGGAGTATCCTACAGCTAAGCACCAGGAGGAGCACCCAGACAAAACAGGAACCCTTCCTCACCAATGACTTCATTTACCTGCCTCATCACTGTTTCAGTTTTACGTGGACTTTTTGCAGTCTCAACATTCCCTTGAACCCTGAGGTGAGCTTCTAAGCTCATATCCTCACCATCGCAAAAGGTATGTTGTCCACTTCTGCAATATCAGTCATAGAAACCCTACAGTGCAGAAAGAGGCCATTTGGCCCATTGAGTCTGCACTGACCATAATCCCATCCAGGCCCTACCCCATATCTCTACATATTTTACCCGCTAATCCCTCTAACCTACGCACCTCAGGACACTAAGGGGCAATTTAGCATGGTCAATCAATCTAACTGCACATCTTTGGACTGTGGGAGAAAACCAATGCACCTGGAGGAAACCCATGCAGGCTCGAGGAGAATGTGCAAACTCCACACAGACAGTGACCCAAGCCAGAAATCAAACGCAGATCCCTGGAGCTGTGAAGCAGCAGTGGTAACCACTGTGCTACTGTGCCGCCATCTCAGCCCCTATTGCAGCTCATCTGCAGATGCAACCCTCATCAATACCTCGTCACTTCCAGCCATTTCTGGACAGTTATCCATCCTCCATGCTACATATTTTAGCCGATCCTAAACTCTATCATCCACACCCCATACTATATAATAAGAATAAAGGAATTGGTGTTGGAGTAGGCATAGTGGCACAGTAATTAGTACTGCTGCCTCACAGCGCCAGGGACCTGGTCACTCTCTGTCTGGAGTTTGCACATTCTCCCCGTGTCTGTGTGGGTTTCCTCCAGGTCTCCATTTCTTCCCATACTCCAAAGATATGCAGGTTAGGTTGATTGGCCATGTTGGGTTGACTCTGGTGTCAGGGTGATTACAGTAAGAAGTTTCACAACACCAGGTTACAGTCCAACAGGTTTATTTGGTCGCACAGCTTTCGGAGCGTTGCTCCTTCTTCAAATGAGTGAAGAGTTGTTCACTCACCTGAAGAAGCCGCAACGCTCTGAAAGCTTGTGATACCAAATAAACCTGTTGGACTTTAACCTGGTGTTGTGAGACTTCCTACTGTGCTTACCCCAGTCCAACACCAGCATCTCCACATCAGGGTGATTAGCAGGGTAAATGTGTAAGGTTACGGGAATAGGGCCTGGGTGGGATTGTGGTCAGTGTAGATTCAATGGGCCAAATGGCCTCTTTCAGCACTGTCGGGAGTCTATGATTCTATGATTCTATTTGGCTATTTGAGTCAGGTCTTCCATTCCACAAGATCATGATTGATCTACCTCAATTGTACTCTCCTGAATTAATGCCATATCTCTTCATTCCCTTAACACCCAAAAATCTGTCAACTTCTGGCTTGCCAGCTCCCTCAATCATAAAGATCATGCTAATCTTCTAACTCAACAACATCTTCCAGCATTGTCTTCTTATCCCTTGATTCACACTGGGGGGACTTTTCCCTTTGTCCACCACAGGAATCATAATGAGCAGGGACGGACCATGCAAAGATCCGTTGACCTTGGGCAGATTTTCCAGTTTTGGGGCAGGCGCAGCCACAAAATCCCAGGGTAGAATTTTACGAGAATGATTTTAAGTGTGCAGCTAGTGTGAATATCAAAGAGTTCCTGATCCACTTTTGAGCAAATTTTCACTCCCAACTTTATGGACTTAGACATTGAAAATATGGACGAGACGAATCACCAGCCAGCCTGCAGAGGGAGCTACTGAGCATGTACAGACCTCTGATTCTGCATATGCCCGATAGCAACAGCAGATATCTGTCAGACAGGGAGAGAGCTGTCAGGCCCCTGCTGCTGTAGGCACCCTGAACAAACCTCCCTCCCCAACCCCAGCAACTGCGGGCGGGTGCAGTCAATCACAAGCCCCACAACCCTCCTGAAATGCAGCCCCACCGCTCAGACCAATCATGCTCCCCCCACTCCTCCCTCCACAGATTGGAGCCGCAGAGTGGCAGCGGGTTCCCACCCTCCCTAATTCAATCACAGGCAGAGTGCGCAGCGGCCCCCTCTCTCCCTGACCAGGCTGTCCCTATAGCCCTTCCCCCCCCCTCCATATGCCCCCATAAGCCCTGCCCTCATAGGTCCCACTCCCTGGCACGGACCTGTGGCCAGTGTCAAGGTGCCCACCTGGCACTGCCCAAAGGGCACCCTACTGTTGCCTTCAGCCTCCCTGGGGCTCAATGGCCACCAGTAAAGCAACACTACTATTCCCCGTTAATGGGAAGCAGGTGCTTTCCTCACCAGAGTGAACCTCTCCCGGTGAGGCAAGCAAACCCAGACAATTCAACGCCGGGCTTGCAAAAGAGATGGTAATGAGGATTAAAATATCATAGCATAATATATTAATCCTCTCACCCATTCCGGAATTTTCCTTGCCAGATCGCAAGCGCTGAGAAATCGGGCGTGATCCTGATTTCTAGCTTCTTGCTTGACTTTACTGGCTCGCTCCACCCTTTGATGGAAAGGGCGAGCCGGTAAGCTCTCGGCCATAGTGTCCAAAAATCAACAGATCCCAGCCTTCTATATATACTCAACAACTGAGCATCCACAACCCTCTGAGGCAGAGAATTCCAAAAAATTCCCAGTACTTTGAGTGAAGAGATTTCTCCCCATCTCAATCCTAAATGGTTGATCCTTTACTCTGAGACTGTGACCTCTTGTTCTAGCTTCAGCTGCTAGTTTTTCTCAGCAGCTAGCCTGTAAAGCCCCTTCTAAAAAAATCATAGATTTCAATTAGATCTCTCATTCTCCTTAGTTTCAGGCCCATGAACTGTTGCAATCCAGTGCCTAAGGGTCATCACCGTCTTTCCGTTTTTTGGCGAACAGTGGTCAGATTTCAAGTAAATGTCAAGTGGCTGGGATCCCTCACTGTGCACTCAACCCAGGACATTCTCTCTTCTACCTTCCTCCATCAGGAAAAAGATACAAAAGTCTGAGGTAAACATACCAACTGACTCAAGAACAGCTTCTTCCCTGCTGCCATCAAACTTTTGAATGGACCTACCTTATATTAAGTTGGTTTTTCTCTGCAGCCTAGTTATTACTATAACGTTACATTCTGCACCTCTCCTTTCCCAGTCCCCTACATATTCTATGAATGGTATGCTTTGTTTGTATAGTGCAAAAGAAACAATACTTTTCACTGTATACTAATTCATGTGACAATAATAAATCAAATCAAATCCAATCAAAAATCCTTTGAGTTCGAACCCCGCAGGGACTAGATTTTCTCTGGGAAGGTTGGAAAGTCCATGGAAAATTCCTTCACGATGACCTTAATGGGCTTCCCTAAACCAATATGCAGGTTGCTAACCCTCTGTGGTTGCTGTTGGTAAGAGCGTGAAGAGGTGGGAATGTAATGGGGAGGTGGCCCAAAGCCTTTTTTTTGCCATTTTCCTGGCTCTGTGCCCCTCACACCAAACCCACATCCAAGCTGCCAGGGAAACTCCCTGTTAATTGTCTCCTGCAAAACGTTCCTATCGGAATCAAGCACGGTATATTGCAGAAGATTACATGGAATCCATATTTTAATTGATTGAATGAGTTAAGGTAAAGAAAAATCTCATAGCATCTGTGTTAAATGTAACTTAAATCCATCCTAAAGCATTATGAATGCAGGATTTTTGTTTTACTAAACTAAATGTAATGGCAGTGATAAAATAATGGCTGGAAATCTTCAGCCATTTGTAGCAATTTGTAGTTATATGACATATTTAATGCTGAAAATGTATCTGAAAGTGTTCTACGCAGGAGATAAAAGAAATTGACAGGGTACTGAAGAATTGATGGGAAGAATGAAGCCTTTGAGGACAATGAAGAGCGTTAGGAAGAAAGAATGGAGTCAAGGTAACTGAAAGCTCTACTATCAAGAGGTCACTGAAGGAAGGAAGGACTGAAGAATGCAAAGAGATATAAGGGAGGCTGCAGAAGTGTTGCGGGGAAGGGTAAGGGTGGAAGAGGTAGAGAGAGAAATAAAGGGAATGAGGGAGGGAGATCTGTTACGTTCACCCAAGCAGGCAGACTGGTCCTTGCTTTAATCACTTATCCAAAAAATGGCACCTCTGACAGTGCAGTAATCCCTCAGTACTACACCGAAATACCATCCTTGATTTTTGTGCTCAATCCTTGAAGAGGGAGTTGAACCTGGAACTTTGTGACACAGTGTGGAAAGTGCTATCAACTGGGCCAGAAGTTTTGAATTCAATGAGTTGTAGAATAGACAACCAATGCTGAAAGGCAGTCAAAGCTCTTCCTGGATTTCACTGGAAAATTCTTGAATCTCACCTTCTCCTGACACAATTACGTAAAAGTAAACAAACGCTGGCGAGACCATTCCTATCAAAGTGAATGGTTATGTAGTTACGAAGTTCTATATTTAAGCAGGTTGTAATCAATCCTTGGTATGTAGGTGGAGGTCCAACAGGGGCAGGCAGAAAAAGACCATTCCTCAGATAAGACGGGATGAAGAAACTGCAAGTCAGCCAAATCCCCTTCTATATAAAACTCATAAACAGCGTGCAAATGGTTGAGAATTCATTGAACACATCTGAACTACGGACTTTAATACAAAATGCAGCGTGTAGTAGACCTTTCATTTCTACTCATTAAATTAAGAAGACCTGCTTTTGGCAATTTATTGCAATTATTTGTATGCTAAAATGATGACAGTTGTGCAATCCTTTCATTATATTCTACTCTGTTTTTATTTTCCTTTTAACGATTGTCAATAACTCTGGCAGGGACTTTGCCCTCCCCATCCCTGAAGTGGGTATTTCAGTTGGAAGGTGGTAGGTTGATAAGGAGGATATTGGAGAAATTTTGGGGAGAAGTTGTCAGGCAACACCATGGGCCATGAACTGCTGCTCCACGGCATTCTTCAATGATACCAATGCAGGTAGCAGCCAATGGCACTGCTTGCCCCAGGGCATCAATGGAAGTCTAGCTAGTGCCACGCAATCAATAAATCTACAAGTGGCCAAAGCTTAAATGAAGGTTTGAGAAGCACAGGAAGTAAAGGCAGACAAAATTCAGACATCACACATCATAGCGAAAAAAAAAGGCTTCAAGAGGCATTGGTATTCCAAATATGGACAGAGTAGATAATAGATTTAAAACAAAAAATTCACAGCAACTTTTATTCATAATGATAGATGGTGGCTTTTTTTCAAAAGATAAGGGAAAAAAAATCAAACCCTTTTGCCAGTGTTCCCAAACGGAATCCCTCCTCCTTCCTATGTCTATATATATATCCAATCAATGTAAAAGCAATTTTGCAGACTTAATTATTAATCAACATTTGAAAAACACTGAAAGCTTAATCAGTGATAACAGAAGAACACCAATTCTGTACAATGCAAAGTAGGTTAAGTACCTCTGTGACAAATTTCAGATGTTTCAATGGAAATAATTAAAATCTTGGCTGTTTGAATCATTTAATTGTCAAACTATTTGCATTTTGTTTCCATTTGAAATGCTGTTGAGTTACCTCTTAACAAATCAGTTGCACTAATCTCCAACAGATTATAAAATGTAGCCTGTGTTTAAACTCTTGGAATTCACGAATATGCAGTATTGAGCAAATTTCACCAAAAATCAAGCTTAAAAAAATGCACAGAATATGTCATAACCCGAAGATCAATGCCCTTGTGCTAATCTGTCGTATGCAAACCCTACATTATTAACAGACCCATAGCTTGAGGAGAGGAATAAAGTTGCCTGGTTTTGCTTTTAAAGACAAGACATGCAGCCTAAACAATATTCACATTGTATACTGAATTATAGAACAATACATTTCAAACAAAACTAACCAGTACCCCAGTTCCCTCCCACACAGATGTTAGGTGGATTGGCCGTGGTAAATTAACTCTTAGGGTGGGATTTTTTGGCCTTGCTCGTCCCAAAACCATAATATCCTGCCCGACGTCAATGGGCCTTTCCTTTGACCGCCCCTCACCTGCTCTGATTCCCATGGTGGGCAGGGTGGTAAAATTCCAGCCTCAGTGTCAGGGAAATTAGCAGGATAAATACGTGGAGTTAAGAAGATAGAGTCTGGGTGCAGGCCCAATGGGTTGAAAGGCCTTCTTCTTCACTGTGTGAAGTCTATGATTCTATGAAAAAAGGATGCTTGTTCCAATGTCACTTAAAAGCAGCATAAAGCTCGACTATGAGCTGCAAAGGAATAAAAAGCCACCAGAATCGATTTTGTTTAACAAGTGTGCCATTTTACAAACCTGCATACATGTATATATAGCAATTAAACACGTTTGCAGTCATCTCAGAGTGTAGCATATCCAGTGAACTATGTTAGAATTACTTTTTAATCTCCTATACTAAAATGCAGGTTGGGCAGCATCTGTGGAGGGAGAACCTGAGTTAAGCTTTCCAGTTGAATATGCCTCTTCTTCAGAACAGTGCTGCCAGACCGCCTGAGTAATTTCAGTACTTTGTTTTCAGATTTCCAGCATCGGCTGTGTTTCGCTTTTATTTAACTGAAATGCAGGTTTGCAGGAGTACAAAGCTATGCAGGTGGACCCACAACCTGAGCCTCCAGAATGATCCAGACCTGGAAGCATTTTTTTTAATATTCATTCACAGGTCATGGGCATCACTGGCTGGCTACCACTTATTGCGCATCCCTAGTTGCCTTTGTTCAGAGAGTAATTGAGAGACACCCCATTGTTGTAGCTCAGGAGTCACATGTAGGCCAGATCAGATAAGGACAGCAGATTTCTTTCCCTAAAGGACATGAGTGAACCACATGGGTTTTTCCAACAATTGACAATAGTTTCAACATTGATTCTTAATTCCAGACTTTTTTTATTGAAGTCAAATTCCACCATCTGCCATGGCGGGATTTGAACCCGGTCCCCAGAACATTAGCTGAGTTTCGTGATTAATAGTCCAGTGGTAATACCACAAGGCCATCACCTCCCCATTTTATATCCCTTGTTGCAGCTGGCATGGCAGTTTGTCAGACTAAAGGGTCACATTGCTGATATGGACGGGGTGAACAAGGGAACTAAAAACACCAAAGCAAGCGAAGAGAAAAAACCTGAGAAACAGCTGCGGATGGCTGTTAGAAGGAGGCAGTGTTGCTTAATATCATAGGGCTTGAAAAAAACCACAGATGTCATATTTGCTCAATGGCAAAATCTGCAACTCTGTACCTGTGGTTATGTTAGGCGTCACAATTTTTCACATGACTGCAATATTTCTACAAAACAGAGGGTAAAAATATAAAAGTTCCAATGTCAAGGTGTAAAGAGCAATGCACTTGCTTGCATCTGCTTTTTGCAAGCAAAATACCTTTAAATAGAGCGAGAAGAAAGCTGCTTGCAGGGCCAGGCTTAGCGGTTAGCATCTTACAATCTTACAGTCCTCTAACAATAGCAACACGCTGGAAGAATCGTTGCACTTGAAATGTGCAATCTGAGGACGCTTGTGAAATATGCAACCATTGATTTTTTTCTCTGCACAGTAAACTTGCAGCCAAGAATAGTTTCCTATTCAATGCCTAACTGCCATTGATAGTTACAGGAAATATAGAATACTGTCCTGATATCACAATGATAATGTTTCCAGCTACTCTCTTTGCATTCATGAGTCCCACGTTGTCAGTCCACAAGCTCAATTAGCCTAGAGGCATTGAGAAAATGTTAACGTGAGTGAAAGCAAAGGAGAGCAAAACACAGGCGACAAGTTATTTTTGGTTACTCTCATACATGAAAGAGGGCACAATGTGTAGGCTCTCTGCCTCAGAGCCAGGAGCTCGAGGTTTGAGTCACACACACACACACACACACCTGATGGTCAAGGAAGATGAATTCATAATGTGGCCAAACAGGTTGAGTATGGGCAGGAGAAATTACTGGTCAGCTATGTGATGGAAAGAAAGTTGAAGCCTCAACTATCTCATTATCCTGAACTCCAGATTACAACATGTAAGCAAAAGTGCATGTTGTCATGGCAACTCAGTCTCCCTGAGTGATCTGTAGCACATACACACAGCCAGATATAGGCTGACATCTGTCCTCATGGTGGCTGTGGTGGGGACGAGATTATGATTCACCTCCTGCCGCAATGTTCTTTTGCAAAGAAGGCCTGGAAAGAGATGCAGTGGATTTTTCACAAAATCTCTGCTGTGCAAAAGGAGGTCATTTGGCCCATCGAGTCTGTACCACCCTCCAACAGAGAATCTTACCCAGGACCGCCCCCTCCTCCCTGTCCCCGTAACTCCACGAATCCCCCTAACCTATACATCTTGGGACACTAAGGGACAATTTTGCATGGTAAATCCATCTAACCTGCATATCTTCAAAGTGTGGGAAGAAACTGGAGCAATGGGGGAAACCCACACAGACACAAGGAGAATGTGCAAACTCCACACAGATAGTCACTTGAGGCTGGAGTCAAACCCAGGTCCCTAGTGCTGCGAGGCAGCAGTGCTAAACAATTTGCCAAGGTTCATTCCGAGCAGCTCTGTGAAGCAGGACTCTTCAGTTCTGCAGGATGTTTCCAGGGAGGACTCCAAGACAATCATTAACTGCTGCTAGAGGATCATCAACTCAGGGAAAGATGCTCTTTTGTTTGCCCAAAACTAGTTGGTCTTCCAGTGCAAAGAACTGCCCACAACATAATGGTGCAGGCTGGCAGATTCCAAAAACCTGGAGAAGGTGCTAAAAAACACAGTAAAGTTTAGGGAACCTCTTCAAAGGCTCAAAGAGGAAAGATCCAAAGTCCACCCACTATAGTTTATCAAAGGGCTGAAAAATTCCTCCAATGCAACTTTGTCATGAAATGTGTAATTAAATAATAATGAGTAAGTGCAATTGTATTGAGGCACATCAGTGTTATATGCTGCATGGAAAGAACTTGAAAGAACATTGTACTTTTGGTGATGCCGAATTTGAACTGCTAAGGCATGCAATGGTACAATTTTTTTATGAATATGGTATGAACAAGGTACGCGCGATCTTCTTGGAGATCCTCTTCACTTGGAGCCGGCAGTTTGCAGTGTCGATGGTAGCCATGATGTGGAGCTTTAGCCTGAGTCAGTCTGAGTCAGTGGAGCTCAGTCTGAGCTCCATGGCAACCATTGCTGCCTCAGACCCCAAAATCACAGCTCACAACACCACTTGGGGACATGATGCACAAATTGGGAAGCCTTAACCCAGTTTGTTGTGATGGCATACATGCACATTGTACGGTGGACTGTTGCTTAAATAAGGTATCTTAACTGCTACAAGAATACTGAGGATTGTCTTGCTTGATGTGCTGAATATGGTCGCAGTCAGGTTGGACATTGAGGGAGTGAAACCCCTTCTAGTTACAGTGCATTTGAGAATTTATGTTTGATGCCTGCAAAGCAATGTTTGTGTAATCAATGGCACAGTGAGGCTGCTTGCAATTATGGTGAAGTCTAATGTTCACTCTGCTTACTTCTGACTGGCACGAGAGATTATAGCTTTTCAGTTCTTTTTTCATTCAGAGCCATATCGACTCTGCACCGGCAACAATCCTATCCAGCCTCTATACCCATAATCCCTCATATTATTCCACTAATCGCTCTAATCTATGCATCCTAGGACACAAAGGGACAACTTAGCATGACCAATGCATCTAACCTGCACATCTTTGGACTAAGGGGAGGGCGGATATCACCAAAACCTACATAATTTTAACAGGACTAGATAGAGTAGATGCAAGAAGGATGTTCACGGTGGGAGGGGTGTCCAAAACAAGTGGTCACAGTCTGAGAATGCAGGATAAACTACTTGGGACAGAGATAAGGAGGAATTTCTTCATCCAGAGAGTGCTTAGCCTATGGAATTTGCTACCAAAGAATGTAGTTGAAGCCAAGACATTTAATGATTTCAAGAAGCAGTTAGATATAACAATTGAGGTGAAGGGGATCAAAGGATACGGGGGGAAGGCAGGATCTGGGTTTTGAATTGGATGATCATCCATGATCATAACAAACAGTGGAGCAGATTTGAAAGGCTGAATAGCCTCTTTTACTCTTATTTTCTATGTTTCTATTGCTGTGGGTCTGGAGTCCCACGTAAGTCAGATCTAGGTAATGATAGCAGACGTTGCTTAGCAGTAGTGAACCAGATGGGGTTTTGCAATTTTCAATTATGGTTTGCTGAAACTAATTGTATATTCCCGATTTATTTATTGAATTTAAATCCCACCAGCTGCCCTGGAGGGATTTGAACCCATGTCCCCCAGCGAATTCACCTGAATCTCTGGATTACTAGCCTAGTGACATTACCACTATGCCACCATGGGCATTCAGCTGGGGATCATACTTGGAAAAACCTAGGAAAACACTGAAAGACAGAACGGTTACTGGTTGAAAAAGGCCATCCACTTGTAAAGGAATAAGAGCTTTAATATATTAAATAGATACAGGAAATTAATTTTAATCCTCCTTTTCAGTAGAACCTGCAGCAAGCTGCATTTTCTAAGAGCAAAGCTGACCAAGCATATACACAGTCAACTTCCTTCACATCAATGTGACATTGCTGATAAAGATTGCATACATTTAGAAGCCATTATCCTAAGGGTCCTTACAATGACAACTCGCACTAATGTACAATGCCAGTTTGGATAAGTAAAATCACAATCAAATAAAAGGAACACTAGGCCCCAAGTACTATTATAGAACCATAGAATTCCTACAAAACAGGAGGAGGCCATTTGCCCATTGAGTCTGCACCTACATTCTGACAGAGCATCTTTACCTACTGCCCTATCCCTGTAACTCCACATATTTACCTCGTTAATCCCCCTGACCTACACATCTTGTGACATTAAGGGGCAATTTCACATGGCCAATCCACCTAACCTGCACAACTTTGAATATCAATATGTTCCTTCCACAAAGTAAAATAAATACTGACATAAGACTGCAACAAAATATGAAATCTCTAAATTTCAAAATGAATGCTTAAAAAAGATCTTCATAAATGAAATGACATTTTGCTTCAGTTAAGTTATTAAAGTGGAGTGGGAAAGAACAACTTCCAAGTTGAAGATTTATTTATGAGTATCACAAGTGGACTTACATTAACACTGCAATGAAGTTACTGTGAAAATCCTCCAGTCGCCACACTTTCAACACCTGCTCAAGTACACTGAGGGAGAATTTAGCATGGCCAATGCACCTTTCAGACCATGGGAGGAAACCAAAGCACCTGGAGGAAAGTCACAAAGGAACAGGGAGAACATGCAGACTCCACATGCACACAGTGACCCAAGGTGGGAATCAAACCCAGGTCCCTGACACTATGAGGCAGCAGTGCTAACCTCTGTGCCACCATTCTTTCTCACCTTACTGAATGCAATACACTGACTAAGCAGTTTGGTCAACATGATATCCAAACTTTGTTTTTCAAGAACAAATTCAGAAAAACATTTCCTGGAAATTGGATGAGCAATTTAATTATAATAAGAGGGTCTTCTCACCTAATATGGAATAATGAGTCAAGGTGCTCTATTATTTAGTGAATGCCTTTTTCCACATCATCCTTTGATTATACAACACCAAAACTTTGTTCCAAATATCTCCATCTAATTTGAATTATCAGGCTTCTTTAGGGGAGAGTGTGGTAGGGATCATCCCCATGTGAGATCCATCCTAACAAGTCATTCAGTCTCCGGAATCAAGGTAATATAATTTGATGTTTGACGGATATCCAACTTTTCTTTTAAAATCAAGTATTTGCATTAAGTAAGAATTCACATTTGGGATTCTCACATAGATATAAGAATTGGTCATCTTTTTGGGATATTATGTAGGTGTTGCAATGTATACTCTTTGTCTAACCATCCAGTTGCATGCTTTTTCATAATATTAAATTTATCTGTTTACTCGAAACTTAAATTGTCTCATCTAACCTTCTGTGTCAAATGCTCCACAAACCAGACTCCTATTCCCTTTTGGTGGAGGAATCATTTCTGAAGAGTTCTCACTTGGACCCTTGCAATAATGTTGGTAAATGTGAGATCATCTATTTTGGTAGGAATAACAGCAAAATGGACTATTATTTAAAAAATTGCAGCATGCTGCTGTGCAGAGGGACCGGGGTGTCCTTGTGCAGGAATCTCAAGGAGTTGGTTTGCAGATGCAACAGGTAACTAAGAAGGCAAATGGACTTCTGTCCTTCATTGCTAGAGGGATGGAGTTTAAAAACAGCGAGGTTATGTTGCAGCTGTATAAGGTGCTAGTGAGGCCACACCTGGAGTACTGTGTATAGTTTTGGTACCCTTACTTGAGAAAGGATATACTCGCACTGGATGGGGTGCAAAGGAGATTCACTGGGTTGATTCTGGAGTTGAGAGGGCTGGCTTATGAGTAGATTGGGGCTATACTCATTGGAATTCAGAAGAATGAGGGGAGATCTTATAGGAACATATAAGATTATGAAGAGAATAGATAAGATAAAAGCAGGGAAGTTGTTCCCACTGGTGGGTGAAACTAGAACTAGGGGGCATTGCCTCAAAATAAGGGGAAGCAGATTTAGGACTGAGTTGAGGAGGAACTTCTTCACACAAAGGGTTGTGAACCTGTGGAATTCCCTGCCCAGTGAAGCAGTTGAGGCTACCTCATTGAATGTTTTTAAGGCAAGGATGAATTTTTGAAAAGTAAAGGAATTAAGGGTTGTGGTGAGCGGGTGGGTAAGTGGAGCCGAGTCCACAAAAAGATCAGCCATGATTTTACTGAATGGCAAAGCAGCTTGAGGGGCCAAATGGCCTATTCCTGTTCCTAGTTCTTATGTTCTTATGTTATTAATATCTGGGAAATTACAATCTAGCTAAGAATCAATTGCATTTGAGACAATTGAGAGGAAGGTAACACTCTCGACTGACTTTCTTCCTTTGGGTGGAGAGATGGCTAGATACTGTAGATGCCAATTATACGTCCTGGAGTCTGGCAGGAGTTGAGGAAGTTAGCTTAGCAATACACTGGAACCTATTGGCTTCACAGAGAGGATACGATTGGAAAGACACCACACACTGACCCCTCAGCTTGGGGCTGCAGTGTGTGTGGACAGCATGCATATAAGGAAAACCTGTACTGCCACAGAAAATATGATCAAGCAGACCAGCAAGGTGCTTAAGCAATGCTTCTGTGGCTGGAACTCTCTGCAGGAATCCTGTAATACTCATCAGAACATGTGTCAAAATTTGTCGTGATCTGTTGTATGCTGCACAACCTTGCCATCATAAGGGCACAGCCCTTGCCACCCACAATCAAGGGGGAAAGGTGTAGGCTACTGTGGGATTTTTACTAACTGTTAAATCCAACACCAAGTGCCAAATATATATTTCAGCTTCCACCATCTCAAAACAGTATGACTGGCAGTTTTCAGAGCATATATATGTGCCAGGAACTCTTGGATATCTGTACAATTTTATACATTTGGGAAATAATCAAAAAAGAATTCTTCATGTACTCACTTTCCCACTAATTAACCCACCTGATGGATAAGGAAACACCTGTTCAGTGCTGATCCTGCCCTGGAAAATGTTCACACCAAAGGATACCGACTCCTACAGAGGAACATAACCACATTATACAAACAAAACTCAGAGCGCTTGGAGGAGCTACATTAAAAAGATTATTTTCAGTACTGTAAACAGAAAATTAAAATAAAGACAGAAAGGGCTGGGAAAACTCAGCAGGTCCAGCAATATCTGTGAACAGACGGCAGAATGTTCCCATCCCAACCACCACGGGAATCGCAGCAAGTGGGACAGGACGATGCAAAGGTTCATTGACCTCGGACAGGGTTTTCCAGTCTTGAGACGAGTGCAGCCGGAAAATCCCACCCAGATTATCAGAATTAACATTTCAAACCCAATATGATTCTTTTTCAAAACTGAAGATTAAGTTGAGTTATTATTAGACTCTCGAAACGTCTCACTGGGATTCCAATAGTTTTCATGGCATTACCATTTGAACTTACAATTTGCTACTTCATGCTTCTCTGTTCTGAAGGAGGAGGCAGTAAGTTAAACACTTTCACCTTTGGAAACTAGTCAAAACCATTTCAAACTTTACTGATAGATGAAAATACTTTGTTTATGAGCTGCAAGCGCCCCAGGTGAATTGGGTTTGGACAGTCTCAGCCTACTTCTTTATAAGACACACACACAGGGATTGCTCTGAATTTGGCCTGAATTGATATCAACACGCAATTCTTACTCAAAGCGTCCAGAAAGGATAGTTTTCTGAATGTCCAAATGAAAGCTTTTACTTCCCAACATTTAACAAGCCCAAAACATACAAAAACTTTGCTATATGACACGGGTTTTCAGAGAAATTGAATTGTGCTTTCAAAAGGACAATGTAACTGAATAAGACGCCAAAATGAATAGTAATAAAACACAATGATTAATTCTGTCCATTATATCTTCATTAATCACACACAGTCAGTCAGGATGTCCTCCATGCCCCCATATCTGACTTGCATGACTAATTCCGTCAATAACTGATTGAGAAAATTGGGATAGATAACGATAGATGGAAACAGGAGTTTCCAATATGGTGAGATAGGAGCCAAGGTTAACAGTAAAACCAGGAGGGAGCCAAGATTAACAGTAAAACCAGGAGGGAGTCAAGGTTAACAGTAAAACCAAGCAGCAGCCAAGGTTACAGATACAATCAGATCGAGGCCAACATTATGACTAGGTTTTAAAAATTTATTTATGCAATCTGGATATCACTGACTAGCCCCATTTATTGCCCACCCTTGAGAAGGTGGGAGGGAACTGCCTTCTTGAACCATATTAATCCTTCTAGTGAAGGTACACCCACAATGCTGTTAGGGGAGGAGTTCCAGACTTTTGACTCAGACACAGTGAAGGAATGGCAGTATTAACAGGGCTGAATTTGCTGTTGTTTCCAATGCCGAGTTTGAGGCTGGGTGATTCTATAATTCCGCTGATTCGAAAATGATTCAAACGAAGTAACATTTAAAAAAAGGTTCCAGTAATGTGAACTTTCCATGAGTGAGGGCGTTTGATGAAGGCAGCATGGTGCAGTGCAACCATGTAATACATGGATGGCCCCAGCACAGCCAATCTCATATGTGGGATTCACTGTATGGCAACCTCCCAATTGCAGCTGTACCATCGTAAGGAAGTTTGGAGGTAACCAAATGGTGCAAAGCGATAGAATATTCCCCATTGTGTTGCAAAAGAAATTCTCAATACCGGCTCCAATGTATCAGTGTCTGCTCTTTCCCTTAGTGAGGTGGTCTCAAATAAAACAGTTTTCGTCACTTTCAACATTTTTTTCCAGTAGAAATGGAATATTAATTTGACAAAAGCTGGTAATCTCACTCAAAAGGGCATAAAGATTGCTAATGTCTGGAATAAAAACATCTGTAGTAGTGCAGTCAAAGGTTAGCTGAAGCATATTGTTCAGTACAGAACTGTATCCAACTAATGCTGACTCCTGTATTTGCATTCCTCCACATTGCCATAAATAAAATGGGTGATTCATACTGGATTTCAAAAAAACACTTTCCAAAGGACTGTAACTATTAAAAAAATGCACACTACCATAAGTAACTTTTTTTTAATATCACAGGAGAAAAACAGCAGTTACACAGAGGTAATGGTTAAGATATTTTCACTGGAAACACACAGTCCGCTTGAATTCCTAAGTTATTAATGACACCCACCCCACAACAACTGACATTTAATACTGATTTGGTCATACAGAATTTGGATACTGCTGAAAAAAGAAATATACTGCCAAAGCATGTTTACTTTGCACTCATCAGGATGAATGCAAGAACACCAAATTTCAAAGGGAACAACAATTTATACCACATGAGTGTTTGGCAAGTGAATTCTAATTGGTCGCGGCGTTACCTTGGGGACAGTTGGGTCCCATGTTTTTCTTTCATTTTGCTTACTTAATTAAGACACAATTCTTGGTCATGTTCTTTCTGTTTAAGGAGGACAAGGCCCTGCATTTGAATAATGTATCTGGCAGCAAATGTAAGTGAGTCACAACGTGGGTGTGGCTGATACTCTTAAGTTGGTTGTTAACATCATTCTTAACAAGCTCAGAATTGTTCAGTAAGTGTTATCCAAACACAGAAACACATCTAACATTGAACATTCGGTTCTGAGTTTTGCAAGCATAGGCAGGTTGAAGACGGTCAGTACTCTCCACCCATTGCCAACAGATGAGGAAATGTGGTCTTTACTATGACTGGTGTGATATCAGGTATGTAGACTATACATCCAAACAACTGGGAGAACTTGCAAAAGAGCAAGGGTGCATGAGGAAACAGCAGCCAATGTGGCTGACATGCCAAAAGACCAATGGTAATATTGGATGAAGCTAAGCAAGTACTGGGAAAGCACAGGAGTTGAAAGGCCAGGGAATTAAAGTCATAGAATGGGAATGATAATTTTAAAAGGGTTACAGAGGCCAGCTGTGAAGAGATCACAGGGATTTATAAATGAGGATGAGGAATGTGAATTGGCAGCAAGAAGACCATGGAAGTCAACAGGTACAGGGTTGGTGCATCCTGAGTTAATAAGTAATTGAACATGTTAATCATTAGATAAGACCAAAGAATCCAAAGCAAGCTGATTGTGTACCCTTAAGTGTTCCCTGTGTGAGGAATCTTACTCTCAGAGTAAGGGGCTGCCATTTTGAACTGAGATGAGGAAAAGTGGGTTCACTCAAAAGCATTTCACTGCCCCAAACAAGTTTTGGATGCTCAGACATAGGGTAAATTCAAGACAAAGTCAATAGAATTTTGACTGTTGTGGAAATGAAGGGATTTAGGGATGGTGCAGAAAGGTGGCAATGATGTTTATGATCAACCATGATTATGTTGAATGGAGGAGCAGGCCCAAGGGTCAAAAGGCCCACTACAGCTCATATTCTATAAGTTCTTATTTATAAAATAAAAATGCACATTACATATAAAGGTTCAACAGTTTGGCTCACCTTTTTAACTTTGCTTGCATAATGGGCATTAAACTGGAAGGTTGGAGCAAATATTCCTGGTAAAATACAACTAGAAAAAGGAATACCACAGATAGAGAATTTCAGTAAGGCTTTAGAATTACACAAAGAGTATCATACACAATTCAGCAAGTGATATGCTCTATGTTTTTACACACTTATTTTGACACTGAAGACCAAATATAACACTAAAGACAATTGATATTACAGCAGGTCCTGACAATAACTTTGGTTTTGTAAATTTAATTTGTTTTAGATTTATCCATTGGAGATTAAAGCTCATGCCAGTGCAGGCAAATTATACAGCTGGTTGGGAACTTGACTGAGCGACAAGCGACAGTGAGTAAGGATAATTTCAGAGACTTCAATTAGCTGCACTTGGCTTGTGGTGTCCCATAGGGTCTCACGTTGGGCCCTCAACTATTCACTGTACTTGCAAATGATGTTAATGGTGGGGTAGAACCATATATCCAAGTCTGCAGATGACACAAAGAAGATCAGCATTATAAGCAATGTCGAGAAAAATGTAACATTTCAAAGAGAAATTGATTGATGAAGCAAATGGAGAAAAAAGGGACAAATGGATTTTAAGGTCAGCAAATATGAGATCATCCACTTTTGGCCTAAAAAAGATAAATCAGAGTGCTTTCTAAACAGTAGAAAGTTCCAAAGATCTTGAGTGGTCCAGGCACTGATGGAATCCTGGCTTTTGTATCAAGAGGACCAGAGAGATAGATGTTATACAATAGCTTTTTAAAGCCCTGGTTAGCTCAAACCTGGAACATTGTGCTCAAGCCTGATCACCACGCCTTAAGAGATACAGATTGCCCTGGGCATGTGTCCAGTATAGATTTACCAGAATTATATCTGAACTCCATGGATTATATACCAGGAGAGATTACATACATTGAAGTTGCATTTTTTTTTAGAAGTTAGAAGGTTAAGTTTTTACTTATTCAATTTGTTCACATTTTGCAATGACCTGGCCTTGCAAAAGGCTGAAGCTTTGCATTGTGAAAAGACCAGGAGTTATCTCTGGAAAAACTCAATGATCTTCTTCTGTTTTGCATACTGTTTTCATTCATGTGTGGTACTAGTTTTCAATGTTGTCACTGCAGCCAAGCATTTTTTGTGTTTTTGTGCAAAATCCCAGATCATCTCTTCAATAAAACACTCCAGGTTTATCCATAGTAAACATGTCTCTTGGTGCATACTTGTTCAGAATGTGGCCAAATCTGTTTTGGAACCAACCATCTGTCATTGCGGCTGTCACCTCTGCACTCTCACAGCATACCATGCAGAAGACAATCAGAAAGGATAGGCAACAACACCTCCTTCATGATCATCCTCAACCCTGAGCACCACAAGACTGTGTTCTCAGCCCCCTACGATACTCCTTCTACACCTATGACTGTGTGGCCAAATTTCCCTCCAACTCGATTTTCAAGTTTGCTGAAGACATCACCGTAGTGGGTCAGATCTCAAACAATGACGAGACAGAGTACAGGGATGAGACAGAGAATCTGATGAGCTAGTGCATTGACAATAATCTCTCCTTCAATGTCAAGAAAATGAAGGAGATTGTCATCGACTTCAGGAAATGTAGTGAAGAACATGCCCCTGTCTACATCAACGGGGACAAAGTACAAATGGTCAAGAGCTTTAAGGTTTTAGGTGTCCTGATCACCAACAATCTATTTTAGTCCCACCATGGTGACTCCATAGTTAAGAAAGCCCACCAATGCCTCTACTTTCTCAGAAGACTAAGGAAATTTGACATGTCAGCTACGACTCTCGCCAACCTTTACACCATAGGAAGCATTCTTTTTGGATGTATCACAGCTTGGTATGGCTCCTGCTCTGCCCCTGACAGCAAGAAACTACAGAAGGTCGTGAATGTAGCCCATCAGGCAAACCAGCCTCTCATCCCTCAACTCTGTCTATACTTCCCGCTGCCTTGGCAAGGCAGCCAGCATAATTAAGGACCCACCTACCTGGACATTCTCTCTTCCGTTGGGAAAAAGATACAAAAGTCTGAGGACATGTACCAATACAAAAATAGCTTCTTTCTGCTGCCATCAGACTTTTGAATGGACCTATCTTGCATTAAGTTGATCCTTCTCTAAACCCTAGATATGAATGTAACACTACATTCTACACTCTGTCATTTCCTTCTCTATGATATGCCTTGTCTGTATAGTGCGCAAGAAACAATACTTTTCACTGTACCCTAATACATGTGACAATAATAAATCAAATCAAATCAAATCAAAGACAATGTTATGCTTTGTCTTAAATTAATCCAGCCATCAGCTCAAACATCACCTTGCTGGAAGATTGGACCAAAGGTGGAATCTTCCCCACTAGGGCTGCCTTGAATGACATCAGCAGAGCTTCTTCAATGTCAGGATGGGAGCCATCCTCATTCTCTTCCTTGCTGGCGAGAAGTCCTGTGTGTTAAACTGCTCCATGATTTTTGTCTTGTATTTCACAGTGGTGGATAAACTTGACAGTGGAATCTGTCTGCAACGTCCGCTCTGCATTTTACAGTACAGTTTTCCAGCTGCTGTATCAACTCCACTTTCAATTACAAGGGGGCACAGGTTCAAGGCAAGAAGGGGAAAGTTTATGGAAGATGTGCGGGGTAAGTTTTTCATGCAGTACATGGTGGGTACCTGGAATGCGCTGCCAGAGGAGGTGGTGGAAGCAGGCCCATTAGTAAGAGGCATCTGGATGGGTACATGTATAGGGGAAGAATAGAGGGATGCAGACTGAATGAGGGTAGAAGGTTTTTTCAGTTTCGTTAGGACATCATGATCGGCACAGGTTAGGAGGGCCGAAGGGCCTGTTCCAGACCTGTACTTTTCTTTCTTCTCTCTGACAATACGCATTTAAAGCTGTACTCACCTGAACTCCAAAGTGAGAAATTAACATTACCAGAGCAATTTGGACTGATCCGAGCGTCAAACCAAACATAAAATTGGGAAATTTGGTGGAAAAGATTCTTAAAATATATAATTGTTCCAGAAGGATAGAAGCTGAACAAACAAATACAGTACTTCATTTCGTAGATCTGTTAGCCAACTATATTATCGTGAGGCAAGAAATAAATTAATCCTCAGATAAAATTGATGAAGTTCTTAAATCCTTTGATACATGTCTTAATCTGAGAAACATGAAATTTTTACAGCGCAAAATTCAACGAATGTGTCCAACAGCCTGGAAAGCTGGTTGACTCTTTTCTAAATGAATTATACAGACTGGCGAAGGCTGTGATTAAGGAGAGCTTAAGTCTAGGTACATAAAGGACAGAATTGTTGTCAGACTGGGGGAACGAAACCCTTTCAGACATACTACAGGCTAAGGAAGAACTGACTCGAGAAAAGGCCATTCAAATAGTCAGACAATCTGAAATCTGCAAGCTGTACTGATCCATTTTACCTGGTGAAAGTAAGCCAATGTACAAAGCAAACCTAACCGTCCAGCTAGTAAAGCAACTGATTCCCATTTTTACTCCAGTTCAGCTAGGGTTCCTTGAAACGACAATCAAATGTCCTTCCAGACGGAAGTGGTCATGAGTTCGGAAGATGTTGTCTAAGGATCTTTGCTGAATTTTTGCAGTGCATCTTGTAGATAATACACACTGCTGCCACTGAGCATTGGTGGTGGAGAAAGTGGAGGTTTGTAGATGTGGTGCCAATCAAGCGGGCTTCCGGAAAATGGCATGAAAATGGCACTGGGTGCATTGCTCATTCAGAGGACCAGCACAGCTATAAAAGGGCAGAATGGCCTCCACCTGTGCTGTAACCATTCTATAATTTTTCCCTTGAAGCAGAGTTACAAACCGCGCGATGACTGGATTCGGACCCCAATTCCAAATTGTCTACAATGCAATTGATATTCATGAATCAGTGGCGTTGGTATCAATAGATGGGGCGTATGTATCCATGGGTTTACGCACCTATTGGTGGTGGGGCGAGGACGCCGCCACCTGCCCTTTATCCGGGAGATGCTGAGAAGGTCACGGCGAGCGCTGCTCTGCACCAGCAGACGGGGCAGCATCGCCTGGACTCTGAAGTTTCCCCACAGGAGGCAAACTCTTCAGCGCTCACTCGCCAAGGCGGGCAGCTACTGCCGCCATCCGCAGCAGTACACCTCTCCAATTTACTCTCGGCCTTGTAACCTATCCCTTTCCTCTGTTCCTCCCACCCCCAGAGTCAATGTAGTTTGCTGTTGCACTGCACATCCTGTTGTAAATGGCGAGGGGAGCTTTATCTCCAGGGCAACTGTTCTGTGACGCCACCAATGACAATTTTTGTGTTAACATGATTAATCTTTGCTAATGGAACATATGAGGATTTTTCTGCTCCTTGGGTTCCCCATATGCTGGTATTATAAAAGATACTGGCCTCCTCTGCATTCTCTGTGGTCTGGCTGCCCGACTCCCGCCAGAGGCACACTTGCTCACAGTGTATTGTAAAACCAGTTGCTCTTCATACAAGCTGGGATGCATCTCTCAGATGTGAAGGGATGCAGTGTACTTCATAGAATCCTGCAGTGTAGGTAGCCATTTGGCCCATCGAGTATGCACTGAGCACAATCCCATTCAGACCCTATCCCTATAACCACATGCATTTATCTTAGCTAGCCCCCCCTGACACTAAGAGGCAAAGGGTGGCACAGAGGCATAGTGGTTAGCACTGCTGTCTCACAGCACCAGGACCAGGGTTCAATTTCCAGCTTGGGTCACTGTCTGTGTGGAGTTTGCGCATTCTCCCTGTGTCTGTGTGGGTAAACACAGTAAGAAGTCTGACAACACCAGGTTTAAGTCCAACGGATGCTCCGGCTTCCTCCCATAGTCTAAAGATATGCAGGTTAGGTGAATTGGCTGTGCTAATTTTCTCCCTTAGTGTACCCAAACACGCTCTGACTGGAGTGTGGCAACTAGGGAATTTTCATAGTAACTTCATTGCAGTCTTAATGTAAGACTCCATGTGATTAATAAATAAACTTTAATTTAGCATGGCCAATCAATCTAAATTGCACATCTTTGGACTGTATTTGACTGGAGTGAATCAAAAATGTTTCCATTTTATTTTTCAATTATTTAATTAATCAAATATTTTATATGCACACAATCATTATTTATTACTTAGCTTTCTCCCTTTTGATGATTGAGCTATTATGCCATTAATTTGCATGACCATATTATTGTCCATTCAGTCCATTTATCCCCATATGGCACAAAAGCAAAATGATTAGGAAACCCATTGGGCCTGATTATATCTTATTCAGAATACTTCAGTCCAACTTAATACCTACATTACAGTGTTCGCTTGATTCTTACATTCTTCCTGTTTTTTTCTGTCTGTCATACCCACATTTGAAACCCAATTTACATTCTGAATGACTGCAAAAGGACACAAATCCTAAATCTCACCAGTTTGATCCTGCGCTTTCTGGTCTTACTGCGACAGTTTAATTTATTGTTCTGGGAAGTTTTGCTTTCTGTGAGTGATGGAACACGCCTTAATGTAGATAACAGCAAATTACTGCGGATGCTGGAATATGAATCAGAAACAGAAAATACTGGAAAATCTCAGCAAGTCTGACAGCATCTGTGAAGAGAGAATAGAACCAATGACACTTTAAAGAGTTTGTTTTTTTAAGTGGGTCACATCTCTCCAGGGCAGTAACACTCATGTGCAGATTTTCTGTTAGTTGATAGTCAATGTGCATGTGTTGACTGTATGCATTTTGCTCTTTTCCTCTAGATTAGTTGTGAGAGTAACACGGGCTATGTGTGGGTATGTTGTAAAGGATAAAGTTGTCTTAATCCCAGATGACTGCAGGTGACTGGTGGTGATTTAACCAGAGTGTCAAGACATCTCAGGCAAGGAACAAGACTAAGAAAGCAGGAAAATTGAACTCACACTGCTGTGCACCTCCAGCCAGCCTTCTAGCCAGCTGAGCTAACTGACTCCCCATGTTTTTTGTATGTTCCTGTCAAAAAACAATACCATATCAATGGAAGGGGAACAGTGAGGGGTGGGAAGAAACCATCTGTTAGGACTTCAAGGCATTGGAGACCATCCTATATTGAATGTCCTAACTTCAGAAAGCAAACTTGGTACTATCAAAGTTCTATGTTTCCAGAGGAATTCAGGAGATGAAGGTGAAGATATTCTGGTTCTGGATGAGAAGGTTGTTTCAGCTTTTAATTAAAATATTATCATATTCCTAGTCTGGAAATTGTGCACTCACACTACAATGGTTTTAAGGTGGTCTCGAACCATAGGAGCCGGTCTCTATGGGCTGTGTTTCAATGCCCAGTCCACTCTCCTATGCTACCTGAGGAGATTTTAATGCAAGGTTTTTCTCTCAACCTTCAGGGACTTCAAAAGCAAATATATTGCTGCAATATCCCCATTTATCTTGGTTCCTCTTCACAGACAGATTCTCTAGACTTGCAGTGCCATTATTTCCATTTCATTTATTTTCTGTTCTGCATTGGTATCGAAAGTGCACAATTCAGAAATTTTGGATTCCTTCCTGTTCTGGATGCTTTATCATTGCAGCCATTACATCAGGATATTGAGATGTCAGCTGTCTTTACTTAGGATATATTTCTGTCTCAATCACTTCTTGATGACTTATGGGCTTGATCCATGTTCATGGTTCTCGAAAGGCTCGGACAAAAGCATCAAGTTGTGGCGGCAGAATCTGTGGCACCAGAAAAGCCGTTATGGACTGTGCTACATTGAGTTGTCCACAATGAGAAATCAGGTTATGCCGGTGCACATGTCCAAAGGGCTCCCACATTTGTGTGTGTGTGTGTGTGTGTGTGTGTGTGTGTGTGTGTGTGTGTGTGTGTGTGCACGTGCACGCAGTGTGATGGAGGGGGGTGGGGGGACAGTGGGTCGTGGTGGTTTGGTGAGATGCAGAGAGTGTCTTGAGGGCAAAAGAGAAAACGATAGAACATCTCAACAGGTCTGGCAGCATCTGCAAAGAGGGAAAAGAGTTGACATTTCGAGTCCAGGTGACCCTTTGTCAAAGCTCCACTATATCAGAGAGACCAAACGTAGACTAATTGATCACTTTGCTGAAACCTTCAGTCTGTGCACAGTCAGGACCCTGACTTTCCGTTTGTTTGCCATTTTAACACACGATCTTGCTCCCATTCCCACGTGTCTGTCCTTGGATTGTGAAGTTCAAAGCAAACTGGAGGAAAAGCATCTCATCTTCTGGCCAGGCACATTGCAGTCTTCCAGTCTCAACATCGAATTCAACAACTTCAGATGATTAACTCTACCCCACCTTGACCCTTTTGTTTTCATTTTATTTTCTACCTTTTAAAAACATTTTGACAAAGGGTCATCTGGACTTGAAACATTAGCTCTTTTCTCTCTTCATAGTGCGGCCAGGCATCCTGAGATTTTCCAGCATCTTCTTTTTGGGCTTCAGATTCCAACATCTCCAGTAATTTGCTCTTATCCAGTGTCTAGAGGAAGTTGACCACTGAGGTTCCTACAGCTACAGACATTGACAGATATGAATTGTATTCAAAGCTGAACAATGTTGGAAGAAATCCATCACATGGTCCACTGAGAAAGGGATACCTTTGATGTTTTGCTGGGGAGAGGGTTATTTGTGCAAATTATTTTCAGCTTCTCTGTATATGGGGATGTGAAATGTATGCCCCATAAACTGCCCAAAGTGAAATCTTTAAGATTCACTGCGCACAGGTTCTCTCCAGGTCAATTTCAGCCTTACGCAACTATATAAAATGTAATTCAGCCAAAGAACTGAATGTTAGAATGTAACTAGGAAGTAAAGCTAATTAAAAACATTAAGCTTCTAACTAAAGCAAGTTGCTAAGATAATTAAACAGTGTCTTAGCTAAAAGCCATAACATTAGTATACACAAACAACTCAATCTGTGCTAGAGGTGCAGGTCTCAATAAATTGCAACATCTTGTGCAGAATGTTAAAAAATGTTCATATTTCACAAATACCAATACAGTGCCTCTGATTCTGTATCAATATTCTCCAATATTTTGGAAAATGTTGTTCCTTTAATCTCCCACAGTTTTCCCTCAATGTTGGTCATAGCACACAAGGTTATGGACCAAGTGTTGGGAATGTAAAATTAGAATAGATAGGTGTTCAATGTGTGGCACAGACACAATGGGCTGAAGGGCATCTTTTTGTGCTGTAAAACTCTATGACCCTCTGATCCTATGGCTTGTCACAACTAAGCAATTTAGATAATGATTTACCAGCATAATGCTTAGCAAACTTTACAGTGTTTCAACAGATCAGATTACACCTGACAGTTTGCTGACTTTAGATATTGCTAAGGGTTTTCTAAGTTTCAGTCTTACTGATGCAATATCTTTTGTTCAGAACAGCAGGATTAAAATGAATAAATAGCACACATTTCATAAAAGCGTTCAGCATGTTCTGTACAAATTCATTATTGCTCATTGGGCTAACTAATGTTGCATGAAATGCCATTGACCAAAATGGCAGAGACCTGAGCAATGTTCCCAGTTCCAGTGATGATGTAACCTCTCTTCAAATTTCACCAGTTCCAGTATTCCAGCCTCACTTGCTTTGACAAGTACAGGCAGACGGTTGCTTGTTTTGGCAAAGAGCAGTTGTGGAGCCATATATAGAAAAAACTTCTCCAAATTAATTGCCGCTGACAAAGCTGGCAGAACAAATTTGCTTCAGAATCGGTTCAACAGTAAGGTAAGAATATGTTAATGGTGTTGCAAGTCTGTGCTTTCCCCCAGCCTCTCTTTCTCTTGTTATTAGCTGCTTTCTATTCAGTCTGCTGGGATTTGTATGGAGGGAGCTTACTCTGCGATCTGACTCAATGAATGCTGTGGGGTATTTTGTGTCATGTGCAGACCATGCTGCAGATCACTGTCAGCAGAAAAAGGTTCTGCTGTATGTCCCAGTTATTTTCCTCCCCGGTCAATGTAATTAAAAGTTAAGTTAATTTATTAGTGTCACAAGTAAGTTTGCATTAACACTGCAGTGAAGTTACTGCGAAAATCTAGTCTCCACACTCTGGCATCTGTTCGGGTACACTGAGGGAGAATTTAGTTTGGCTAATGCAACTAACCAGCCCATCTTTCTGACTGTGGGAGGAAACCCACACAGACGCGGGGAGGAAACATGCAAACTCCGCACAGACAGTGACTGAAGCCAAGAATCAAACCCAGGTCCCTGGCACTGTGAGATGGTAGTGCCAACCACTGTGCCACCGGGCCGAACTCAAATTTGTCGCTGCAAATAGTGAATGATACTTGCTGAAATTTTAATTGTTAAATGTATTGTGCAAGAAAAAAAGAATGGCAGTTGTTCACATACTGCCTCAGTGCAACTGCTAACAAAGAAGCCAGCAACTGCTACATGCTGCCATAAATCAAACCAAGCACTGTTGTTGAGAAAATTCCAGCCACAGGGTAACATACTTAGTAAACAATATTTTACAGGGTAGGGAAAGGTTCTGCAGCCATTGTGGACGAATCAATTTGTGAGCTTGAAAACTGGAAAGAGAAATAATGACTGCTATTCTGTAATGGTTAATACATGAACAACATATGAGATATGTAATTAGATGAACAAGCACTCCACACACACACAGATAGGAGTCAATTTGCAAAAATAACAGGGATATCCTCTCTAGCAACATTGTACAAAGATAGGCACAGTTCAGAAACCCTCTGTATAATGTATTAGTCTCCGACTTGAACCAATCTCAGGTAATGCAGATTATTTCGACTGTTTAATTAAGCAGTGATTGAGCCCATTTATTAGACAGCTGAGATTGACTTTGTCTGGTCGATTCTTTTCTGTTGCCAGGTTGCTCTCAGCGTCCTTTCCTCTTCCCATGCACTTGTAATTCTTTGAGAGTTTTCACTCTCTCTTTCACTCAAGGCTTTATACAGCCTGCCTCTTTACTGCAGTGAAAAATATTTTTTCCATGTATTATCCAACTTTATAGTGGTAGGATAATAGGATCCAATGGAAGGGTTCAGTTCCATAAAGAATAATGGAGACATGCTAAAAGAGCTGTAGGTTATAATCAAATCAAGGGATTCAGATAGGTTAGACTGAAGACTATAAACTGATACTCTTTTGGGAATGAGTTACAATCTGGTTGAAAGGTTTGAATGGTTTGTGTGGAAAATGCTACAGGTTAAGTTATAGGCTGTAATTTGTAAACCTTTTGAGGTTCCACTCTCAACAATAAAGTGCAACTCAACGAGAACGTGAATCAGAAAACTGGGTACAAAGCTTGCTCACTTTGCAATATTCCTGATTTTTCTACTAAAACTATTTTAACTCAGGCATTCTGACCTTGGCACTTGATTCCCCAATTATGCTCCTGTATGCATGCCTCTCTACAGAACAGGATCTCACAAAATCTATCCACTATTTGAGTCAGTTCTACAGGCGTCACAGGTTGTGACAGTGAAATTTCTATGATTGATGAGACCATATGAAATAGGAGCAGAAGTAGGCCATTCAAGCCTGCTTTGCCATTTAATAAGATCATGGCTGATAACTATTATCCAAAACCTGACCCTAACATTCAGATCAGGAAATTTCCCAGATGACATGGTGGCACAGAGGCTAGCACTGCTGCCTCACAGTGCTCAGGAACTTGAGTTCAATTCCCAGCTTGGGTTGCTGACTGTATGGAGTGTGCACATTCTCCCCATGTCTGCCCAGGTTTCCTCTAGGTGCTCCGCTTTCCTTCCACAGCCCAAAAGATGTGCTGGTTGGGTCTATTGGCCATTTTAAATTCTCCCTCAGTGAACCCGTACAGGTGCCAGAGAGTGGTGACTAGGGAATTTTCACAGTAACTTCATTGCAGTGTTAATATAAGCTTATTTGTGACATTAATAAATAAAATTTAAACTTCATCATGTCGTTCACATATTTTGGTTAAATGAAGACATTTGTGAAGAAAATGAACTGAAATATGTTAAAAAGGAACAAACGACTAGAAATATGAATGAAAATCCTTTATAAGCATGTTTCTGATGTTATCCACTGTAAAATGGATGAGTTAAAAATTCATTTGATTAAATATTGGAACGCCTGAAGATATTATTTTCAGTCCTGTTCCTCCACTTCCACGTTCCTGACACCATTCCTCTTTCTTGTAACAGTCTGAGATAAGAACAGTCTGTTCATGATCTAGGTATCATATTTGACCAGAAGATGAGTTTTTGACCTCATACATGTCCCTTAGCTATGACTACATATTTCTATCTTCACCTTTCATGCCCGACTTCACCCTTGCCTCAACTTATCTGCTGCTTTTCCATGCCTTTGGTAGTTAACCCGGGTCCCTGGTGCTATGAGGCAGTAGTGCTGACCACTTTCCACCATGCAGTCCATAATTTTTGATGGTGTCAGGCTCTGGCCATCATGTATCTCTCAGCTGCACAGCTGAGTTTTTAGACCAGGCTTTCTGGCACTCTGAAAAAAAATGATTGGTTGGGGTATAGTGGAGCAGGGCCTCGTGGAGCTGGCAAGGTCGGCTCCACAAAGATCGGGGTGCCATCTTTAAAGGGTATCCTAATCAGCACAGAAAGTGAATGCCACCCAGCCGCCACCCCCTCCCTCCACAATGGACACGGATGACCCCAACACAAGCACTTGGGGCTCTCCCCCATCCATTCCCCACAATGCAAATAATGGGTGTACCACAACAGCAACATTGGGCCCCCTTGACCCTCTTGTAGGCTTTCGGGTTCTTCACCCGCAATCCCCCTATGGCTTGCAATGCCAATCAGTGCCAGCAACCAGTACCAGAGCACTGCCCAGGCATGTCCCTCCTCCCATTAGGGATTATACTTGGCGCCCCCAGCAGGATCACCTTGACAATTTCCTGTGTTCGCAAACCTGTTGTGAACCTCGCTAACGTGACATCATGCCTGCCAAGTTTCAATATTCCGTGAGGGGGAATAATGTGGAGGGAAGGCTTTTTAAACTTATGATAATGTTCCATTTGAATGCATTTAAATAAGGCCCCTGTCTTTTCTGGGTGGGAGACTCATTATGTCACTGTCGAGAGGAAGGGGGGAATTGTTGGTTAGACCTCATTTCTCGATTCTCGTGAGATCTTGTGGCCGCATTGCCATTCTCGCTGACGCTGAGGGCAACATCATGCCCCATCCCCCAATATCTTTGTTTTCAAATCCCTCTATTGCTTTGTCCCTCGCTATCTCTGTAATCTCTTGCAGCCACACAATACTTTCTGCCAGACCTACTGAGTTTTCCCAGAGTTTTCTGTTTTTAATACAGATTTCCAGCATCTGTAGTTTTTTATTTTTATTCCAGTGCTCTGGGAATCCGTGCTCATCTAATTCTGGCCTCTTGAGCATCTCCAATGGTAATCGCTCCACTATTCATGGTCATGCCTTCAGTTGACTCTGGAAATCCCTCAGTACAGCTCTCTGCTTCCCCACCTCACTTTCCTCTGCTAAGAGCTATTTCTTTAACCAAGTTTTAGGCATTTAGTTTGATGTCCCCTGAGTGAATCAGTGTCATATTTTATTTTATAACGCTCCTTGGGAAGTTTTATTACATGAAAGGTGCAATGCAAATTTAAATTATTGTTGCTGTTGTAAAACGGCCACAAGTAATACCATTTTTCTTGATTTTTAGATGATAATGGGTGCCTCGAAGATTACTACCATACTCTTCCTGAGTTACATCTGCTTCTCATCTTCCGTGGCCCTTTGCCCTGAGCACTGCACTTGCTACTTCTCCAGTTCTGTCATATCAGTCATTTGTGTCTCACTTGAATCCCTTCACGAAGTCCCTGAAAACATTCCGTCCAGTGCAACTAGCATATCGCTGGAATTCACCAATATTTCCAGTTTGAAAGAAAATGATTTTGCTGGGCTTTTCCAGCTCCAAGACCTTAATCTAGCAAGCAACAAGTTGACAAACATCTCTTCAGGCGCACTGAAGGATCTTCATCAGCTGAGAACCTTGGATTTGACCAACAATTTGCTGGATACTGTCCCACTCGGTTTATTTAACAGCTCTCTTAATCTAACTACCTTGCATTTACAGGGAAACAAACTGCAGGCTGTAAACCCTTCATGGTTTCATCATCTTCACAGCCTTCAGACACTGGATTTGTCAAACAACATGTTGAAATCCTTGCCTCTCGATTCATTTCAAACTTTGACTGATTTAACAACACTTGATCTTTCCAGTAATAAACTTGAAAAATTGCCAGTTACTTTATTCCACAACTTGGCTAAACTGGAAAGGTTAAACCTGGGAAATAATCAGTTGCTCAGCTTTCTCCCTGGTACCTTTGATCATGTGCTTAATTTAGAATATTTGTTTCTGAATGGTAATAAAATTAGGATCATTCCAGTGGGGCTGTTTAATAAACTACTGAAACTGGACACAATGGACTTAGAGTCACTTCCTCCAGGGGTGTTTGATAAACTCCAGCGCATCGGGGTCAAATGGGAGCAGGGCATAGATCTCTCACTGAACCCGTGGATTTGTAACTGCGACCTGAGATATCTGTGGCACTGGATAACAATCAACTCTGAAAAAATGTATTCACTCAACTCAACAGTATGTGCAAAACCTGAAACACTCAATGGGAAACAGATTAAAACGCTGTCTGAATTGGAGTTAATGTGTTGAAGCAATTGCTTCTGAAACATTCTGCATAAGTGCTTTGTATGCATCCGTTCAAGAAAATAAATGTAAAGATTAATGTTCTGCTTTGTTATATTCTTGGGATGTCACGGGTAGATAGATTTCTGATAGATAAGGGAATTAAGGGTTATGGGGAGCAGGCGGGTAAGTGGAACTGATCCACTTCAGATCAGCCATGATCTTATTGAATGGCGGGGCAGGCTCAAAGGGCTAGATGGTCTACTCCTGCTCCTATTTCTTATGTTCTTATGTGGGCGTCACTGGCTGGGCCAGCATTTATTGCTCATTCATGAGGGCATTTAAAAGTCAACCACATTGGATCTGAAGCTACATGAAGGTCAGACCAGGTAAGGATGGCAGATTTCCTTCTCTAAAGGACATTGGTGAACCAAATAAGTTTCTACAACAATTGATTAATGGTCATTAGGCTCTAATTCCAGATTTTTATTGATTTTCATCATCTGCTTTAACAGGATTTGAACCTGGGTCCCTAAAGCATTTTTTTTATTTTTATTCCAATTCAATCAAATCAAGTCCAATTCAGAGTTTCAACAAGTTGGGACATTCCCGATCCAAGCTGACAAAACAGGGCTCTCACCTCCTGTCTTGGGCTTGATCCACATGATCCAAGCTGATTGGAGTACGCATAGCTCCTCTTCCAAGGCTTGATCTCACTTGCATCTTAGCCAAAAGGCCGAGATGCTGCTTTTAAAAATTGTTTCAAATGAAGCTAAAATGTAACCTAATGCCTTCAACCAAGCATGGCATGTCCATACTACACATGGTCTTAGGCAAAAGGCCGGGCAGCAGCTGACAAATGCTAGGCCAAAGTGTGGTGGAACATAAATCCATGTTTGATGATGAGACACATGGGCCGTGCTTTTACCAGCTCACCCTTCCCAGATGGGCGGAGCAAGCCAGTAAAACTGCTCAAGAGTCTAGAAATCAGGTTCGTGCCCAATTTCTCACCTCCCGCAATCTTATTGGTACCAGATTTCCAGTAAAGTCAGCCTCACACCCATTTCCGGTGTGAGAATTTATAAATTATTCAAATCTAATTTTAATATCATTTGAATAGAATTAGTGAGCCCGGGACATAATCATCCAGACCCACTTGCCTTTGTGGCCTTGCCGGTAGAGGTTCTCTCCAGCGAAGAAATACCTGGCCCCCAGCAATGGGGGACAGTCGTGTTGGTCTCACTGGTTGAACTGAAAGCCATTGTTGCCCTCCCCCAAGTGAAGCCAGGGGCAAGGGGGGGTGTGATACTTAGGCAATGCCAGCTTGGCACTGCCAGCCTGGCACCTTGACAGTGCCAGCCAGGCATCTTGGCATTTCCCACTGGGGGGCCTATGGATGGGCAGAGTCTGGAAGGGCAGGGCCTGAAGGGGACATGGCTAGGCTGGAGCACCCCAATCAGGGAGGAATTGGGGGCCCTTCTGCCACTCTGCAGGTGATCAGTGCGGGAGGGTGGGAAGTGGGTTGATCTTTCCGGGAAGTGTGGGGTTCACAATCAGCCATGGGTTCCCGTGATAGATGGTGGGGTGCAGGGAGTCTGTTGAGGCTGGCTGCAACAGCAGAGGCCTGGCAGGTCTCTCTATCTCTGTCAGGCTTTAGCTGTTGCAATTGCGTATGTTCAGCCTCAGAGGTCTGCACAAGCACAATAGCTCCCTCTGCTACTGGAGAAAGCTGGCTGGTGATTTAAGCCCTGCCCACTGCCTCTAGGGGCTGGAAGTAGTCTATCCCATTTTTTCATTGTCTAAGTGCATAAAATTCTAAGTATAGACCAGCCCAAAAAATGGATCTCAAACTCTTTTGTATTCACTCTAGCTGGACACTAGGAATTTTTCTCGTAAAATTGCCCCCTTGGTGAGTTCTCAATCTTGAATGTACTACAGTGCAGCCCCATTATAACGCAATGGTTGGGGTCCATAAAACTTTTTTGCAAAAAAAGCGGGGTTATGCTAAATCAGGGTTCAAGAAAATCAGTGTTCAAACTGACTTAATTTTTAGTAAAGCTTTTTAATAAACAAAACAAGTAATTTAGAACCATCCACAGTAAACAAATAACCTTTAAACCTATACAACTCATGGATTTCCTTTGTACATAATAAAAGTATGATAAAATCTTATTAGTGGAAGAGCTGGAAAGAGGTCTCATAATAGCTCACATATGAATCATTTTTGACAAGTTGACGTTGGCCCACTTGAAACCCGAGACGTCTTCTATTAAGCAAGAAATACCAATTCAACTTTTGTTAACCGTTTGTCTAAACCTGGCATGTTTGTTTCTGTTGGATTCGATCCTGTGGAAGTTTCGAACTGATTTCCACCCTCACATGCAAATTACATTTATTAAGAGTAATTGGAGTTTCTGGAGGCTGTGATCACAATGTCATTACATTAATTGAGGGCGACACTCCGGAATGTTGCTCTACATGCTTTGCACCAATACTTTAACTGCCGCCTTTGAAGCTTCCTCATACCGTTGCTTTGGTTACTCTACAAGGTGAATCCGTGACCTCTGTGAGCATCACGGATATTGGGTCCAATGATTCATCGCGTTATATCCAAATTTGCGCTAAATCAGGGCGCGTAAATTCAGGGTTTCACTGTATTTGGTTAAGGTACTGTGCAGGGGTTTCTTCATGGGGAGGGAGAAATGCGTCAGCAGGCAAATCATCTGACTATTGCCTCCCACCTATCAGTGGGCCGGTGACATAGCAGCATTGGTGGAGCCTGATAAATAACACATATACCTGCTCTATTAACTAAAATGGTGCATGTGGTACAAGGATTAATGTGGGACTTAAGAACAACACCGCTCACATGGCAGTCGACAGAGGCAGAGGTATTTATTTTGCTTATTTATTAGTCACAAGTATGCTTACATTGACACTGCAATGAAATTACTGGGAAAATCTAGTCGCCACACTCTGGCGCCTGTTCGGGTACACTGACGGAGAATTTAGCATGGCCAATGCACCTAACCAGCATGCCTTTCTGACTGTGGGAAGAAACCGGAACACCAGGAACAAACCCACGCAAACATGGGAAGAATGTGTAGACTCCGCACAGACAGTGACCCGAGCCAGGAATCAAACCCGGGTGTCTGGCGTTGTGAGGCAGCAGTGCTAACCGCTGTGCTGCTCTTCAGCACTCTGACTGATACCAAGCAATTCATCTCAAGTCTATCAATGTCGTGAAAAGGCATTTGCCCATTTGATGGGCTGAAAATGATCAAGATTAGCAATTTATAGAAGTATTTACTTTTCTAAAAATGCGTTTTGAATTATTTTGTGGGGCTTTCTGCATTCTAGAAAGCCTCTATCAAAATTGTCATATCTACAGTACATTATTTAAATCCGGCATTTTCATTTGGGCGTACTGTTAATTGGATGACAAAATTTTGTTCTCTTAAAAAAGTTGCAAATTACAGTTAAGACTTAATTAGCCAGTTTTCTTCTTCAATCTTTTACTTTTTCAGGATTTATTTCGGATGCAGCATTGACTGTAATATCTTATGAAGTGTTGGAACTTTCTTGTCAGATTTAAGCGTAGATGGTCCATGCAGACTTTAGATCTGGCCATGTTCAATACAAAATGATCTGACCCAAGTGCAGTCGTTACAAAAAACAAAATTTTGTAAAGAGGAATCAAAGATTGCAGCAATCAATCTTTGTGTGCAGAGTCAAGTGACACACACTGGGAGCAAAGAAACATGATCAGGGAGCGTCTCTTTCGAAAGGTGATCCGCTTTAACCATGGCCCTTTAGTGTCCATTGATGTGGTATTCTGCCACATCATCCCATTCTATTAAACTTCTGATTGTATCCTATTCTTTTGTATCACCATTAGCTGGAGAGGACCTCCTGTAATTAGGCAATCAGCACATATGCAAATTCATTGTAAATCTGACATTGATGGATGGACAATCATTCATTTTGGAGCTAATCGGAGCTGATGAATAAGAAAGGGAACACAGTTTACACTTACCAACGTTTGTCACACAAAGGAACCAGCAATATTGTCATGTTTACCTGAACTGGGCGACACACAATGAATCTATTAGATCGCCGACCGCGTGCATCTAGCATTCACACAGAGGCAGACACTTTCTGAGCAACTGTTTGCTTTTCATTAGATACCATGGTGGCACAGTGGTTAGCACTGCTGCTTCACAACTCCAGCGACCTGGGTTTGATTCCCAGCTTGGGTTATTGCCTGTGTAGAGTCTGCACATTCTGCCTGTGTCTGCATGGGTTTCCTCCAGGCGCTCCAATTTTCTCCCACAGTCCAAAGATATGCGGGTTAGGTTGATTGGCCAAGCTAAATTGATCCTTAATGTCCTGGGATGTGTAGTTTAGAGGAATTAGTGGGGTTACGGGGATCAGGCCTCGGTGGGATTATTGTCAGTGTGGTTTTGATGGGCCAAATGGCCTCCTTCTGCACTGTAGCTTTCTATGAAACTTTAACATAAAATCTTCCTTAGACTACTTATGGATAGCCATTGAGAAAATGAAAACTGAGCCAGGAAAAGGGCTAGTCAACAGCTTCAGATCTGATGAGGCTTACAGAAAAAAAAGGGGGGAAACCAGAGCTGTTAATAAAAGAATTCCAATGAAGCAGGGTCCCAAACTGTTGATGTTTTAACTGGGAGTAAACCAAACCAAATGTACTTGACCATTGAAAACATTTCAGCATTGCAAAAGGAAGTAAACAGGGAGAAAATGTAGCCACATTAAAACATTAACAACCAGCCACAGAACACTCGAGTTGAGCTTTGTGAAAGAAATACTTGAGAAGAAGGATACATCATCCGTGGTGTTGCAACTGGTCTCCCGGTGAATTTCCCAACTTGTTGCAACCAGTCCCTGGGGAAGTCCCTTAATTTGTTAATTTCCCAAATTGGACCCCAATTTTGTTATGTCCCCGGGTGAGGAGGAATTAGTTGGCTTGCCTTCTTTATTCAACACTCTGCTCGGTTGGTCGCAGCAGGGTTAATTTAAAAGGAATCCCTTCCCCAGTGGATACCTTCTCCCAATCCAAATATATTTACTTTCTAGAAGGAACCAAATTAACCAGGTCTCCTTGAGCCAACGAAAGAGTAAGTTTATGAGTTTATTTTTAATCATAAGAATATGAAGAAGAACGTAACAGACACATTAACACACTGCTCAGATGGAAAGTTAAAGTCTAGATAAAAGTCAGACATACAAACCTATTTTTGGCTTATCCTTGAATGTAGATGGTGGTATGTTGTGGCTGTTAAGTTAGTTTATTCCAATAGTGCTGACTCTAGCAGGATGGCAGTTTGTTTGGAAACACTGAATTCTGCAAGAAGGCTGAAAAGCTGCCTAATTCCCTTTAGCTTGAAGTTTCTGCTGAGCTTTTTCCTGTGAGATTTTGCAGGACTGACTGACTTCTGGCTCTCGTTCCTGTGTCACACATGCACTGCAACACCCCAGCGCAAGTACACCCAGATGTCAGCTGTTGTTTTTTTTATCATCCCAGTTTCCAGTGTATTCTGAAATGGAACAAACAACATGAATATCCCCTCAGAGTCAGTTTTCTTTGAACTCAGACCATTTCCACAATCTGGGAAATGGATCAGCAGAAGCCGAGATATGGACACCTGCTGAGATAGAGTCATAGAGCAATCCAGCATGGAAACAGGCCCTTCAGCCCAATTGAACCATGTCAACCATGATACCCCCCCCAACCCCACAGCTAGTCCCAATTGCCCATGTTTGTCCATATCCCTCTAATCCTTACCCATCCATGTACTTACCCAAATGCTTTTAAAATGTTCCTATTGTACCCGCCTCAACATCTCTGGCTACTCATTCCATATACACACCACCCTCTGCATGAAGAAGTTACCCCTCATGTTCCTTTTAAATCATTTCCCTCTCACCTTAAACCCATGCCCCTCTAGTTTTCAATTCCCCTGCCTGGGGAAAAAGACTATGTAGGTTCATCCAATCTATGCCTTCATAATTTTATACAGCTCAGTAAGGTCACCCCTCATTCTCCTACATTCCAAGGAGTAAATCCTTAACCTGGCCAACAACTTCCTGTAACTCAAGCCCATTAGTCTTGCCAACATCCTCATGAATCTTGAAATGTCTCTCTTCACCCTCCCTTTTGATGATTCTTTTTGTCTTTCTCACCTTCAGCGTGGAAGATGACCTCGCTATAAAAAGCAGTTTGGTGGGTTTCATTTCAAATTCCAAAATTTCAGTTAAAGATTTTGAAAAATCACTTTCTTCAAATCCATGACAGTGGCTCCGTGAGGAAGTTACAGGTTTTATCTAATTAGAAGAAACACTGCACAAATCTGCAAAGATTATTGGTGGGTTAGAAGTGTGGACAGACTTTAAGAACAAGCAAAGAATGACAAAAAAAAAATGAAGGGAGAAAAAGCTAGTTCAAAATATAAACACTGATAGTAAGAGTTTCTACAAATATTTAACAGGAAAAGTGTAACTAGAATTTCTGAGTGTAGGTACACACATCATGCTGTTAGGGAGGGAGTTCCAGAATTTTGACATAGCGACAGTGAAGGAATGGTGATATGTTTCCAAGTCAGGAAGATGAATGGAACATCCAGATGATGGTATTTCCATATATCTGCTGCCCTTGCCCTTCTAGATGGTAGCAGTTGTGGGTTTGAAAGGTGCTGCCTCAGGAGCCCTGGTGAACTCCTGCAGGGCATCTTGTAGATAGTACACACTGCTGCCACCGTTCCTTGGTGGTGGAGGGAGTGAATGTTTGTGGAATGGTGTCAATGAAGCAGGCTGCTTCATCCTGGATTCTGTTGAACTTCTTGAATCTTGTTGAAGCTGCACTCATCCAGGCAAGAGAAGAATATACTCCTGACTTGTTCCTTGTAGATTGTGGACAGGCCAAGCTTGGGTATTGTCCATGTTTAGTTGCATTTGGACATGGACTATTTCAAAATCTGAGGAGGTTGTGAATTGTGCTGAGCATTGTGCAATCATCAATGAACAGCTCCATCTCTGATCTTAGGATCAAAGAAAGTTAAAGGATGAAATAGCTGAAGATGGTTTGTCCCTGGACATCACCATAACTCCTACAGTGATGTCCTGGGAGCGAGATAATTGACCTCCAACCATCGCAACCATCTTCCATTGTGCTAGATAGGAGTCCAACCAGTGGAGCGTTTGCCTCGTGATTCTTACTGACTCCAGTTTTGCTGAGACTCCTTGATGCCACATTCACTCAAAGGCAGTCATTCTCATCCACCTCTTGAGTTCAGCTGTTTTGTCCAAGTTTGGACTAAGGCTTTAGTTATAGCAGAAGCTGAGTAGCCCTGGTAAAAGCCAAAGTGAGTGTCAGTGAGCAGGTTATTGCTGAGGAAGTGTTGCTTGATAGCACTATCAATGACTCAAGAGCCATTATTCAAGAAGAAGAGGGAGGCAGAACGTAAGAAAAAAGGCCAGTTAGCCTAAAATCTATTATTGGAATTTGTTAGAAACCATTATTAGGGAAGTTACAGCAGTATATTTAGAAAATTATGTTGGGATCAAAGAACAAAGAACAACACAACCCAATTTCAGGCAGAGTGAACTAGTTTTGTGTAATTGAAACCATATTGAGCCAATTCATTAGAGTTCTTTGAGGAAGTAGTCAAAGATGTGCGAGTTAGGTTGATTGGCCATGCTAAAATTGCCCCTTAGTGTCCTGAGATGTGTAGATTAGAGGCTGATCAGTGAATTCAATATCCTGATTTCCCCCCTTCCTGATGTATCACTTGGCCATTTTAGCCCCAAGAGTTATATCTAATTTCTTCTTGGAATCAGACAACATTTCGGCCTCAACTACATTCCACACATTCACCACCCTCTGGTTGAAGACATTTCTCCTCACCTCAGTTCTAAAAGGTTTATCCCTTATCCTCAAACCCATCATTCCGGACCCACCCACCCACCACTGAGAAAATTCTTTCTAATTCTACCCTATCTAAAAAACCCTGACAGAATTGTGTAAGTTTCTAAGACATCCCCTCTCACTCTTCTGAACTCCAGTGAATATAATCCTAATTGACTTAGGTTCTAAGATAAGCTTACTGAAGCCTGTAAGAATCTGAGGGATCTTGATAGGATAGAGAATGTTTCCACTTGTGGGGAATTTGAAAACCAGGGTACACATTTTAAAAACAAAAGCTCTCCTATTTAAGTGAGGGGTAGGATTGTGGTCAGTACCGACTTGGTGGGCTGAATGGCCTCCTTCTGTATTATAGGGATTCTGTGAACTTCTGTGAACTACATCAACGGGGATGAAGTAGAAAAGGTCAAGAGCTTCAGGTTTTTAGGTGTCCAGATCACAAACAACCTATCCTGGTCCCTCAATGTCAACACTATAGCTACGATTCTCACCAACTTTTACAAATGCACCACAGAAAGCATTCTTTCTGGTTGTATAACAGCTTGGTATGGCTCCTGCTCAAGTCTGCAAAGGAACTACAAAACATTGTGAATGTAGTCCAATCCATCGCACAAACCAACCTCCCATCCATTGACTCTGTCTATACTTC
This sequence comes from Carcharhinus amblyrhynchos, assembly GCF_965287045.1. Lineage (NCBI taxonomy): Eukaryota > Metazoa > Chordata > Chondrichthyes > Carcharhiniformes > Carcharhinidae > Carcharhinus > Carcharhinus amblyrhynchos. The sequence goes on along the minus strand of NC_137326.1, from coordinate 118,441,823 downwards.
CCACTGCCTCAGCAAAGCAACAGCATAATTAAGGACCCCACACATCCCGAACATTCTGTCTTCCACCTTCTTCAGTTAGGATAAAGATACAAATGTCTAAGATCACGAACCAACCGACTCAAGAACAGCTTCTGCCTTGCTGCCATCTTTTGAATGGGCCTACTTCGCACTAAGTTGATCTTTCTCTAGTTATGACTGTAACACTACATTCCGCACTCTCTCATTTCTTTCTCTATGAACTGTATGCTTTGTTTGTATAGCATGCAAGAAACATTACTTTTCACTGAATGTTAATACATGTGACAATAATAAATCAAGTCAAAAGGCCAAGATGAGGATTTTATCTTCTCTTAACGGGTCATTGGTTTATGGAATTCTCTTATTCAAGGCTGTGTTAGCTCAACTTTTGGTAGACAGAAAGGTGGAGCGGAGATCAGAATCAGATGAGCCATGATCTTATCAAATGACAGGAAATTCGAAGGGCTGAATGGCCTACTTCTCCTCCCGAGTCCCAGGTTCTTAAGTCCATCTGGAACTAATTGCATAAAATTAACTTGAGGTCAAATAAAGCTAGACTCGATGTGCAACGGTAACAGAACATTAGATTCACACAAAATAAAGCACTTATTTAACATGTACAGACGGCATGGTTCATTTTGTGTAAATGACCAGACCTTGACACATATCATCAATGAACTTCACGGTTAACTTTGAGCTAATGTCAGCAAACATAATGTATTCGAGCTGCAAGCAGTTGAATCTGTGTTTATCCCGCTCAAGGCTGCAGTACCAAAACAAGATAAGCTTTGTAGTGCAAATAACCTTCACCTAGTACACACGAATCATTCAATACACAGAAACCACCCACTCCAATCAAGCAACTTGTTTTTGCTGTTTGTTTCTCATGTTATTGGTAGTAAAGGGACGATTATCCACTTGCCTGAAGCTAATTCATATATTGAATACCCTCCAACATAGATGAAACCTAAAACCAACTTAAATGCTAGCTTTTTAAAGGTAGTGATTTTACTGTAACATGGAGTTTTCGCACAGGCTATTGCAGAAGGAGCAAAGCTGACTTGATCTGGGCCTGGGGCAACTCGCAGAAGAGCAGGGATAATCACCCCCTAAGATCTCAATACCTCACAGCTATAAAACAGACCAAAGTGACAATAAACCTCATTACCAGCCAATGCTGCATTTAGATTTTGGCAGCAAGCATTAGCGATCAGGATCCAGAACAAACCACCTAAAAACTCAACAAGTGCGCCTGATTACAGCATTCCTGTTCTAAAGGCTTCTTGCCATGAAGAAACTGAGTGAGATAGCCTCCTACTGAGACAGGGCACAGATGTATTACTGTACCCTCTGCTGACTTTAGTTTAATTTCATTGACACAGCTATTGGCAGCGACAACAAACAAAGCCAAGCAGCAGTGGAAACATCGACAAGGAGAAGTTTCCAACCCAAGCATTCACAATTTATTAACAGTCCATAGCTTTAACCTCGCAGCCGCTAAGGCACAGCGCTCACTTTATAGGGTCTCAAGTGAATCCCCAGCTCATACTCAGCACCTGCGTACAATTAAATACAAATAATGTACAATTAACAGCAGTGATTACACATAATAGTGTTTAGACCTTGCAATACCCAGTAGACAAATGTACGAGTTACCCACAATATATCATTTGTTCTCTTCATAGACAAGGCTCATCAGTCAACCTAGCATCAACAGTGACCACCCAGACTGGAAACATACTCAAACCTATGTGCCAAAGATCATCAAATACCCCTTTGTTGGGAAAGGCCTACATCAGATAGCAGCACCAGTGATGGTCAATAAGTCACTGAGTTTTACAGCACAGAAAGAGGCCTTCTGCCCGTCATGTTTGCGTCAGCCATCAAGTACCTATCTATTTTAATCCCATTTCCAATTTCTTCAACGTTGTGAAGGTTCCCACATCTACCATCCTTTCAGACAGTGAGTTCTGGATTCCCACCATCTTCTGGGTGAAAAAGGTTTTCCTCAAATCCCCTTCAAATCTCCTGCCCATTACTTTAAATCTATGCCCCCTGGCTATTGACCCTTCTATTAAGGAGAAAATTTTCTTCCTATCTATGGCCTTCACAATTTTGTACATCACAATCAGGTCCTCCCTCAGCCTTTTCTGCTCTAAGGAAAACAGCCCCAGCCTGACCAGACTCTTGTCACTGTTGAAACACTATGGTAGCTGACAAATGGCTAGCACAGTTTTGGTGGAGCTGTAGTGTCTGTGCATGGCTTTCTCCTTGGTTGCATAGCATAAAGCTTACGGTGAGTCTATTTTCACATGCAGCACAACACACCTAACAGATCTGTATTGAAGAGTTATCTTTCTCTTTTCACATCTTGTGAAAATACTGGCCAATAGTTTTCATTAGACATTTTGTTCTGATTTTGCAAGCACAGATTGGTTGAGTACAGTGAGTACTCTGCCTATTGCAAACAGTCCCTTTGAAATCTGATGTGGCCCATAGTCACACCATCTAAGAAGGAGGACAATGAAGGAGATGAGGAGCAAGAGAAGGAGATCCCCGTCCAAGCTTCTGGCTCTGACAAGAGGAAGAGGGCAGCATGGCAGATGAGCTAAAGCCCATGTAGCCATGGCTGATTCACATAATACAAGTTTAATATGGAAGGCAATCTTCGTCAGGGAAATGTTCACTCTCAATATGAGACAATACCAACAACACATATTGAAAGACAAGGCCATCAACATGACTGAATCCGTGATCACCGTGGCTTCAAGAGAATGCACAAATATACCTTCCAAAATCCTTTGCAACTGGACCCTGCAAATGTGTCTGCCAATGAACCAGCAAAAATGCTGCCAGGTGCCTATTCAAACCATGTCCACAATGCTGAGAATGCCATTAGGAAGCAGAAGTTTACACCCTCTGATTGTATGCACTAACAGCATTTAGCTGATGTACATTGTGCAGAGTGAGGCTACAATGGTGTTAGAACAACTCCTTTAATTACCTTCACATTATACATTTGCCATCAACATCCAGCTTCAGGAGTATGTGACAGCTAAAACGCACAATGCTACCCGACTTCTCAGCTCCCTTAGAAATTGCAGCCTCTACCATCCAAAAGAAAAAGGCTTCCAATGTGCTGGGGCGACCACACGAGCAAGCTTACCTGGAGCATACATCCTGGCATGCAGAGCATCCACTTAGTTGACTGTGTAACACTACACATGTGGATAACTGCCTATGACACATAACTCATTCTTGAAGTTCTAGGAAACTGTGTAAACCTTTGTACCCGACCATTGGCCCTCCCTTACAGTCAATCATTGATGCACAAGGAACACTGCAAGGAACATCTCAATCTGCAACACCTGCTCACCTTATCTGAAGGTCTGGAGAAGGAAGCAGCCTTCTGCTCTCAGGCATATATGGTTACATCATTGCTCTGATAGCATCAATGTGATAGAGACTCAGTATACACTCTTCAGTGCATGGCCCGCCTTCATTTTGTTATGATTTGCATCGAAGGCTTTAGAGTATGAAGCATCCCAAGACATTACTCAATATCACGACAGGTATTTCAGAAGTGCATAATTTTGGAATGTACAAAGTGGTAGTGTTACCACGGACACATTAGTGATCGAATTGAGACAGCAACTTGCGCTCCTTACTGAACCTACCCTACCACACCCATGGTGCCCCGGGGGAGGTGGAAGTAGGTTGCTCACCTCTCATTCTATCTGAGATTGAAGAGCATAGTTGCTGGGCGCATAGTGAAAGGTCTGGTGAGGGAAGCAACTACCAACTACAGCCCCTTTCCATGCTGACATTTTATGCTAGCAGCAATAAAATGTGCTCCATACAACCAGAAATATGAATATTTAAAATCTGACATGCGACATCATGCAGTGAGAGAATGCAAATTTAGTCTCCGAATCTCCAGTTTCTGTTGCAAACTTGTGAGTGAGAATGAGCCAAAAAGTTACCACTGCTGCAGTGGGAGGACGGCACGGTGGCGCAGTGGTTAGTGCCAGGAGCCCAGGTTCAATTCCAGCCTTGGTCAATGTCTGTGCGCAGTCTGCACATCCTCCCCGTGTCTATGTGGGTTTCCTCTGGGTGCTCCGGTTTCCTCCCACAGTCTGAAAAACATGCTGGTTAGATGCAATGGCCATACTAAATTCTCATTCTTTGTACCCCAAACAGATGCTGGAGTGCAGTGACTCAGGGATTTTCACAGTAACTTCATTGCAGTGTTAATGTAAGTCTACCTGTGCTTAATAAATAAATGATAAATTTTAACTCGTGACTAGCTTTAGAACATGACTAAGGGACTCTGAAAAGATCTTTAACAACCCATCTGCTTTAAGTGGTCTGTTGAAGTGATACCAATGATTGAAAAGAGTGGTGGGGGGGAGAACCAAGAATGAAATATGTAGCAACTAATCATAGGATTTTTTTTTATTTAACAAATAGTATCACATACATGTAAAAATACTGAAGAACAAAGCATATTTTTTCCACTGTGGAATGGAATTAAACATATATATATATTACATTAAAAAATAAACAGCAGTTCTGCAGTACCTTTTACCCTGTAACAATCACATAATGTGCACACATGAAAAATAATTACATTAGACTAATATTTATAAAACCTACAAAATAGATTGATTAAGTTTGTGCAATTCCATTTAGTGTCCTTGTGTTAAGAGTAGCCGTTGGTGACACTAGGTAATGAAAAAGAAGCAGGAAGCACGAGGAAAATGGCACAAAGTGTTGGAAGCAGACCTTTCTGGCAATGCACTGGTGAGCCAATTAACGTTTATATAACCAGTCAGCTACCGGAGTAGGTAAGTGGGCCAAGATGTGCAATCGAATCCACCAATAGGCATTCATTGGTTCGTAACGGCTGTATGGATATCTGGAAGTTAGTGCATCAGAGATGGCGTCAAAAATAAGAGATGTGTCTTTTGAACTGCTGCTGCAGAAAGATTTCATGATCATTGTCTGTCGATCAAAGTAAGCCTTCCCGTAATCCTCGTGTACGATATCAGCAGCTTCATTCCACATTCTATCAGCGATGCTTTCAATACGATCGCGGTTGAGGATTCCTGTGGCAGCTATGTAGTTCCCCAGCTCAATAATGCTGACTTTAACACCCCAACGCCGCTGTTCATAGCGCAGGCAATCTGAGAAGGCCTCCAGTCCATAATTTGAAATGCAGTAGGCAGAGTGGCTCGCTAGGCCCATGCGTCCAAGCATGCTGGCAACATTAACAACACGACCTGCAAACATTGTAAACAGCAAAAAAAGACGATTGTTAATTCAAATGAATAAATAGAGATCAACTAAATCCTTTCTTAGGATAGATCTGGTCACATGGATGGTTTTAAGCCTTCAGTACAGGATCATAGAATCCCTACAGTGCAAAAGGAGGCCATTCAGCCCTTTGGGCCAGCACCAAATCTCTGAAAGAGCATCTTACCTGGGCTCACCCCCCCCCCCATCCCTGTAACCCCACACATTTACCATGGCTAACCCACTTAATCTAGGCATTTCTTTGGACACCGAGGGGCAATTTAACATGGCCAATCCACCTAACATGCTCTCTTTGGACTGTGGGAGGAAACTGGAGCACCCAGAGGAAACCCACGCAGACACAAGGAGAATCCTTCCCAGTCGCTCAAAGCCAGAATAAAACCCAGATCCCTGACGCTGTGAGGCAGCAATGCTAACCACATGCTGCCCCACTGTGCTGCCCCTAAATCCTAAATTTCACACTGAATGCATCCATTTCATTCACAGAATTTTGCAAGATTGCAAAACATGACTGATAAAGGAAGCATGTAGAAATTATATTTTGAAACTCTTATTTTGTCACATTCTCTGAGTTATTTTAGTTAGTTACTGATCTGTCCATCCATGATATCCTAAGACCACTTGTCATTTTATTGTTTTTTTAATGGCACATCAATTCCATACCTTTGAATTTTCTTCTTTGAAAACATCTCACGTCTCTGTTCAGTCCTGCGCGCCAATGTTGCCTTTCACATTAGTTCATTCCTTATCTTTCCGAAATCTGCTCTAATTCAACTGGATGCTCCAGTTTTGGTACAGTTTTCACCTTCTCATTAGCTCTCATCTCTTGTCATATTGTAGACTCCACTCCCAAAGTGTTCACCAACATTTAACTCACCTACATGATCCACTTCATTGCTCTTTACCAGATTTAGCTATGCCTCCAACCACTAGGCCTGTTGACATATGCCTAGAATTCCCCAAATTCATTTGCCCCACCCCCCCCCCCGCCTCCATCACTGCCAATGTGAACCGAGAATTTGACGCTCAGCTAAACCTCCATTCACTGCAGCGGGTCTGGAGAACCCCAGCCGTGGGCAAGGGCAGAGAATTTCAGCTATGTAGCTGAAGGATGTCTGCCTACGTGTAGTCTAGAAATCCTCCGTTCACTTCCTCTCTGCTCCAGTCATTAAACTGAACTTTCATATCCTCACGAGCGGCATGGTGGCACAGTGGTTAGCACTGCTGCCTCACAGCACCAGGGATCCAGGTTCAATTCCTGGCTTGGGTTACTGTCTGTGCAGAGTCCGCATGTACTCTGTGTCTACGTAGGTGCTCTGGTTTGCTCCCGCAGTCCGAAAGACTGGTCCAGTGCATTGGCCATGCTAAATTCTTCTTCAGAGTATGCAAACAGACACCGGAGTGTGGTAACGAGGGGATTTTTACAGTATTTCACTGCAATGTTAACGTAAGCCTATTTGTGGCACTAATAAATAAACTTTACTAAAGTATAATAATGTTGTTTTCCCTACGAATCTCTCTTAGCCTAAATTTCTTCTTCTGTTTTTTTCTCACAGTTTGGAAGTCACTAATACACGTCATTAATATAACATCCTTTTTTGTACTGAGCCATCTTGAGAGTCCAAATCAACTCTCTCTGTAATATGTATTTCCTCTTTCAATATTGCCATTCAGGATTCTTTATTATTTTTCTGTCTCTCCTTATTACACCTCAATGGGCCACTGCCACTCCATATTGACTGCCCTACATTCTTAAGCACCTGTCTGGCGAGATGGCAAATGGAGTTTAATCCAGACAAATGTGAGGTAATGCATTTTGGAAGGTCTAATACAGATAGGAAATATACAGTAAATGGCAGAACCCTTAAGAATATTGATAGGCAAAGGGATCTGGGTGTACAGGTACACAGGTCACTGAAAGTGGCAATGCAGGTGGAGAAGGTAGTCAGGAAGGCATACAGCCTGCTTGTCTTCATCGGCCGGGGCATTAAGTTTAAAAACTGGCAAGTCATGTTTCAGCTTTGTAGAACCTTAATTAGGCCGCACTTGGAATACAGTGTTCAATCCTGGTCGCCACAATACCAGAAGGAGGTGGGGACTTTGGAGAGGGTACAGAAAAGATTTACCAGGATGTTGCTTGGTATGGAGGGCATCAGCTATGAGGAGAGGTTGGAGAAACTTGGTTTGTTCTCACTGGAACGACAGAGGTTGAGGGGCAACCTGATAGAAGTCTACAAGATTATGAGAGGCATGGACAGCGTGGGTAGTCAGAAGCTTCTTCCCAGGGTGGAGGAGTCAATTCCTGGGGGGCATAGGTTTACGGTGTGAGGGCCAAGGTTTAAAGGAGATGTATGAGGCAAGTTTTTTACACAGAGGGTGGTGGGTGCCTGGAGCTGTCTGCCAGGGAATATAGTAGAAGAGATATGATAGTGACTTTTAAGAGGCTTCTTGGCAAATATGCGAATAGAATGGGAATGGAGGGATATGGGCTCCGGAAGGGTAGGGGGTTTTAGTTCAGTCAGGCACATGATCGATGCAGTCTTGGAGAGCCACAGGGCCTATTTCTGTGCTGTAATTTTCTTTGCTCTTTGTTTGTTGAATAGTCTCCTGAACAGTACAGAGAGGTTCAGAGGACAGTAGCTGCTCCACTAAAGCACCTTCAAAAAGGTAATTACTTCAAAATCCCTTAACAGCAACGTGCCTGTTACTAAAGCATAGTACTTATTTCATAAACTGTAGAAGTCCAGTCATACTTTTCAACAGATATGTGGACTATGCTGATCTGGACTGGTATAAACATTTTAACCAAAGCAAGATTACCTCAACATTCACTTTTTTAACTGACAAGTAAACACTGCTGCAGGCTTTCACATGGTATATAGAAATATCAATCTGTACAATTAATTAAATGATAGCTCAAAAACTAGAAAGACACATGACACACAACATACACAGTAAAGTAGTGGGGATTTAATAAGCAAATTTTCTTACACAGTAGTCTCTCGCCGAAATGATCAGAGAGCTGGAACCCAGTTTTACTCACCCGTTGCTCGCCGGATGAGCGGGAGGAAGGCTTTAGTTACTCGGATGGCTGCCCACAAGTTGACATCTGCAACTTCCTTGTAATGTTCCACACTTGTGAACTCCACTTCTCCGAAAGTTGATATGCCAGCATTATTCACCACACCCCAGAGACCTGAGTAAAGCACACAAGGGTATTTGATCACTACCAGCTGTTCATGCATCACAATTATCACCCTCAGTATCTCATACAAAGGAAAATTTATGAAAGGAACATTTTTATAGCCTGCTGAAGCTGGCCTGCCATTCTAAACCGCTCTCAATTATCTTGGGGAAACAAATTGGCTTTTCACTATTTTTGATCAAATATAATTATCATCTTTGTTTGCTGTTTGAATTCTCACACTGTATAACTATTACCGCATACGGAACAGTATCTTGTATTGCACTCCCTTTGTTCAATTTTCACTTTACTGACTAACAAAGAGAACTTCCTCAGCATCATAAGAGGAAGGTGGTGGTAAAAGATAGACATGAAAAAGTACGAGCTGACGTTGGAGTTGGGGGCACAGAAGTGCTGGTTAATGGGGGACTCCACTCACATCTTCCTCCCTATTCAGTCAATCGTATTTCCATCCCACCTAACACATAAGGTAAAGTCGCCATAGTCCCATAGGCTGCTCTCCCCCTCATAGGATCATAGAATGCTTACAGAGCAGAAGAAGGCCATTCAGCCCATCCAGTCTGCACCAACCACAATCTCACCCAGGCCCTATTCCCATAAACCCATGTATTTATCCTAGCCAGTCCCCCTGATACTAAGGGACAATTTAGCGGGGTCAATCAACCTAACCTGCACATCTTTGGACAGTGGGAGGAAACCAGAGCACTCAGAGGGAGCCCACGCAGACACGGGGAGAACATGCAAACTCCACACAGACAGTGATCAGGGCCAGGAATCGAATCTGAGTCCCTGATACTGTGAGGCAACGGCGCTAACCAATGAGCCACCATGCTGCCCCTTAACCTGATGATCATCACTACATCACAGACGAAGAATAAGATTGAGCAGGCAGGGTCTTCATGAATAACCTCAGCTGATATTGGATTTGGACCTGCGCTGTTGGCACCACACCATGCCACAAACCAGCCCTCCAGCCAACTGAGCCCCCAAAACACATACAACCAAATAGTCAAACATTACAAAGAAGCTATTCAATTGTACCAGAAAATGAAAATAAAATGGAAAATGTGTCTGCAATCCCATTTCACTTTAAAACAGACAGTACTGAAACAGGTTTAATCCACCAATTTATCCCTCCCACCTCTCAAGCACAACTGAGCCATCGCTTCTGAAAGGAGGTCCAAATTGTTTAGGCCAATCAAACAATAGTCGATTGTCACTAGCATCTGTTTTTCAGGCTTTCACCAGCTGGCCTAAGCATTCCACAGCTGACACTCCTGAAGCTCTATTCCTGCTACTGTCAATAGGTTTATTTCCACAATGGGCTGGATCTTACCAGCCCAGTGAAGATGGAGTTAAAGGCAGAGGAGGGGAGGCCAAGAGATTACATAAGAACATAAGAACTAGGAGCAGGAGTAGGCCACCTGGCCCCTCGAGCCTGCTTCGCCATTCAATAAGATCATGGCTGATCTTTTCGTGGACTCAGCTCCACTTACTCACTCGCTCACCACAACCCTTAATTCATTTACTGTTCAAAAATTTATCTATCATTGCCTTAAAAACATCCAATGAGGTAGCCTCAACTGCTTCACAGAGCAGGGAATTCCACAGATTCACAACCCTTTGTGTGAAGAAGTTCCTCCTCAACTCAGTCCTAAATCTGCTCCCCCTTATTTTGAGGCCATGCCCCCTAGTTCTAGTTTCATCTGCCAGTGGAAACAACTTCCCTGCTTCTATCTTATCTTTTCCCTTCATAATCTTATAAGATCTCCCCTCATTCTTCTGAATTCCAATGAGTATAGCTCCAGTATACTCAGTCTCTCCTCATAAGCCAACACTCTCAACTCCACAGTCAACCTAGTGAATCTCCTCTATACCCCCTCCAGTGCTAGTATATCCTTTCTCAAGTAAGGAGACCAAAACTGTACACAGTACTTCGTGCGATCGCACCAGCACCTTATACAGCTGCAATATAACCTCGCTGTTTTTAAACTTCATCCCTCTAGCAATGAAGGACAAAATTCCATTTGCCTTCTTAATTACTTACAGATTAGAGGGAAGCCAGATCAGAACAGCTCCCTGACATATTCCCCCTGGCAGAGAACAGGCTGGTAACAGGACCCCTCCCTGCAGGTGAGCAGCCTTTTATGTTTGTTAACACCCCACTTAGGGATGAATTAGCAGCATCGAAGGAACTTGAGCAGCCTTCCTGCTATGCAGCCTCCCCATTGGCAAACTGATTGGAAATGGGCCATTGGAGCAAGAGGCCCCATGCCCCAATTGTGGCACATGGTTTTACAGCCACAGAACGGGTTCCCCTCCATCCTGACTGACAATGGATGCCTTCAGCGCAGCCCTTGTCTGGTGATCAGCAACAGCACTTCTATATTGAGATGCCCTCATGGCTCCTGATCTCCATCCACATGTCCACCCCTTCCAATGGGGCTACCAGCCTGACACTGCTGTGGACAAACTGAATGGGCCAGCAGCATTGGGAGCTTACTTGCAGGTCAGTCAGGGGGCCACCTGCTACAGGATCGCAATAGCAGTCTCGCTGCTGGCAACTGCAGGCTAAGAATGCCTATTTGGCCGCAACATTGGATTCTGGTAGCCTGCAAGAAAATCCAATTCAATGATTGATTGGGGCATGTGGGAATCTAGCAGCTTGCTGTAGACTTGCCCTCACTCTGTTCAGTGTCCAGAAGCATCAATGGCTAACTGCAGACATCAAGAGAATCTATGTCCAGAAATGGCTTAAGATTTCAAGGTCAATTACTGGTTACCATCCTCCTGTACACCAATAGATTTTTGTAGACTCAAGAAATCCAGTGGTGAAGTATATAACTGGAGCCAATCTCCACACACTTCCATAAGTATTTATTTACACAGTTACTGATTATAAGCAAGCACTTCCTAGCCCAAGAATCACGGGAGCAGTTTGTGTGTATTTATAGGGACACAAGCGACTCCTCCTTTAATACCTACCATGCATACAATTCAATTAAAATAACACACTATTAATAGATTTCTATCACCAGGGGTTTTGCAGTTGACTAAAAATAGTTCTAGAAGTTAATTGCAAAGGTCTTTCTTGACTATAAATAAACAGCAGACTGTGCAGAAACCTGCAAAAGGGAAAAATTTAATCTTTACAAACTTAAACTTATAAGCAACTGATACTAAACTCCTTTAGCGCGTCTTTTTAATACTTCGCAGCCAAATGATAAACTCCAGCTCAATATAGTTTATGAGCTGGAATATTAACTGTGTTAGCCAGATGACCAGTTCAGCTCATAGGGTGCGTTGGCATTACTAAGGCTTATTTATTTGTGTTTCATTGTGCTCCACTGAAAAAGAAATCACGCAAAGAAAATGGTAATTACAGAACAAATGAGCTGAGATCAGTTACAATGGAGCACAATGGAACAGCTTCTTTACATGGAAACATGAGAGTTGCTGGACAAACAACTTTCTACCATCCTGGCAGCTGGATGATACATTAAAGTTTTATTTATTTGTGTCACAAGTAAGTTTACATTAACATTGCAACAAAGTTACAGTGAAAAACCCTTTGTCGCCACACTCCAGCACCCGTTCGGGTACACTAAGGGAAAATATATCATAGCCAATGCACCTAACCAGCACATCTTTTGGACTGTGGGAGGAAACCGGAGTACCCAGAGGAAACCTACACAGACACAGGGAGAACGTACAGACTCTGCACAGACAGTGACCCAAGCCAGGAATCGAACCCGGGGAACCCTGGCACTATGAGGCACTGGGCCACCATGTTGGCCATACAAAAACAATAATGGAGTGTTTAATTAATAAAAATCAATTTCTTCCAAGCTGTCCTCAACAGACTCAGATACAAGGTAAAGAAGATCTCAGTGGTGATAACCTTTGGGAACCATGAGTCCAAAGTCACCTTCCAAACATTCAACGCTATTCACTTGCCAACTTACTCACATACTACATCCCAAAATGTTATCCAATTTTCAGCTGAATTAATCAATATTAATCACTCATTGAAATATTGCTTCCACGGATTTATTTTAAATTTCACTTTATCTTCTAATACCTGCAATATTTCACTCTATCTCCTGACACCATGAACAGTTGCGTATGTGCACGCAGCTCACACTGCATCCACTGTCACATACACACTTTCTCCCACTGCTGAGGAGATTGTGTGCATCTCTCAGCTGGTGCTGGTACTAGCGTGCACCTGGATATCTTGTCCACCATTGGCCTGCTTCCTCTGCCCCACTTCCAAACTCTTGCTGAACCTCTCGCTTGAGCCCTTACCCCCAAACAAAAGCAAAAATCAGGGTTTCAGCAACTGGTGAGCTAAGATGGGAGAAGTCAAGTGACATTAAGGAGGTGGATAGAGGTGGTCTTTGCGATGGTGTGAATCTGTGCTCAGAAGTTTATCTTGGGGGCAAATATGGCACAAAGGTTGCAAGGTTACATGGATCCGCTTAGTCTATTTCTGAGCATAACGCACCATATTTTACAATTAAGGTATTGAAGATACCTTATTTACAGTCCTTCCATGTGAAGGTGAAAGCTGTGTCTGGTGAGGCTGAAGCTGAATAACAAAATTATCGCCTTGTGGTGTCCATCAAGCAGTCCAGTTCCAATGTAAGTGTAACACATTCTTGGTTGAAGTCAGAATAAGACATACACATAGCTAAAACCTGACTGGAAACAGTGCCATGTTATGGACTGCAATTTTTGTGATGTGACAGGAGTTAAAACAGTTCATCCCACAGCCATACAGCAGTCTGCAGTCGACTAATGAGGTCTGAGTGAGACTCGCAGCGCTCACTGAGACACAGGTCCTGCCCTGTGGAGCTGCCAGCCACACTGATTCACCATCAGTTCCAGCAGTTCTGGCAGCACCAGGAAGAGACCTGTGACAATTGCCAGGACTGCAGAAGGAAAAGAAGATCAAAGCCCATACATCCAACAGCTGGAAAATCCAGAGTTTTAGGCAGGGAGGATTTGGGTAGGTTGGGTAGAGGGTCAGGTGGTGGGAGGTTTAAGGGAAAGTGTGGGTCGGAATGAGGGGAGGGGATTTGACAGATTTGACCTGTAAACAGCCATTGAATTGTGTCCCCCTTCCCTCTGTTTAAGATTTTTTTTTATTGAATTCAAATTCCATCATCTGTGGGATTCAAACCCAGATCCCCAGAACATAAGCTGAATTTCTGGATTAATAATCTAGTGACAATACCACTCGGCCATCGCCTCCCCGCCTACATGAATTGAATTTGGGCAACACAAAACCAGTTCTAAGTGTGTGTGAGTCTGTAACATAAAACTGCTAAAACCTTTGCATAAACTGAGTGTCCAATGCAGCCGGGGGAGAATTCCTGCATTGAAAAATGGAAATGTCAGACTAGTATAAAAAAAGTATTCCACTGGGACTGATGGAAGACTGTTATTTTTCAGGGAGTGCCAGTGCATTTGATGACACCTTGGTGATGCTCAGAAAATAACTGTTGAGGTAAACGCTTACACAAGGAAAAGGTTAGTTGCATGGATCACTCTGATGATGCTCTGCACTATCAGGCCGCTCATATGATTTTCTTCTGGTGCTCTGTAAAAGCTCATGAATGGAGTCCATCCAGTTGTCACAGGGTACATCATGTTCTGGTAATGAGAAAAGAGAAACCCAAAAATACCTCGACAAAAGACCCACAAGTCTTCAGAGAAGACCAATTTCACCTATAGTTATGTCTCAGATCTAGTTAAATCAGAGAGGGCAAAAAACACAAAAGCCAGGTTATTTCAAATGGCCAGTGTCCCTTCCCACCAGCCAAAGTGAATAGTGTTGGTTAGATGAGCTTTAGATTGGTTTCACAGGTCGGCGCAACTTTGAGGGCCGAAGGGCCTGTACTGTCCTGTAATGTTCTAAAGGGTTGGCTGTAAACACCTCCCCAACTCTACCTGCCCCGCAGCCATTTCATGTTCAAATGAACATCAATTGGCTGCAGGCAGTGGAGAGGGGGGGAGAGCAGGATTCCGCCCCCTCATTCTGAAGGAGAACCCCCACCTTACAGAGCCCCCACCACCCAATCTGATTGGCTGGCAACTCCCTAGTCTCTGCTGTAACAGGAGCTGCAGTGGACAGAAGAGGAAGTACAGGAAGCTGACAGAGCTCAAGTCCCAGAACTGGACAGCAAGGTAAGGTTTCAGGGTCCCAGGATGGAGAGAGTAGAGAAGTCCTGAGAGAATGGAAAGTGGGCATTGGGGGAAGAGACCAGTGGTGGGGTGGCAGGTGGGAATGGCCACTAGAGCTTAACGGTGGGGTATCCAAAGTTAGAATGGACCAGCTGATGGAGCCACCCCTTCCCACCCAAAGCCTAAGACCAATCATTTCTGGGCTTCTCCTATGCCCAGTAATCCTCCCACCAGCCTAAAATTGAAGCTAGGCAGGATACAGCTGTAAATGGCCAATAACAGGCCACAAGGGCCTCAAGTGGGCCAAGGGCAGTCTACCTATCCTGAGGCCTCATCCACTGCAACATAAAACTGCTGTGAGGTCAGGGCGGGCAGGAACTCAAGAGATTGTGAAATAGAAAGAGGGTTCTTTCTATTTCACATCCAGCCCCTCTGCTAAAAACCTACCAGTGGGGGAGGAATGTGAAATGCAGGCCATAAGGAAAAAGGCACACTCCTCTCACTACAACATCCAACCTCATTGACTAGACCACATCAGCATAGGAGTACCTCACTTACTCACTAATATTAAAACATCTTTCTTCTCAAAGGTTAAACATTCAACTCCATTTGCTAAAATTGTGCTGCTTGTACAACTACATTCTATATGAAATGGAACCCATATCATACCTTTCTCAGGTTCTTTCAAGTGGCTCTTTACAAACTTCACGGCCTCTCGCACCTCCTCATCTATGCATACGTTCATTTGAAGAACTTTCATACGTTCACACTTCATCTTCTCAAGTGTTTGCGCACCTTCTCCATTCTTATCCTTCCAAAGAAAAATACAATTACTGCAATTTTTCAACAACTAAATGAAGCAAAAACAAACTCTCTCGCTCTAAACTACTTGGTGAGCAAATGCACTAACTGGTGTCACAGTAAACAACACTGCAAGAATGTTCAATTGTGGATCTATGCTGAATTAACAGATTTTGACCAGCATGGCATTGGAATAGAACAATTGATCACCCAGGTCCCCAAGCTACTGATAGCGGAGAACAAGATGTTCAGCTGGGATTCTCAGTGGATGTGCTCTGTGGTCACTGACTCCACTATAATGTACACAGGTGTAAATGTTGAATGAAAGTTGACTATGGTTGCTTATCCAACAGTGTTCACAATAGTTATGTTCACAACTGTGTTCACAATCTAATCGCCTGCTGAAACTCATTGTTTAAGCTCACATGTGAGGAATGATCATTTGTGCACTGTACCATAGGGATATCCATGAAGATAGGTTTCTCCAAAGACACCCAGAGGAAAAGTAGGAAATTTGACAAAAGAAATTACAAAATGAAGTGTAAATTTGGAAAGTTGTAGGCACTTTTTAAAAAGCATCAAAACCTGTCTAATATATTGGCCCAGATTCTGTGCTGAGAAATACTGTCATTGTTCTTGTCAGTAAATTGGACAGCAACTTCTGGAGTCTCCAACTGTGCAGTAAAATGTAGAAATCCAAAGGCTGCAGCCTCTGAGTTACTCTGCTCCTTCACAGGCTGCATTACAACAGAACCTCACCAACAGAGTTGGTATTGAAGGCATGAAGTTACTTACTGCTTACCCACTAAGCATGGCAGACCAATGTTAGCGCTGGTGCATTCAGGTGTAGGGCTTTTTTAAATTCATTCATGGGATGTGGACATCACTGGCAAGGTCAGCATTTATTACCCACTCATGGTGGCGAGCTGCCTTCTTGTACCGCTACAGTCATGTGGGGTAGATGCACCAACAGTGTTGTTCGGACGAGTGTTTCTTGATTTTGACCCAACAAAGATGATAAAAGTGCAATGCATCTCCAAGACAAGATGCCTTGTGAGTTGGAGGATAAAGTGCAGCTGTTTCCATATGCCTACAGTCCTTGTCCTTCTAGATGGCAAAGGTTGGAGGTGTTGAAGGTGCTGTCAAATAATCCTTGGTATTTGTTGCAATGCATCATTTTAGATGGTGGACACTACAGCTAAAGTGCACAATGGTAGAGGGAGTAAATATTTAAACTGATGGATAGAACAATTTTCTAATGGTGTGATCGGAAATAACCATTGCTAAGCAACCTCTCTAGCCCTGAAAATTTATTGCAAACATAGAAACTCATTCTTTCAGAATTTAATTCATGTTGGAGCAAGGAAATATAAATATATATATATATTCCTTTTTTCTCTTTATTTTGCTTTCTATTCATGGTGTTCGAGGTTTAGTCTTGGAATCTCAGTGAGGATTCCACAATCCGAGTGGTTGAAGACCCTTCAGTAGGGTGATCCAGATGGCAGATAATAGCAAATCACCACTCAAAAACCTGCAAAGATTATCTGGGCAGCTATCAGTATAGATAGCAAGCACCATACATTGCTGTTGACTGCAAAATAGGGAAATCAAATACTTGAGGTATCTTTTGAGTTTGCTACAACTGGTAACTGTTCAGTTACTCTTGCAACACCCTCCAACACAAGTTTCAACAGAGTAAGATGGTACAATCTCAAGTTGCGTCCACAATAACTATTTCCTTTTACGGCAGAAGTATTGCATTCCCTACTGTACAGTATTTACTGGAAGCCTTTAAGCTCCCTGTTCATTCATTGCAATCTCTCACATAATGGAAAATAAATAATTCATTCTCCCCTTCCAGATCACTGTGAACAATTTTGGTCCCCTTAACTCAGGAAAGATGTATTGGCATTGAAGGCACTCTCAGCAGGTTGATCCTGGGTATGGAGGGATTTTCTATGAACAGAGGTTAAATAGGTTGGGCCTGTACTCACTGGAGAATGAGAGACGATCTTGCTATCTCATACAGGATTCTCAGGGGGCTTCACAGAATAGATGCTGAGAGAATGTTTCCCCTTGTGGGAGAGTCTAGGACCAGAGGGCAGAATCTCAAATCACCCATTTAAGACAGAGATGAGGAGGAATTTCTTCTCTCAGAGGGTAGTGAATCTGTAGAATTCTTTGCTGGAGAGGGCTGTAAAGGCTGGGTCGTTAAGTATGTTCAGG
Source organism: Carcharhinus amblyrhynchos (assembly GCF_965287045.1). Lineage (NCBI taxonomy): Eukaryota > Metazoa > Chordata > Chondrichthyes > Carcharhiniformes > Carcharhinidae > Carcharhinus > Carcharhinus amblyrhynchos. Next base: position 118,424,065 of record NC_137326.1, on the reverse strand, counting down.
ATTGAGAGAAACAGATTTTTAATCAGTAAGGGAATCAAAGGTGATGATAAGGCAGAGAAGTGGAGTTGAGGAGTATATCAGTTTCATCATGATCTCATTGAATAGTGGAGCAGACTTGTAGGGCTGAATGGCCTATTTCTGCTCCTATGTTTTATGATTTCCTCATAGGCCAGTTGCTGGAAATGAATAACTTTCAGTGTTGTCATATAGGGACTGCCATTTAAAATTCATCTTGTACAAAATCAGTTCCCTTTTTTCTCACAAGTACATCTTTTGGGGTAGAACCAAAGATTCATGAATTGATTCCAGCACAGAAAGAGGCCATTCAGCTCATTATGTCTGTACTGGCCATCTGTGCGAGCAATTCACTTAGTGACACTCCCCCACCATTTCCACATAGCCCTGCAACTTTTCAGTTAACGTAGTATCCCACCCTTCAAATTTCATTCTCAGTGTTGTTGTCCTATAAATATATTTGCAATCTCGACATTATGATTTTCCCACTCTTGCACTTACATGAAAAACAGATAAAAGTATTAATATAGCTAGAAACTTGAACAAATAATTTTCGGGAAGCAATAAACAGATAATTTGATATGGAAAGAATAGCATGCTGGACAAAGACAAGGTGGGCTTTCATTCCTGCCACTGCTGCCAGTGAGAATGGAGAATTTGACACTCAGCCCTAACTCCATTTACTGCAGCGGCACTGGAGATCCCAGCCACGAAAAAGTCAGAGGTTTCCAACAATGACTTTGGAGTAATAATTCTCAAAGCTCTTCACCACATGATATTTTCTTCATGTCATTTCTAAGCCTGATGTACCCTTACTGATGGAGATTGATTAATACAATTAACCAACAGCTCCATTATTGTGGTATCAATAATGGTACCATTATTGGTAGAAAATGAATTTAACGGATCCTGGTATTTCTTTCATCTCGGAATTCCTTTGTCCCAATGTTATTTTCTTCCACTGTCCTTCTATTAAATTGCCCAAGTTTCAAATTTATAGATAAATGCCTGGGACCAGAAATCAGAAAATAAACGCAAAGCAGTTTACAAAGTCAAAAAGTCACAATGAGTAACATTCATGTGAATAAAATAAGCGGCTCATAAGTAAAAGAACACAAGAACATAAGAACATAAGAAATAGGAGCAGGAGTAGGCCATCTAGCCCTTCGAGCCTGCCCCGCCATTCAATAAGATCATGGCTGATGCTGGAATCTGAAACAAAAACAGAAAATGTTAGAAAATCTGAATACATCTGACAGCATCCATGGGGAGAGAACAGAACTAACTGCTCAAGTCTGGAAAGACTCAAAATATTAACTGCTGTCTCTCCACAGATGCCATCAGATATATAGAGATTTTCCAATATTTTCTGTTTCTGGCTCATAAGTAATATGGGCAATGAAAATAAGTTACTTGATGTCTCATGGATTTTGCCCTCTTTCTATAACTGGACATTTTAGTGACTCAGAATAGCTAACTGAACAGTACATTCCCGCAACTGCTATTTAATACATCACCCCAGTCCTAGTGTCAATAAATTCCACAGCCAGTAATAAATAATCTTTATAATATTGCATTAGATTTCTTACTATGCAGAAGGAGGCCATTTGACCCATCAAGACTGCAATGACAACAATCCCATTTAGGCCCTATTTCCATAATCCCACATTTTTACCATGCTAATCCCCTGACATTCAGGGGCAATTTAGCATGGCCAATCCACCTAACCTACACATCTTTGGACTGTGGAAGGAAACCCGGAGCAAACCCACGCAGGCACAAGGAGAACTCCATACAGACAGTGACCCAAGGCCAGAACTGAACCCAGGTCCCTGGCTCTGTAAGGCAGTAGTGCTAACCACTGTGCCACTGTGTCACCCTATTACACTCATATCTTTAAATTTTCAAACCCTTCAGTTCACTGTGAATTATCCAATGGAACATTTATTCATATTTTACAAGAACGAAGGAAGCAAATAAGGATTATGTGAAGAACCAAGTTATATTTTATGTTCTAAGGTTGAAAAGGGAAAGTGCAAACAGATAATGTTGCGAGCACACAGCAGTTCTGTTGGTAGCTGTGGAAACAGAAGTTCATGTTTCAGGTTGATGATCTTTCATCAGGACACAATAGAAAATCATAGAATCAGTGCAGAAGGAGGCTATCTGGTCCATCAACCAACAACAATCCTGCCCAGGCCCTATCCCAGTAATCCCACATATTTACCCCGCTAATCCCCCCGACATTAAGGGGCAATTTAACATGACCAATCCACCTAATACATCTTTGGCATGTGGGAGGAAACCAGAGCATCTGGAGGAAACCCATACAGAGGGGGGATGACGTGCATACATAAACACTCACCTGAGGCAAGTGCTGATATATTGTCTGGAATTTTACTGTCCCACCCACCATGGTAATCAGGGTGGGCGAGGGGCAGACAATGGGAAGGTCCATTGATCTTGGGTGGGATTTTATGGTTTCGGGACGAGTAAGGCATAAAATCCTGCCCAATGATTATGTCACATAAGCTGAGCATAATTTTTTTTTCAGTTTTCATTTTTAAATAATGGAAGATATTAAGAAACAGACTGCCAGCAGATACTGTGTCAAGTAAAACATTCAAAAGGATATTAAGTTGACAGTTCTGCAAAAGGTAGGAAGCTGTTTGTCTGGGGTAGTGAGGATAATTATTTTGACAGAAGATCCAGGTGACAGATAGGCTAGATGGGTAGAAAAACCATTTTTCAAGATAACATTTTTTCTCCATTCTAAAATATGGAATTTGTCTTTTTAACAATGATAGCAAATCCCTTGTCATTTTAGACTGAAGGTCATTTTAAGATAATCTGCTTGACAGGAAGCTATCACAATCAAATTGACTGCCCGTTTTACACGCTGCCTGACCTTACTTTCCATTGACTTCACAAGATAGTACATAAGTTAGACCAAATAAAGTTGAACAGTCACAGTGAGTAACATTCCTGTGAATAAATTGCATAGTTCATAAATAATATGGGCAATGAAAATAAAATACTGGATATCTCATGGAGTTAGTTCCCAATCTGTCTAGCTATAATGGGACATTTTAACAACGCAGAATGGGTAACAGAACAGATCCAGTCAATCAGACAAGCAGAATGGAAGCTTTTTCATTCTAGGGAAAAATCTGAAGCGTAACACATTGATGTGAAATGGGAAATCTACCATACTCTAGTTTTTAATTATATTATTTTAGGAATGCATATTCAGTAATCTAATCAGTTTATAAATCAGTGCCTTACAAATTTAGTTTTCTTTCAAAAATTTAATCTATAATCCGGATCATCATGTTTTATTTTCCAGTTTTTTTTATTCATTCACAGAAGGTATCACTGGCAATGCCAGCATTTATTGCCCATCCCTAAATGCCCTTGAGAAGGTCATGGTGAGACTTCCTGAAACACTGAGGCTGAAATCTAATAGCCGTTCATGCCGGCGGGATTCTCTGGTCCCAAATTCTCTGTTCTCGCTGCAACAGCAGCAGGGTGTGAACAGCCAGTAACATCTTGTCTTGAGATGTTCTTATAATGGTTTGGTACAACTGAGTGGCTTGCTGGGCCACTTCAGAGTCAACCATATTGCTGTGAGTCTGGAGTCACATTAAGGCCATATTGATTAAGGATGTCAGATTTCCTTCCCTTCACTAACCCAGATGGGTGTCAGGTAGCTTTAATGTTACCGTTACAGTTACTCGCTATTTATCCCAGCTTTGTTTTTGTTTAGCTAACTGAATTCCCAAGCTTCTATGGTGAGAATGGAACTTGTCCAAATTAATAACCCAGGCCTGTTGATGACTAGTCCTCTAACAAAGCCACTTTGATATTGTATCCCATACGCACGTTGCTGTGGTCTTGTTGTTGACAGTGTACAATATTATTCATTAGCTTGCTATGCATGGCATTCAATTTGTTATTCCATTTTGATGCAGAGCCACTCCAATAGTGTGGGTTCAATTCCCACATGGTTGAGGTTATTCACGACGGCCAGCTTCTCAATAATGCCCCTCACTTGAATTTCCCTGGTCCCTCCCGCCACAGGAATCGAGGGGGGGAGGCAGGGGCACACAAAGATCCATTGATCTTGTGTGGAATTTTCCAGGTTTTGGGCCAGAAAATCCCACCATAGAATGATAGAATCCCTACAATGCAGAAGCGGCTATTCAGTCCGTGGAGTCTGCACTGACTCTCTGGCAGAGTATCTTCCCATGTCCTCTCATCCACTCTATATATATAAAACACCACACATTTACCTTGGCTAATGCCATTTAACCTACACATCTTGGGACACTAAGGGTCAATTTAGCATGGCCAATCAACCTAACCTGCACATCTTTGGACAGCGGGAGGAAACCGAAGCACCCGGAGGAACCCCACGCAGACATGGGAGAAAGTTCAAACCCCACACAGACAGTCACCTAAGGCCGGAATTGAATCCAGGTCCCTGGAGCTGTGAGGCAGCAGTGCTAACCACTGTGAAGTGAGGTGATTTTCAGGTTAAATCACCACCAGTCAGCTTCTCAAAGAGAGAGCAGCTTATGGTCATCTGGATTACGGCAACTTTACTTTTACATTTTCAAAAAGGAAGGGGAATGGAGAACGATAAATTGTTTCCAGTGATAACATCCAAAAATGTACCCTAAGTGTTGGCTGTATGGAGGTCAAATGTATAATTAAACACAGAATTGTCTCAACAATATATGGTTGAAGTGAGTTAGTGGAAGAGTAAAAGAATGGAATGCAGCATCAGATGATAAATCATAAGCAAGACTCAGCATGAGCTGTGACATGGTGCAGTCAGGCTTGAACAAAATGGAGTTCTTCCCATCCGGGTTTAAGTGGCAGATGCCAAAGTTTAACCAAGTTCAAGTAGTGCTGTGTGGAACAATAGTGACCAATTCTCAGTATCCCTGCAAGACGTCGGGAGTTTAAAATGTAACTGCAGTTCCAAAAACAAGACCAGATTGTTGTGGAAAGTACGTGCTTAAAAGCTCAACAATAAAGCTGCCCCATTGTTTACTTCTTATTTTCAACTACTAAGGAATCTGAGACATTCTGACATCTTAAAGAGATTGTACAGCTGTTTTCCCTGTGTGCTTTTGAATGTGGAGTTGTTGAGAAAGACATAAGTAGGGGCAATCCAAAATATCTGCATCTTGGTACTATGTTGTGATAAGATTCCTTTCTTTCCTTTGTAAGTTGACCCTTGGAAAACATCAGCCATGGGCCATTTTCCAACTGCATTCTGATGGCAATATCTTCATTCTGCACCATGACTCAGTGAAACGGTAGGTTAAGAAGAAATTGGGTATGAAAGTAGGTTAGAATATGAGCTGCGAATCTCCCATCGCAAGCCGCAACTTTTCCAGCGGATCGGGGCGGGAGATGCACGTCGCCAGCCTTGTTCTGGGATTTGCGCACGTGCTGGGAGCACATGGGCATCACGCAGAGCCGGAGAACAGTCAGACCACACTGGAAACTGGCAGGAAGGCAGGTAAGTCATTTGAATTTGTTTTTAATATGTTTTAACTGTCTTTTGAATGTAATTATCGGGAATTTACCCCATTGAATCTCCCATCCTGCCAGGAGTACTTAATTCCGGTGGGGTTTAGAGTAGCTCCCCACATTCGGGGAACTAGCGGGAGATCCCACCGGAATGAAGGAGATGCAATCGGGGCCCCCCAGGAGGTCAGGCAGCAAACGGGGCGGTGTCCCTACAGCATGGGCACCCTGGCAGTGCCAGCCTGTGCCCCCTAGCACTGCCCAAGGGGCAAAGTGCCCATGCCCCAGGGGGCACCTTGGCTCTGCCCAGTCAGCATCACGCAGTGCTGAGGGGCGGGTCTAATGTGAGCAGGGCTCAGCAGCAATCATTGGGGGTGGGGTCCCACTGCCATTCTGTATAGCAATCAGTCAGAGATGGAGGGAGGGCAGTGATTGGAGTGGTCTGCTGGGGGAGGCTGACCTGCCTCTTGGGGGGTGCTCTGACCCTGGGCAGCCAGCAAGGGCGGGGGTGGGGGGGGGGGAGCGGTGGGCTGGACATCGGGGTACCCCTGGGCTAGGGGGGAGGGTCAGGGCTGGCCTGGGAATTGGTGTGGGGGCTGCGATTGGGCCATGGGAGGGCTGGGCTGGAGAGGCAGCACCGCAGCGTTCCAGGGCTGGCCAGCGATCGAGCTGGCCAGCAAATGAGAAGTCTGACAGATCAGAACCACTGCATATGTGCAGAGTTCCAGTTCAGACTCTGGTGCGAATAGGCCTCGCCCCTCTGGGTTTTTAATAAGATTCACGACTGGGGCCTCTGCAGTCCACAGAGTGCACAGATTCGGGTGAGAACTGACAAAATAGTCAGGATCTAGAACAGTTTTCCCATCAATTCAGCAATTTTGGGAGCATTGCAGCCATGGTCTCTTCACCTGGGGAGCCTGGATTTTAATCCAATCTAAAGTTAAATGAAGGGTGTCAACATTGCCAAGTTACTTTTATTCTTAAACATTAAAATGCGGCCTAGCGTTCCCTTCAGATGCCATCGCCAATTTCTATCTAAATGCTCACACTGTCCAAAAGTTGATGAAAGGTTAACTCCACCAAACCTTAACTCTGGGCTAGATTTTCTGGTTCTCCCTGTCTGCAGTATCCTCCAGGCCTGCTGAAAGCCACACCCCCTTCCCCAAATCCCTCCTCATCCCATGTTGGGTTCCCCCAGTCTTGGGGTGGGCGAGCCATGCAGAAGTCCGTAGACATTAGTAGTGTTGGATGATCTCATCGCAGTCAATAGCTCATCTCATCTGCTGCAGGGAAACCTTTCCTGGGGAGAGAAGACGTGGGGGGGGTTTTGTGGAGGGGGGGTGGGTGCGATGTGGGGGCAGTGTTAGGAAAACCCTGGCCTGTGTTCCTCCCTCCAATAATGTGCCTAACCTGCTGAATTTCCAGAAAAGTTTCTTTCGAGATCATACTTTCCACATCACTTTTAGTATTTTTCTCATTTTTCCATATCCCGTGATTTTGCCTTCACCATATAGAAATGTGATTGGAAAAACAGAGAGCACAAGACATTTTGCTAAACTTTTCAATCCAAAATGTGTCAGCAGGACAATACGGAATGTGATAAAAACTCACCTTTAAGAGACAGCCAGCAAAGATAGTAAACCCTTTAGTGTGTAGATGCTTTGCTAAGGCAAACCCAATTCCTTTATCGCACCCTGTGATTAAGATGGCTTTGTCTTTAACCTAGAAAGAAGGATAACCAAGAATACAGATGTGTTAATTTTACAGGACCCAACTCAGCAGCGATAAAATATTACTTATTTAAATTTAGCTATAAAGCATCATCAGCTAGTAAATTATTGTAATGCTCATTCACAGGACAGCCACACAATTTCAAAATTATGCCAATTCATTAGCAGTATTACCAAATGACTTTAAAATTAATAATTTCAATCATGGTATATCATTACAGAGCGATTTCAGAGAAATCTCACAAAACATTGTATTTACAAAGCATTAGACTAGTCAAGCACAATACAATACAGACCAAAAACAGGAGGTCAGCCCACTTGACAAAGTGCTGAGCACAGCTCCAACTGAAATCATCCTAAAATAATTACAGGAAGTGATTTACCTCAAGGAAATCTTGCAAATTGATTTTGTATATATTTTCTGCCTGAACAGTTTTGAGGTAAGATGCCCCGCAGATATTTCAAATGCAGTTCTATAGGGAGATCTCAGCATAACAAATCTCATAGCTAAACAATTTCATTGCTTATAAGGCACCAGCTTTGCAGCAATTTACATGATCTTCTATTGTGGGAAATGACAAGTGGAAAACACTCTGCTGAACAGCACGCGGTTCCATTAAGAGTTGCAACAACTCAAAAAAAAGAGCAGCAGTATTAGAAACGACGTTGGTTTTGTATTACGAGACAAGTGTTTGCTTTCAGTTTGTTAAAAAATCGTAGAAGTTATGAAATTATTAGCATGATCTAGAATCTAAACATTAAACATAATGGGGGTGATTCTCCCAACCTGCTGCACTGCTTTTGTAAATGCATTGTTTTGTGAGGCTTCTCTGAAATCGCTCTTTATTGAAATACCCCATGATCAAATTATTAATTTTAATGTCATTTGCTAATACTGCCAGAAATTGGCACGAAGCAGCATAATTTATGCAAATCCTCATTTTAATGTATTTTGCATATCATTAGTGAGCCCAGGGCTGAAGTTCCAGGCCTGCCAGAACCTCCCCACCCACCCTCCCCCAACCAGGTGTGTTTCACTCCAGCGGGGTTTACAATAGGTCCCCACTTGCGGGAAGCTAATGGCTCGACCCTGCTGGGAGTGAAGGCAGGCCTCAAGGTTATGGGTAAGTGGGCAAAGTGCCAATGCCCAGGGACATCTTGGCGTTGCCCACCAGGCATCGGGTAGTGCCACGGGAGTGGGACCTAATGGAGGCCCTGCTGCCACTCTACACTAGGGCTGAGTGATAGAGAGTGAGGGAGGCCAGCAAACAGGGCTGGGCTTTGTGGAGGGGCTTGGGGGAGGTCGGGGGACATGGGGGGTTGGTGCTGTCAGGACTGAGGGGGGGGAGTGGTTCAGGAGATCAGGACTGCCAGGGGAAGGGAGAGGAGACAGAGGTGAGCTGCAGGTGGGGTGGGGTTGGTGGGGGGGGGGGGGGGGGGGGGGGGGGGGTGGTGGGGGGTGGGGGATGTTGGTGGTTTGAGACAGGCCAGACATGTTCGGGCCAGCAATCAGGCTATGCGGGAGTCGGAGGGCCAGAGGGAGGGTCTGCTGAGGAGCAGTGGAGGATCTTTAAGGAGATCTTTCTTGGTGCTCAGCGGAAATTTATTCCGATGGTCAAAAAGGATAGTAGGAAGAGAGGTAATAAGCCGTGGATAACGAAGGAGGTGAAGGAAAGTGTTAAATTAAAAGCGGAGGAATTTAGAGTAGCTAAGAGTAGTGGGCGAGAAGAGGATTGGGAGAGGTTTAAATGTCAACAAAGATTGACAAAGAAGTTGATAAAGGAGGGTAGGAGAAACTATGAAGCTGGGCTAGCGCTTAATATAAAAAAGGATGGCAAGAGTTTTTATAAATATATAAAAAGGAAGAGGCTGGCTAGGGTGAATGTTGGTCCTTTAGAGGATGAGAAAGGGGACCTAGCGGTAGGGGATGGGGATATGGCTAAGGTCTTGAATAACTTTTTTGTTTCGGTCTTCACGGAGGAGGACGTGAATAATTTGCTGGGTGTTAGTGATGGAAAGGTGGTAGGACTGGAAGGTCTTAATGACATTACTGTTATTAGAGAGGCGGTGCTCGACAGACTGGAGGGGCTGATTGTGGACAAGTCCCCAGGACCGGATGGAATGCATCCGAGGGTTCTGAAAGAAATGGCGGAGGTGATAGTGGATGCCTTGGTGGTTATTTTCCAGACGTCGCTGGATTCCGGGGAAGTGCCGGATGATTGGAAAACGGCTAATGTTACGCCGTTGTTTAAGAAGGGTGCCAGGCAAAAGGCGGGGAATTATAGGCCGGTTAGTTTAACGTCTGTGGTGGGTAAAATGTTAGAATCTGTCATTAAGGAGGAAATTGCGAGGCATCTTGAAGGGAATTGCTTGATAGAGCAGACGCAGCACGGTTTCATTAAAGGGAAGTCGTGTCTGACAAATTTACTGGAATTCTATAAGGATGTGTCTAGGACGGTGGATAGAGGAGAGTCGGTGGATGTGGTCTTTCTAGATTTTCAGAAGGCGTTTGACAAAGTACCTCACAAGAGGTTATTGCAGAAGGTCGAGGGACATGGAGTTGGGGGTAGGGTGTTAGCGTGGATCGAGGATTGGTTGTCAAATAGGAGACAGAGAGTGGGGGTCAACGGGTGCTTTTCGGGTTGGCGGTTGGTGACTAGTGGAGTGCCCCAGGGGTCGGTGCTGGGGCCTCAGCTTTTTACCATTTATATAGATGATCTGGAGGAGGGAACCGAGTGTAGGGTGTCGAAATTTGCTGATGACACCAAGATTGGGGGAACGGCAAATTGTGCGGAGGGTCTGGAGAGTCTGCAGAAGGATCTAGATAGGCTGGGCAAATGGGCCAGGAAATGGCAAATGGAATTTAATGTTGGCAAGTGTGAGGTGGTCCACTTTGGTAGGAATAATGGTAGGAAGGACTATTACTTACGGGACGAAAAACTGCAGCAGGCGATGGTGCAGAGGGACCTCGGGGTCCTTGTGCATGAGTCGCAAAAACCCAGCTTGCAGGTGCAGCAGGTGGTCAGGAAGGCGAATGGGATGCTGGCCTTCATAGCGAGGGGGATTGAATATAAAAGTAGGGAGGTCTTGCTGCAGCTGTATAGGGCATTGGTGAGGCCGCAGCTGGAGTACTGTGTGCAGTTTTGGGCGCCGCACCTGCGCAAAGATATTTTGGCCTTGGAGGGAGTGCAGAGGAGGTTTACTAGGCTGATACCGGAGTTGAGGGGGTTGAGCTATGAGGAGAGGCTGAATAAACTGGGCTTGTACTCGTTAGAGTTTAGAAGAATGAGGGGAGATCTCACTGAGACGTATAAGATGATGAATGGGATGGATAGGATAGAGGTGGAGAGACTCTTCCCGCTCAAAAAAGACAGTAGGACTAGGGGGCACAGTCTCAAGATAAAAGGGGGGCGGTTTAGAATGGAGTTGAGGAGGAACTTCTTCACTCAAAGGGTGGTGAATCTCTGGAATTCTCTGCCCGTTGAAGTGGTGGAGGCTGCCTCGCTAAATATTTTTAAGACGTGGGTTGATGGGTTTTTGATAAGAGAGGGGATTAAGGGTTATGGGGAGAAAGCGGGAAAGTGGAACTGAGCAGCGACAGATCAGCCATGATCTTATTGAATGGCGGGGCAGGCTCGAAGGGCTAGATGGCCTACTCCTGCTCCTATTTCTTATGTTCTTATGTTCTTATGTCACAGTGCTGGCCAGCAATCAGGAGCCCAGCATTCCAGGCTGGCAGATCGGCATATGCGCAGTGTCCACTCAGCGCTATGCTGCCGACCTCTTCAGTAGGAAAAGGCCCCGTCCACTGATTTTCAAGGTGAATTATGCTAGTTCACTCTGCAGTGCAGAGTGTGGGAGATTCATTTTGAAAACCCCGCTGAAAGAACCAGCAGGATCTACTGTCTCTTGTCCACTTTTAAAACATATGGAACTCAGATCCTTTTTAAAAGTCCAATATTTCCATATGACTCCAGGTTTTCTCTATAATCATAAAAACTGTGAATGTACAGTAATCCCATCCATAGACAGGAACTTGCCAAGAATCTTTTCACAGTTCCTGTTCCATCACCCTTGAAAATTTGGAGAAAGGGAAGTACAGATTAAATCAAAAGCAAATGACTGTGATATGGAAAACCTTGAACCGATCGCACTGCTGATAATTTATATCATCTTTCATTCAAAGGAAATTTTGCTTGAACTTGCCTTTCCTTTGCTATTCACCATTTTAGATTATGACCCTTGAACTGCCAACGTGGCAACCAAACTTGTCTTAATCGACGTCCTGCAAAATCCTTAGTCTTAAATACTTTGAACAAGTCACGCTTCAGTTTAAAAAGTCCCTGCGTAGCTAATATCTCCTGAAAACTCAAGCTCTTGGAAATGGATTTAATACAGTTGCTCTCCTTTATACCTACCGCAGTAATCTAATGTCCTTCTTAAAATAGGTTAACAAAGACTGATCAATACTGTACTACTCAAAACGCAGTCTCACAAAAGATCATACATAATCTTCTTATTACTTTCAATTCATAACTGAAATTACCATTGTATATATCTGTCAGTTCACTCTGGTGCACACATTGTACCATCTGTTCCAGAGGTCAAAGCCAAATTTTTTTTCATATCACAACATTGCAAGTACATTTCAACTTAGTCTGTACAAATATTCTGATGAAATTGTGCACCGTAACTTCCGAGCTCTGGGCAGTGTCTAAGGGGGGGAGCCTCTCTACCCCCATCTTCTCCAGGCTTTCTGATAAGGATTGCACAGAAATTGCCCAGGAAGTAAACTCCTGATGGACAATTGCCCTGCACTGGGAACCATTCAAAACTTGCAAACTCCAGATGGTTGTGACTATGTTACATTAATAGTTACCCAGAAAGTTAGAGTTAAAATCACTTCTATCTTCTGGGTAACTAATATGCTGATCCACACCAACCTTCCACTAGTGTTACATCTCCAAATCCCTCATGAACCCCCACTGAGCTCTCTCGCCCCCATACACTCTCGCTAATCACCCCACAAGACTCCCCCCCACTACCAATCCCCAAAGGATTCCCATCTCACTACCCCCTTCCCCAACCATAGGTATGGCCCGACTTGAGCTATAGTCGATAAAAAGGAGTCTGACATAAGTCTCCTTGTTGTTCCAGAGTTGAGTGTAATGTCAGGAAAATGGCGTCTACTCTGGATCTGTTGGGGTGATAGGTGAACGGTAGTGGATCCAGTCAATCTGGGAGTCTGGAGTCGATGGGTGTCATGACTAACCTTTCGAAGCACTTCATGATAATGAAAGTCAAAGCCACTGGGCAGTAGTCATTAAGGCACGTTGCCTAGCTTTTCTTTGGCATTTACCTTATACTCCACTGAGCATTACAAACCAATTTCTAATCCAGCACACTACAATTTCTTCTTCAGGTCCAAAGTTTCTGCAGTGTTTGACTTCTGAAGTCCAGGTATATAACATCAACTATCCCACTCCATTCATTCTGTCATAACATTCTCTAAGAAATCCACGTAAGTTGGTTAATCGTGACCCGCCACTAAAAAGCCACACTGTCCATAGCATCTTTAAGATATTTCCTTTTACATCCTTCATCACAGTTTCAAAATTTCCCTGCACCATGCCAAGTCATAAAAACCTGGAATTTGACTGCCATTCTTAACCCTTTTCTTCTAAATATGGAGATCACATTGCAACCAGGTTGATTCCCGGGATGGCGGGACTGATGTATGAGGAGAGATTGACTAGGTTAGGATTGTTTTCAATGGAGCTCAGATGAATGAGGGGGGGATCTCATAGAGACTTATAAAATTCTAACAGGACTAGACAGGGTGGATGCAGGGAGGATGTTCTCGATGATGGAGGAGTCCAGAGCCAGGAGTCACATTCTGAGGATTCAGGGTAGACCATTTAAGGATGGAGGTGAGGAGACATTTCTTCACCCAAAGAGCGGTGAGCCTGTGGAATTCATTACCACAGGAAGTAGTTGATGCCAAAACATTGAATGTATTCAAGAGACAGCTAGATATAGCACTTGGGGCGAACGGGGAAAAAGCAGGATAAGGCTTTTGAGTTGGATGATCAGCCATGATCATAATGAATGGTGGAGTAGGCTTGAAGGGTCAAATGGCCTCCTCCTGCTCCAATCTTCTATGTCTATGTTTCTATGTTTCTACTTTCTGATTTTCTGGGATGTGACCCAGTTCCAGGGAGCTTGGGGAGGTGTGATGTGGAGACAACTTCAGAGCACTACACCAAAAATTGACAGTATTGACCTTGCACTTCTGCAATTTCCCTAATGTGCTCCAAAGTGATTTTCACCATTTCTAACCTTTTCTCACATTTAGCAGTCCCTTCCTGTTTGAAATTGTTCTGCCTTTGTCACATTAGCCAATTACTACTCAGTTGTCTCATGTTCATCATTATTTCTTGGTAGCTGAATATTTTGCGACGTGAAAGATGGCAGCTGTGCTGTTCTCTTTTTTTTGTTTCCATATACACCTCCATCAATATCTCTACATATAGTTTGAGTATTTGAAACAATCTTGAAGTAAAAAACTATTCTTTGTAAAGCTGTCAGATTATCCAAAATCCCCACAAGTTAATGCCCATGGAGGAGAATCCTCCACTTTAGCTTGTTTAATCTATATATGACTCCTGTCTCAAAATGATTTGATTTGATTTGTTGTTGTCACATGTATTAGTATACAGTGAGAAATATTGTTTCTTGCGCACTATACAGACAAAGCATACCATTCATAGAGAAGGAAAGGAGAGGATGCAGAATGTAATGTTACAGTCATGGCTAGGGCGTAGAGAAAGATCAATTTAATATATAAATGTTTATGTGCTTTAAGCTAAGTCCCATGATCACTTATCTATGCTATTGCATTGTTCAAGATGATGGAAGTTAGGAAATCAGGCATGTAGATTGACATAGACCAGCCAATGAACTCAACAGGCTGAATAGCAGAATAGGTTCAACAGGCCAAACGGCCCACTTCTTTTCCTATGATCTTTCCTTACTTTAACGTCAGCAATGGCTTCAGCCATTTTATTCCCATGCTGATATTCTACCTCAACCCTTTTGTGTTTTGCTTTCTCTCAAACTTCAAAAACAAAATCCAATCTAAACCAAATTTCAGCCACTTCCCCTACTTTTGGGAAGGTCAGCACAATGTCACAGTGGTTAGCACTGCTGCCTCACAGCACAAGGGACCCAGGTTTGATTGCCAGCTTGGATCACTGTCTGTGTGGAGTTTGCATGTTCCCCCCACATTTGCTTGGGTTTCCTTCAGATGCTCTGGTTCCCTCCCACAGTTCTAAAGGTGTTTCGGCATGCTACACTCTCCCTCACTGTACCCAAACAAGTGCCAAAGTGTGGAGACTAGGGGATTTTCACAGTAACTTCATTGCGGTGTGAATGTGAGCCTACTTGTGACATTAATAAACAAACTTGACTTTAAACTGAACTACTGTGTCAAATTCCAAGCACCACACTTCAGGAAGGATGTAAAGACTTTAAAGAGGATCCAACAAAATTCTAAAATAATGTTTATGGGGATGAGGGGCTTCAATTGCTTGGATCGACTGGAGAAGCTGGGACCATTCCTCTCAAGAAGAGCAGGCTGAGAGGATATTTGAGACAAGTGTTCAAAATCATGGGATACCTGGATAGAGTGGATACAGAGAAATTGTCCCCATTGGAAGAGGTGGTGACAATCAGAGAATACCAACTTAAGGTGACTGCCAAAAAAAAGCAAAAGTGTCATCAGGACATAGTCAGTGGTTAGAATGTGGAATGCCTGAGAGTGCAGTGGAACCAGAAGCAATTGTAGCTTTCAAAGAGACTTAGATAATTACCTGAAATGAAAACAAATTGCAGGGCTAAAGGGAAAAGGTGGAGGATGTTGGTGGGCAGGGGGGTCAGACAAGCTGAGCTGCTCCTGCAGAGAGCCAGCACAGGCACCACAGGCTGAATGGCCTGTTGTGCTGTAACCATTCTATGATTCTATGATACTAAGTGTAAAATAATGCATTATTTATTATACTCTGAAAGGGAGTGAACTTGATGCTAGGGAAGGGCAGAAGGACAGAGGTCCAGATCCAAAAAAGTATTAAAAGACCATTAATACTAATGTATTTAATTAAATACATTTTATCTCAAAAAAGTATAGAATATGAGTATCAAAATATAATGATGGCCTGAAACAAAACTATGTGTGCGTTATTGGATTCCACAATAAAGAGGCTAATGAAGCTTTTGAAAAGATTATATAAAACCTCACTAAATGCATTCAGAATAGTGACATTGTGCTTATGCACTGAACTAGTCATTCAGAGGTTGGAACTATGATCCGAGAGGCCTGAGTTTCAATTCCACTTAGGCAGCTGGATTCAGTTAATAAATAAATCTGGAATTAAAATTTGAGCGGCATGGTCATTAGCACTGCTGCCTCACAGTGCCAAGGATCCGGGTTCAATTCCAGCCTCGGGTCACTGTCTGTGTGGAGTTTGCACATTCTCTCTGTGTCTGCATGGGTTTCCTCCATATTCTCTGGTTTTCTCCCACAGTCCAAAGATGTGCAGGTTAGGTTGATTGGCCATGCTAAATTTCCCCTTAGTATCAGGAGAATTAGCAGGATAAATAAGTGAAATTATGGGGATAGGGCCCAGGTGGGATTGTTGTTGGTGCAGGCATGATGAGTCAAATGGTCTCCTGCTATACTATCGGGATTCTATGAAAATGCTAGTATCAGTCATGACAACCTCCACGTAACTATCAGATTGTTGTAAAAACTCATTTGATTCACTCAGATCCTTTAGGTAATTATACTTGCCATTGTTATCTGCTCTGGCCCAAATGTGACTCGAGAGCCACAGCAATGTGATTGACTTTTCTGTGCTCTCTGAAATGGCCAAGCGAACCACTCAGTTAAGGGCAATTAGGGAGGTAAATGCTGGCCTTGCTAGTGACTGTCACGGAGAAGAAATGCTGTCTAGTATTCGGAAATACAAGTTGTGACAGAAGAATTGTAAGATTTGATCTTTTTTCAGTTGAACGGCACAGACGACAGGACGATTTAAAGTTATGAAAGAATGAGACAGGGCAGAAGACATTTTTCCCCCATCAACTGGGTAGTAAATGACTTGGTGTCAAAACATGAGACCGAATATGAGGGATTTAAATTGACGCAGAGAATTGTGGGAGTTTAGAATGCACTTCCAGAATTAGCGTTTGGGGCAACATTCCAGGTTTGATGAAGGGGATGAAAGGGCAGCACGGTGGCACATTGGTTAGCACTGCTGCCTCACAGCACCAGGGGCTCGGGTTCGATTCCCAGCTCGGGTCACTGTCTGTGTGGCGTCTGCACATTCTCCCGTGTCAGCGTGGGTTTCTTCTGCATATCTGGTTTCTTTCCCAATTCCAAAGATGTGCAGGTTAGGTTGATTGACCATTCTAAATTTCCCCTTAGTGTCAGGGGATTAGCAGGCAAAATAGGTGGGGTTACAGGAATAGGGCCTAGGTGGGATTGTGGTCAGTGCAGACTCAATGGGCTGAATGGCCTCCTTCTGCACTGTAAGGATTCTATTCTATTCTAAAGAAGAATGATGGCTGATGGGATGAAAGAACAAGCTGGATAAATCTCTTGAGGAGGGTAAACAACAAATAGATTGATTGGGCCAAATGATCTGTTTCCACATTGTAACTTTGCTACATTTCTACAAGAAGAACCACTAGACAAGATCCCTGGTATCATTACAAGAAGGATGTGGATGCAGAAGAAGTTCACCAGGATATCGCCTGACTGGAACATTAAAGTTATAAAGAGAGGTTGGCTCGGCTTGGGTTGTTTTCTCTGGAGTAGAGAAGCCTGGGGGATTATCTGATTGAGGTGTTCAGGATTACGAGGGGCATGGAGAGGGTGGATAGGGAGCAGCTCTTCCCCTTAGTTGAAGGGTCAGTCATGAAGGGATAAGTTAAAAGTAAGGGGGGGAATTTGAAGAAAAATATTTTTATCCAGAATATGGCGACGGAGTAGGAAGCGCTGCCAGGGAGGGTGGTGGAGGCAGGATGCCTCGCATTTTCACAAAGCACCCGAATGAATACATGGCACGCCATAACATTCAAGGCTATGGGTCAAGTGCTGGCAAGTGAGCAAGTCTGGTACAGATTCCATGATGTGGGTACGCCGGCGTTGGACTGGCGTAAACACAGTAAAAAGTCTGACAACACCAGGTTTTAGTCCAACCGATTTATTTGATAATAGACTCACAAGCTTTCGGGGTTAGTCCCTTCGTCAGGTGAACTCGTCGGTTGGACTAAAACCTGGTGTTGTCAGACTTTTTGCAGATTCCATGGGCCAAGGGCTTCTATTGCACTGTAGTATTCTGTGACCAGAAAACTGAGCTGTGAGAAACTTGTCTGTTTGCTTTTAAAATAAGACAACAGAGTGGATGGAAGTATACAAAGGGTCAAGTGGATTTCGACGGAAAGAACCTCCTCCCCTGTTTGTATTTACCTTCCTAATACTGAACGGTAGAATAAACAAAGACAGGGCAAACGGATCACTGATTTCAAGTGGTCCTTCGCACAAACTGTAATCAATAGATTTCCAGGAAAAGTAACATCATGTCGTTCAAAGTGCAATTAGAAAGCTTGATGAAGAGAGGTGGGATTGGAAATGATATCAAAAGGCAGTCAGATACTGTTATAATGGATTTAATTCCCCCCGTTAAACAACAAAAAAGCTCCACAAGTTATTCTGGCTATGCTACATCCTGAATGTGCACATCTCACTGGATACTTGATGATATCCACATGTCACTTTCAGAAACAGTTAATGCTGTAAACATCAAGAGGTTTCTTTCAAAAACACCCGCCTTGGCACAGAGACCCCGGCAGTATTTTTTAGCAAGTTCAAAGGACTCTTAAAAGGGTTTACCTTGACCGAGCCGCGAGGCAGGGAGGGCATCGCCAGGTACAGCACAAAGACCAGGTACATCAGCACGATACTGTAGGTCACTGTGTCGTCCTGAAAGCCAAACAGTTTAACAAAGGCACTCAGGATCTCGGGGAGCCACAAGCCCAAGCCCAGGGTCAACAGGAATGAAAACAACACCATTAGGGCCATTTGCACGTATGAAAGCTTGGACATCTCTGCCTCCTTGTTGTGCTGGGCTGAGCTAGCTCCCTCTCTGACTCAGCCGAATGCAGCAGCGGCTGCACTATCAGCGTTGCGGTTTGCTGTGTCTCAGTCTGGCTAAGTAGCCCCGCTTGTCCCTTTCTCACCCACTCATGTAATCCCCTCCCATACACAAAAAAAAAGCCAGGAAAGCAGTCCGGACAAAGAATGAGATCACTTCCGCGTGTGTACAAATGTGATGAAAACACAGTGACAGGCTACTGTATCATTTCATCAACACCATTGGCACTCACGCGCATATGCACAGACCGCAGGCAGGCTGAAAAGTGCTGGACAGACTTCTGCTCTTTCATAACTAACTAAACCCCGAACCAGCTCAGGCAAATCTCATCACCACTGACAGCACCTTCATCCAGATTCGAAACCTTGGCCCTATTCTCTCTGATGCGGAGATGCCGGCGTTGGATTGGGGTAAGCACAGTAAGACGTCTCCCAACACCAGGATAAAGTCCAACAGGCTTATTTGGTAGCACAATAAACCTGTTGGACTTTAACCTGGTATTGTGAGACTACTTACTGTGCCTATTCCCTCTCCACAGATGCTGTCAGACCTGCTGAGATTTTTCCAACATCTTCTGTTGTTGTTTCAAATTCCAGCAGTCATTTGCTTTTTACTATAGTTTGAGAAGACAATTTGGTTAGGAACAGGATCAGGCCATTCAGCCCCTTCAATCTGTTCTGTCAATCGTAGCTGATCTGTATCTTAACTCCATCCACTTTAGTTCCATAACACTTAACAATGAAAACCTTTAACAATGAAAAATCTATCAATCCATCTATCTTTGACTTTCACTAAGCTTTGAGGAAAGAGTTCCACATTTCTAATACTGGGAAGAAAATTATTTCCTTTATCCCAGATCTTCTCCAAACATTTTACAGTTAATGGAATAATTTTAATAAGTGTACTTACTGTCCTAATGTAGGACATGTCACAGCCAATTTGTACACAGCAAGCTCCCACAAACAGCAATGTGATCATGACAGAGAAATTGTGTTTATGAAGTTGATTATGGAAACAAATAATGGCCAGGACACCAGGAGTAACAAACACACAAGACAATGCTGCAGATGCTGGAAATCAGCAATAAAAACTGAAAAATACTCAGCAGATCAGGTAACATCTGTGGAGATTATGGAATTACTGTTTCAGGGTCTGTTACTATTATATATGAGTTTGATTTGATTTGATTTATTATTGTCATATATTAACATACAGTGAAAAGTATCAATTGTTGCGCGCTATACAGACAAAGCATACCGTTCACAGAGAAGGAAACGAGAGAGTGCAGAATACGGGGTTACAGTCATAGCTAGGGTGTACAGAAAGATCAACTCAATGTAAGTCCATTCAAAAAGCTGACAGCAGCCAGGAAGAAACTATTCTTGAGTCGGTTGGTGCGTGACCTCAGACTTTTGTATCTTTTTCCCAATGGAAGAAGGTGAAAGAGAGAATGTCAGGGTGCGTGGGGTCCTTAATTATGCTGGCTGCTTTGCCAAGGCAGTGGGAAGTGTAGACAGAGTCAATAGATGGGAAACTGGTTTGCGTGATGGATTGAGTTACATTTATGACCTTTTGTAGTTCCTTGCAGTCAAATATGGACTAATAAAAGACCACGGAAAATGGGAATAAACTAACTGGAACTGTTAATTAACACATCGTATCTCTAGCACAGTCAACACAAGACTGCTCGGCAAGTTCCACCCCAGAGTGGAGTCTGTGTCCTGGACCACCTGATCTTTAAGGAGCATGCCCCCAATAAACATAAGAGTGACCTTTCATCAGAACTGAAGAAAGATAGAAATGAACGCCTTTGCTCTTCTTCGAAATGGTGTCATGGGATTTTTATACATCCACCCAAATGGGGCCACAGTTTAATATCTCATAGAAAAAATTGCATCTCCAACAATGCAGCCCTCCCTCAGTACTGCACTGGAGTGTCAGCCTTGATTTTTTTGTATGCTCAGGTATTGGAGTTGATGTAAAGCCGTAACTTTGTGACTTGAAAAGTTGTATGCTATTAACTAAGCTACAATTGACAGTGACACTTTACACTAGTGTGAAGAAACATTTCCTGACATGGCCTGGAGGATTTCACAGTAACTTGGTTGCAGTGTTAATGTAAGAATGTATCCACGATAGCTCCCTTGAACATTATATAATGAAACTGACAAAGGAGCAAGCTATCCTAGATCTGGTCCTGTGTAACGAGACGGGAATAATTAATGATCTTGCAGTTAGGGATCCTCTTGGAAGAAGCGATCACAGTATGGTTGAATTTAAAATATAAATGGAGCATGAGAAAATAAAATCCAATACCAGTGTCTTGTCTTTAAACAAAGGAGACCATAAAGGGAAGAAGAAGGAGTTGGCTAAGGTAGACAGGGAGCAAAAACTTTATGGTGGGACAATTGAGGAACAGTGGAGGACCTTCAAAGCGATCTTTCACAGTGCTCCGCAAAAGTATACACCAGTGATAAGAAAGGACAATAGATAATCAGCAATGGATATCTAAGGAAATAAAGGAGGGTATCCATTTGAAAGAAAATTAATACAAAGTGGCAAAAGATTAGTGGGGGCCTAGAGGATTGGGAAATCTTTAAAGGTCAGCAGAAAGCCAAGAAGAAAGCTAAAAAGAAAAGTATGATGGATTATGAGAGTAAACCAATTCAGAATATAAAAACAGACATCAAAGGTTTCTACAAATATATAAAACAAAAAAGAGTGACGAAAGTAAACATTGGTCCTTTAGAGGATGAGAAGGGGGATGTAATAACTGGAAATGAGAAAATGGCTGAGGCATTGAACAGGTATTTTGTGTTGGTCTTCACAGTGGGAGACACAAATAACATGCCAAAAATTGATAACAGGAAGGCTATGGCAGGTGAAAACTTAGAAACTATCATGATCACGAAAGAGGTGGTGTTGGGCAAGTTAATGGGGGGGGGGGGTGCTAAAGGTAGACAAGTCTCCTGGTCCTGATGGAATGCATCCCAGGGTACTAAAGGAGATGGCAGGAGAAACAGCAAATGCCTTAGTGCAATTTATCAAAATTCGCTGGACTCTGGGATGGTTTCTGCAGATTTGAAAACAGCAAATGTGATGTCACTGTTTAAAAAAGGAGGTAGATAGACAAAAGGCAGGTAACTACAGGCTGGTTAGCTTAACTTCTGCAGTCGGGAAAATGTTTGAATCTATCACCTAGGAAGAAATAGCAAGAGATCTGGATATAAACTGTCCCATTGGTAAAATGCAGCATGAGGGCAGGTCATGTTTGACTGATTTGGTGGAATTCTTTGAGAATATTACATGTGCAATGCAGAACCTATGGATGTGGTGTATCTGGATTTCCAGAAGACATTTGACAAGGTGCCGGACCAAAGACTGCTACATAAGATAAAGATGCACAGTGTTACGGGTGATCTATTAGCATGGATAGAGGATTGGTTAACTAACAGCAAGCAAAGAGTGGGGGTAAATGGGTGTTTTTCTGGTTGGCGATCAGTGACGAGTGGTGTGCCTCAGGGATCAGTGTTGGGACCACAACTGATTACGATTTACATAGATGATTTGGAGTTGGGGACCAAGTGTGTGTGTCAAAATTTGCAGATGACACTAAGATGGGTGGAAGAGCAAAGTGTGCAGAGGATGCTGAAAGTCTGCGAAGGGATATAGATGATCTAAGTGAGTGGCGAGGGTCTGGCAGATGGAGTACAATGTTGGTAAATGTGAGGCCATTCATTTTGGTAAGAATAACAGCAAAATGGACTATTATTTAAATGGTAAAAAATTGCAGCATGCTGCTGTGCAGAGGGACTTGGGTGTCCTTATGCAGGAATCCCAAGGAGTTGGTTTGCAGGTGCAGCAGGTAATTTAGAAGGCAAATGGAATTTTGTCCTTCATTGTTAGAGGGATAGAGTTTAAAAACAGCGAGATTATGTTGCAGCTATATAAGGTGCTGTTGAGGCCACACCTAGAGCATTGTGCACAGTTTTGGTCTCCTTACTTGAGAAAGGATATACTGGCACTGGAGGGAGTGCAGAGGAGATTCACTAGGTTGACTTTGGAGTTGAGAGAGTTGACTTAGGAGGAGAGACTGAGGAGACTGGGGCTATACTCATTGGAATTCAGAAGAATGAGGGGAGATCTTATAGAACCATATAAGATTACGAAGGGAATAGATAAGATAGAATCAGGGGAAGTTGTTTCTACTGGTGGGTGAAACTGGAACTAGGGGAATAGCCTGAAAATAAGGGGAAGCAGATTTAGGACTGAGTTGAGGAGTAAATTCTTCACATAAAGGATTGTGAATCTGTAGAATTCCCTGCTCTGTGAAGCAGTTGAGGCTGCCTCATTGAATGTTTTTAAGGTAAGGATAAATAAATTTTTGAACAGTGAAGGAATTAAGGATTATGATGAGCGGGTGGGTAAGTGGAGCTGAGTCCACAAAAAGATCAGCCATGATCTTATTGGATCCTGAGCTTCCTAACCCACAGACCACAATCAGAAAGGATAGGCAGCAACACCTCCTCCACAATCATCCTCAACACTGGTGCCCCACAAGGCTGTGTCCTCAGCCCCTTACTATACACCTATGACTGTGTGGCCAAATTCCCCTCCAACTCAACTTTCAAGTCTGCTGATGACACCATCGTTGTGGGTTGGATCTCAAACAATGACAAGACAGAGTACAGGAAAGAGATAGAAAATCTAGTGAATTAGCGTGACGGCAATAATCTCTCCCTCAATGTCAACAAAATGAAGGAGATTGTCATCGACTTCAGGAAGCGTAGTGGAGAACATGCCCCTGTCTACACCAATGGAGACAAAATAGAAATGCTTGAGAGCTTCAAGTTTTTAGTTCTCCAGATCATCAAGAACTTGTCCTGGTCCCTCCATGCCGACACTATAGTTAAGAAAGCCCACCAATGCCTCTACTTTCATAGAAGACTACGGAAATTTGGCATGTCAGCTACAACACTCACCAGCTTTTACAGATGCACCATAGAAAGCATGCTTTCTGGTTGTATCACAGCTTGGTGTGGCTCCTGCTCTGCCCAAGACCATAAGAAAATACAAAGGGTCGTGAACGAAGCCCAGTCCATCACTCAAACCAGCCTCCCACCCATTGATACTGTCTACACTTCCATTGCCTCAGAAAAGCAGACACCATAATTAAGGACCCTATGCACCCCAGACATTCTCTCTTCCACTTCTTCCGTCAGGAAAATGATACAGAAGTCTGAGGACACGTACCAACCAAATCAAGAACAGCTTCTTCCCTGCTGCCAACAGACTTTTGAATGAACCTACCTTGCATTAAGTTGATCTTTCTCTATATCCTTGCTATGGTTATAACACTACACTCTGCACTGTCTCCCTTCCTTCTCTATGAACAGTATGCTTTGTCTATGCAGCTCACAAGAAATGATACTTTTCACTATATCCTAATATATGTGACAATAATGAATCAAATCAAATCAAAGCAAAAGCATACAAGGAGGTGCTCTGAATTCATATAGAGATTTACATTTAAAGAGGTTTAACACAATAAGAACTGTATTTGCTAATCCTAACTCCATATTTTGGACATTTGATGTAATCCTTTGACCTGAAAATAACCTTGTGACAAAAAACTGAGAAGCTGTAAAAAGTCATCTTACACAATAGGCAGAAGTTTCTCAAAAAATGACTGACTGTCATAATGACAGGAAAACAAAACCACAGTGATTCATGCAACTCTGTATGGTGCAGACTGGACTGCAATCACCCCACGCTTGGTGCACTAAATGAACACCCACGTCAAACATAAAATCCACAGGTAGGGACCTCGGGGTCCTTGTGCATGAGTCACAAAAACCCAGCTTGCAAGTGCAGCAGGTGGTCAGGAAGGCAAATGGGATGCTGGCCTTCATAGCGAGGGGGATTGAATATAAAAGTAGGGAGGTCTTGCTGCAGCTGTATAGGGCATTGGTGAGGCCGCAGCTGGAGTACTGTGTGCAGTTTTGGGCGCCGCACCTGCGCAAAGATATTTTGGCCTTGGAGGGAGTGCAGAGGAGGTTTACTAGGCTGATACCGGAGTTGAGGGGGTTGAGCTATGAGGAGAGGCTGAATAAACTAGGCTTGTACTCGTTAGAGTTTAGAAGAATGAGGGGAGATCTCATTGAGACGTATAAGATGATGAATGGGATGGATAGGATAGAGGTGGAGAGACTCTTCCCGCTCAAAAAAGACAGTAGGACTAGGGGGCACAGCCTCAAGATAAAAGGGGGGGCGGTTTAGAACGGAGTTGAGGAGGAACTTCTTCACTCAAAGGGTGGTGAATCTCTGGAATTCTCTGCCCGTTGAAGTGGTGGAAGCTGCCTCGCTAAATATTTTTAAGACGCAGGTTGATGGGTTTTTGATAAGAGAGGGGATTAAGGGTTATGGGGAGAGGGCGGGAAAGTGGAACTGAGCAGCGACAGATCAGCCATGATCTTATTGAATGGCGGGGCAGGCTCGAAGGGCTAGATGGCCTACTCCTGCTCCTATTTCTTATGTTCTTATGTTCTTATGTGATACACCTGAACTGGCTTGCAGCTGTGCACTATTAATAAAGGGGAGCTACATTTAAACATTCCCTCTGCACCCACAGCCAGTCACACTAAGAGGATGGCAGTGCAGACAGCACTGCCACATTTCATGGAGGCAGGCCTGAAAAGACTTCTGGATGCAGTGGAAGAGAGGCCGGCAGCCCCGTACCCCCAGGTGCATAGATGAGCCAGGAGCAAGGAAGCCAATGCAGCTTGGGATACAGTGGCTGTGGTGGTCAGTGCCAGTGGCCTGACATGTAGGACTGCCACTCAATGCTATAAGAAAATGAATGACCTCATTCAAGCTGCAAGTGAGTGCCCATCTGTCACATCCCGGCATCACTCCCATCTATCACAGCTGGAATGTTCACATCAATCTGTTCCCTGACACCCATGACCTTCCAGCACCAAACCCCCAGCATTATCTTCAAATACCCTTGGCACTCCTCATCTCAACCCCTTCCTGTTCAGGCACAGTGTCGACATGTGCCATCTGTCCCAAAGTTCTCCCAAAGATACTGGTGATGCAGAGACAGAGCCAGGGAACTCCAGGAAGGAATGTCAGCAACATTCCAGTAGCTGCAAGGCCACTTGGAGGAATCTCACAGCCTTCAGGCACAGTACATGGTGCTGGCATTGTGTGACAGCCAGCCCAACACTGCAAGGATGCAACCACAGTGGAAAGCCTAGGGCAGGAATAAGTAACCATTGCTAACAGAGTCTAAGGCATGGCTGGGTCTCTGAGGACCATGGCTGAGAGCCTTGGAACATGCTTCAGACACAGCGGCAAATTGCAGAGGGGCTCCAGGTCTTGGTCCAAACTCAGAGGGCGATCATTGAGGGCTCAGATAACATGGTATGGACAAAGTTGCCAGTCCAAAACTGGCAGTGCCATGCGACGCAGAAGCTTCTGGAGCTTCTCCAGTATCTCAGGAGCCTAAGGACATCCTGAGGGAGGAAGAAGTGCTGGCGGCCATCCCAGAGCCTCCCACCCAGGAGGCTCTGGTAGTCTCCAGCCTTTCTGAATCCTCCCTTCCTGATACCAGTTCATCTCAGGGCCACGGCTTCATCCTTAACACCTGAAAGTCAACTAGGTTTCCCCAGATCCCAGCCCTCCAGAGGATACCCACCAAGGGCATCAAAAGCCATGAGGTGTGGAACACAGCAGGCCATCTCCACCTCCGATGTCCTACATGTAGCGCCAGACCAGACAAACATATAGAGGCACCAAGAGGGCATTGGTGAGGAAACACACCATAGTTAAGGGTAGGATAATTGGAGTTGTAAATAAGCAGCATTAAAGAATATTGCACCTCAAAGCTGCAACACTCTGTCTTTGACCCACACCTCCACCCCCAGAGCATTGCGCCAAACAAAGTGCCCTGACCCTCACTTAGACACAGGTAGAGTGTCTGCGTGCAGTCTGAAGACAGGCAGGAGTCAGACTTTGGCAATGCCAGAGCAGCTTCACAGCATGCCTCACAGCATGTTGCCATTATCCTCCTGCTGGCATTTGCTGGCATGGCCAACCCAAGCCCATTACCTTGGTGTGATATAATTACAGTCTCAAAGAGGGGAAGGGGATGCACCATGTCAGGGTGCATATGAACAAGGGATCTGGAAAGGCGGATGAGGGTTCTGGAAGTGGGGGGAGCATTGAAGACTTTGTGTGGGGGGAGGGGGCATGCATGTGGGTTGGAGTTGCCAGATACCACGCCTCCTAATTGGATTGGCGTGAACATCCCAGATAGCTTACACACACACCACAGGCAACAAGGAAAGTTCACAATAACTTTTTTTGCAGTGCTAATGTTAGCCTTGTGAGTAATAAATAAACTTTATTTTTTAACACACGTGCATGATGTTTAGCTGGTGCTCGCACACAATTTGGACATTCAGGAAGTGGAACCTCTTGCGTAAGGTGGAGGG
This sequence comes from Carcharhinus amblyrhynchos, assembly GCF_965287045.1. Lineage (NCBI taxonomy): Eukaryota > Metazoa > Chordata > Chondrichthyes > Carcharhiniformes > Carcharhinidae > Carcharhinus > Carcharhinus amblyrhynchos. Next base: position 118,397,065 of record NC_137326.1, on the reverse strand, counting down.
CATTCCCTGATGCCCCCGAATTCTGCAAAGCGACATGCAATGCTGTCCACAGAGCCCTGCACCTGACGCATCCTGGTGATGGCAGCAAAGCCTGCAGCCTGGGCATCTTGTTGGGCCTGGCCCAGTCAAAATGGATGTAGTAGGAAGCCGGGGCATACATAGCATCCATGAATGCTTGGGTGCACTTTTGGGCTCATGAATTGTCGGCTAATGAGAGGTGCCACACAAGTTCCCCACTTGAGCCCTGGAATGATCCGGTAGAAAAAAGTTTCAGGGCTGGCATGACCTTCACGGCCATCGGAAGGGAGTGTCCTCCCTCATAAAGTGCCAGGTTCATGAAGAAGGAAGAAGATTTTTTAAAGAAGATATTGTCTACAGTTGAGCAAGTTCAGAAGTAAAGAGAGAAAAGCCTCAGGGAACTGCAAACTTGTTCCAAAATTGTGTGAAAGTGAAAAGCTGAGATTTGATCTCCCAATTTGAACAGAATCTGCAGCGCATCCAGGTCACAACCCCTGCACTGAGGGATTACAGGCAGTGAAGTCTCAAAGTTTTGATGAGAGAAAAAGTTTGTTGCTGAAAAATAAAATAAGTTAGATTGAAAGGAGATAATGGTCCTGAAATGGACAGCTCCAACAGAGTAAAACTAACAAAATGAACAGACTCTCCAGCCAGCCAGGAAAAATGAGGAAATCATAGAAATCGAAGTAGAAGTCTTGTGACAGCAAAATGTAAGTCAACAGTGTAAAACAAGGAGCCAAGGAAATTTCATGTAATGGTGATGTCAGTTTTGTGTTGGTCAAGAGAACTGCCCATCTCAGAGTGAAACACATCAAGGATTTGATTCATGCCACTTAGGTAGAACATCTTGTATCATGTACTGCAAGAGTTCACTGTACTGAAGCAGAAATTAGAACAGAGCTATTTTTGCCAGAATCCTATTGATAATCCTTTAAAGATGCTACTGAATGATCAAACTATCAACCATGTGGAATATTCAAAAATGAGCTGGAGAAACTGGCATTCTGCAGAGAAGCAGAAACTGTCCAATATTTGAGGGTGCTGTGGAGAACACAGCAATGGACAAACCTAAAGAGAGAACATAACTATTGAACAAGTTAGTTGTTAGATGAGGATGATGGATTCACCTGATAGAAACTCAGAAACAGATAAACTGAACAGATTGTGAAAGCAGATACATGGACTAAAAAGGGTACACAGACTGGTCACAATACAGTATGGTGTACCCAGGCTGGTGTATCACCGTACTAGGTACTTATTCTGGGAGTATTAAAGGCATGGGTACCCAGAATAGGTGTATAACTATATGGGATATTTGGACTGGACATATGATTCTACTGAATACCCGGACTATCTGGATTACGGTAAGTATATCCTGACTGGATATATTATGGTAGTGGATCTTTGAACTTGGTATATTGTAGTGCTGGGCACGCAGACAGGGTGCATTATGGTAATGGTAACCAGACTGGGCATATTATGGCCCTCATGCACTTGGACTGATACTTGCTAAGTGAATCCAGGTTGCGTGTGTTAAAGTAGTGGGCCTTTGACTACTAGAATACTGGCCACCCAAACTGGGTGCATTACAATAATGATACCCGAACTGAGTTATCATGATTAGGGTAGCCAGACTGAGTGTTTTTTGGTCTCTGGGCATAGACTAGACTTAGTATTGTCCTGGGTAGCTTGACTGGCTGTGAATCTCAAAGGGTGGTGAATCTCTGGAATTCTCTGCCCGTTGAAGTGGTGGAGGCTACCTCGCTAAATATTTTTAAGACGCGGGTTGATGGGTTTTTGATAAGAGAGGGGATTAAGGGTTATGGGGAGAGGGCGGGAATGTGGAACTGAGCCACGACAGATCAGCCATGATCTTATTGAATGGCGGGGCAGGCTCGAAGGGCTAGATGGCCTACTCCTGCTCCTATTTCTTATGTTCTTATGTTCTTATGTAATGGTATGTCGCTTCACAGCCTTTGGCTAAGATCAAACGTCAGATCAAGCCCAAGGTGGGGTGAAATGCCTTACCTTGTCAGCTTTGATCTTGTTTGTCTCTCTTGTGGGGGCCTTGAATTGGCTTGAGATAATTCACACCTTTTTAACCTGTGCTGAACCCTCTCTCCATTCGCGTTGTCTATACCTGTAAAGACTTGATTATCTTTTAAGACTCGCATTTCAACCATTATCTTGTAATTGAATTTGTATCTATATATGCCCTGTTTGTGACCCAATTCTCCACTCCCCGATGAAGGGCAGCACTCTGAAAGCTTATGCTACCAAATAAACCTGTTAGACTTTAACCTGGTTTTGTGAGACTTCTTACTTATGGTATTACGGTGTCGTAGAACCATGCCTTTTGACCCTTCTTGGCTGTGCCGAACCATTTTTCTGCCTAGTCCCACTGACCTGCACCTGGACCATATCCCTCCATATCTTTCTATTACAGCAGAGGTCACTCACACTGGGTGTCTTATGGTAGAGGTTTCTCACACAGGGTGTATGACAGTGTCGGTGATTACGGCAGAGCTTTCTCGAACTGGGTGTATTACTGTAAAAGTTCCTTGCCCTTGGTGAATCGTGGTATCAGTGTATTATGGCAGAAGCACAGTGTGTATTATAGCATAGGTTCCTCACACTGGATGTATTATGGTATAGGTTACCCACATTGGCTGTATTATGGCAGAGGTTCCTCACACTGGGTATATTATGGCAGAGGTTCCTCACACGGGATATATTACGGCAGAGGTTCCTCACACTGGGTATATTACGGCAGAGGTTCCTCACACTGTGTATTACGGTATGGGTATATTACGGTAGAGGTTCCTCACACTGGGTATATTACGGCAGAAGTTCCTCACACTGTGTATTACGGTATGGGTATATTACGGTACAGGTTCCTCTCATTGGGTGTATTATGGCAGAGGTTCCTCACACTGGGTGTATTATGGTAGAGGTTACTCACACTGGCTGTATTACGGCAGAGATTCTTCTCACTAGGTGTATTACGGTATGGGTATATTGTGGCAGAGGTTCCTCACACTGGGTGTATTATGGCAGAGGTTCCTCACACTGGGTATATTACGGCAGAGATTCTTCACTGTATGTGTTACGGTATGGGTGTATTACGGTAGACGTTCCTCACTCTGGGTGTATTACGGCGGAGGTTCCACACACCGGGTGTATTACGGGAGAGGTTCCTCTGGGTGTATTACGGCAGAGGTTCCTCACACTGGGTATATTACGGCAGAGGTTCCTCACACTGGGTGTATTACGGCAGAGGTTCCTCACACTGGGTGTATTACGGCAGAAGTTCCTCACACTGGGTATATTACGGTACGGGTGTATTATGGCAGATGTTCCTCACACGGTGTATTACGGCAGAGGTTCTTCTCATTAGGTGTATTACGGTATGGGCGTATTACGGTATACGTTCCTCTCACTGTGTCTATTACGGCTGAGGTTCCTCACACTGGGTGTATTACGGTAGAGGTTTCTCTCACTGTGTGTATTACGGTATCTGTTACTCATATTGCCTGTATTGCGGTAGCTGGTGACCTTGCTGTGACTGAGTGTGCGGGTGGCTGCGACTGTATTGGCGGCGATGTACCGGGGAGTGAGTCGCGCTGTGGGGGCCGCGCTGTGGAGGGCATCCCCTCCGGTACTGAGGTAAGAGAGTGCGGAGAGGGAGCTGGGTCTCAGCTCAGCGGGTTAGAGAAGGAGACTTTAACCTGGCCGGGGACAGGATGGCTTCTGTCTGAGCAACTGACAATGTTCCCCTGGCTTCCACGCTTTGATCTCTCTGAGGGTAAGATTATAAAAGTAATGTCACTATCAGTGTGATTGATAGTGGCTGCTGCCATGGAGATGGAAATAACAAGGTTCAGAGAGGCTGAACCCTTTAATGATCTGCCTGCATTCAGGCCATCACCAAGAATTCAACGTGCTTTGGGAAAGGGAGTGTAACCACAGGGGTAGGCGTGGGCCATTCAGCCTCTCCAACCTGTTCCTCCACTATATCATTCACATCCCCATTGACCTCATTGAGGGGTGGTTAACAGCGAGGTGGTGTGTCTTCGGCCACAAGAAGAGAGATGGGATGGGCAAATGGGCGGGTAAGTGGCAGATGGAATTTAACTCTGAAAAGTGTGAGGTGATGCACTTTGGAAGGAGTAATTTGACAAAGAGGTATACTATGAAAGATCTGACGCTGGGAATTTCTGAAGAACAAAGGGACCTTGGCGTGTTTGTCCATAAATCTCTAAAGGCAGGTTAATAGGAGAGTGAAAAAAGCATATTGCACACTTGCCTTTATCAATCGGTTAACAAAAACAGAGTGGTCATGATGGAGTTGCAAAGAACTTTGGTGAGGCCACAGCTGGAGTACTGTGTGCAGTTCTGGTCACCACATTATAGGAAGGATGTGAATGCACTGAGGGGGATACAGAGGAGTTTCATCAGGTTGTTACCTGGGGTGGAACATATAAAGAGAGATTGGATAAGCTTGGGTTGTTTTCTCTGGAGCAGAGAAGACTGAGGGGTGACCTGATTGAGGTGTTAAAAATGACGAGGGGCATGGACAGGGTGAATAGGGAGCAGCTGCTCCCCTTAGTTGAAGGGTCAGTTAGGAGGGGACACAAGTTAAAAGTGAGGGGTGGGAGGTTTAGGGGGGATTTGAGGAAAAACATTTTTACTCAGAGGGTGGTGATGATCTGGAATGCAATGTCTGGGAGGGTGATGGAGGTGGGATGCCTCCCATCCTTTTATAAAGTACCTGGATGAGTACTTGGCATGCCATAACATTCAAGGCTATGGACCAAGTACTGGCAAGTGGGATTAGGTGGGCAGGTCAGGGTTTTTCATGCATTGGTGCAGACTCAATGGGCCGAAGGGCACCTTCTGCACTGTAATATTCTATGATTCTGTGACCTCCATTGGACCTGTGTTCCTTTATCCCCCCCCCGCCCCTGGAACAAAAGAAGCGATTAGTTCCAATCTTAATTTTTCAGTCTGAACATTTTAATTAATTCAGGTTATTCCAGATTTCCACTCGCATTCTTGTGAAATCAGAAGCAAATGATTCTGATTTCACTCCCGATAGACTGATTTGTCTTGTTTTGGATTTCCCCACTAGGGGGAAGAGTTTCTCTGTGTCCACTTTGGCTGAATCTGTGCCATTTTAGAAAATCACAGAATTCCAAAGTGCATCACCTCACATTTTTCAGAGTTAAATTCCATCTGCCACTTACCCACCCATCTGCCCATCCCATCTCTGGCTTCTTGTAGCCCAAGACACACCATCTCATTGTTAACCACCCTTCAGTGAGGTCAGTGGGGATAAGTGAATTCCTGATTTGCCTTCATATGGGTGCAGAAGGAGACTGTTCAGCCCATCAAGTCTGCAATGGCTTACCCGGGTCCACCTCCCCTCCCTATCCCTGTAACCCCACATATTTATCCCACTAATCCCCCTAACCTGCACATCTTGGGACACTAAGGCTTAATGAAGCATGAACAGTCCACCTAACCATCTTTGGACTACGGGAGGAAACCCACGCAGATGCAGGAAGAACGTACAAACTCCACACGGTCACCCAAGACCGGAATTGAACTGTGCCACGTAGGAGGTGAGAACCTTTATTTCTATGGTGCCTTCCACTAGCTCTTAGATAACACAAAGTGCTTTACATCCATAAGTTTTAAATTATTTCCCAGTGCAGCCTACAAAATACCTGCAAGTGGTCCATCCCTTTATCCTGACATTACCTTCCTTGGCATTTCCTATGATGGCAGTTTGTTCCCTCCCGTTTTCTACGTTGTCCCCTAAATGACATTATCCATAGATTTGCTGATAATCCAGCACCTATCCATCATTTCCCTTTATTCCAGTACTGTATGAATTCCTTTCCCTTAACCAGTCCAACATCAAAATGCGACAGTTCCTTCCAACAAAGCATTAGGAAGACCAAAGCCATTGTTACTGGTTTTGCTGCTGATTAAAAATTTGTCTGTTTAACCTACCTTTTCTCATCTCTCCTAATGTTGCCAAAGGCTGACATCTGTCCTGGGACGTTTGATTCAGTTGGAATGAATACGAAACTGAATAAAATCAACAATATTTTAAGTTAACTTTTATTATGCAGACATTTCCATTAGTTCAGAGTGATGAGGACAAGAATGATGTCTTCAACAATAATTTAATTTAATACGTTTTAATTGATTAGTAACAGGATGGCGAGGAAGGGGAGAGAGTTGGTAACTCTAAAATGTTTACACGTGTCTGAAGTATAACCCTTTGCAGGCTGTCATTCACTCAGCAGCTTCATTTCATTGCATAAATGATGTAGATCCATGAACAATTGCCTTTTGTGCACTGATTCTCCTTCCAAATAGACAAAGACAGGATCACCTGGTACATGTTCTCTCCCCTCTCTGCCCCACCACCTTCGCTGTGTTCTCGAGCCTCTCCTCACTCACTTCCCAACACCCCCCCCCCCCCACCACCGCTCTCTTCTCGACCTCCCCCTCTGCCCCACCTCTGCTCGCTTCTCAAATCCCCATCCTCACTGGCTTCTCGACTCCCCCCACCCCTGCTGACTTCTCAACCACCCCGCCTCGCTCGCTTCTCAACCGCCCCTGTCCCCTGCTTTCTTTAGTTTGGTAGGTTACAGTTAAAGTCTTAACCTTAAATCTTGTTGTGTGATCCTTCCAGTTAGTCACTGGAAATTTAGGGCTGTATGGGGATCGGAGCACTCTGTTTTTCTCACTGTGACATTGGCTCCCACTTTCAGCAACTTGCCATGCGAAACATTTAAAAATCTAAATATGGAAGGGGAAATCTATCTCATGGAAGACTCACATTAGCTATTTTCCCACAGCAAATTATGGTCCTTTTCCATCTGCATTATCCACACAAGCTTCATTTGAGTATATAAGACAGAGACTAGATTTGTAGTCTTCCTTGCATGTTCAAATAAGATGACAGTCCTCTCTTAAATTTGCCAATATTGTTTGCCTTTCCTCTGTAAAAATAATTGAGTCTAAATATCTGTCCGCCTCTTGTCTTATGAGCTTGAGTGCAATGAGTCTTGTTAAAAATCCTGTGTATAATGATTATTTTATTATCCTGCCTTTCAGTAGGGTGCAGCCAGCTGTTTGCCTCACAGCGACTCGATCACTTGCAAGCCAGCCAATCGCAGTGAGTAGCCCTGTGTGATGGAAGGCTTTCTGTTCCAAAGTGAAGTAGTTAAAGGTCACTGAAATATGCACAGTAGCATTTTATAAAGTTAACGGAAACTCCAGAATAGAATGGAATTTGTTCAGCATCTCAGGTTATTTATTGTACGATTAAAGATACTTTTATTCAATGTCATCTTTGTGGTGGAGCTGGGAGGCTACATTCTCTGCTATAAATTCTCAGCGCTCAATGAGAAGAACTCAAATGGTAGCTCCCTGCGGAAAGTATGCTGTGAATGTCACGTTACTGTCTGCAAGCAAAGCCCTAGTGTGTGTGTGTGTGTGTGTGTGTGTGTGTGTGTGTGTGTGTGTGTGTGTGTGTGTGTGTGTGTGTGTAAGTAAGTCTAAGAACAACACATGGATTTGATTGTGATAATCTGTTATAGGGTGCTGTACAGACAAAACATACCACTCAAAGAGTGCATAGGGGAGAAAGAAAAGAGAGATTACAGATAGGTTGCAGGGAATGATTAGCTTAATATATGACAGGATCATTCAAAAGTCTAATGGCGGCAGGGAAGAAGCTGTTCTTGAGTCAGTTGGTATGTATTTTCAGACTTTTGTATTTTTTTCCCAATGGAAGAAGGTGGAAGAGAGAATGTCCAGGGTGCATGGGGTCCTTAATTAAACTGACTGCTTTTCCAAGGCAGCGGGAAGTGTAGACAGAGTCAGTGGATGGGAGGATGGTTTGCATGATGGACTGGGCTACGTTTACAACCCTTTGCAGCATTTTGCGGTGTTGGTTAGAGGAGGAGCCATGCCTAGCTGTGACACATTCAGAAAGGATGTTTTCTTTGGTGCATCTGTAAAAGTTGGTGAGAGCTTCCTTAGCTTTCTGAAAAAGTAGAAGCATTGGTGGGCTTTCTTAACTATAATGTTAGCATGGAGATACCAGGACAGATTGTTGTTGATCTGAACACCTAGAAATTTGAAGCTCTTGACCATTTCCAATTCATCCCCATTGATGTTGACAGGGGCATGTCCTCCACTATGTATCCTGAAATAGATGACTGTTTCTTTAGTTTTACTGACATTGAAGGAGAGATTACAGACTGGTTTAGTAACAATTGGACTGCATTCCCACAGAATATTTACAATGGCATCAATGTGGAACATTGTTAATTCTGGTTTGTTTCCAGGTTCTGCTCTGGCTTGAGTGTGAATTTGGAAAGTTTATAATGCTTATTTACCTCTCGTTATCCAATCAATGAAATTAATTTTAAAGCCGCTGATCTTAAAGGCCCAAATATAATTTTTTAGCGTTTTCCTACTTTTCTGTCTTGAGCATGCCTATTACTGATACTTTTTCTCAGGATCACCCACTCACAAGTTGCCTGATCTTAGTGAGCCACCTGAGAACAAAACTGAGCAAAGAGTGACTTGTACAAGATTAGAAATGAAAGAGGAAGTGGTTTTGTGGTGTTCGTCGCCAGCAGAGCCTAAGAGTTTCTTCCATGTTGTTGGGGTTGATGGGCTGATAATAAAGTAAGAAAAATGCTGAATTATTAAAAACAAAACATGGGTGTCAACTTTGGCTTGGTTGTCCCTTCAGTTAAAGGGTTATGGGCTAAAGTCCCACTCCAGAGGCATAATCTTGGTTGACACTTAACTGTTGGAAAGTGCAACATTTCAGATGAGTTCTTTTTTTAATTCATTCATGGCTGGCCAGCATTTATTGTGCATCCTTAGTTGCTCGAGGGCAGTTGAGAGTCAACCACATTGCTGGGCTCTGGGATCATGTGTAGGCCTGACCAGGTAAGGACAGCAGATTTCCTTCCACTAAAGGACATTAGTGAACCAGATGGGTTTTTCCAACAATTGACAATGGTTTTGTGGTCATCATTAATTCCAGATTTTTTTTTTACTGAATTCAATTTCCACGATCTGCTGTGGTAAGATTCGAGCCCAGGTCCCCAGAACATTAGCTGCATTTCTGGATTAATAGTCTAAAGCCACTAGGCCATCACCTCCCCTGATGCAGATCCGAAATTCTCTTGGGCTGAGGTGAAAGATGCCATGCCATTGTTTGAAGAAGACCAGAGGAGCTCTCTCAAGTGATTAACCAGTATTGATCCTCCAGTAACTATCATTATAACATATCCTGCAATCATCTCATTACTCTTTACTGGAGCTTCCTGTGCACATATTGGCTGTAGCATTTCCTACACATCAGGTCTACTTAATTGGCACTAACTCACTCTGAGAGTTCCTACTGTCACAAAAAATGCTACGCAAATGCATTTTCTCTTTTTAAAAATATTTATAACATTATGATGTTCTTATTATTTAAACCAGAGTGAAGGCAAAAGTATCGTCATTACAGGATGTGACACTGGATTCGGATTTTCCTTGGCACAGCACCTACATGATAAAGGGTTCAAAATATTTGCAGGGTGCCTGTTAAAGGTACAGATATTATTATTTCTTGACTATACATTGTGTGCGAATTGCCTTCAAAACTGTTTTGTTCGTAAAGCTTCTGGTTTAAAACAGGAAAGCAATCCTCTCCTTTAATGTTTAATGCTTTATCAGGTAGTAAACGTATGAATTAGGAGCAGGGGTAGACCACTCGGCCCTTCAAGCCAGCTCTGCCATTCTATAAGGTCATGGCTGGTCTGATTTTAATCTCAACGTCACATTCCTACCTATCCCTGATAATCTTTCAATAAAAGCAGCAAAAAGTTTTGGCGTTTTGAGCAACGTCATTAAAAGATTACTCTGAGAGAGAGCCATAAGGCTTTTCAATAAGGAGCTCCGTACACAGAAAATAATGAATATATTTGATCCCAATGATGTTTGCGTGCTCTTATTTGTCTCTTGATAGAAGTTGTCCTACTTAGTTGAGTAAAAAGTCTGACAACACCAGGTTTTAGTCCAACCTATTTATTTGATAATATTCTCACAAGCTTTCGAGGGGTTACCCTCTTCGTCAGGTGAATGGAGAGTTCTGGCCTCAGACAGAGCATATAAAGCACAGACAGTTTAGAGATTACTGATTAAAATGCGAATCCTTACACCTAACCTGCTGTTCAAGACCTGAAGTGGCTGACAATGTGAGTGGTAGGAGCACTGATCACAGTTTAAAGAGATGTGTATTGTCTCCAGACAGTACAGTAAGTGAGGTTTTGCAAACCCAGGCAAGTCACGGGGTCTGTGCTTTATATGCTCTGTCTGAGGCCAGAACTCTCCATTCACCTGACGAAGAGGGTAACCCCTCGAAAGCTTGTGAGAATATTATCAAACAAATAGGTTGGACTAAAACCTGGTGTTGTCAGACTTTTTACTGTGTTTACGCCAGTCCAACGCCGGCATACCCACATCATGACTACTTAGTTGAGGCAGAATGTAGTCCTACCTAGCCACATGCTGTCAGTCTTCCTCGCTGTTTAACCTGCTTCAATGGCAGGTTAAACAGTTGCTGAGGAAAAAAAGACTCTGGGTCTGGAAAACATTTGAGGCTATAATTGTTAGAAAAATGCATTCTGCTGGTAACTTAGAAGAAACTTCAAGATAAAATACACAAGACCGTTAAAAATTGAACATTTACAGTCTTTCCAGTTGCCAAGCACATTTTTAATTAAGTCACAAGTGCAGATAAATCATTGTCTTAGCACTTCCTTTAAAGTATAGTACTGCAGAGAGGTTATTGATCCTCACTCTCGATGAATGTGGCTCAGACTGAGAAGAATCCCTTTCTATTGCAGCTTTGAAGATTTTAAGTGGAAATTAATTAAAGTAATAGTTATTCAGTTTCCAGTGACTAGATTAATATATAAAATTGAAAAGTCCAAGTTCTTGGTTATCCATGCAGATTGAGATTTCCATTTAACCTGACTTTTTAAACCAGTTTCTGCTCTTCCGTACTGTATTGAATTTAGCATTCTGGATTGGAGACTGAGCTTTCAGAATGCCAAGTGGAATACTTAGATTATTCTGGACACCAATAAGATCTATCCCTGTAAAAACTTTGCAGGCAATAGAATATATATATATTTTAATTTTTACCCCTTTTCCAGTGCTGTAAGCGTTGAATCCTGTTAGAAGTAGAAGTCAGCAGATGCTGCTGATTCCCTTGTATTTGTCGCAAGGGACAGTGTGAATCCGAAGATCATTTTACCATGAGCATGTCACAGCCAGACCCAACCATGCCTTTACCCTATATATATATAAATGCTTTGCAATTAACATGCACCATGTTGGTAAATTGGCCCAAGTCTAAGTAGATACAAACCTACAAAGTAGGGGCAGAAGTAGGACATTTAGCCCCCTGAGCCTGCTCTGCCATTCAATAAGAACTGTGACTGATCTCTTTGTATTTTGAATCCCACATTTCCATCTTTCCCTGATAACCTTGGATTCCCTTGCATGTCAAGAATATATCTACTTCAACCTTAAAAATATTCAAGTATATTTAATTCCACAGTTGAACATTTTGAATGTTATGCACCCAGTATTAAATGTTCTGCCACGACAGGATTATTTCAGCACTGTTTGAGGGAAGGAGCAAGGATTGCATATAATCAAACCAATGCCAACATTCTCTCCCTTCCTCAGGTTGGAAGGTAGCTGATCCGCACTTGATATTATCCTACGGTATCCTGAACATCGTGAACCTGTGTGAAACCCTGGTTGCCAATCTAGAGTTGTCTTACTTTAAATGGGCAGCACAGTGACACAGTGGTTAGCACTGCTGCCTCACAGCATCGGGAATCCAGGTTTGATTCCCGGCTTGGGTCACTGTCTGTGCGGAGTCTGCACATTCTCCCTGTGTATGCGTGGATTTCCTCCGGGTTCTCCGGTTTTCTCCCACAGTCCAGAGATGTGCAGGTTGATTGACATGCTAAATTGCCCTTGAGTGTCAGAGGTACCAGCGAGAGTAAATGCATGGGGTTATGAGGGTAGAATCTGGGTGGAATTGTGTTCGATGCAAACTCGATGGACTAAATGGCCACCTCCTGCTCTGCAGGATTCTATGATTCTATTTTGGGTTAAGCTGCTGTCAATACAGAATTGTGACTACGCTAGTGATGGGTTACAACCTTATCCAGATTCTGCACTACTGGTAACTCTTTGCTTTCAGGATAAAGGTGGGGAAGGGCCACAGAAGCTGGAGGATATGAAGAGTGATCGGATGGTTGTCGTCCAGTTAGATGTTTGCAAGGATGAGGAAGTAGAGAAGGCAGTGGAATTTGTGAAAGAACATTTAACAGATAAAGAAAAAGGTCAGTTGGTTTTAAGAGCCCACCTCTACAACTTATTTAAATAGAGTTTATGGTGAATATTTATGCGCAAGCCAATAATATTTCCAAAAGCTTTAGGATTTTCAGAAATTCACTTTTGCCCACAGATACTGTTTTGGGTAAAGCATTGTTTCTTTCTGTCAGGCAGACAGTACAATACTTCCACATACTCTTGTCTTATAAATAAAAAGAAAAATTAGAGTGGATGGAAAGAGGAATCCCGTTCAGCTCCATGTGTCTGCTGATAGAGTTGAATTGTGTGTATTTGTGTGTATAGAGTTATGGAAGAATAGTAAGAGAGAAATTTTTGTTTCAACCAACTCTTATTTTTGCATTAGTGAACATGAATTTCCTCACAACTATGGCTAAGCTCTGGTGATTCCAGTTGTTGAAACTCTGTAATCCGGGAATGATTGTGTAATGTCATGTTGCAACATCACGATAGGTGGGAGCACTGAAGCTAAGCTGACTTGGGGAGTGAAAAGCAATCCATAAGCAGAGTGTGGTTTGTTCTATGGTTTGTATTGATACCAATCATAAAACACACCGGAATCCTGTCAGAAGCTGACACTAGTGAGCAAGCTTGGCAGGGGGAGGGACCCTATCTAAAGATTATCAGCGGAGTTGGAGAAAAATATCCAGTAAATGTTTCCTGGTGTAATAAAGGGAAGCACTTCAACAAAAAACACTTTCCCTTCACTTCATTTTTCTTTTTAAAGGCTAAGTATTAGGCTGTACACTATTAATTAACGTCAGTTCAAATATTGTGTAAGTACTGAAGTATTTCTAAACAGTAATTCCTTTCTTTGATTAGGTCTTTGGGGCTTGATTAACAATGCTGGTATCTCAACCTTTGGGGAAGTGGAGTTCACCACCATGAATACCTATAAGCAGGTTGCAGAGGTTAACCTGTGGGGAACTATCCGTGTGACCAAAGGTTTCCTTCCCTATATCCGTAGAGCAAAAGGTGAGTGAAGTTTTGCTTGAGTACGGTCTGCGTGAAGCAGAACTGTTCTGTGGCTCATACAATTGAACTGAACATTACACCCATTGTGTAAGGTGACCTTGCAGTGAGTGGACGTTGATGTTCACATTGTGTAAAAAATCAGACAGATGATGAGCAGCAAAATTCACTCTGTCCATCTGATGATATTGGTGTGATGCTCTGATTCATTTCGTGGTTTGGCTTCACTGGAATAAGCTAGTGAGCTGCCAGTGCTCGTGCCATTCCCTATAACCTGCTCACTTACAGATTTTTGACAGCTGAAAATCCAGCACTAGTGCTGCAATCTAATACCAGCCAACAGCCCCTTGAAGGAGCAATGCACTTCCTATTTGGCTCTTAGAGGCATTCACTCGTCAGAATCTGTTGGCATGATGACTGCATCTAGGGCAATGGAAATTTGGATGATGCTAATTGTGCAGTAGGAATGAGGTCAGGTTCATCTGAATGGTGTCTGGTGGACAGGAAACCTTTACAGCCTCAATTAATGTAGATGACAGAGCAACCCTTGTTCCCAAAATCTTAGCAGTCACGCAGACACAAATTAATGGCTTCTCCAGAACTTCTAATTTAAGACTTTGTTACACATTTCTTCCACACTCGTCAGAACTCTGCATCACCATAAGTTCACATATGAATCAGAGGGTTGTGGGTTCAAGTCCCACTTCTGGACTTGAGCACAATATCAGAGCTAACTCCCCACCACTGTTCTGAAAGAATCTTGAATTGCCTTCTTTCAGACAAAAAGTTAATTCTAGGCCTGTCACTCAGATGGTGGTAAAAGATCCTGTGACACTATATTTCAAAGGAGAATGAGTTATCCCCAGTGTCCTGAGCAATATGTTTCTCTCCGTCCAAGATCTGCTTGGCAGCACATTGCTGTTTGTAAGAGTTTACGGCGTGTAAATTAGCTGCTGTGATTTCTACATGACAACAGTAGCTGCACATCAAAAGTGCGTGTTGGCTTAAAGCACTTGTAGATGTCTGGAGGTTGTGAAAGATGCTATATAAATGCAAGATTTTAAAATTTAACCACAGCATATTCATGATCCTTCCTTCCATATCTCTCCTTAAGTTACAACAGGATGCTTCACTGCAGCTCTTTCGGCTTGAACACATGCTTGGGACTTGCTACTGCCTATCATCTTACAGTCTATGTTAAGCTGCCTCACACATATTCAACACAGAGCATAAGTAAGCCCATTACCAGACTTTGTACAGACTCTCTGGTCAAAGTCCTAAATCCCGAAGTGTGCATTCAGGCCCAGGGGGCATCCTGCTTTGATGCGTGCTCTCATCATCATTTGGTGAATCCATTGGATTGCTTGCCAGGAAACTTTCACAGCATGTCAGAGCACTGAACCCCAACTTGCATGTGGTCTAGTGCATAATGTTGGCACTCTGCAGTCATCCATAGAAGTTCTGGTTGCTTTGATATATGTTACAGCTGGGCTCCTCATTGAAAGGTCTATCGCATCAGTTATGGAATCTGAAATGCGTGGGCAGCTGAGAAGCCGTATGGATCAGGTTCCAGTCTGATCACTGATCTGCTTTCTATTTTGCCACTGAGCGATGTAAGTTCTGGTCCGTGGCCCCTAGAACTGGCTGCCATGCAATGGGGAATGAATATGTTGCCATCTCTTGACGACAGAACGTCTGCACCCTTGTGATTCCCTTGACCTAAATGTCTGCGCTGGTGCCAGGAAATCAACTGGGCCATACGTCTTGTTACTACACCATCACTCTCGCTGTGGACAAGCAGCAAGTTCAGGCCTAGGAGGGTCGAGTTTGTTCAGGTGTAGGATTCCCCAAAACTGATGTTACAGATACCCATTCTGGCAGCCTGGAAGGAACTGGAGGCAAAGAAGCTGGGAGGCTTTAATAACTTTGACCAAAACAAACACTGGTTATGTAGGTTTATAGGTTTAGTTTTAAGAAGTAACGGACATCCGATAGCCTCTCTGGTGAGATACTGCTTTCTTATTCATTGATTCTCAGACTGCTAGTGTATTACCCTAGGGGCTATACATACTGGAAGGTCAAAGTTTCTCCTGCATTCCTCTGCAGAGTTAGCTTTGTGTTCACCCTACTCCTAAATCACCACCTGATCCTCCAACCAGCATTGCATTGCCTGAAGTCCCTCAAGAGTAAGAATGCTCAGCAGCAAACATGAGCATTGGTCAACAAAACCACGCTGTAATGACAGCAAGATATTTCCCAAACATTCCAGTGTTTTACCTGTGAGCAGAGGTTGATACTTTGTTGTTAGCAATGGCCACCTCCCAATATGTACTGTGGTGTTTGGCAGCTTAAGGAAGTGGTACTAATAATATGGGTAGACATCAGGTGAATAAGTGTGTTTTGGGACCTACAATAGCCTTCCACTTGTTTTGTGTGGGAGCGCTGGCTGCCTACTCACCTGCTCACAGATGACCCTGGGTGGCAAGTGTGCAGTTAGTGATTTCAGAATTTGCATCTTGATTACAGCTTCCTCCATGTTCATGAACCAAATGATCAGGAAACATAGAAACATAGAACATTACAGCACAGTACAGGCCCTTCGGCCCTCAATGTTGTGCCGAGCTATGTCCAATCCCAAGATCGAGCTATCCCCTCCCTATAATTCTGGAGTGCTCCAAGTGCCTATCCAATAACCGCTTGAAAATTCCTGAAGTGTCCAACCCCACTATCACAGCAGGCAGTCTATTCCACACCCCAACCACTCTGAGTGAAGAATCTACCTCAGACATCCGTCCTACATCTCCCACCATGAACTTTATAGTTATGCCCCCTAGTAACAGCTACATCCACCCGAGGAGATAATCTCTGCACGTCCACTCTATCAATTCCTCTCTGAAAATCATCCTATGATAGGCTGCAGTATCCATGCTCGTGAAGTAGCACTTTCCCATTAGAAATGTCCAGTAGGTAAGTTTGGAAAGAATATGGATACTTCAGTCCCTCACCACTGTTTGTGAACAAGCTTGCCTGAGTTTATAAATGCATCAAATCCACCTTCTGCTTAAAAAGAGTATGGGCAGAATTTTCCCATCCCGCCTGCCTCAGGAATCGTAGCGGGCAGGACACAGACCACACAACTGTCCGTTGACCTCAGGTGAGATTTTCCAGCCTCAGGACAAGCATGGCCAGAAAATCCCACCCTGTGTTTTCAGAAATTCATTATCAGCTCTGCATTACATTGACGAAGGGGTCTATTTGAAACAGATTTCTCTTTGAAAGTTATTGAATTAGCACTGTAAATCAACCATTACCTATGTTGGTGAGTGCTTCCTTTCAGAAATTATGTGATCCTATTTGTAAATGCATCTGCTCTTGGAGAGATGGAACACAATTTCTTTCCCAAATTCCATTCACCCTGATCCACACTTTTTATGAGCAGGAGGTAGTACAAGAGAAAATCAATCTGATCTATGCAATCATTTCTCACTGGGGACATTTCAAGTTTAGACAGCATGGTGGCATAGTGGTTAGCCCTGCTGCCTCACAGTTCCAGGGACCTGTGTTCAATTCCCAGCTTGGATCACTGTCTGTATGGTGTTTGCATATTCTCCCCGTGTCTGCATGGGCTTCCTTTGGGTGCTCCAGTTTCCTCCCACAGTCCAAAGATGTACGGGTTAGGTGCATTGACCGTGCTAAATTGCCCATTAATGTCATGGGACACGTAGGTTAGAGGGATTAACAGGGTAAATATGTGGTGTTACGGGGATATGACCTAGGTAGGATTGTTGTCGGTGCAGACTCAATGGGCCAAATAGCCTCCTTCTGCACTGTAGGGTTTCTGTGATTTTATGATTTAGTAGTACCCTGAAAATGAAACAGTCTTGCTGGGAATTAAACTAGAGAAACGGCTATGAAAGCAAGAGTATAAAATTTAACAGATAAGTGGTGAATAATTTTTTGTTTGGACTCATTGTTATGTATGAATGTGCTGAGGTTTATACCTTAAAAGTTTATAACCCCATGAAATACTATTTATAACTATCCACTTGATACAACCTTCATGTACTGGAGTATTAATAATGTGTAACCTTTCGTTTCATTTAATAATGATGCAACGTTTTAACCTCCCTTTTTCATTTTTGTGGAAAGGTCGTGTGGTAAACATCACAAGTATGCTGGGACGGATGGCCAATCCTGCTCGCTCCCCTTATTGTGTCACTAAGTTTGGAGTGGAGGCGTTCTCGGACTGCTTGCGCTATGAAATGCATCGCTGGGGTGTAAAAGTTAGTGTCGTTGAACCTGGTAATTTCATAGCCGCTACCAATCTTTACAGTCCTGAGCGTGTCAAAATGATCACGGAAAAGATGTGGAATGAACTGCCTGACATTGTCCGTAAGGATTATGGGAAGGAATACTTTGATGAACAGATTTCCAAAATGCAATCTTATGTTGGGGGTGGCTCATCAGACACGTCAACAGTTATTAACGATGTGGCACATGCACTGACCTCTGCATCCCCATATACCCGCTATAATCCAATGGATTACTATTGGTGGTTGAGGATGCAGATAATGACCCATTTTCCAGCTGCTATATCTGATCGAATATACATTCACTAAAGTGATTTTAAACTGATAACTTTTATTTTAAAAATGCTTTCTATCTTTTTACTGATCAGATTAATACTGTGATTGAGGCAGTGTCTAAACATAACATTTATACAATGGAATCACTGAACAGAATGCACTGTTTTATAAACTCTTGTTAGTGGTTATCAAGACTTGAATATTTAACAATTCTAACTAATTCTCATAGTGCTCAGGACCGTTAATATGGTACCACATTTGCTCCATAGAAGGGACAATACAACTCCCAATCTGCCTTCAGAAATGCAGTCTTGTCAGCTGCTCAGCGAGTCTGTTTCATATTTCATAACCTTAACATTGAATGGAAGGCAGAATGAAGTCTCACTGCAAATATATCAGTGAAAATCCACAGGAGTTCTTCAAAGGTGCTTAGAAACTTGAGCAGAGGTTTACTTGCATGTTTAAGAGTGCTGATACTGGTGCCCATGTTGTACAACTGCATCTACCTACCAGGAGTTAACTCCTAATGCGTGAGAAAGCAGTTGTAGCCAAGCAGTTTAGATCGGGTATAACTGTCCAGGAATTGATTCACTAGTTATCAGTTTCATTAGCGTCACATTGTTCTGTTGGAAATTTGTGTAATTCACAAAATTTAAAAAAAAGCCTCCACCATACTTTCATAGGACTGATTATAATTGTAATATATATATATTGTAATTAAGATTTGTTCAGCTTCCTTCAAAGAGTTAGGATGAGATTTTCCTGCTGCACTCACCTCAGAACCGGAAAATCCCACCCAAGGTATATAGATCTTTGTCAGATCCGCCCCAGCCTCCCCCCAACCTCCCGCCAACATGCCCACCACAATGTTGTGGCAGGCGGGATAGGAAAATTCCTTCCTCCGAGTTTGAAGTAAATTGTGTGGATTTTATTTTTGACTTGCCTTTTTAGAGTTAGCAAAGCATTTCAATTACTGTGATATTAAAAAATGACTAGAATCTCATTCCCTGAATTGGTACTGTAGAGATTACTCAGACAACTTGACATGGGAATGATTTGTTTGTATTTAAGGGAACTTCAGTGAAATGGTACAAATTAACATTTTTAATAAACCCCAAGGTGCTAATCTATACATTTATTTATTAAGATTAAATTGAAAGATGCCTTTGTCTTTATTCCAAATGATCACTTCAAAAATGGTGTTTAAAATTTTTATCATGAAATATATGTAAGGTTCCCAGTTGAATCATTAGCAAATCAATAAAATTGAACCGAGCAAAACATTTTGGATTTGTTGTTCATTTGATAGAACCAAACTGGCACTGGAAATTCTGGAAGGAAGTGAACGTAATATCATCACCAAGTGTTTTCTACAGTTTTGCTTTTCAAAATCTACCTGCATAATCATGACCTAAAAGTTGTGAGCCAAGAGCTTGTGTTCATCCCTTTTGAGCCAGTACATTTTCAAAGGCAACATAATGAGGTTGCAGACATATGTTGAGTGAGTGGGCAAAGATCTGGTAAATGGAGTATAATGTGGGGAAATGTGAAGTTGTTCTGTTTTGGCAGGAAGAATAAAAAGGCAGAGTACTACTTAAAGGGAGAATGCCTACAGAATTCCAAGTTGCGCAGGGATCTAAGTGTTCTAGTAGAGTCACAAAAAGCTAGTGTGCAGGTAAAGCAAGTAATTAAGATGTCAAATCCTTCATTACGAAAGGAATTGAACATAAAGGTAAGGATGTTATGCTTCCGTTAAATCACTCACCTAATGAAGGAACAATGCTTCGAAAGCTTGAGCTACCAAATAAACCTGTTGGACTTTAACCTGGTGTAGTGAGATTACTTACTGTCCGTTACATAGGGCATTGGTGGAACCACAGGCGGGATTTTCCAGCCTTGCTCGCCTCGAAACTGGAAGATCGTGCCTTAGTCAACAGACCTCTCTATGATCTGCTCTGATTCCTGTGGCGGGCGGGACAGTAACATTCACCCCATATCTCAAATACTTTTTAAATTTTGACTTCCTTATTTGTGGAAGGATGTAAATGCAGTTCGGAAGAAGTATAGTAGATTGATACCTGGAATGAATGGGTCATGTGTGAACAGGTTGGACAAGTTGGGCTTGTTTCCACTTGGGAGTTTAGAAAAGGTGAGGAATGACTTGGTTGAAGTGTGTAAGAAGCTGAATGATCTTGATCATTCAAGATTCAGAATCTTGATGGATACAGAAAGGATGTTTCCTCTTGTGAAAGAATCCAGATCTAGGGGGCATTGTTTTAAAGTTGGGGGTCACCCTTTAAGGACAGAGATGAGAGTTTTTTTTCTGAGGGTTGTACAATTATGGAACTCTTCCTCAGAAGGTGGTGGAGGCGGGGGTCATTGAATATTTTTAAGGCAGAGGGAATCAAAGGATATTGGGTAGGTGGGAATGTGGAATTTGAAACAAAGCAGATCAGTCATGATCTTACTGAATGTTGGAGCAGGCTCGAGGGGTCGAATGGCCTACTGCTGCTCCTATTTTGTATGTCCGTACACTCAGTATCTGCTCACTTTTTTACTAAACATATCCAGCTTTGTAAATACTCAGTTTTGTGAACCAAAAAAACTGGCCAAAGTAAATGTCAACATCAAAACCAAGAGACTTGATTATAACGTTTAGTTATTGCTGCTATAAATAACATTTTGGTAATCTAACTTCAGCTCCCATTTGGCTGTACTTCCACATCAAAGTTTGCCTCTAATTCTGTGGGTTTTAAGCGCAGTTCCTTTCAAAATTGGATTCTTCAAGCACTATCATCAATTTCACTTTGCAGTTGCCTCACATGCTGGTGAGTAAATATGGTATTTAACCTGTAGCTAATGGAGCATACTGGTCCTTGATGTTAAAACTGGCAGCTATGATTGAGTGAACTGGTTATGGTCGACATTCAAGAAGAGGGGAAGTAGTTGACACTTATAATTGTAACGTCAAGGCTCTGCAGAAGAAGTAAATTTGTGCACCTCTTTTGGCAGACATCAAGACTCATTGTCTTGGTGTTGTGTACTCTTCCCCTTAAAGATTATGGCTAGAATTTTCCAACTGTTCACGTCAGTGGAAATTTCCATCCTGCTGCAGTGGACTGAGTCAGACCTCCTTCAGTATCCCTTCATAACTGGCAGATAAGATATGCACAAGTTGTTGACCTTTCATTATTTTTATTCCCCATCAATTTTTCTTTTCTTCTCTCTTGCGGTTATTCTATTTTTGCGAGTATAGTTCCATTGGTGCCATGCCTCAAATGAGTCTGTTTAGCTCAATTATTCACTAGGGAAAAGCTCTAAACTGTACTCCTTTATAAGGAAGATCATTGGAATACACAACTGATTCCCCATATGGCAATCTCAGTTTTCATCAGTGTAGAACCACAGAACATAGAACATTACAGCGCAGAACAGGCCCTTCGGCCCACGATGTTGCGCCGACCAATTAAAAAAGCAATGACCCTCTAACCTAAACCAATCCCTTTCCATCCATAAACCTATCCACGGATCTCTTAAACGCCCCCAAACTAGGCGCGTCTACAACTGCAGCAAGCAGGGCATTCCAATCCCTCACCACCCTCTGGGTAAAGAACTCACCTCTGACATCCGTCCTATATCTACCACCCCTTAATTTAAAGCTATGCCCCCTCGTGCTAGCTTTCTCCATCCGAGGAAAAAGGCTATCACTGTCCACCGTATCTAAACCTCTAATCATCTTATATGTTTCAATAAAGGTCCCCTCTTAGCCACCTTCTTTCTAACGAAAACAACCCCAAATCCCTCAGTGTCTCCTCATAGGACCTTCCCTCCATACCAGGCAACATCCTGGTAAACCTCCTCTGCACCCTCTCCAATGCCTCCACATCCTTCCTATAATGTGGGGACCAGAACTGCACACAATACTCCAAGTGCGGACGCACCAGAGTTTTGTACAGTTGCAACATGACGTTGCGGCTCCTAAATTCAATCCCCCTACCAATAAACGCCAAGACACCGTATGCCTTCCTAACTACCTTATCTACTTGATTCCCAACTTTCAGGGATCTATGTACACATACACCTAGATCCCTCTGTTCATCAACACTATTCAGAGTCCTACCGTTAGCCCTATACTCTACACACCTGTTATTCCTACCAAAGTGAATTACCTCACACTTTTCCACATTAAACTCCACCTGCCACCTCTCGGCCCAGCTCTGCAACTTGTCCAAGTCTCTCTGTAAACTATGACACCCCTCTTCACTATCTACCACTCCTCTGACTTTGGTGTCATCAGCAAATTTACTGATCCACCCAACTATACCCTCATCCAGATCATTTATAAAAATTACAAACAGCAGTGGCCCCAAAACAGATCCCTGAGGCACACCACTTGTAACTGAACTCCATGACGAATACTTTCCATCAACCACCACCCTCTGTCTCCTATCTGCTAGCCAATTCCTGATCCAATTAACTAAATCACCCCTAATCCCATACATCTGCATTTTCTGCAGAAGCCTTCCATGGTGAACCTTATCAAACGCCTTACTAAAGTCCATATATACCACGTCAACTGCCTTACCCCCATCCACCTCTTTGGTCACTTTCTCAAAAAACTCAATAAGGTTAGTAAGGCACGACCTACCCTTCACAAAACCATGCTGACTATCTCCAATCAATTCATTACTCTCTAAATAACTATAAATCCTATCCCTAATAATTTTTTCTAAAACTTTGCCCACAACAGAAGTAAGACTCACCAGTCTATAATTCCCGGGGAAGTCTCTGTTCCCTTTCTTAAACAATGAAGGAGGCCATTTATTGCACTTCCTCTCTCCACCTCCCCCCCCCCCTCCCCAATCCAAATTAAACAAGATACTGGGAAGGTTGAGAAGATTTGAGTTTTAAATTGGAGGGTTTTAATAGAGAATGAGTATGACTATTTCCTTTGATTACAGAATCCATGATGAAGGAGCAATAATTTAAGTTATTCTAAGACTGAGAAGCAAGGTTTGGAGAAAAGCCTCTTTGAAGTGATGCTGGAACATGAAAGATTTTGCTGTGGAAACTGTTTGGGTCAGAGACCATGACTTCCTTGAAGCTATATTTGAAATATAGGAAGATGCAAAGCACAGGGTTGCATAAGTAGTTTTGAATTGTTTCAATGAAAAGACAACACAGATGTCATGGGGCAAATGTTGTGACATGCTGGCACTGTGATTAGCACTGCTGCCTCACAGCACCAGTGGACCCAGGTTCAGTTCTGGCCTTGAGTCACTATCTGTGTGGAGTTTGCACGTTCTCCCCACGTCCGCATTGATTTCCTCCAAGTGCTCCAGTTTCCTCCCGCAATCCAAAGATGTGCGGATTAGATTGATTGACCATGCTAAATTGACCCTTATAGTGTCAGGGAATTAGCAGGGTAAATATGTGGGGTTATGGGAATTGGGCCTGGTAGGTACAAACCCAATCAGCCAAATGGCCTCCTTCTGCACTGTAGGGATTCTAGGATTCTATGAACTCTAAGAAGACACTACCACTCAAGCATGTCACCCATTCGTCATGAGATTTTCTTTGACAGCTGTATGGTAAATAACCTCCTGCGAGTACGTTGCCACTGATATACCCTTGTTTGTTAATTATTAATGTTGTTAAAATCCTGGCTGAACTCTTGAAAAGCTGGCCCTGCCACGTGGCACGATCGTGGATTGAAGCCAAATTCTGGCAGAATACTGTCAGTCTCCATCCTGTTAAACTGTCTGAGCTCACCAAGATTATGAATGTTCACGGAAAATTCTCATTGAATCATGAATAGTCTGAAAAAATGAGGCAAGAAATAACTCACTGTGTGAAGCTTTCTGCCGGTGCCGAAATTTGCTGGTAAGCCAGAGGGCCACAGCTGAATGTGCATTTTGTTTGCACTGAGTTGAACTGAGTTCAAATATGACTAAGTTGTGTTTACTTGAATGCTGTGTGCTATGTGAAGTAAAATATTTGGTTTAATGTGGCAAGAAGCTTGGACTTTGAATATTTCAGCACTGTGGCCTGTTTACTTTATGACTTAGATATTTATATGTGGAAAGGTAACCATTTAACTGCCACGGAAGTAGAAAGAGACATACTTCCCCTGAAGCCCGTTTGTTCCAACTTTGTACTAACTATCAGTCTTCTCACTAAAGCTCTCTGATTCCCCAAAGGCAAGCAAGATTTTCTAGAAACATGGAACCATGACTAGGTTGAGACCCTAGCTGAGACAAAAGCTCATGTGATTAAGGTCGTAGTGGTGTAAGGTCATAGACATATGGATCAGGTTCTTGATCAATAAGGGGGGATCAAGAGTTACGGGGAGAAGGCAAGAGAATGAGGATGAGAATCATATCAGCCATGATTGAATGGTAGAGCAGACTCACTGGGCTGAATAGCCTAATTCTGCTCTTACATCTTATGGTCTTATGTCCAGCATTAGCAAATCCGTGCTTGCAATAGCGCTTGCACAGCCTGACCCATTGCTACCTTATTGCTACTAGAGCTGATTGTCCCATTGCACATGATAACACAATTGATGATGTTCGGATTTATCAACGATCAACTGAATTTCTACCACAATCTCAACATATCTCAATCACTTGCCTATCAGCAGCTGAGCACATCCGAGGTTGGCCATTTATCAGCCTGCTTGTCATTTTCTCTCTCGCACTATGTTTTTTCTTGTCTTTGTTTCCATGTGTTCTGTCTCTCTCGCTCTGCTTCCCTTTTTTTGTTTACTTGGTTTCCTTAATCTCCTTTACCCCCTATGTCACTTTCATTTTTTTTGTCTGTATCATGTAGCAGCAAAAGAGTTCAGAAGGTTCATTTCATGTTCACAAAACAACAGTGATACGTTAATGCAAGAAGAATAAGAGGATTGGAATGTGCAGAATAGTAAACCACAAACCACAGACAGTTCAGATGAGAATAGTTCACAGTCAGGTACTATTCCTTAGCCAGTTTAACACTCTGCATCAGAATACAAAAGGAAAGAAACATCGCCAGTGGTCTGGGTTCAATTCCGGCCTTGGGTGATTGTTTATGTGAAGTCTGCACATGTGGGTTTCCTCCCACAGTCCAAAGATATGAGGGTTAGGTGGATTGGCCATGCTAAATTGCCCCTTAGTGTCAGGGGATTAGTGGGGTAAATGTGTGGGGCTATGGGGATAGGGTCTGGGTGGGATTGTGGTTGGTGTAGGCTTGATGGGCCAAATGGCCTCCTGCATTGTAAGGATTCTATGATTTCATCAAATATTTAAGACCAAGGAGTCACAAAGCTCTGTTTTATCTGAAAATTTGCACCAAACATTTCAGAAGCTTTTAAATCAAAGTGGAAATAAATCATTTTTTTCAGTCTTAAAACTTACCAATGTAAACAATTCAGAAACCGAAAATCTCATTGTATTATTCCTATTTTAACTATTTAATGTTTAATTCATCACCGACGACTTCTCTTTCCTCCCCCAGGCCATCACCTCCCCAAAGTATCCATCCCTGGTCTCTATTTTTGTATGTTATTCCTTATCTATAGGTCTGGATTTTCAGGAGTCGGGTCAAGGGAGCAGAGTTGAGACAATTCCCAACTTCTCAAATCCCAGCCAGTGGAAAGGACCCCAGAGATTGGGATTTTCATTCCAGGCTGGCAGGCTGGGAGGTTCTTTGGGATTTGTGCCTGCTGCCGCCAATCGCTCCCTCTTTTCCCCCCCATCCACGCCCCCACCCCCCCCCCATCCACCCCCCCGCCCCCGCCACACCACCCCCACCCGCCATCCTCCCTCCTCCTCCTCCTCTCCCCGTGATATTTTCAGTGGGCTATTAACCGAGAAACTGAGCTAATGTTCTGGGGACTCAGGTTCGAATCCCACCACGGCAGATAATGAAATTTTAATTCAATAAAAAATATCCAGACTTAAGAATCTACTGATGATCATAAAACCACTGCCGATTGTCAGAAAAACCACCTCGTTCACTAATGCCCCTAGGGAAGGAAATCTGCCGTCCTTAACTGGTCTGGCCTACATGTGATTCCAGAGCCACAGCAATGTGGTTGACTCTCAATTGCCCTCTGAAATGGCCTAGCAAGCCACTCAGTTCATGGGCAACTAAGAATGGGCAATAACTGCTGGCCAACCAGCAACACCCATGTCCCACAAATGAACAAAAGAAGTTACGGAGGTAGGCTGAGCCTGTCTCTATGCTCCGCACTGTGCCCAAGATTTTACAAAAGCAATAAAATTGAATAGTTCTCCAGCACCTCACCTCCGAAATGCCCTCAAGCCCCTCATGCACTACCCATGCCCACCCATGTCCTCTACCTACCTTTCAGGCCAATCTATGTTGCTCCACCCATTCCAATGGCCCTTTATAGCTCCTATCTCAACATTGCCAACTTGTGCCAACCCATGTCCCACCCATCATCCTTTTCCCCATACACCTACCATGCCAATTCACCCAGTATCCATCGTGAGCAGACCTCAGAACCCATGATGATATAAAACAAAATAAGAAGAACATAAGAAATAGGAGCAGGAGTAGGCCATCCAGCCCTTCGAGCCTGCCCCGCCATTCAATAAGATCATGGCTGATCTGTCGCTGCTCAGTTCCACTTTCCCACCCTCTCCCCATAACCTTTAATCCCCTCTCCTATCAAAAACCCATCAACCCGCTTCTTAAAAATATTTACCGAGGCAGCCTCCACCACTTCAACGGGCAAAGAATTCCAGAGATTCACCACCCTTTGAGTGAAGAAGTTCCTCCTCAACTCCATTCTAAACCGCCCCCCTTTTATCTTGAGGCTGTGCCCCCTAGCCCTACTGTCTTTTTTGAGCAGAGTCTTTTTTGGGAAGAGTCTTTCCACCTCTATCCTATCCATCCCATTCATCATCTTATACGTCTCAATGAGATCTCCCCTCATTCTTCTAAACTCTAACGAGTACAAGCCCAGTTTATTCAGCCTCTCCTCATAGCTCAACCCCCTCAACTCCGGTATCAGCCTAGTAAACCTCCTCTGCACTCCCTCCAAGGCCAAAATATCTTTGCGCAGGTGCGGTGCCCAAAACTGCACACAGTACTCCAGCTGCGGCCTCACCAATGCCCTATACAGCTGCAGCAAGACCTCCCTACTTTTATATTCAATCCCCCTTGCTATGAAGGCCAGCATCCCATTCGCCTTCCTGACCATCTGCTGCACCTGCAAGCTGGGTTTTTGCGACACATGCACAAGGACCCCGAGGTCCCTCTGCACCGTCGCCTGCTGCAGTTTTTTGCCCCGTAAGTAATAGTCCTTCCTACCATTCTTCCTACCAAAGTGGACCACCTCATACTTGCCAACATTAAATTCCATTTGCCATTTCCTGGCCCATTCGCCCAGCCTATCTAGATCCTTCTGCAGACTCTCCACACCCTCCGCACAATTTGCCATTCCCCCAATCTTGGTGTCATCAGCAAATTTCGACACTCTACACTCGGTTCCCTCCTCCAGATCATCTATATAAATGGTAAAAAGCTGAGGCCCCAGCACCGACCCCTGGGGCACTCCACTAGTCACCATCCGCCAATCCGAATAGCACCTGTTGACCCCCACACTCTGCCTCCTATTTGACAACCAATCCTCTATCCACGCTGACACCCTACCCCCAACTCCATGTCCCTCGACCTTCTGCAATAACCTCTTGTGAGGCACTTTGTCAAACGCCTTCTGAAAATCTAGAAAGACCACATCCACCGGCTCTCCTCTATCCACCGCCCTAGACACATCCTCATAGAACTCCAGTAAATTTGTCAGACACGACTTCCCTTTAATGAAACCGTGCTGCGTCTGCTCTATCAAGCAATTCCCTTCAAGATGCCTCGCAATTTCCTCCTTAATGACAGATTCTAACATTTTACCTACCACAGACGTTAAACTAACCGGCCTATAATTCCCCGCCTTTTGCCTGGCACCCTTCTTAAACAACGGCGTAACATTAGCCGTTTTCCAATCATCCGGCACTTCCCCGGAATCCAGCGATGTTTGAAAAATAACCACCAAGGCATCCACTATCACCTCCGCCATTTCTTTCAGAACCCTCGGATGCATTCCATCCGGTCCTGGGGACTTGTCCACAATCAGCCCCTCCAGTCTGTCGAGTACCGCCTTTCTAGTAACAGTAATGTCATTAAGAACTTCCAGTCCTACCACCTTTCCATCGCTAACACCCGGCAAATTATTCACGTCCTCCTCCGTGAAGACCGAAACAAAAAAGTTATTCAATACCTTAGCCATTTCCCCATCCCCTACCACTAGGTCCCCTTTCTCATCCTCTAAAGGACCAACATTCACCCTAGCCAGCCTCTTCCTTTTTATATATTTATAAAAACTCTTGCTATCCTTTTTTATATTAAGCGCTAGCCCAGCTTCATAGTTTCTCCTACCCTTCTTTATCAACTTCTTTGTCAATCTTTGTTGACATTTAAACCTCTCCCAATCCTCTTCTCGCCCACTACTCTTAGCTACTCTAAATTCCTCCGCTTTTAGTTTAACACTTTCCTTCACCTCCTTCGTTATCCACGGCTTATTACCTCTCCTCCTACTATCCTTTTTGACCATCGGAATAAATTTCCGCTGAGCACCAAGAAAGATCTCCTTAAAGATCCTCCACTGCTCCTCAACAGACCCTCCCTCCAACGCGCTCCCCCAGTCCACATTCGCCAATTCTTCTCTCATCCTACCGTACTCCCCTCTATTCAAACAAAGGACACGTGTCCGGGAACCCACTTTCTCCTCCTCCATCTGCACCAGAAACTCCACCATACAATGATCACTCTCCCCAAGAGGATCCTTCACCACAAGGTCCCTAATTCTACCCGCTTCATTACATAGCACCAGATCCAAGATAGCTCACTCCCTCGTCGGCTCCAACACACACTGTTCGAGGAAACTATCCCGGCAGCATTCCAAGAACTCTTCCTCGAGCCCCCCACGTCCAACATGGGTTGACCAATCAATATGCAGATTGAAATCCCCCATAACTACGGCCGTCCCATTCCTGCACGCCGCACTTATTTGCGCGTTAACAGCCCGCCCCACCTCCAGATCATTATTCGGAGGCCTATAGACGACACCCACCAGCGTTTTCCTCCCTTTGCTGTTCCTAATCTCCACCCACAACGATTCCACCCTCTGCTCCTTGGCTCCAATATCATCCCTTGCTACCACCGTGATGCTATCCTTAATCAGCAGAGCTACGCACCCCCCTTTTTCCTCCCGCCTATCCTTCCTAAACACTTGATAGCCCTGTACATTCAGCTCCCAGTCCCTGTCACCCTGCAGCCACGTCTCTGTTATGGCCACCAGATCGTATCCATTTGTGTCGATCTGCGCCACCAGCTCATCCACTTTATTCCGAATGCTTCGTGCATTCAGATAAAGTGCTTTCATCCCAGCCTTCACCTGGACCCTATTTGCCGCAACACCACCAACTATACTCACGCCCCCTACTCCCTTTATTATTGGGACATCCTCGGCCTCTTCCCTTACATGTACACTCTCCTTAACTTTAGACCTCGTACCATCACCTACCCTCGCACCCTCCCCCCCCCAATTAGTTTAAAGCCCTGTCTACAGTCCTCTTTACTCGATTCGCCAGCACTCTGGTCCCAGCACGGTTCAGACCAACCCCATCCCGCCCGAACAGGTCCCACCTACCCCAATACTGGTGCCAATGCTCCATAAATTCAAACCCATTCCTCCCACACCAATCCCTGAGCCACCCATTCACTTCCTTAATCCTGTCAACCCTACGCCTGTCTGCACTCGGTTCAGGCAGTAGCCCAGAGATAACCACCTTGTCGGTTCTACTTTTTAATTCCATTCCCAGCTTTTCATACTCCCTCCCCAGATCCTCAGTCTGCACTTTGCCTATGTCGTTGGCACCCACATGAACCACAACGACCGGATTCTCACCCTCCCACTCCAGGTTCCTCTGCAGCCCAGCTGCGACATCCCGTACCCGAGCACCAGGCAGACAACACACCCTTCTGTGCACTTTGTCATTGTGACAAAGGACAGTGTCAATACCCTTCACCCCACTATCCCCAATCACTACTACGTTCCTTTTCCCCCTCTCTTTGCCTATGTCCTGCTGCAGCACTGTACCGTGTGCAGTTTGCTCATCAACCTCACCTGCCTCGTTCTCGTCCAGCCTGGAAGCAAGAACCTCAAACCTGTTATGCAGATTAAGAGGCTGAGGCCTCCACTCCTCACCCCCCTTCCTCCTCCCAGCAGCCCCCTCTTGTCCATGACCCTTAGAGTTAGCCAGTCTAGGGGGGGTGGATGTCACTTGCACCCCATTGACAATGGCACCCTCTCTCCCCTTGATGAGCCTCAGTGTCTGTAGCTCAGAGGCCAGCTCATCCACCTTGAGCTGGAGCTCCTCCAGCAACCTGCACTTACTGCAGATATGGTCACTGGGATGAACCCTGGAGTCCACCAGTTCCCACATCATACAGAAACCACACATCACATGCCCCTCCATTATTAGTTTTATTAGTATTATTAGTATTAGTTTTGAAAAAAATTTTTTTTGTTTTTTTTGTTTTTCAAACGAACTCACCTGGCCTTTTTTCCTTCCAGCCCTTTTTGATATTAAGCCCTAGTAGCTCACTCTGCTTCCCACTCACTCCGCTGCCCGCTCAGACGCTGCCCGCTGTCTACACCAGGCCTCCTTCTAAACCTGGCGCTGATTTAAAGCTGATGTCCCACAACTGCCTGCTAACCACTCCCTCAGAATTCTTAAAGCAGTAAATACAATAAAAAATGCTTTAAACAGTTCTACAAAGAACAAAGTGCTTTAAACTTATTTTAAACAGGTTTTTAACAGGTAAAATCTTAGCTCTCTCTCTGCTCCTTCACTCGTCTAAGTTTCTATTGCAGACTTTAATTTAAAAACACTTTTTCATAACATATTCACTACATTTACATTCCTTCAACTATATTCTTATAAAAACATATATTTAATTCAAGTCCTTGTCCCTTATAAAAATGAAGATTTGAATTTGTAGTCGGACTTCAAAATAGGCTGTAGCCAATTGGAGCAGCCGATAAAGCTTTGAATCAGAAGGCACCTCACTGTGATAATGGAACGTTGTGAAATCAGTCATGCAGCACTAATCCAGTAATCCTCAGATGTATACAAATAGACAAAGTGAAATAGCAATCTGATTTTTTTTAAACATTCCAGTCATTTTTTCAAAGGTTTAAAGGGAAGGAGTTTTAAATGCCCTGAAAGCTTGACATTGCCTTTGACAGCTCATTTAGGCATTTTTGACAGTTCCAAAGTGCTAGACAGTTAATGAGTTTATGTACTTTTTAAAAAAATTTATGTCTACTTTTAACAATCCCAAGGAGCACCTGACCTACCTCAAAGGTATTCCAGAACCATATCTAAAGGAGGACTTTAGCTCTCAAAAAGGATATGTCCCACTTTGTCAAAGTTTACACCGGTTGCTACTCCAGGCTAATGAGAATTAGACACAACTTGAGGCAGCTGCTGTCTTATGCTGTTGGCAATTGCCTCCACAAAAAGCACATGTACAAATCCCCAAACCAGGCCCATTCCCACCTCCACAAAAATGGTGGATGCTGTTTTTTGGGGATGGGATTTCCAAATTCTGACCTCTTCCACTATTTTCACAATGCTGGAGGGCCTTTCCATTGTTGTGAAAATCCAGTCCATGGAGTCACTTTTTGGAAGAACATTAAGAATATCAAACGTAACCATTTTTTATTGCTACGACTACTATTGTCCTGTTAGGCTGCCAAGACGTATAAGATAACGAAGGGGATGGCTAGGGTAGAGGTAGAGAGATTCTTCCCGCTTAGAAAGGATAGCAGGACTCGAGGGCACAGCCTCAAGATAAGGGGGAGGGCAGTTTAGATCGGAGTTGAGGAGGAACTTCTTCACTCAAAGGGTGGTGAATCTCTGGAATTCTCTGCCCGATGAAGTGGTGGAGGCTACTTCGCTAAGTATAATTAAGTCACAGGTAGATAGGTTTTTGATAGACAAGGGAATTAAGGGTTATGGGGAGAAAGCGGGAAAGTGGAACTGATCCACTTCAGATCAGCCATGATCTTATTGAATGGCGGGGCAGGCTCGAAGGGCTAGATGGCCTACTCCTGCTCCTATTTCTTATGTTCTTATGTTCTGTCCAATAGCCTTGGAGAAAGACAACTTACTTTAGCTGAACAGCAAGATTATTAATTACACTTCCTGTTTTTATTTCAGGTTTCCCGCATCCACTGAATTTTGTTTTTGTTCATGCAACATTGGTTAGCTTTGTTGTAAATATTTTAAAGGAAGGGTGAATTTCATCCAAACGTAGCCAAATAGTTTGAAAGAATCTTTTACTTCACTTACTTACATATGTTGACAAATTACTCATCCAATGAGCCATTTGCAGGGTGGGCAAAGAGCGAAAGCAGAAAGTAGGCACAAAGAGCTAGAGTAGATAGACCAAAACTGGCGTGAGGATCAGTTGCCAAAACACACATTTAAAATAATTAACAAAAAGCCGCAGGGAAGATGAAAGGTTTCACCAAGGAGTTGTTACGACCTGGAACATATTGCCTGAAGCAGAATCACTCGTAACTTTCAAAAGGAATTGGATCTGTAAGAATGAAAAACATTTACAGGGCTGTGGAAGATAAGAGGAGAGCAAAAACTAATTGGTGGAAAAAAGCCAGAACAGCCAGAATGTGCCGAATAGCCTCAGTTCTCTAAGATTCTACATCTGGTGAGCAATTTGTAGCAATCACAATTCATCGAACCTCTAACACTTCGTTCACTGAAGCATTATTTTTTCTCACTTTTAAAGAAGCATTATTTTTTTCTCACTTTTGCCCTGACTTTGGACAGTTCATTCCTTTAAAAGTGAGGCATTTCATTGGGAAAAAAAGATACTAAAGATATACACAAAGAAGCATCTTGACAAATACATGAATAGGATGGGAATAGAGGGATATGGTTTTTGTTCAGTCGGGCAGCATGGTCGGTGCAGATTTGGAGGGCCAAAGGCCTTATTCCCATGCTGTAATTTTCTTTGTTCTTAGAACTGTGTAGATCATGTTTATTTGACTTAGAAAACCTAATTCCTCTTACTAACTTTCCAACAGATGGTGGTTGTTTGTGGTTCAATCTCAGACTTCCCTTTTTGTGCAAGGACAGAGCAGTGCTGAAATCTTTCACAAGGTCCTATGTTGGGCTAAACTTACAAAAATCAATAACAAGCGATTATACAGGCACAACCTCAGAGAAGGCTGTAGCTATTTGCAGTGCTTGCCAAAATTGGCTGCAAACCAGTTCCAAACAGTCCAAAGATCTGAACAAGTAAACATAGTCTCACATTGTGATATTGCTAAACAAGTGAGCAGTCTGTGGTTTTATTGATTCGGGCTTCAACAAAGTACTGTGAAACATGAACTAATCTTTTCTTTCCATAACTGCCGAGAGATCTGATGTGTCTCACCGAGATTTTCTATTTTAATTTGCAATATTAGGTGTGTAAGTTGCATTGGTCTGAACCTGCAGTCCCCGAGGGGTTCACAAGAAGTTTCAAGGGGGTCTGTCGTAACTAACCTCTGGGAATTAAAAACAAAACGTTTAAAAACAATGAAAAATGCACCACTGTCTAGAGATGAGATCAAGCTGAGAAAACTGGCAACTCTGATCCCAAGGAGGACGTCTGTTTGACCTCCTCCCCCACCCCACCCCCGAAGGTTAAGGAGAAAAGGAGTTGCTGAGGTCAAATAGTTCATCACTGACGTCATGGGTAAAGAAGAGAAACATTTCCATCTATTGAGGATTGGCACGAGGAAAGATTTTCTGCTTTATTCATTCACAGGATGTGTGTGTGTGTGTCACTGGCTAGGCCATCGTTTACTGTCCATCCTAAACTGCCTTTGAGGAGATGGTGATGAGACATTTCCTTGAATTGCTGCAATCCATTTATTGTAGGTATACCCACAGTGCTATTAGGAAGGGTGTTCAAGGATTTTAACCCAGAGACAATAGAGAAAAGGCACTATAAGTCAGGATGGTGAGTGACTTGGAGGGTAGGTTGCAGGTGTAGTGTTTCCTTGCACTGCCACCCTTGTCCTTCCAGGTGGTAGTTTGCAGACTTATTTAAATATTTTGCACTATCTAGTTTCCCGTTCCACTACCCGCCACCTCCCTCCACCCCCAAACCATTTTCTCCTCTGCCATCTGCAAAGTTTTGAATGATGATATCAGATAATTACAAAGGTTGCACTGTAGTGCCTAACCTCATTTATTGTTAACCTGCAAGCCCATATCACTATTATCAATCTTGCTCAACTAAGTGGGACATCACAGGCAAACCTGATTGTTCACCTCAATATTGGCCTCAAAGTAGACTGGGAATTCAGTCTTCCAGGATTGTCTTGGAGTTTCCAGGAATGGAGAAATAACCTGAATATTGTATTAGCAATTCGGGGGGAAAAAATGAGGTTTTTTTCTAATTTTTGTTGTATATTTTTGTTTATTAGTTGTTAAAAGGTCAGATTTGAGGAATAAAGGATGTTTGACTGAATAACATCAGGGAAGAAGGACTTACTGATATACTGAGAACAGTGGACGACAGTCAGGCGTTGAGCAAGGAAGAAGGAATGTGATGACGGTGGGAGCTAATATTTTCAGCATGTGAGTGAGAACTTTGCAAAGAGAATTTGATACAGAAAAAAGTATTTGTTAAGTGTTGGAGGACATCCATGGTGTAGCATGGGAGGAGATCTTAGAAGCACAGAATGAGAAAGCATGGTGCAGAGAACAGATGCAGGCTTCCATTGGAGGCAATGTTTAACCACTTAGTGTGATCTGGCACAAGTAATGTGGTCACGAGTGTTATGGTATCAGATCAGGTTGTGAAAATATGACATCTAACCTGGCAAGAAAACAAATTTTAGCAATGCAAACACATGAGAGTGTACCAACACCATTCTCCCATGATCTGACCTACAAAAGCATTAATTGGAAAAGAGTTTTAGATGTGCTAAATCCAGAAACTCAGCTAATATTTTGAGGACATGGGTTTGAATCCCACCACAACAGTTGGTGGAATTTGAATTCAATAAAAAATGTCAGGAATTAAGAATCTACTAATAATCATGAAACCATTGTCAATTGTCTGGTTCACTATTGTCCTTTGGGAAAGGAAATCTGCCATCCTTACCTGGTCTGGCCTACATGTGACTCCAGAGCCACAGATACCATTGGCATCTAATAATTACAAGTGGTCCGCACCCCTTTTTACCAATGTATGTGCTGTAACTTAATCTAGCTGTCGTGCATTAGTGCATTATGATTAAAATAGCTATTGAGACAATTGTTAGGGCACAGACATTTGAATCAAAGAACAAAGAACAAAGAACAACACAGCACGGGAAACAGGCCCTTCGGCCCAACGAGCCCGCGCCGCCGTCCCACTGTCTCAGTGACCTATTCATGATTTTAGTCTACGCCTAATGTGCGAGGATCAGGGAGGTCCAATTTAGGGACAATTTAGTACCCAATCAATCAGCCTAAAAGCACATCTTTGGGGATGTGGGAGGAAACCGGAGCACCCGGAGGAAACCCACGCAACCACGGGGAGAACGTGCAAACTCCCACAGACACAGGCCCAAATCCATGTGTCCGCACAGTAACAGAGATAGTCTCTGAGCTGTCATGTTGCCCTCGAGATGGTCCAGTTTAAGCACACTAACGACATGAAGCATGAATCAGACTGTGATAAGTTCCATTTTAATGATTCTGTGTTAGTTATATCCAGTATATTTATGGAAAAGTATGAATCTACTGTGAACCATACAATTATAAAGATTAATTACTACTAACTCTGATGCAATTCACAATGCATTTAAATTGCTTAAACACTGTGATCTTTTAAGACAATCAACTGTGATTACTTATTATATGTTTTGAAGGATCAGTAAAAAAAATCACAAATTAAAAATTGAATCAACGCAATATTCTTAGCTACATTAATACAAGGAAAGATCCATGCATGAACATGCTGAAGGGATATAGATGTGCTGGAACACCCAGAAAGGTGATAGCCTAGTGATATCACTAGACTATTAATCCAGAAACTCAGGTAATATTTTGGGCTTCTGTGTTTGAATCCCACCATGACAGTTGGTGGAATTTGAATTCAATAAAAAATGTCAGGAATTAGGCATCTACTGATAATCATGAAACCATTGCTAATTGTCTGGTTCACTAATGACCTTAAGGAAGGAAATCTGCCGTCCTTACCTGGTCTGGCC
This sequence comes from Carcharhinus amblyrhynchos, assembly GCF_965287045.1. NCBI lineage: Eukaryota > Metazoa > Chordata > Chondrichthyes > Carcharhiniformes > Carcharhinidae > Carcharhinus > Carcharhinus amblyrhynchos. The sequence continues at coordinate 118,360,675 of NC_137326.1, read as the reverse complement.
TACCTATGACTCCAGAGCTACAGCAATGCGGTTGACTCTCAATAGTCCCCTAAGGGCAACTCTGGATGGGCAATAAATGTTGGCCAGCCAGTGATGCCCATGTCCCACAGATGAAATAAAAAAAAATCAGCTTGGAACATGGTCACACAAATTTAATTATTTAAAATGTTACAAGCTTAACAGGGCTTCCCTCTACTGACACCGTCCTTGAGTCCGATTTCTGAGTTCCTTGTTGAAATCTTGGTACAGACTCCTTCCTATAGTATATCCTTGGGGACACAGCCACCTTCTGTGCATGTGTTCAAGCCAGGGAATCCCCTTCGCTTGATTAACACCAGCATGCTTGGCACTGCCATGTAGAAAGGACTGCTTCATTGGTGGCTTTGTCTTTCTATGTGATGCCAAAAGCATGTGTCGACACCAGAGATGGGAAATTCTGACTTTTTTTCTGGTGAGGAGTAGGTTGTCTAGGCTTTGCTGCCATTGACCAATGTGCTGAGGATACAAGCATTGTAGATAAACATCTTGGTCAGTTTGTTGTTTCTCCACGCCCATTTTGTCAGTCAGCTGAAGTTGGTGGTTGCCTTTGTATTGCATGTTTGTCAGATAAACCTGTATAGAAATCCAACATTAGTAACACGCTCAACTTTGAGAATGAATTATTTTACACTCGTGTTTTAATGTTATTCGAGGAACAAGAGTGACAGAAAATCGCTTTCTCGCTGTTTCTCCTATTCTAGCAAATAATGTTCATTAAAACAACAAGGCAAAATTAAAATATTGCTACAAAATAAAAAATATTCTGAGATATTGATCTTCTATTGTTCCTGTTCTTCAATAGATTGAGGTCCACATCTCTCTCCCAAATTCATGATTCCTCTTTTTTAAGGCTTCTACATAAAATACTGAACATTTTCATGCCCTGCCCTCTCACACTCCTCAGGTTGCCTCATGGTTTATGCATTTGGATGAATAAATTCCAATCCACATCTAGCATATAAAATGTGAAACTAAATTTTATAGTTGTGCTAAATCATAAGCTTGCACAAGAAAATTTTCATTAAGGTTGCTGGATTGTCCTGGAAACCTTGTGTTAACTCATGTCATAGAATCGTAGAATGCAGAAGGAAGACATTCGAACTATTATGGCTGCACTGATAACAACCCCACCCAGGCCCTATCCCCACAGCCCTCTGAAACTAAGGGGCAATTTAGCATGGCCAATCCATCTAATCTATACAACTTTGGAGTGTAGGAGGAAACTGGAGCACCTGGAGAAAACCCACACAGACACAGGGAGAATGTGCAAACTCTGCATGGAGAAAGGTTCCTCATGCTATGAGGCAGCTGTGCTAACCACTGTGCCACTGTGTCACACCAGGGAAAGGAAACTGTCACTCCTATTCAGTTTGACCCTTACGTGATTCCAGTGCCACAGAGTACGATTGACTTTTAATACCATCAGGATGAATAGGGGCAGACCATTAACATTGCCTTTCCAGCATTATAAAAGTAAGGTTTCACATGTACAAGTTGCCCTCCATTAACTTAACCAGGTTGTAGTCTTCTCATTTCTGTCTAGAGAGTATGCATCAGCGGTTAGTGTACAATGCCCACAATTTGCCCAAAGGAAAATCAAATTGAACCATTTTATTGGAGTTCTTTGAATACACAGCAGGTGCTTTGATTTGATTTTATTTATTCTTGTCACATGTTAGTATACAGTGAAAAGTATTGTCTCTTGTGCACTATACAAAGCATACCGTTCATAGAGAAGGAAACGAGAGAGTGTGCAGAATGTAATGTTACAGTCATAGCTAGGGTGTAGAGAAAGATCAACTTAATGCAAGATAAGTCCATTCAAGTCATTCAGAGGCCATTGGCAGAGTGGATGTGGAGAGGATGTTTCCCCTTGTTAGAGAATCTGGAACTAGGGGTCACTGTTTAAAAATAAGAGGCGCTCACTTAGGACTGGGATGAGATATATTTTCTTTCAAAGAGTCATGAATCTCTGGAATTCTCTTTCCCAAAAGGCAGTGGAAGCACAGTGACTGATGGGCTTTTGATGAAAAAGCAGGTGAAAGTCTATCTGGGGGAGGCAGGAATATGGGGTTAGATTAGCAATCCAATTAACCATGAGATTATTGAATGGCGGGCTGGGCTCGAGGGGCAGAGTGGCCTCCCTTTGCTTCTAATTCATATGTTTGTGTGTCACACTAACAGGACTTCCAGCACAGGAACCTGAATAATTGTCGAGAGTGAAAAATATCCTGACTGATTTATTTCCAGTTCCCCCCACCCTCCACCAACCCCTTCACCTCCCCACCAAACAATCTCCTCTTCCAAAGCTCAGAGACACCTGACCCATTTCCAATATTGCTCCATCTGTCCTGAGATCAGCTCACTTGGCACAGACTGAACCTGCAAACCTTTCATATCTCTCTCAGTATCAAGTAGTGCTGTTTGCCTACTGAGCTATCAAGGAGAAAGTTATCCATCTCCAGCTTATTTATTTTTCAAATTTCTGGAAATTTTTGGGAAGAACTGGATAAGTGAGATTGTGCATAATCCCAGGTCTATGATATGAACAGGGTTTTGGTGTCCTTATCGCATTAGTGTACAATGCCCACAGTTAATGTCTATATACGATGAATTCATGAAATAAACTAATCAGAAATCAACTCACCAGAAACTTAGGAATAAGCGGCCCTTCCCTCATAATATGTAATGTAATATTAGAGCTACTCCACGTATCTGTGACCATTCATTTTTGTAGGTGTCTAAATATGAATTATTTAAAGGTAATTATAAGGTAAAACTTTTGATCTCCTGGGTCCAAAATTTTGATACTCAGAACTTAATGGGTCAAATAATATTCTTGCCAACTAATGATTGCTTTCATTAATATAAATGTAACTTTTCACTGTAAGTTGTTTCTTCTCATTACTATGGATCCACTTGCTCAATCCACTACCAATCTACAATGAATCACTTTGTAATCAAGGTCGTGCAGGAAAATTCCAGTCTCCAGATTTTGCATAATTTGACTCAAATTTGTATGGATGGCTTAACTTGGCGAATGAGTGTTCTTATAGGTTGAAGACTCTCACCAACGTTTACAGATGCACTGTAGAAAGCATTCTTTCTGGTTGTATCACAGCTCGGTATGGCTCCTGCTCTGCCCAAGACTACAAGGAACTACAAAAGATTGTGAATGTAGCCCAATCCATCCCGCAAACCAGCCTCCCATCCATTGACTCTGTCTATACTTCCCACTGCTTTGGCAAAGCAGCCAGCGTAATTAAGGACCCCATGCACCCTGACCCTTCTCTCTTCCACCTTCGTCTGTTGGGAAAAAGATACAAAAGTCTGAGGTCACGTACCAACTGACTCAAGACAGCTTCTTCCCTGCTGTTGTCAGACTTTTAATTGGACTTGCCTTGCATTAAATTGATCTTTCCCTACACTCCAGCTATGACTGTAACACCACATTCTGCACTCTTATTTCTTTCTCTATGAACAGTATGCTTTGTCTGCATAGCATGCAAGAAACAATACTTTTCGCTGTATGTTAATACATGACAATAATAAATCAAATCAAATGTGAAATCAAAAAGAGTAAATATGCTAAACAAAAGTATATTTAGCACCAAAAGGTGAAACCTCATGCAGAATTTAACAAGAATGATTGTAAGTGTCCAGCTAGCGTGAAAATGGGAAAGTTGCAGACCCACTTTTGAGCAAGTTCTCACACCCAATCTTGTTACACATAATGCATGGAAAAATGATCTAGACCATTTCTAGCTGTTGCAGTCAATGGTTACAGCTTAACTTGCCAGCCAGCCTGCAGGGGGTGCTATTGTGAATGCGCAGATCTCCATATCTGCATGTGCACAATAGCAACTATTGCACATATGCAAACTTCTGATTCTGCACAAGCGCTATAGCAGCAGCAGAAACCTGACAGACAGAGAAAACTGTCAGGCCCCTGCTGCTGTAGGCAGCCAGAACAAACTCTCCTCCCCCCCCCCATAATCACGGGGGTTTGCAGGCTATCATGCACACCACACTACCCAACATGCAGTCCCCACCGCCCCCACCACTGCGCAGACTGATTGCATCCCCCTCGCAACAATGCAATGCAGAGTAGGCCTTCTCTCTTCCCCATCAATTGCCAGCAGAGTGGCAATGGGCCCACCTCCCCTCCATCCATTTGCAGGCTCCACCCGTATAAGCTCTCCCCTATAAACCCCATCCCTATAAGTTCTGCACCTGGCACTGCCAATGCCCGGTGGGCAATACCAAGGTGCCAGCCTGGCAGTGTCAAGATGCCAGGATCGCACTGCCAGGCTAGTACTGCCGTTGGAGCACCTCACCTTGCTCGCGGCCTCTCTTGGAGGCCTCAATGGCCTCCAGATCTATCGGCAAGGCCAACACGACGATTCCCAGTTCATGGAGAGAGGTGTTTTCCGCGCTGAAGAGAACCTCAAGGCCATAAAGGTAAGCGGGCCCAGACAATTCAGCACTGAACTCGCTAATCAAATGCAAATTAACATTGGAATAAATTAGAATAATTTATTCGGCCTCTCACCCTTATCTGGTGAGGGGGGTGACGTTGTCAGAAATCCAGCTCTTGTAAGATCACGAAAGCCGAGAAATCAGGCATGATCCTGATTTCTCAGTTCTCACGCGATTTTACCAGCTCGTTCCATCCGTTGAGGGACAGGGTAAGCCGGTAAAATCCTGGCCCACAAGTCAATTCATCAATGAACTGTAGTTGTCGGAACCCCCTTTCTTTCAGTCATTGAATTTAACCTTCAATTTCATGTTATTTTGTGTCTCCTGATGTGCATCACTGCCTTGCTTGCATCAGCTTGGAACAGTCCTTATTGAGGTATCTTCTAAAAGGATTTCTATCTGGTGACCTCCACCCACCACCAGCCCTGACCTGTTTTGCGAGGTTTTTATTGTTTGGCAAGGTGTTACCAGCAGAGGGCAGATTTGAGTCAGAGAATTGTCAGTTTGTAGAATGAATGTGATTTCCTCATCCTCCTGGTTTTGAAGGCAGGGGCGTTGATCACCATATTTGAAGTGTTCACCCTGGGGGAGAAATCTGCAGCTGAGACTCAAAGAGGAACTTCCATACTTATAAATGTTGTAATGCACAAATGCTGACGTTTCCCAGCTAATCATTAGCATCATATTTAGTGTTTTGTAATGGAAGTAATCTAAAACAGGCTATTGGCAGATAATAATGAAGCTATGAAGTGATAGACCAGAACTTCTGTTACCCCATCATTAAAGTGAAGTGATTTTAAAAAATAAGATAAAGTAAACAGGATAGTCTATAATCACATTGTTATCCTTAGTCTAGATGTCAAAAATGATAATGGCCAAATAGTGGTTAAGCCAGTACAAATTAGCATGCTGATTCAGGTTGAGTAATGTTTGTGCATTCCTGCCCCTTTCGTCTCTTCATTCAGCCACTGTTTACAAAGCATCCTGTTGGTGAAACATGTGATGTGACCATACAGGAACCCATATTTACAATTACAGACCTAGGTGCATGTGCTGTCAATGTCATCATGTCAGCAAATGACACTAGAGGTAAAGCTGTGTGTGGGTGTGTGGTGTGGGGGGAGAAAGGGGGGTTGTGGGCAGGGGGTGAGCGCAGCGGGAATGGGGTTAAAGCTATCCTGATTCAAAGAGAGATCCTTGCGATAATGTTCCCTTTTTAAACACCATTACTTTGTGCTTTAGAATCCCTACAGCGCAGAAGGAGGCCACTCGGCCCATCAAGTCTACACCAACCACTATCCCACCCAGGCCCTATCCCCATAACTCCATGCAGTTATTCTAGCTAGTCCCCCTGACACTAAGGGGCAATTTACCATGGCCAATCCACCTAACCTGCACATCTTTGGACTGTGGGAGGAAACCTGAGAACCTGGAGGAAACCCATGCAGACACAGGGAGAATGTGCAGACTCCACACAGACAGTGAACAAAGCTGGGAATCAAACTCGGGTCCCTCACACTGTGAGGCAGCAGTGCTAACCACTGTGCCGCCCTTTATTTCGTAAAATCCTGCAAATCAGCGAGCACCCTTTTCCACCTTTTAGAACTCAATTATTGGTCATATTCCTCCTTCAAGAGATCCTAAAACTCTGCCAGTGGCTGAATGTGTAAATGCAATGTGGTGTGCAGTGATTGTCAGATTCAATTCCTGATCCATGCTGTTAGCTGACCTTAGCCAGTGTGCAATGATTAAGATGAAGTTTTAAGTTTTATTAGTGTTACAAGTGGGCTTATATTGGTTTCTAATGCAGGCTTACACTGCAATGAAGTTACTGTAAAAATCTCCTGGTTGCCACACTCAAACGCCTGTTTGAGTACATTGAGGGAGAATTTAACATGGGCAATGCACCTAACCTACACATCTTTCAGATTGTGGGAGGAAACCAGAGCACCCGGAGGAAACCCACGCTGAAGCAGGAGAATGTGCAGGCTCCAGACAGTGACCCAAAGTTGGAATCAAACCCAGGTCTCTGGCGCTGTGAAGCCATGATGTGGAGATGCCAGTGTTGGACTGGGGTAAGCACTGCGAGGCAGCAGAGCTAACCACTGTGCCACCCTGTACTACAGAGGATGACAAATATGAATCCATGTTTGGAAAAGCGTTTATATAATCAGTAAGTGAGAACAAGGCTGGAATCAACACCTTTACTTCCCAGTGGTCTACAGTCCACTGACTCTCTGCTTTCTTTACAAAATGATCCCAGTGGCAAAAGAACTCTTGCTTTAATTGTGAAAGAAATCCAGCTGCTGAGGGAGTGAATGTTAAAAGGTGTCTCCATTGAACAAACCAGTTATTCAGTCATTCGCACAAACTCTCCCTGATGTTTTTAGGCGGAATAACAACTCTTTTGTACAGGCTGGTACTGTGTTACCACACAAGACTGCCAAACATTCAAATAACTCGCAACCCACGGTATGACTGAAAAACCTCGAGTTTCATCTGTTGTGTCAGGGCATACCATCTCTCAGGCTATTTGTATATTTGTAATACCAATGTACCATAAGACACACATTGTTAAAATACACTACGCATCAGCTTAGCTTTTCTAATGCTACTTTTCCTTAAGCAAAACAACAGGTGAAGATGGGAGCAGCAGTCAAGCTGTTGGCGAGTTCATTTCCCTCCTGGTTTAACGTTCCCAGTTATAAACAATGCAGCCGCAGTGACAGGATTTGGCCAAGCCCATTCATGAGATGACCTCACTGTCACCCGCATTTTAATTACTTGGAAAACAATGGGCAAGACGCAGATATCTAGAAACTCCAACAAGCTGCATTCTACACCTCCTCAAATCTAGAGTTCCCCTTTCAGTCCACCCTGCAACAAGCTGAAGGAATGCAAAGGCAAACAAAGCTGATCCCAGCTCACCACCGACAATTCAAAAGTCAAGTCAAAATTGGAAATTATTTGATTTTGATCTGATTTATTTTTGTCACACTTATTGACATACAGTGAAAAATATTGTTTCCTAGGCGCTCTACAGACAAAACATACCGTTCGTAGAATACACAGGGGAGAAGGAAAGGAGAGGGTACAGAATGTTACAGTCATGCAAGGTGATGCATTTTGGTAGATTGAACTAGGGCAGGACTTACTCAGTTAATGGTAGGGTGTTGGGGAGAGTTACAGAACAAAGAGATCTAAGCGTACGTGTTCATAACTCCTTGAAAGTGGAGTCACAGGTGGACAGGGTGGTGAAGAGGGCATTTGGCATGCTTGGTTTCATCAGTCAGAACATTGAATACAGGAGTTGGGATGCCTTGTTGAAGTTGTGCAAGACATTGTTAAGGCCACACTTGGAATACTGTGTGCAGTTCTGGTCACCCTATTATAGAAAGGATATTATTAAACTAAAAAGAGTGCGGAAAAGATTTACTAGGATGTTACCTTGACTTGATGGTTTGGGTTATGAGGAGAGGCTGGATAGACTGGGACTTTTTTCTCTGGAGCGTAGGAGACTGAAGGGTAATCCTATAGAGGTGTATAAAATAATGAGGGGCACAGATCAGCTGGTAGTCAAAATCTTTTCCCAGAAGTAGGGGAGTTTAAAACTAGAGGGCATAGGTTTAAGGTGAGAGAGGAGGGATACAAAATTGTCCAGAGGGGCAATTTTTTTTACGCAGAGGATGGTGAGTGTCTGGAACAAGCTGCCAGAGGTAGTAGTAAAGGTGGGTACAATGTTGTCTTTTAAAAAACATTTAGATAGTTACATGGATAAGAGGGGTATAGAGGGATATGGGCCAAATGTGAGCAATTGAGATAAGCTTAGGGGTTTTTCAAAAAAAGGGCAGCATAGACAAGTTGGGCCAAAGGATCTGTTTCCATGCTGTAAACCTCAATGTCTCTGAGTCTATAGCTAGGGCGCAGAGAAAGATCAGCCTAACATTAACAGAAAATATTGGAAAATCAAAGGAGATCTGACAGTATCTGCGCGGAGAGAATAAAGCCAACGTTTCAAGTCTGGATAACCCTTCATCAGAGCTCTGATGAAGGGTTATCCAGACTCGAAACATTTCTCTTCATCCTCAGAAAATGGGACTTATGAAGACTTCTAACCTGCTTTTGGCCTTCAGCCTCAAGCTTTTTTCTCAAATTTTCCATATTACTTATGTTTTCTGGATTATCTAATATGAAATACTCTACCATACCCAGTGGAACATATTTTGGCCATAAGGCAATGTCTTCAGGGTAAGTTTCTTCCCTCACTTCAACAGAATCAGCAATGTCTTGTAGTTCCATTGTCATTTCAGAATCCACTTGTTCAACTTTTGCAGTCATTGTGGTATCCCTGGAAATCGGCAAGTCATCAAATAATTCACCCATTCTTCTACATGAGTGCGCACTATTTGTTAGAACAAAGAACAACAAAGAGCAAAGAACAGTACAGACAGGAGCAGGCCCGTTTGCCCTCCAAGCTCATCTAAACCAATCGCTCATATCTCTCCATTCCCCGTTTGTTCCTATGTCTATCAAGAGAAGTCTTGAATGTGGCTAACGTAACTGCCTCATCACTTGGCAGTGCAAACCAAGCCCTCACCGCCCTCTATACAATAAACTTCCCCTGTACATCTCCATTGAACCTTTCCCCCCTTATCTTGAACTTGTGCCCCCTTGTAATTGTCATTTCTAGCCTGGGAAAAAGCTTCTGATTGTTCACCGTATCCATACCTCTCATAACTTTACAAATACTTTGAGCTCTCTAAACTAAATCGACAAACTATCTTTTTGTTTAGCTTTGTCCTTCTGTCTCACCTTCACTTGTCTGCATTTTTAACTGCCAGTCTCATGGTGCCCCCTCATATTGCTAAAGAAACTGATCTTGACCTTAGGCAGCTGATGAAGAGTCTAAAAGAGCAGGCACGTGCACAGTCAATCCCATGTTTTCAGCAAGTTCTAGCTCTGCAAAAATGGAATTCATCTCCTAACTATAAACTTGTCATTCTGCTCATGGATTTCAAATAACACTCATTCCACCCAACATTCACCTCCCCCCCAGCACCCCCCCACATCCATTCCCACCTCACACACTCTCCTCAGCAACCCAACCTCCTCACAAACTTTCCCTCAGCCCACATCCTCATCTCTATCCCCTCACAGTCTCCCCCCACCCCTCATTTCTTCACACTCTTCCCCATTCTCACCTTGCTTTCCTGAATGTCCTTAAGGCAGTCTGCCTTGCTGTGCCTTGCCTTCACCTCTGACCTTACATGCCTGCTGCTGGCCTGGTAGTGGGGGGTGCGGGGTGTCCACCCTGCTACCAGCGCAGATCTGGGCTTCCCCACACTGTGTCCTCATCAATGGTACCACTCCATCGTCTTATGATCTTGTGCATGCGCACTTGCTGCCAACTGTTACTTATTTTCCCACTGTTTGGTTCTCATCCAATCAAAGAATCGCTACAATGCAAAAGCAGGCCATTCGGTGCATTGAGTCTGCACCAACTCTCTGACAGAGTATCTTATCCAGGCTCTCTCCCCTTTGGAGTGTGGGAGGAAACTGCAGCACCTTCACATCAAGTATAACACAACCAAGATTTTTTTAATATAGATTTGTCACTATAGTACTGCTTTTGGATTCTATTCCTGTAGAAACTAACCCCAGTACTTTATATGTTTTATAGTTTTTACCAGTTAATGGTACTACTGTTAATGATCTATGCATCTGTACTCTTATATTTCTCCTCAGTCTATTTAGTTTATTACCTTTGAAACATTAAGCTAGTCCTCCTGCCAAAGAGAATCTTCTCACACTTTTCTGCATTTAATTTCATTTGAATTTACAGGTTTCCTCTGAAGCCAATTGCATATTCCTGTATTTTGACACAAAACTCCATGTTATTAGCTGTACCCTCCCAAGTGGTATCATCGACAAATTTTCATCCAAGTATCTGAATCCAAATCATTTTTGTATGTGGCCAGCAGCAATGGTCCCAACATGAAACCCACACAGACACGGGGAGAATGTGCAAATTCCATATGGACAGTCACCCAAGCGGGGAAATGAACCCGGGTCCCTGAGGCAGCAGTGCTAACCACTGTGCTATCATGTCGACCCTAAATCAGACCCTGATTTTGCTCTGCATTTGCTGCGAATAAGCTTAAAGTAGTCAGCCTATCAGCCTCTGATTGGATGCCCTGTTCATTATCTGGCTATGTTGATGTGCATTTCAGCTCAGAAAACTCAGTACCAGGTCTGGCGGCACCACAGGGTGGCCAGTGGGGCCCTCCCAATGATTGGGATTCTGTTCCTAATGTTATGGTTCAGGTCAGAAACTCCAAAGTGCTTTATGCAGCCCATCCAAATCTTAAGTTTTGCCTCTTGAATTTAGCTAGGGTATGTTTCACTTTAAGTATGATTCAAATGACCAACTAGGGAGCATTTATCAAACAAAGATATCAAAGAATATAGTTAACATGTATAGTAAGAAAATTAGCAAGAATTCTTATCAATTACAAACAAAAAACAAAACAGCAAATATCATGTATAACCCTTATATACCCAATGTGTTCCACTCAAACCAATCCCATAGACAAAAGACTTTACACAGGTTTAACACAGCAATGACTAATGCTCATGTGGTGCTGGACTTAAGACCTTTGGATGAAATTTGCAGTTCTCTGACAGACTCAGAACAGTTTGAAGTCAGAACAGCTTCCCAAGACATCAGGGACTCTAGGCAAACCACCAGCAGCTGATCCTCCCTTCAGAAAGGCAAGACCTTGCTTTTGGATGCCCTGTGGCGTTTCCAAAACCAGGAGAGAGAGCGAGAGACTTACTTTCAGCTTGATTCCCCTTCTAAAACTAAACCTCAAACCTGCAGCTCCAAACTGAAAATGAAAAAGACTCCTATCCTCTGACCTGCCAACCATTTCGTCTCCTAACAATACAGAATCATAATCATCCCAGTAGAAATAAACAAACCCCCATTTATGCAGCACTAAAAAGACTCTCAAAGACAGCCTGGCAACAATGAGAAAAACAAACTGAAAAAGTTTGCTTATGATTGCAGAGTACATGATGAAAAACACTTCTCAAAGGTAGACTAATGTCACACTAGGCACTGTGTGTTTCATCATAAATCCACCCCGAGGTGGGACTTTTGACTTACTGTATATTGTGTACAAATAGGCCATTCTAATGTATTTATATTATCCCTCTCCTCTACATTTCCCTTGACTCCCTTCTCTTACACGCACACACCAAGTCTCACTTTAAATGGATTGATGCTATTTACTTTGACCACTCTATGTGGCAGCGAGCGCCACATTCTCACCACCCCGTATAAATTAATTCCTTCTAAATTATTTATTTGATCTGGTAACTACACTATGTACAGTAAGTGTTTCCTTGTCATGGGCTTACCCACAAGTGGAAACATTTTCTCCACATCAACCTTATCCAATCCCTGCATAATTTTAAAACCTCTAAACATGTCTGCTTATAATCATCTATTTCAGAGAAAAAAAAATCTCCCATCTGCTTAGACTTTGCTGATAATCACATTCTCTCAATTCTGGTAGAATACTTGTAAATCTTTTCTGCATTTTCTCCAATGTTTCAATGTCCCCTTTTCTAACATAAAGAGGCCAGAACTGCACATTTCACACCAAATATAACACAACCAAGATTTTTTAATACAAATTTATCACTATAGTCCTGCTTTTGGATTCTATTCCTGTAGAAACTAACCCCAGTACTTTATATGCTTTTTAACAGGTTTTACCAGTTAATGTTACTACTGTTAATAATTTACACATCTGTACTCTTATATTTCTCCTCAGTCTATTTAGTTTATTACCTTTGAAACACTAAGCTAGTCCTCCTGCCAAAAAGAATCTTGATGTGGGTATGCCGGCGTTGGACTGGCGTAAACACAGTAAAAAGTCTGACAACACCAGGTTTTAGTCCAACCTATTTATTTGATAATATACTCGCAAGCTTTCGGGTTAGCCCCTTCATCAGGTGAATCTTCTCACACTTTTCTGCATTTAATTTCATTTGAATTTACAGGTTCCTTCTGAAGCCAGTTACATCTTTCTGTATTTTGACACAATACTCCACATTGTTAGCTGTGCCCTCCCGATTGGTATTATTGACAAATTTTCATCCAAATATTTGAATCCAAATCATTTCTGTATGTGGTGAGCAGCAATGGTCCCAACAATGGGGCTAACGCTTCTGCCGGAAAGTGAATAAATAGGTAGCAGAGTAGTAGAAGTTGAAGAAGACAATTCTAGAGTGAAGAACTATGCTAGTTGAAAATTTTTGTCTGGGGAGGCCAACTCAGATTGGACCTATTCTGCCCATGTGGCCAAAGATGTGCAGATCTCAGCCTGTTCAATCTCATGAATATCATAGCAGAAACCTGTGACCCTAAATAGACATCTTCAAATTGAGGAACAGTAGGTAATGAAAGGCATATTCACATGACCTCCAGCCTCCAACCATCTGGCCCCCTTTGCTCCTGACATTAGTTGTCCGACATGTCCCTTATCTTGGTATAGCACATTCCCATGTCAATTTGAAACCACGCCGTTTCGTTGGTACCCAATTGAATCATTCCTGACTATCAGCCTTTCATCCAATCCTTTTTGCTTATAAATCAGCAACAAAGGAGACAAAACAATCTTTAATGATCTTTCTCCTGAGAGGCTTATAGCAGTTTCCTGAAAATTAATCTTTAATTCCTGGCAATTCTGGGGAGGGGGGTGGTAGTGGGGTGGTAGAGATAGATGGTGTTAAGGTTCAGGTCAGAAACTCCAAAGTGTTTTATGAAGCCTGCCTGAATCATAAGTTTTGCATCTTGAATTTGGCTAGGATATGCATAAGATGTTTCATAAGAACATAAGAAATAGGAGCAGGAGTAGGCCATCTAGCCCTTCGAGCACTTCATGTCTGATTCAAATGACCTACTAGGGAGCTTTTATCAAACAAAGATTATTTAAGAATATAGTTAACATGTATAATAAGAAAATTAGCAAGGGCTTTTATCAATTACAAACAAGAAACAAACAATCATGATAATACATAGCCCTTAATGACTACATATAAGCAGTCCCAATCAAAACCAAACTTCCCATAGACAAAAGACTGTTTTTACAGGTTTAACATAGCACAGAATAATGCTGATATGATAGTGGGATCAAGGCCATTAGTTGAATTCTGCACTCAAATGCTCTTGAGACTCAGAAGCGTTTGAAGACAAGACAGCTTCCTAAAACATCAGAGAGACTCTGGTCCAGCTCCCAACAACAGCAGGATTTCACCCTTCAGGAAAACAAGATCTTGTTTTCAACTAACCAGCAGAATTTTCAAAGCAACAGGGAGAGATGGAAAACATTGATGTCCCTTCTAAAATCCACCTCCCAAAACTGAAACTGAAAATGAACTCCTGCCACTTGACCTGCCCGCAGCCTTTTCTTCCTCCCAACAATGACATCACCGAGGGCTATGAACATGATTTTTTTTAAAATCTCTTAAAGGTACTCAAACATCACAATGCACAATAGGCCAGAATCTGAAAATAGGTGACGAGCAAAACCAAGATGCTGCAAATGCTGAAGATCTAGAAATAAAAACAGAAAACTCTGAAGAAACTCTGTACGTCTGGCAGAGGAACAGAGTTAACGTTTGGAGTCCAATATGAAGTAGAATAGACTGGTAGGTCTGCAACAGTAAGCGGTGGATGGAAAGTGTGCAAATCTTGATGGAGCAAGAGGGACTTGGAATTCAGAAAATGCTGATCAGGAGCAGTTATGAAGAGAGAAACAAGGTAAAGGTTTCAGGTTGATGACATGGAAGAAGCTGGAGATACTGCAGTAATCAGGGTAAGGGGGTTTAGTTAGCTTAGTTGGCTGGATGGCTGATTTGTGATGTGGAGTGACTCCAACAGCGTGGGTTCAATTCCCATACCGGCTGAGGTAATTCATGTAGGCCAACATTCTCAACCTTGCCCTAGGCCTGAGGTGTGGTGACCCTCAGGTTAAATCACCATCGGTCAGCTCTTAGGGGAGAGCAACCTATGGTTGTCTGGGACTGTGGCGACATTTCAGTTCAATCAGAAAAGTGATCTTTTTAAAAAGGACAGGGAATCTTTGAAGGGCGAAAGGGCGGAGCAATGACTAGGGTTATTGAAAGTCAATGAGAATTATGCATTAGAATGGTCATTGAGTGGCTAAGAACTTGGCTGGCAAGATCAAAGGAACTGATGCCAGGTCTCATAGAGGAAGTTTTTTTTATAAACTAGTGTCACAAGTAGGCTTACGTTAACACTACAATGAAAATCCCCTAGTCTCCACACTCCGGCGCCAGTTCAGGTAAACTAAGGGAGAATTTAGCATGGCCAACGCACCTAACCGGTACATCTTTCGGACTGTAGGAGGAAACCCACGCAGACACAGGAATCCAGGTATTAGAAATGGGAGAAATGAAAACATTGTGGGATGGGAGGCTAGGGTTGGGCAGATCAACAGAGAAAGTCAGCAGAGATACAAATCCTATGGCTTTTCATGAGAGGTGAGAGGGGCAGGGGCCTGATTGTGTTATTTCTGATGCAGTCGTTTGAAAACTAGTCTTCTTTTACACGACAACTATTGCTGCACTTTCTTCTGTAAATCCTGTCTTCATCTGCAGCTGTTTACCTTTAATGCCAGGGGTGCTTCAATTCCTCTCACCTTGAAATTAAACTACTTTTGTAACTAAGACCTGCCAATTCAATTTCCAGAGTTGACAGCAACTCAGATGGGCTTAATTGGAAAAGCTATAATTAGCATCTTCACTGCTGCTAAGGGAACATTAAGGGAAAGAAAGAGGCCTTAGAGTTAAAAAGGAAATAAATATTTGATGGTTTCTGTGCAACCTGATAATAACCTAGTAATCTGGCAACAACAACTCAGTAACCTAGTGGAGTATTAACTGGTATAACTGCAAAATGAATACAGCATGAAGACTGAGCAATAATCCAGGTATCTAAGAACCAGGTCCTTGCAATAGCAAAAAGTTCTTAGAATCATAGAATCATTGAATCTCTACGTTGCAGAAGCAGGCCATTTGGCCCATCGAACCTGCACCGACTCTCTGACAGAGCATCCCACTCAGACCCCATTACCGTAATCCCACATTATTATCCTGCTAATCGCCCCTAATTTACACATTTTGAGACACTAAGGGGCAATTTAACGAGGCCAATCCACCTAACCCACACATCTTGAGACAACAGTTTAACAACCTTGGCCACAGCGGCATGCTCGCCTAATTAACAGCCTCATTACCTAGAAATCGTAGCTCAGTAACCTATAGATGACATCTTGGTGATAACTAGTCATTTCCGAAATAGTTGCAATCAGGGCAATTCCGACATAGATCAGTCATTTGTTGGCTCGGGCAACAATTAAAAGCACACTGATACAATAGAATTCCACTTAGAGTGATTGATTTAGGCTAAATGGAATTAGGGGTGTTAAATGATACCATTGTAATGATAGTAGCAAGTAAAAATGACACTACAAAAATAAGTGTGCGCTTAAGTGGAGAAGCGTTTCCAAATTCTGTAACTTGGTGATTTGCGCTTCAGTGCAAAAAGTTCTCAAGCATTCCACTTCTCCCTCAGTTGAGAGCAAGTAATTGAACACAAACCTGGGTCTTTCTAGTATTGCAAAGCCCAGTACGATGTTACACCTCACATTTCCCCTCAAAGGCATCTACACTCAGCTCAGTGCCTGTCCTTGCTGAGGTGGTTAGAATTTCTATAGATCCCAACCCCTCCCCTAACATTCTTTGACAAAGCCTAACAGTGTAGCAATGCATTCTGCTGCTTGTTTCAATAACTTTTTGAACTTGAACTCCACAGAACACGTTTTATCCAAACTGCTGTTATTGGTTACAAAAGCTGCCAAGAGGAAATTTACATGTTTGCATCTATTAGCGCAAGATGGGGAGGGGAGGGGAGGTTGAAAACACACCCATTCTTTTCTGGAAATTTGGTTTGATGCTGCTATGAAGACGGATTGGATTACAATTTTTAATTAACTCTCATTGTACATTTTGATAACCTCCATGTGCTTAGAATTCTTTTGCTGGGGATAACGGGAAAGTAATAAAGAGACATTTCATATTACTCAGGGATAGTGAATTAATTACTTCTATTAAACTCTCGAAGATAAAATTAAATTAGAAATCTGTAATCAGCAGGCGTGGATTCTTCACTGATTATTTTTCAGCTAATAGTCTGCTGCTTATGGTCCTGAGGAAAGTCTGATATCTCTGCCCTTTGATTTTGTCATGGACTCCTTCCCTTCACTTTTTCCCCACGTGCTGAGCTCTTGTTGTTATTGCTGTGTTTTCAATTGCTGAAGGTTTAACTTTTAATTCTCACCCTCCTTTCAGACTCCATTGCCTCGCATCATTTCTTGATGGCATCGCCGATCAAGTTTTTTTAATCAGTTGAGTTGCTGAGCAAGGAAGCTGCCACGCTGTGGGTACTTCATGTTCTTTAACTCCAACTCTAACAAGTTCCAGCCCCCGTTACAATCAGAATGTTCCTTTCTCCTTTTTAAGAGGTACGGTCTGACATCAAGGCTGGCTTCAAATGGTGCTCATTTCACACAAACCTCCCGTGCTGAGATATGCAACCAGTCACACAGCATGTTCAGCATTGGGCTGCACGCCATAATCATTATGGCGAGCAGGTAATGTGAAGTTGTCATGCTGCCTCCATCAATTTTGAATGGATACTAGCTAATTGTGCATTGCGATTCCGCCCCCCCCCCCCCACTCCGTGCACAATTTTACTCTCATATGTTTTTAGAACACTGGCTTCTGGAAGTATTATAGTACAGTAGTATGCCTACAGTGCAGAAGGAGGCCATTCAGCCCATCGGATCTGCACCGATCATAGCACAACCTTCAAGATTGGATAATGTTTTCTCATGGTTAACATCTAGAAGTTTCAAGTACGGTACTAGACATTTCCTACCATATGAAATGTTAAGATGTACGTTAAACACACTACTGTTTCTAACTCTACAAATCTGTTAGAAGGATAACTAAAGAATTATCCCAAAAGGAGGGGTGTGTGATGGAGTGTTAACGCGAGACAGAGACATAAAAATGGACCATCCAGCCTCTCAAGTCTATTCCACCATTGAATGAGATCATAGTTTATCAGCATCCTAACTCCATCCACCTCCCTTGGCTCCAGATCTTTTAACACTCTTGGTTAGCAAAAACTCTTCTATGAATTGAGCTAGCATTGATTGCATTTTGTAAGAGTGTGGGTTCTATATTTCTACTAAACTTCTGTTCCTTTGGGAGCAGCACAGTGGTTAGCACTGCTGCCTCACAGCGCCAGGGATCTGGATTCAATTCCCAGCTTGGGTCATTGTCTGTTTGGAGTTTGTACATTCTTCCCATGTCTGCGTGGCTTTCCATCAGGCGCTCCGGCTTCCTCCCATATTCCAAAGATGTGCAAGGTAAGTGGATTGGCCACGCGAAATTGACCCTTAGTGTCAGGGAGACTAGCTAGGGTATACATGGAGTTATGGGGATAATGCCTGGGTGGGATTGTGGTTGGTGCAGACATGATGGGCTCAATGGCCTCCTTCCACACTGTAAGATTCTATGATCCTCCTCGTACAAATAGATGGGCTTTGATTTTAGCATTATTTTCCTTTGTCTGAAAGAAAGCATATCTCTCTTTCTACCCTATTACTTCCCTTCAAAATGCTAAGAACCTTAATCAAAGCATCCCTTTACTTTTAACAGCGGCACAGTAGCACTGTGGTTTGGAACATATACTCTCTATTCCACATGTGAAGCAGTGCTGCTTCACAGCTCCAGGATCCTGATTTAGATTCCCGGCTCGGATCACTGTCTGTGTGGAGTTTGCACATTCTTCTCATGTCTGCATGGGTTTCCTCCAGGTGCTCCAATTTCCTCCCATAGTCGAAAGATAAGCGAGTTAGGTTGATTGGCCATGCTAAAATTACTCCTTCGTGTTCTGGGATAGAGGGATTACTGAGTAAATATGTAGGGATATCAGGGTAGGAAATGGGTGGGATTGTGGTCGGTGCAGTCTCGATGGGCCAAATGGCCTCTTTCCGCACTGTAGGGTTTCTATGATTCTTTATGCTCCATGGAATTCAAGGCTGGTATGTGTAAGATCCATTTGAGATAGAAGCTTATGGGAAGGCAGGGAAACGCTAAAAATAGAGAGAGAGCATCAGAAGGGAGCTGCTGACAACCACATTCTACCACAGCCACCATCCTGAATGTAGACTGCAGCCATTGCTGTCTCTTCTCCACGCCACATTGTGTCATTCCCACACAAAAAAGAAACAAAAAGAGGGAAAAAGCAGAAGGAGACAGAGAGAAATACAATTAATAATTAGGGAGAGTGAATCAGAACAGAAAGGGCTAGGTAGAGAACCAGCAACATGAAGACCACAGAGACATGTGGAATAGAGAGTATATGTTCCAAATTAGTGTACAAATACATCACAGATGAATTAATAACTTCTTATATTTGTGGCTTGTTCTCGAAATAAGAGCTGTGTCAGCATTCGCTCATTATCTAGGTTAGCATGTATGTAAACATTTTTCTTTCAGTTATGTATTTGGATTCTCTTCCCAACAATTCCCCAATTGATAAGAAATTTCTGTTGGGACATGAAGCCAGGTGGCATATGTTAGCATGTTGAGTACAGGTGAGAACCTTGTGGATGGTTTAGGAATTGAATTGACAAGACCCCCTTGCTGCTTATAAGAATTAATTTGTTTTTGGTCGCTACAAATGTTTTTGGGGTATATATAGTTTTGTTACACAAAGCAGTAGAGAAGTATCCCGCTTTTTTGTGGCTTACACCTGGTGTGAAGAGACTTAAACGATAGGAATGCAGGAGGAGGAATGACAGTCTAGAAAATTAAAGGAACAAACTTTCTTGAACTTAAATGCTGAACTAGCTTCAGCATTTTGGTGGGATGGTGGAACTTTCTGCCACCATACCACCCACCACAATGTCAGCAGATGTGCAGGGTTTATGTGGGTGGACTGGGGTCTTGCTACCCTTAAAGCTACAGGAGGAAACCCAGGACATTTAAAACTCCACTTAATAAAAAGGACGCAACTGGAAGTTAATTTACAAAATGGAGGAGAACGTTTCAGTCTTTTTGGTTTTGCTCAAATACAGAAACTTACCCTTAGTCTGGTCAGAGAGAAAAAAAACTCATGCTTCAACAAATCAATTGAGCACAGGCTGAAACAATATAGACTAATCCAGGATATCCTGAATCACTGCAATTAGTGATTGATTAGGTAGTAACTGGTATGGATGCTTCCTTTTTCCTGTGTTTCAGGTTTTATTTTGTGCTAATTAATCTAATGGATTAACCCAGAAGTATACTAAGGAGTTAAAGCATTGTATCTCAAACTTCTGTTAAAAAGCATATGTAGGGCATGTACTCATATTGTCACATTATAGCTCCTAATAATACATTATTTAATGGAACACACTGAACTCACTAAATACTTACAAGATAAAAGTTTGATTTAAATTATATTCTTAATCTGGATTTTGAATTTGAGCTTTTCAAATGTCAATTTGTTCCATTTAATATATTCTGCTCAAATTATTTTTTCCTCCTTTTAATATCTTTCTACCTTTTCACTTGCATTGCAAAGTGCACCCACTAAAATACCCCACAGATGGCCTTACGGCAAGCCTGCACCAATATTATTCCACTGGCCATTAGAAGGAACTTTCCATCCCCTCCCCCAATATGGTTCCGACAGCCCAGACGTGATTAAGAACTCGCAATATGTTAGCACAATGACCAGGTTTGCTGCTAATTCTAACTTGATATTTCATCTTGTTTTACATTTCCACAGCAGCCTTTTATTGTTGCAGACTCCTGTGCAATCAAAATGAGGAAATTTGAAGTTATTGAGGATTTCAGAGTAAACTTCTTTGGTTGTTCTCAGATGTGACTGCTGCTGAGGTGGGAGACAAGGCCACTTGCAAAGCTATTGCCCATTTAGTTCACTAGCATCATATTACATTGAGCTTCCTACATCAATTTCAAGCTGCCTCCTTTAAACTCCTACCCATGTTTACAATCACAGAAACATCGGCTGAAGGATGTCAAGAGGTAGATTTACAGCTGAAATGCGCACCTCTGTTAATGTTTAACAAAGTGTTTCTTCTCTTAAAATGAAATAAGCCATGAATAAAATGAATGTCGATTTATTTAATGTTGGCCATGACATTGCTACATTCATTTGTAATTTTGTCTTAACTTCTGAACTGAGCGTGTATTGCATCAGAATTCAATAATATATTAAGTACAGATCTGAATACCGCTTTGGAAACAGGACTTTCAGAAAATATATATTCCATGGGAGTCTGCCTGTAGATATTACACGTGGTGATTATGTCTGAATAGTAGAGAATACCATGGTGATTTATAAACTGAAATTTAGAAGTCAACATGTGCATTTGAACCAATTAAATGTGACCTACCTCAACCTTACCGACAGCAATTATAGCTGTAAGCACATGGGGGAGGGGCAACTTTGTGTTTCTTTCCATCATCAATACTCTTCTGGAATTTCAAGGCTTGAAGTATAAAGTGAATATTTGATCATGTACTTGCTGGACTATGCCTTATTGCATGAGGAATGAAGAATTCAAAGATGATTGTATACAGTAAATATTGAATACAAATTACAAATGTGAACCGGATAGCCTTCATACACATCCCCATTGTGAAGGGAAACAAGTGCATTTACTTTTCTGCATAATTAAAACAATAGAATGATTACTTGCCTATTCTATGGGTTTTGATGGAGTAAACCACTATCTATTCAGTTCCATTACTAATTGATTCCCCACATAGAAACCATAGAAACATTGAAACCCTACAGTGAAGAAGGAGGCCATTTGGCCCATTAAGCATACATTGACAACAATCCCACAAAGCCCTATCCTCATAACCTCATGTATTTACTCTGCCCTTAATGATAAGGTTCAATTTAGCATAGCCAATCAACTTAACCTGCACATCTTTCAGACTGTGAGAGGAAACCTGAGCACACGGAGGAAACCCACGCAGACATGGGGAGAACGTGCAAACTCCACACAGACAGTGACCTGAGGCCAGGATTGAACCCAACTCCCTGATGCTGTGAGGCAGCAGTTCTAACCACTCTGCCACCATGCCACCATAGGTGTCATCCCTTACAAAGACAAATAATGACCATCTTTCTGCTTTCTCCCAGTCCGTAGTTTTTTGGGTCTTTTTGTTAGATTTTATGTTTGCTGATTTGTTATGTTTGCTGTTTGTTCTCAGATCTTGTCTCTTTAATTTCTCTGCCTGCTTATTTATTTACACTTTACACCAACTTGTCCCCTTTCTCCTGTCTTTCCTCTGCTCCTAATGCAATTTATTTACATCTCTCAGGTTGAGCTGGAGATTAGGTGGACTCTCACTGGCCTTGAGGCCTCAGGCCCCAAGAGATGACACTGAGCAACACACTGCATGCATGTGCAGAAAAGCTTGGGTCAATCATCAGGAGGCAAGGGAATGTTGAAAGAGTATCAATTTCAAATTAGAACAGCAGACAAGGCTAGGTTCAAGTGATGGAAAACCTGTTTAAAAATCAAGTAAAGCAGCAATAGTAAAAATGATGGGAGAATGAGTGTCTTGCCAAAATGGCAATAACAGAAAATGGAAGGGTCATGACACCCAAAAGCTTCCTCGTAATATTTTGAGGAATGCAATTAATTCCTTTTTTGTAGCTATAGGAATCTGTTTTTAAAGGGTAGTGCAATGCACTGCAATGTGTTGACTTTTGATTGGTAGCTTTACAACAAATGTGAAATTTGAGTCACTTATTGCACTTTGCATTTTATGTTTGTGTTGGACAGTCACAGGCTGACAAACATTTGAAGTATAAACTAGTAGATCTGGTTTGGCATCACGCGTGGTGTGTGAAAATATATAAGCCTTTGCAGATTGGTCAATCCTTATAGAAATTGCCTGACTTTTGCTTCCTTTGAAATGAATACTTCAGTGCCAGTTAAAAACCATCAGGGTATATAAATCTACCAACCTTATTGCCAATAGCCTCTCCAACTGTAATTTAAACATCATCCTAATACTTCCCAATTGGCATGACATTGTCTTATTTTTGTTTATCTGTAATCTGAATTTACAATCTCCACATACAGCCTGTCAGTTTCTGCCAAGCTATTTTAATTTTTTTCATATTCAGTCATGGCACATGGGTGTCGCTGGCTGGCCAGCATTTATTGCTCATCCCTAATTGCCCTTGAGCAGGTGGTGGTGAGCTACCTTCTTGAAACGCTGCAGTCCACGTGCTGTGGACTGACGCACAATGCTGTTAGGGACGGAATTCCAGGATTTTGACCCTGCAACTACAAAGGAACAGTGATATACTTCTAAGTCAGGATGGTAAGTTGCTTGGAGGGGAACTTGCTGGTGATGGTGTTCCCATGTATTTGTTGCCCTTGTCCTTCTAGATGGAATTGATCGTGGGTTTTACCAAGAATCTTTGGTAAATTTCTGCAGTGCATCTTGTAGTTTATACACACTGCTGCTACTGAGCGTCAATGATGGAGGGAGTGGATGTTTGGTGGTGGGGTGTTAATCAAGTGGGCTGCTTTATCCAGAATGGGATCAAGCTTCTTGAGTGTTGTTGGAACTGGAACCATCCAGGCAAGTGGGGAGTATTCCATTACACTCCCATTTTGTGCCTTGTAGATGATGAATAGGCTTTGGGCAGTCAGGAAGTGAGTTAATTGCCGCAGAATTCCTCTGACCTTGTGGCCATTGTGTGGATATTAGGTCAATGTCGCTGTTAGGTCAATTTCATCAGCAATTCTCAGATTATCTGAAACCTTGTTACATAAGGAAAATGACCCAATATCATATTTTTGTAAAGGATTCCTAATTGCTTGCGTGATAGATTAAATGTAATTACACAACAATGTGCGTTCTTGTCTCTCCCTAACTCTTGATCAAAGTCATTGAAACAGACCCTAACCACTCTGACTGAACTGGGATTTGAACATACATTTGCTGCATCATCAATGGTCATTCAAAACTTGAGTGCATGTCTCACACAGTCCAGCTCTCCTATTGCCTCTATCCTTGCTGACCTACGTTGGTTCACAGCTAAACAGCATCTTGATTTTAAAGTTCTCATCCTTGTTTTCAAGGCCCTCCACTGCCTCGCCTCTCCCTATCTCTGCAATCTTCTCCACTGAGCTTCAAAGAATTTAAATTCTGTTTTAGACATAGGCACCACACACCATTTTGTTGTCTACACCAATTAATTTCTAACATCACTCAGCATTGCTACGCCTCAAATCTTCATCTGTGCCTTTTTCGTCTCTAGACTTGACTATTCCACAAATTTCCTGACCACCTCTGACCTTTCACCTTTCATAAAATAGAACACTTCCAAAACACTGTTGCTTTTATCCCACCTTGCACGAAGCCCCACTCATCCATCATCTTCTGTTCACTGACCGAAATTGGCTGCCAGATAAGTAACATCTCAATTTTAAAGTTCTCACCCTGGACTCCAAATCTCTCCATCCCTCTCCTAGGGCAATCTTTGTAACCTCCACCAAGCCTACAACATGTGAGTTGCTGTGTGCTCCGTTAAATAATGTTTTATTAGAGGCCAAAACGTGACAATATGAGTACATATTCTACATATGCTTTTTAACAGAAGTGTGTGATACAATGCTTTAACTTCTAAATATACTTCTGTGTTAATCCATTAAGTTAATTAGCACAAGTGTGAAACCTTTACAGTCTCCCAATTCTCATCAATCCACCATTGTTGGCTGCATCTTCAGCTGCTTTGGCCCTAAGCTCTGGATTTCCTTCCCAAAACCTCTCAGCCTCTGTCTCCCATTAAGATTCTGCTTGGAACATAGCTCTTTGTCCAGGATTTTGGTCACTTGTCCTACTAACTGGTCTGGCTTTGGTTAACAGCAGTGGTTTCCAAGTGGGGTTCCAGGTTCCAGCCTTCCAGGCTTCAGAATCAGGAAGGTACATTTTTAAGTGCTCGTTTTGTTGAATGGTTCCTTTAACAACTGCCTCTTAGGCTGCATTTAACTGGTCTTCCAGACAAAACAACTAAACCAAATTAAATTAATTGAGGGAAAAATTAAAAGGGGTGCTGCATATAACCTAGGTCAGAATTTTCCATCATTGCAGTGGAGCCAAGCCCAACTCAACATTGCGAGAAATCATGCAAGAAGATGTTGTGCACGTGTCCCAATGTCACCGTGCACTTGCATAATATGTCACTCGGTGGGTGTGTGCAACAGTCAGAAGCATGCACGCTGACGGTTTAGCAGGCAATTAGGTCCATTAAGGAGTGAATTGAAAGCGATTTTATATGACCATCCACTTTTACGATTGGCTGATGGGCCAGTCGGCCAGATAGCCTCCAGGTTTTTGCTACAACCTCAATCCAGGGAGGGATGAAATGTCCAGAGTGGAATATAATTGGAAAAAGTGTTGGGGGACTGAGCTTGTTGAGTTCTGCTGTCAGCCGCTTGAAGATGCTGCACGGATGCAGTTTGTTGCATTTTCTTCTCATTTAATTTGGACAGGTCCCTTCAGGGAGCTCATTAGAAGGGCCCACCTGCACTCTCAATGCCTACCATTTTGCTGCCAACTCCACACACACACAAACACACACACACCACACACACACACACACACACACACACACACAACCTCGCCCCCACCGCCCCCCCTCCCCACCACCCCCCTCCCTCCAGCAGCACAGAGCCTTTCTCAGCACAGGTCTCATTAATTGGCCAGCCAGTGTGAAGTGGCATTCGGGGACCAAGAGAAGCTGAAAGCACCTTTTTGTATCGGCTTCCAGGCCCACTGATCGTACACGCCTGACCAGGACAAGATTCAGGCCCTAATTTTCCTGCATGTGTCAGGGCTTCAAAAAGTTTAAATTCTGTTTTAGACATAGGCACCTCACTCCATTTCCTTCCCTACACCAAATAAGTGGAGCACTTCTGCACCCTCTCCTTTTTTTCTCTCTTATGTACTCTATGAACAGTATGTTTTGTCTGTGTAGCACACAAGACACATTACTTTTCACTGCCTCCCCAATACATGTGATAATACTAAATCAAATCAAATGAAAATCAATTTAAAACAAACCTGCACTTCCAATGTTGTAGGTTTAGGAGGCCAGTTAGATCCCAAAAACAGGTGCTATGTGGTTGAAATTCAACCGCATAACTCTGTTATTGAACTGAATTAACCACAAACCAAGCAGTCATCATTTCACTGGTGACAAGTTGTTTGAGACAGTGAATAAAAGTAGCATTCTCTCACATGTAGCACACTTAGAAAAAAGAAACAATTCATGTCTCTCGAAACTGTTTTGTGTGCTAACTCTCTACATCTACAGTTGCACAAAAGGTAAAGATAGCTATTTATGCCTTGTTGGTATTATTTGATTTATTAGTTCTACATTTAGTTGTCACCTCCAATGTAATAGGATTTAAAAGAATTCTATTTTGAGGGCGGAATAAGCAATGATTATCGAGAGTGTGACAGACTGTTTCCTGGCTGGTTTCCCACATTCTACTCTTAGTAAACCTGAGGTCATCCAAAACTTGGCTGCAGATGTCTTAATTCACACAGTCCCATTCTCCTATCGCCTCTATCCTCGCTGACCTACATTGGTTCTCAGTTAAACAACATCTTGATTTTAAAATTCTCATTCTTGTTTTCAAGGCCCTATCTCTATAATCTTCTCTATTCCCATAGTCCTATGAGGTACCTGTGCTTCTCAAATTCTGGCCTGATTTTAACCCGATATTAATCATAAAACTATAAGAAATAGAAACGTGACTAAGCACCAGACGCTATTTTATTGCATACACCAAGAAGGTGGAGTACTTCCAAATCCTAACAAAATGCACAGCATATATTCCTGTGAGGAAGAAAGATTCTAGGATGGGGATAAATTAACCATGGTTATCCAAGGAAGTTAAGGATAGTATTAAAACAAAAGAAAAAAACATTAAACATGGCAAAGATAGTGACAAACCAGAGGATTGGGAAAGTTTTAAAAACCAACAAAAGATAACCAAAAAAGTAATAAAGAGGGAGAAGATAAACTTCAAGGGAAAGTAATATGAAAATGGACAGATCTTCTTTAAATATAAACAAAGAGAGAAACCAAATTGAACATAGGCCCCCTGAGAGAATGAGACTGGGGAAATAATAATGGGGACCTAGGAAATGGTAGAGGAGTTAAATAAATACTTTGCATCAATCTTCACAGTAGGGGACACTAATGACATTCCAAAAGTGCTAAATAATCAAAGGACAAATTAACTATCACTAGAGAAATAGTACTAAGGAAGCTATTGAGGCTAACGGTTGCATCCTAGATATCAAAGGAAGTACCTACAGAAATCATGGATGCGCCAGTAGTAATCTTTCAGGAATCCTTAAATTCTGGAGAGATCCCAGAGGATTGGAAAACTGCCAATATAACATCCTTATTCAACTATAGGCCTTAATGTTTGTCATTGGGAAAATGTTAGCATCCATTATAATGCATGGAATAGCAGAACATTTAGAAATGCGTATTATAATCAAGCAGAGACTATGTGGCTTCATGAAAACAAAATCATGCCTTACCAATTTATTTGAATGCTTTGAGGTGGTAACGAATAGGATAAATAAAGGGGAAACCACTAGATGTAATACACTTGAATTTCCAAAATATTCGATAAGGTACCACAGAAAGGGTACTTAATAAGCTAGGAGCCCATAAGTTAGAATGGATAGAGGATTGGCTAACTGATTGAAGATAGAAAGTTGGGATAAGAGGGACATTTTCAGGATGGCAACGTGTAACTCGTCGAGTCAGTGGCATAGTTTCCTAATGGTTAGCACAGCCTCACAGCACCGGAACATGTCTTTAATTTTGGCCTTGGGTGACTGTGTGGAATTTGCATGTTCTCCCTGTGTCAGTATGGATTTCCTCCAGGATGTTCCAGTTTCCTCCCACACGCCAAAGGTGTTCAGGTTGGGTTGATTGACCATGCTATATTGCCTCTTAGTGTCAGGGGGATTAAGAGGGTAAATACGTAGGGTCACGGGGATAGGGCCAGGGTGAATTGTTGTCAGTGCAGGCTGGATGGGCTGAATGGCCTTCTTCTGCAGTGTAAGATTTCTATGATCAGTACTGGTGTTGCAACTACTTACAATGTATATTAATGACTTGAACAAGAGAAATGTATGTACTATTGTTAAGTATGCTGGTGACACAAAAATAAGTGGGAAGGCAAACGGTGAGGATGACAAGAGTCTACAGAGAAACATAAGCAGGTTAAGTGGGTAGGTATAAATTTGGCTGATGGAATGTAATGTAGGAAACTGTGAAGTTAGGCACTTTGGCAGGAAGAACAAAGGAGCTGAATATTATTTAAAAGGCGAAAGATGCAGAAACCCTGCAACATATCGAGATTTTGGGGTCCTCATGCATAAATCACAAAATGCTAACATGC
The DNA here is from genome assembly GCF_965287045.1 of Carcharhinus amblyrhynchos. Classification (NCBI taxonomy): domain Eukaryota; kingdom Metazoa; phylum Chordata; class Chondrichthyes; order Carcharhiniformes; family Carcharhinidae; genus Carcharhinus; species Carcharhinus amblyrhynchos. The sequence goes on along the minus strand of NC_137326.1, from coordinate 118,332,509 downwards.
AAATTCAGCAGGTAGTATGGAACTTAGTAAGATAGAAGGTTATAGGTAAGCCTAGTAATCTCTAAGGTAAGGATATGTTCAGCACAGCTTTGTGGGCTGAAGGGCCTGTATTGTGCTGTAGTTTTTGTATGTTTCTATGTCATAAAGTAGATAAATGAAATGTTGGCTTTTAATTCAAAGGGAATGGAATATAAAAAATGGAAGTCTTCTTAAAAGTAAACAAGGCATGAATTCAACCACACCTGGAATACTGTGAACAGTTTTCATTACCTTATCTAAGGAAAGATATACTGGCATTGGAAGAAGTGCAGAAAAGGTTCGCCAGATTGATCCCGGGAATGAAGAGATTTTTTCTGAGGATAGGTGAGGAGGATGGGCCTGTACTCATTGGAGTTTAGAAGATTGAGAAGCAACCTTATTGAGATATGTAGGAACCTCAGGGTGCTTGACAGGATAGATGCTGAGAGGTTCCTCCCCTTGTGGGAGAGTCTAGGACTGGAGGGCATAATCTCAGAGTGAGGCATCACCCATTTATGAGAGAGATGAGGAGGAATTTCCTCTCTCAGAGAGTAGTGAATCTTTGGAATTCTTTATCACAGGCGTTGTAGAGGCTGGGTCATTAACTTTGTTCAAGGATGCGGGAGACAGTAAGGGTATGAAAGGTTTTGGGGATAAAGCAGGAGGTGGAGTTGTAGATTATCATATCAGATCAGTCGTGATCTCATTGAATGGCGGAGCAGACGTGATGGGCCGAATGGTATACTTCTGCTCCTCTGTCTTAGGGGTCTTGCCATTGGAATAATGTTGTGTGCAGTAATCACTTGACAACTTGAACAATGACTGGGGCTGCCTCAGGAGTTCAGGATGGGGGCTGCCAGCAACCCTGGACCCTGAACCCCGGCAGTAGGTGGGAGGAGCATCTGCAGGTGGATCTTCTAAATTCAAGTCCATCTTCTAGCCTCAGATTGTTCCTGGAGATCCATCTTCTTCTTCAGGAGGTCTAATTTCTTTTCTCAATGGTGGGTCAGTGATTTTGGGCACTTTTTCAATATGGCATCTAAATATGATGGCAGGATGCATACCATCATGCTGCCTCGCCACAGAATACAGAATTAAACCCCTTGGCGCATTATCAATGGGGTCAGGGCCAGAAGGTATGGTATGGTTTCCCACGAGCCTCTACAACAGAATTCACCTCTCCCACCCCACGCTATGACCTAATTCGAGAAGGGAGAATTGTGCTCAATGATTCATAACACTCTGAGTGAAGAAATTTCTCCTCATCTCAGTCCCAAATAGCCGACCCCTTATCCTGAGACCATGGCCTTCCTGGTTCTAGATGCAGCATTAGAGAGTTCAGAGCGAGCAAGGTTGATGTGTGGGGCCAGAGAAACAGTACTGCCCACATGATGATGTAAGAGTGAGTCACATGACTAAGAATTGAGAAGAAAAAGCTCATGATTTGGAGTCTTGTATATCTTTAAATAGTTTTGCTCGTTCAGTAAATGGTGATTGTTTTATCAATGTCTCCGCAACCTTCCTTAGCCAGTTAAAACTAAAATACAACTTTAGACTTCCCAGCCAAGAGAAACAGTTTCTCAGCATCGAACCTTCTAAGAATTCTATACATTTCACTAAGATCACCTTTCATCCTTAAAAATCAACAGCTGACCAACAGGGGCACTGAGGCCAATTAGAGTATCCCTGTTCCTGAGATCAACTAGCTCATCACAGATGAGGAATTGATTTTAGGATCTTATGGCCTGTTTGATTTAATACTACACCAGCAGGTTCCTCTTCCTCACAATCCTTTGGGGAAGTTATTATATATATCTCGTTTAATCTATCATATGTATGTCCCATATACTTACGTACTTGTCTGGCAGATGAAGCGATTTATAATGTATCACTTACTGCACTTTAAGAATGGAGAAATTTAATTCCACAAAAATATTGAGAGCAGTAGCATACTGGAAATGTTACTGCAAGATGAGCCAGAGAGGTAGACAAGTTCTCTGGAGACATGAGTTCAAATCCCACCTCAGCAGCTGGGGGAATTTGAATTTGATTCATTAAATGGACAAAGAGCTCACCTAAGTAATCGCGAGCATGAAAAAACCAAATTGTCTTAAAAACCATTCTGGTTCACTAATGTTGTTTAGGGAAGGAAATCTGCTATCCTTGCCAGGTCTGGCCTACATGTGACTTCAGACCCACAGCAATGTAATTGATTCTTAAGCACCCCCTCATGTAGCCTAACAAGCCAGTCAGTTGTATCAAACAATTCAGGAAAATTCAAATAAGAATAAAAAGGATGGGCCACCCAGCATTGACCTGGGCATAAAACAAAGGTACACACAATCAGCCAATACAGCAATCCTCCTTCAGGTGGTACATTAGCATAGTGGTTATATCCCTGCCTCACAGCGCCAGTGATCCAGATTCAATTCCGACCTTGGCTGGCTGTCTGCATGGAGTTTTCCTCATGTTCGGGTATTCCGGTTTCCTCCCACCTTCCAAAGATATGCAGGTTAGGTTGATTGGCCATGCTAAATTATCCCTTAGTGCCAAGGGAATTAGCAGGATAAATACATGTGTTTACAGGATAGAGCCTGGGCAGGATTGTTATCAGTGCAGGTTCGATGGACTGAAAGGCCTCCTTCTGCACTGTAGGGGAGGCAATGATCTGGTGGTATTATCGCTAGACTATTAATCCAGAAACTCAGCTAATGTTCTGGAGACCTGGGTTCAAATCTCACACATATAGCCAGCAACACACATGTCCCACGAATGAATAAAAAAAAGAAATACCTAGGGACTTATGCTAAAATTGGAAGACCTGTCCCACAGACATTGCCATAGTCACAGAATCACACTTTATGGACAATGTCCCTGTCTTGTCTATTATCATCCCATGATATGCCCTGTCCTACTGGCATGACAAACCAATAAAGGGTGGCAGTACAGTGGTATACTTCAGGAAGGAATGGCTCCGAGAATCTTCAACATCAACTCTGGACCCCATGAAGTCTTATGGCATTGTGTTAAGCATTGGCAAGGAAACTTCCTGGTAATGACCCCCTGCCACCCTGTCTTACTGTTGAATCATTACACCTCCAAGTTGAACATCACTTGGAAGGCACCCCTGAATGTATCTGGGGCATCTAAAGTAGTCTGAGTGAGGAACCCATCACCAAGAGTGACTTGGTAGCACTGAGCTGACCAAGTCCTGAAGGATGTATCCGCAGACTGGGTCTGCAGCAGGTGGTGAGAGAACCAACACAAAGGAAAACCTACTTGATTTTGCTACTTTGCCGACCTGTCTTTTGTTACTACACCTGTCCAATAAAATAGTCCTTGTGGAGGTGAAGTCCCATTTCACTCTGTGGGTATGTTCTATCATGTTGTGTAGCAGTACCACCATGCTGCAACGGACTCGGTTCTGATCCAAAAGATCAATATTGAACAGCAATGAGGCACCGTGGGTCATCACTAGCAGCACTGGAGTTTTTGACCACCATCAGTAACATCATAGCCTCACAAATCCCTCACTCCACCATGACCCACAAGCCAAGGGCTCAATCCTGCATCAATGAGAATGGCAGGACAGCATGCCAGGAGTGATTAAAAATAAGCTGCCAACCTGGTGGAGCAGCAACTCGGGAATACCTGTTTGCCAAACTGTGGTGTTAGCCTGCTATAGACAGCTAAGTGATCAAAAACCTATAAATCAGATAAAAGTTCTGCACTCCTGCAACTTCCAGTTGTGAATATTGGTGGACAATTGAACAACTAACAGGAAGAGGAGACTCCATGAACTTCACCCCCCTCAATGATAGAACCTGGTACGAGAGTGCAAAGCAGGGCCAGTGCAACTACAGGATAAACCAGGCAGTCACATAGTGCGGCAAAATTAGGGATGTGGCGGGAATCAGCATTGACACCATAGCAAAAAACTGAACTAAAACTACACAGAGCATTCCAATGATACGAGCTTCTTTCCACCAGTGCACAAGGCATTATTTCATTGTAAAGTTCTTTGTACTTTAAGTTCTGATATTTTCTGAAGCAGCCAGCATCTTTTTCCTCTCTGCAAGGCTAAATAATTTGCAAACATCTTCAACCAGAAGTGCTGAGTGGGTGATCCATCCCGGCCTTCTCCTCCTCAGGTCACCAGCATCACAGAAACCAGTCTTCAGCCAATTTGATTCATTCTACATGACATCAAGAAACAGCTGAGGGCACTGGACAGTGCAAAGGCTATGGGTCTTGACAACATCTGGGCTAAAGTGCTGAACACTTGTGCTCCCTCCAATGCTAGCTGTGCCAAACTGTCCAAGTGCAATTTTCACGTTGGCATCCCCCCGACAATATGTAAAATTACCCAGGTATGACTTGTCCATGAAAAGCAGGACATATCCAGTCCAGCCAATTACTGCCCCAGCAGTCTGCGTTGCATGTTTGTTGTCCACCCAAAATTGTGCTTGAGTAGGTGGCATTGAGCCACATTCTCGAACCATTCCAGATCATATGGTCTAGGTACATCCACAGTTGCTGTTTGTAAAGGAGTTCCAGGATTTTGATCCAGCAACAGTGAAGGAACCAAGTCAGGGTAGTTTGTGGCTTGGAGAGGACTGGCAGGTGGTGGTATTCCCATGTATCTGCTGCCCTTGTCCTTCCAGATGTTAGAGGTTATGGTGTGGAAGGGGCGTTTGGTGATGCATTTTGTAGACACGTTGCTGCCACTATGGATGTTTAAGGTGATCGATTGGGTGCTAATCAAGCAAGTTACTTTGTTCTGGATGGTTTGATTTGATTTGATTTAATTTATTATTGTCACATGTACTGAGATATGGTGCAAAGCATTGTTTGCCATCCAAATCATACCACACATAGCTCACAAAGAGTCACCACACTCTGGCGTCATCTTGAAACATGGATATGGTCAATCCACAGTGAGATCAGCAACATTCTCTCTCCGCCGCCTGTGCTGCGGGGACCAGCCAGAAGCACTCCAGGACCCTGCGTCAAGGCAGGCCCCACGAATCAAACAAACACATCCAACAGTCCCAAAAATGAACCAAAAAAATAAAGAGAGTGATTTGCACAAGAGTCTTCAAACCACTAACACCTGAAAACATTCCCAGTGTGTGCGTGTGTGTTGCTGCAAGTTCCAACCTGTCCCTTTTCCACCCGTGCTTTGATTTTGATAGGGTGGGTGTGGCTGGTTATTACACCAAATAAGGTTTAATTTTAATCTCTAACGGATAGAGAGGGACCGAGTGAATTATAAACCGTGATATTTTTGCATTTGGATGTATCTGAGGGATTGAGTAACTGACAAGCTGGATGTTGTTGAGCTTCTTGAGTGTTGTTGGAGCAACAGCCATCAAGGCAAGTGGAGAGTATTCCATCACGCTCCTGGCTTGTGACTTGCAGACAATGGACAGGATTTATGGAGTCAGGAGGTGAGTTACTCATTGCAGCATGTCCAGCTTCTGATCTGCTGTAAGGTTTCTTTTGGTAAGAGGCTCCAATTCTTATAAATCACAGTTAAATGTATTAGAATCAGAACATAGAAAATAAGGAATAGAAGCAGGAGAATGCCTTAAGCTTGCTCTGCCATTCAATAAGATCATGGCTGATTTGCTTTTAGGCTCAAGTCTTCTTTCTTTCCCCCATAACCCTTGATTCCCATGTAGATCAAAAATCTGTCTGTCCCAGCCTCGAAGATATTCAATAAATTTGACTCCACAGCTCTTTTAGTAAAGCATTCTAAAGATTCTCAAGAAGAAATTCCAGCTCATTAAGTTAAATATATGACTCCTTATTCTGAAACAATGCTGCCTCATTCTAAATCCTCCCACCAGGAGAAACATTGTCTCAGTATCTACCTGTTTCAGTAAGGTCCCCTCTCATTCTTCGAAACTCCAATGGGCAGTGAGCCAACCTGCTCAATCTTGCCTCCTAGGGCAACCCCTTCATTCCAACAATCAACCTCATGAACCTTCTCTGAACTGCCTTCAATACAAGTATAGCCCTCTTTAAATAATGAACGAGAAAAGCTAGCCTGAGCCATTCAGAGTAAATCAGAGGTTATGAACCAAAGAGCCTTGAAGTATGATCTTCAGGTACAGGGATAAGCAGAAACATCTTCATTTTAGACAGATCACATTTCAATGTATGGAGCTGATCAATACAACAAATCTGGAGTCTAAAATCTAATGCTTTGGACTGGTTTTAATGCAAACGATGATGTTCTCACCTGCCAGCTGAAGAGTCAGCAACATCCCTGCGTCATCTCTTTTCAGAAAGGCCCATCAAATTAGGTGCTACTCAGGGGCTGTTTACTTTTTTTTATTTTATTAACGTCACAAGTAGGCTTACATTAACATTACAGTGAAGTTACTGTGAAAATCCCCTTGTCGCCACACTCCGGTGCCAGTTCGGGTACACTGAGGGAGAATTTAGCATGGCCAATGCACCCAACCAGCACATCTTTCAGACTGTGGGAGGAAACCAGAATACCCAGAGGAAACCCATGCAGACACAGGGAGAATGTGCAAACTCCACACAGACAGTGACCCAAGCTAGGAATCGAACCCAAGTGCCTGGCGCTTTGAGGCAGCAGTGCTAACCCTGTGCCACTGTGCTGCCCCACGGGTTGGGAGGGTGGGAAGGGGTTTGATAGCCCTTGTCCTTCCTGATGCCAGTTCCTTGATCAGGTATTGAGTGCCTTCGAATGAGGAGCCTTCCGTGCAAACAACCCAGCAAGAATTGCCCATCTGCCACTGGGTTAAAATCAGTGGGAAGAAAATAAGCATTAGTTGCCACCTAAAGATGAGAAAGTGGTCACCTTTCCACTCTATTAAATGACATCCCTGTCACCAAACTCGCCGTGAGGGAAGACATTAAATTCTGCCATTAATGTGCAAAAATAGGCCACTGTATAATGTCATGCATTTTCACTAGAAGGAATTTATTATAATACTGATAACATTATCCTTACTTTCACTTTTCTTTGATATAGATTGATGTCAACTTCAAAATCTCCTTTTAAAGAGGGAGCTTCATCATCAAGTTCCCTTTCAGCTGTTGGATTGCTGAAATCACAGTAGATCTCCAAGCCAACTGGCTTATGTAAAGATCTCACGGCAACAGTGTGAGACCATCTGTTACAGTAAGTCTTGGGATTAACCCCAACTGCACAAGTATATTTTTTGAAAGGATTTGAACAAGATAAGATGTATGCAATACATGTAAAATATATCAGTGGTGATTCACAGAGCAGAATATCTTTAGAAATACATTTTTTGTGTGAAAATCACAATGTGTGGTATTGTAGACTTTAAGCTTTATTATGCATCAGCCAAATTACGCACCCCAATTATCTTTTGCTTTTAAAACTGTGTTTTGAGCAACCTGATGAAATATATTTTTGGATGATGTTTCTTCGTCTGTAATCACCACCAGCCCTGCAACACTTTGAAGTCTTGCTGACCTCCAATTCTAGTCTCTTTTGCATCTACATGTTTAATCATTGGTGACCGTGCCTTTAGCTGCATTAGCTGTAAGTTTAGGAATTTCCTCTCTAAACGTCTTCATCTATGTGTATCTCTCTCCTCGTTTAAAGATGATTTGACAACTCCTTGACTAAGCTATCTGCCCTAATATCTCCTTTAGTGGCTATAGTAAGTCCTTGGAGGCAGAAGTCCCTTCACCAAAATCCTTTTATTTACACTTCTGACAGCAGTATACAGAGTGCTTTCAGTTAGCAGTCTACACTGGGAGTCCCAGAGGAACTGACACTCCTGGTTAAGTACAAAGCAAGAGGCTCCCTGATTGGACCATCAATTTGGCCCATAATCAAGAAGTTCACATTCTAACAGGCTCATCTGAATTGCCTGATTAAAGTCATTACAGTAGCTCAGTGTAGAATGTGTTTTTATGGTGCTACTGTAAAGCACTTTGGGATTTTTTCAAACAAAGAGCAAAGAAAAGTACAGCACAGGAACAGGCCCTTCGGCCCTCCAAGCACATGCCAATCATGGTGCCCTAACTAGACTAATAAAAACCTCCTGCCCTGACTGGGTCCTTCCCTATTCCTTCGCTATTTATGTACCCATCCAGAGGTCTCTTAAATGTTGCTAATGTGCCTGCTTCCACCACCTCTGGCAGCGTGTTCCAGGCACACTCTGCATGAAAAACTTGCCTCATACATCTCCCTTAAACTTTCTGCCTCTCATCTTGAACCTGTGCCCCCTTGTGATTGACACTTGCAACCTGGGGAAAAGCCTCTGACTATCCACCCTGTCTATGCCTCTCATAATTTTGTACACCTCTATCACATCTCTCCTCAGCCTCCATATTTAAAGTGAAAACTATGCTAGTGTATTCAACCTCTCCTCACAGCCAACGCCTTCGAGACCATGCAACATCATGGTAAGCCTTCTTTACACTCTCTCCAGAGCTTCCACATCCTTCTAGTAGTGTGGTGACCAGAACAGCACGCAATACTCCAAATGCCAAATGCAGCCTAACCAAGGGTTTACATTGCTTCAAGTTGATTTGCCAACTCTTGTGTTCAGTGCCCCAGTAGATGAAGGCAATATTGCCATGAGTCTTCTTAATCACCTTAGCAACCTGTGATGCCACTTTTAGGGAACTGTGGACCTGCGGGCTCAGATCCATCTGTGTGTTAATGTTCCTAATGTTCCTGTTTATCTATGTTAAAGTCACTACATAAATGAACATTGTTGTTGTTGGACTAAAACCCATCTGACTTTTTCTTCTACGATGTCTTGTAATTTTATTTAATCTTAGAATGAAAATGACTACATTGACAATATGTGTTCCTACTTCACCTTGTCCACAATGACAAGCTGCCAACCCTAAGGAACATTTCATCACCTTTAGAACTGAATTGTAAAGGGGCAATTTTTCTTCAGGTCATTAAGTGTGTCTACAGCTGGGTTCACTATTCAACCGGTCCTTTAATTTGTAACAGTGTAATCTGATACATTATCAGAAGTGAAGACCTTGACCAGTATCAATTATTTTACTGTGTGCAGTGTTATTTGATGGTCTGATATGACCTGAATTCAAAGCTATTTTAAAATTGCAGAATATTTGAGCCATTGTTTATCTGTCCTTTTTGCACTCATCAAAGTGTGGAATTTCAATACTGGAGAACTGGAACACTTGTCCACATTGCATCAGTGTCAGTAGAGACCACTAATGAGTCGCTTACATTTTATGTAAGACCGATCTTACAAAGGTCTGTTGATCTCGGGTGGGATTTTCTGACTTTGGGATGAGTGCAGGCAGAAAATGCCGTCCATATAGTCGGGGGGGAGTTTTACTGTCCTACCTGCCATGGGAATCGCAGCGGACGGGATGGGAGCGGGCAAGATTTTCCTGTTTGGAATGAGTGCGGCTGGAAAATCACACCCATTGAGTCACACTGTGCAGAAAAGGCCCTTTGGCCCATCGATTCTGCACTAACAACATCTACCACGAAAAGCGCATTAATCCCATATTCCTGCACTTGTCCCATATCCTTCAATATCATGATATTTTAAAGTGCTCATCCAAATATTTTTTAAAGGATTGCAAGGTTTCCAGCCTTGACTAGCTTCCCAGACAGTGCATTGCAGATTCCAGACAAGCATTCTGTACTGATGAAGGAGTTGACAAATGGTTCACAGAGATTGAATGTTGAGTTCTGCTTTAAGAGAGATTCCTGGATGCAAAAGAAAGCTAGCAGAGAGGGGCTGAATATTATTTTGTTATCATTTTTCTGCATGTACTTCGTCAGCAACTGCAGAACTTTCAGACAAAACAATGAGAACACTGACCTCCAGTCATGCCCTTGAGATTGCTGCTATGTAATTTATTCCTAGGCAGCTTTACCCTGAATAATTTTACACTGAATTTACTTCAGTCAGAAACTTGCCTTGCCCTATTTTGTGAATTGCTTGTTGGTCTCTTTGTGTGAGTAAGATAGTTGTTTGTTTGCCTAGGTTATTGTCAGTCCTCCCTTCAGGAGGAAGCAACACACATTGAGCACCACATATCCTCCTTTCCCTTCCCCCAGACAGTGGGTTGGCTAAGATTACCAGCTCACACTTTCACGAATGTTGCTGGAGAAGTTATGCCTTTCCATTTCATGAACTCCTGGGGAAAACATTTTAACATTCCTCATTCTTTTGCTGCTGCACACAGTCTTTTAACTGATCCATTTACAATAAATGGCACATTTTTATCCCGTGACAGCAACACATTCTGATTACCAGGTCCCTATTTAAATTGTTGAATTTTCAACATAGTTGTGCCTTTAGAAATGGTTTAATGTAATTTTAACCTGGTCTCAAAATATTAAATTCATCATTAAATTTATGGATTCCTGGCTTGGATCACCGTCCATTAGAAGTTTGCAATTCTCTTTGTGTCTGCATGAGTTCCCTCTGGGTGCTCCGGTTTCCTCCCACATTCCAAAGATGTGCAGGTTAGGTGAATTGGCCATGCCAAAATTCCTCTTACTGTAAGGCGGGACTAGCTCGGATAAATGCATGGGATTATGGAGATAGGGCCTGGGTGGGATGATGGTCAGTGCGGACTCAATGGGCCCAATGGCCTCGTTCTGCACTGTTGGATTCTATGATTCTGTGAATTTTATTTTTTTGACAGCTTGCTTTTAAAAATATATCTGTCCAGTTCATCATCTGCAAAACACACTGAGCTTAATTTGAAACTTATTATGAGCCAAGTCAATGTTGTGACTGCTTGGAAAGATCCTGGAATGGAACACTGGCTCAAAAGACAAACTTCTATTTCTTTTTTTCGCAGAGTCACAAGACTGCTAAGTTGTCTTAACAAGAAAAAAATCTATTGAACATGAGAAGTTGATTATACAATATTCCTTCACTCCCCCTTATCTTAACAAATGCACACAGATTTTAATCTGAACATGGATGACAAAGTGTATCTTAAACTACAATAGTCTCAGTAACACTACCTCCTTTTTTAAACACATAAGATGGATGTAGTCAAATACACTCCCCACTCTGAACCCCAAGTGAATATTTGCAGACATACTCCAGATGATTGTCACATGAAAGTTTCTAAACTCCAGTCACAACAGAACATGCTTCACTCACAATGCTTTCACTATGCTTTCTGTGGTGGGTAAATTGTTATGTGCCTCAGGGGTCAGTGCTGGGTCCACTGTTATTTGTCATTTATATTAATGATTTGGATGAGAGTATAGGAGAATATATGGTTAGTAACACTAAGATTGGTGGCATAGTGGACAGTGAAGAAAGTTATCTCCAATTGCAACGGGATCTTGATCAATTGGGCCAGTGGGCTGAAGAATAGCAGATGGGGTATAATTTAGACAAATGAGAAGTGATGCATTTCAATAGACTGATCCAGGGCAGAACTTACTCAGTTAATGATAGGGCACTGGGGAGAGTTACAGAACAAAGAGATCCAGGGGTACACATTCATAGTTCCTTGAAAGTGGAGTCACAGGTGGACAGAGTAGTGAAGAAGGCATTTGGCATGCTTGGTTTCATCGGTCAGAACATTGAATACAGGAGTTGGGATGTCTTGTTGAAGTTGTACAAGACGTTAGTAAGGCCACACTTGGAATACTGTGTGCAATTTTGGTCACCCTATTATAGAAAGGATATTATGAAACTAGAAAAAGTGCATAAAAGATTTACTAGGATGCTACCAGGACTTGATGGATTGAGTTATAAAGGGAGGTTGGATAGACTGGGACTTTTTTCTCCAGAGCATAGGAGGCTGAGAGGTGATCTTATAGAGGTCTATAAAATAATGAGCGGCATAGATCAGATAGATACTCATTATCTTTTCCCAAAGATGGGGAGTCTAAAACTAGAGGGCATAGGTTTAAGGTGAGAGGCGAGTGATACAAAAGTGTCCAGAGGGGCAACATTTTCACACAGAGGGTGGTGAGTGTCTGAAACAAGCTGCCAGAGGTAGTAGTAGCGGCGAGTATAATGTTGCCTTTTAAAAAAACATTCAGATAGTTATATGAGTAAGATGGATATCGAGGGATATGGGCCAAATACAGGCAATTGGGATTAGTCTAAGGGTCGTGCTTTTAAAAAAAGGGCGGATGGACAAGTTGGGCCAAAGGGCCTGTTTCAACGGCCCTTTGTTACAAGGGCCTGTAGACGGGCACCGCAACAGCTCGGTGACTAGCACTGCTAGCTGTGCAGATACATGGATTTGGGCCTGTGTCTGTGGGAGTTTGCGCATTCTCCCTGTGGTTGCGTGGGTTTCCTCAGGGCGCTCCGGTTTCCTCCCACACCCCAAAGATGTGCTCTTAGGCTGATTGGTTTTACCAAATTGACACTACTCTCCCCTGAATCTGGCTAAGTTAGGGGTTCCATTTGTAGACATGCAGGGTAGAATAGGTGTAGGGTGATGCGGCGGCGCGGGCTCGTTGGGCCGAAGGGCCTGTTTCCCGTGCTGGGTTGTTCTTTGTTTTTTTGTTCTTTGTTTTGTTTCAATGCTGTAAACCTCTATAACTAGCAGTTTACATTCCAAAATCCAGTCCAGCTTTTCCAAATAACATTATTAAACAAAGCTTTCACTCCACCTTTAACAGTGCATATAGCCCAGGATTTACACCATTAGGACTTTCTTGTCTTGACTGCTGTACAAACTGTTCACAATTGTTTTAACTCTCAATTCTCTGGCTCCATAGCATCAAGCGCTTGATTTATCTCTGGAGTCTGCTTTCTCACCTTAAATCTGGGGTTACTGCAATTATATCTTTAACTCAGAACTCATTGTTCACTCTTCCTTGAATGCTCCTGAAAAATACCCTGGTCTCTGTTTGCTTAACTTCAGTCATCTTAGACACTTTTTCTGTCCCAAATTCCTGGTTATCTGAATGCTATCATGTTTCTTAGGAATCCTGCATCTTTTTATAACTCCATTGTCCAGCCCAGCTTCTCCTGGCACAGTTGAGGGATATTCACTCCCCGGTGTCTTGTACCCAACTGATTTGATTTAATGTGATTTGATTTATTATTGTCACATGTATTAACATACAGTGAAAAATATTGTTTCTTGCATGCTATACAGACAAAACATACCTTTCATAGAGAAGGAAACAAGACAGTGCAGAATATAGTGTTACAGTCATAGCTACATTGTAGAGAAAGATCAACTTAATGCAATGCAAAGTCTATTCAAAAGTCTGACAGCAGCAGGGAAGAAGTAGTTCTTGAGTCGGGTGGTACGTGACCTCAGACTTTTGTATCTTTTTCCCAAAGGGAGAAGTTGGAAGAGATGCGTGGGATCCTTAATTATGCTGGCTGCTTTGCTGAGGCAGCAAGAAGTGTAGACAGAATCAATATATGGGAGGCCGGTTTGCGTGATGGATTAGGCTACATTCACAGCCTTTTGTAGTTTCTTGCAGTCTTGGGCAGAGCAGGAGCCATACCAAGCTGTGATACAACCAGAAAGAATGCTTTCTATGTTGCATCTGTAAAAGTTGGTGAGAGTCATATCTGACATGCCAAATTTCCTTAATCTTCTGAGAGGCATTGGTGGGCTTTCTTAACTATAGTGTTAGCATGTGGGGACCAGGACAGGTTGTTGGTGATCCGGACATCTAAAAATTTGAAGCTCTTGTCCCTTTCTACTTCGTCCCCATTGATGTAGACAGAGGCATGTTCTCCTTTATGCTTTCTGAAGTCAATGACAATCTCCTTCATTTTGTTGACATTGAGGGAGAGATTATTGTTGCCACACTAGTTCACCAGATTCTCTATCTCATTCCTGTATTCTGTCTCATCATTGCAATCAAATTCAAATAAACTAAGAATAGAAAGCTTTCCTACCTTAAAAGCAACACCCATGTGCTTATGACTTCTTTTTATTCTTCACACTGTAATCCTCTATAAGCACAATGGAATCACATACAAAAGGGTCCAGAGGGCAGTGTTTTCATTCCGAGAGTGATGGGTGGAATGAGCTGCCAGACATGGTAGTAAAGGCAGTACAATTTTGTCTTTAATAAAACAGTTACATAGATAAGATAGGTATAGAGGGATACGGGCCAAATGCGGGCAATAGGGACTAGCTTAGTGGTGAAAATTGGGAGGCACAGATATGTTGGGCTGAAGGGCCTGTTTCTATGCTGTAAACCTCTGACCTTTAAATGAACTAATGCTTTTGTTAAAATAGCAGACAGAGAAATAATTCCAAACCTATAATTTTAGAACTTTAGCATTTAGTCTCATACTTGTCAGTCTTGCTGTATATTTCATTGACATGTCTATGTGCTTGCAGTTACAGCAGAATGACTTAGTGATGACAACAGAATAATGTCTGAAACAAAAACAGAGCTCTGACGCAGGGTCATCGAGACTCAAAATGTTGGCTTTGTTTTTTCTCCACAGATGCTGTCAGACCTGCTGAGATTTTCCAGCATTTTCTGTTTTTGTTCCAGACTCCAGCATTCGCAGTATTTTGCTTTTATAATAATGAGTTCTGTATAAATGATGCCAAAATTAACAGCACTACATAAATCTTCATACAAATGAATGCTGATTTTTTTTAAAATTTTTGTTTTCTGTTTTGTTTTTCTTTCTACACTTGATTTGACCTTGAATTAAATAGTCTAATTTATACTTCCTGGTTCAGGCAGTTCATTGAACTGAATAATCCAATCTGATAGTTCAAGAACAAGCACAGTTGCTTACCCTGTTCACATAGGTTCTAGATGTCCTGTAGAAGACCCTGTGTCATTTGGATCTCTAGCTTCCAGAGGTTTCCGTGTGTTTCTTCCGGGTGCTGTGGTTTCCTCCCACAGTCCAAAGACATGCAGGTTAGGTGGATTGGCCGTGCTAAATTGACCTTTAGTGTCAGAGGGATTAGCAGGGTAAATATATGGGGTTGTCGGGATAGGGCCTGGGTAGGATTGTTGTCAGTGCAGGCTCGATGGGCTGAACGGCCCCCCTTCTGCACTGTAGGGTTTCTACAATTCTATTCTATAATATTCCAGTGCAACAGGATTTTGGAGGTGGGCAATTCTAACACATTGCAGGGACCATTAATTCACTGTCTACCACAGCTTTGGCCTAATAAAATCTGTTACTTCACGAAGCTTAATACCTACACCACCATATAGGTGTGCTAGGACATGGATTTGTGTCTGTACCTTAACCAGAGTGCTGGGCGGAGACGCAAAGGGACGGAAGTAAATTAACACTGAAGCTGCACACTAAAGGGATCACCTTTTTGTGTTCATCTGAAGAGTCAGTTACAGAGCAGCACTGGCAGAAGTCCAAGATTGCTAGTCTATTTTCTCGGCAAGAGGAGAAAAGTGTGTGAAAACAGGAATGTAGATGTGGGCAGATAAAACAAAAGAAAAAGGCGCCAATGGGGAAAGTGAAGCAATCCTTCAGACATCATCCAAATTCTCGGAAGTGAATCATCTATATGCTTGGAATTAGCAGGGAATGCTTACACAGTGCAGGAGGCTGATTATTACCCTTTTCCAGCTAGCTCATCAATACTCTTCCACACACACATTAAACATTCTCTTTTCTGGGTCTGTTGTCTCATCTCTTAATCTTTAATGATTCTTCAGTGACCACTTTCCCCATGATTAACGGTTATCAGAGATAAAACCTGCAGTGATAATCATTTAATCATTAATCATTCAGCACAGATTGTAACAAAATTGTCAATGAAACAAAGCTCATTGTCTTTTGACATCCACTCTGATAGCAACTGCTGTCAAATAGGCAGTCAGGACATTAAATAAAACCTTGTCATAATGACTATTGTGTACATTACAGATAAATAGATCTGACTCAAAGGCACTATTTGCGTTCTTTGTAATCTCAGCGCTCTCTCTATCACAATCTTTATGTGACAAAACCTGCACAGGTTGAATCACTTCCTTCTATGTTAGAATGGTTCCATGAAAACACCTGAGCAGTTCTCTGTTTTCAACACATACTGGCGCCAAATTTCCTTATTTCCTACTTTCCACCTGCACAATATGTTCTGAGCTTGAACTGACATGAATGTAACTTAGTGATTATTTTCCAAACCTTGCTGGATTCCGGGGAAGTGCCGGAAGATTGAAAAACAGCTAATGTTACGCCGCTGTTTAAAAAGCGTAGCAGGCAAAAGGCAGGGAATTATAGGCCAGTTAGTTTAATGTCTGTTGTTGGAAAAATGCTTGAATCCGTAATCAAGGAGAAAATAGTGAGGCATCTTGAGAAGAATTCTTTGATAGAGCAGACGCAGCACTTCATTAAGGGGAAGTCGTGTCTGACGAATTTATTGGAATTCTATGAGGATGTGACCTGTGAGGAGGACGGAGGGGGACCGGTGGATGTGGTGTTTCTCGATTTTCAGAAGGCGTTTGATAAAGTGCCGCACAAGAGGTTGCTACAGAAGGTTAGGGGGCATGGAGTTGAGGGTAAGGTGTTAGCGTGGATAGAGGATTGGTTGTCTAATAGGAGGCAGAGGGTAGGTGTCAATGGGTGCTATTCGGATTGGCGGTTGGTGACTAGTGGAGTGCCCCAGGGATCGGTGCTGGGGCCTCAGCTATTTACCATTTATATAGATGATCTGGAGGAGGGAGCTGAGTGTAGGGTATCGAAATTTGCTGATGACACAAAGATAAGTGGAACAGCAAATTGTGCAGAGGGTGTGGAAAGTCTGCAGAGGGATCTAGATAGGCTAAGCGAGTAGGCGAGGACCTGGCAGATGGAATACAATGTTAGCAAGTGTGAGGTTATCCACTTTGGCAGGATTAATAGTAGGAGGGATTACTATTTAAAGGGCGAAAAGCTGCAGCACGCTACAGTGCAGAGGGACCTGGGGGTCCTTGTGCATGAGTCGCAAAAACCCAGCCTACAGGTGCAGCAGGTGATCAAGAAGGCAAATGGGATGCTGGCCTTCATAGTGAGGGGGATGGAATATAAAAGCAGGGAGGTCTTGCTGCAACTGTACAGGGCACTGGTGAAGCCACAGCTGGAGTACTGTGTGCAGTTTTGGTCGCCGCACTTGCGCAAGGATATTTTGGCCTTGGAGGGAGTGCAGAGGAGGTTCACTAGGCTGATACCAGAGTTGAGGGGGTTGAACTATGAAGAGAGGCTGAATAGACTGGGCTTATACTCGTTGGAGTTTAGAAGGATGAGGGGGGATCTTATAGAGACGTATAAGATGATGAAGGGGATGGATAGGGTAGAGGTAGAGAGATTCTTCCCGCTCAGAAAGGACAGCAGGACTAGAGTGCACAGCCTCAAGATAAGGGGGGAGCAGTTTAGAACAGAGTTGAGGAGGAACTTCTTTACTCAAAGGGTGGTGAATCTCTGGAATTCTCAGCCCGTTGAAGTGGTGGAGGCTACCTCACTAAATATATTTAAGACACGGGTAGATAGGTTTTTGGTAGGCAAGGGAATTAAGGGTTATGGGGAGAAAGCGGGAAAGTGGAACTGAGCCACTTCAGATCAGCCATGATCTTATTGAATGGCGGGGCAGGCTTGAGGGGCTGGATGGCCTACTCCTGCTCCTATTTCTTATGTGCTTATGTTCTTACGTATTTTTGGGTCCAGACCATTGAGATAGGTTTGGATTTTACAGGCCAACCCCCAGCAATGTGACTGCTCCCAACAGCCTTACTATTTTGAGACTGGACAGACTTCCTACCTATCACTCTCAAATCCTTGAGAAGAGCAGTGACATTAGAGCTGCTCTGCGAACTTCCACCAAGCACAAAGCCAGGAAAATGTGGCATCAGATATGGTGATGAAATAATTAAGAATCTACTGATGACCATGAAACCATTGTCAATCGTCAGAAAAGCCCATCTGGTTCACTAATGTCCTTTAGAGAAGAAAATCTGCTGTCCTTGCCTGATCTGGCCTACATGTGACTCCAGAAGCCACAGCAATGTGGTTGACTCTCAACTGCCCTCGAAGGGCAACTAGAAATGGGCAATAAACCCTGGCGAGCTAGGGACGCCCATGACCCTCGAATGAGCAAGTCCTTTACATGTTTATAGAATCTAATGCATGAAGACAGGCTCTTTGGCCCAAATTCAAAAACAAAGAACAAAGAACAAAGAACAACCCAGCACGGGAAACAGGCCCTTCGGCCCAACGAGCCCGCGCCGCTGCATCACCCTACACCTATTCTACCCTGCATGTCTATGAATGGGACCCTACTCAGTCAGATTCAGGGAAGAAATAGTGTCAATTTGGTAGAAACCGATTAGCCTAAGAGCACATCTTTGGGGTGTGGGAGGAAACCGGAGCGCCCGGAGGAAACCCACGCAACTACAGGGAGAATGCGCAAACTCCCACAGACACAGGCCCAAATCCATGTATCTGCACTGCTAGCAGTGCTAGTCACTGAGCTGTTGCGGTGCCCGTCTATCGGTTCGTAAGGAAATTCGTCCATGCCGACCAAAATGCCTATCTAAACTAATCCTATTTGTCTGCATTTGGGCCATATCCATTTAAAGTAATTGAAAATATAACTTCTCCATAAATTCTTTTTGGAAAGCTCACCTCTAGTCTGCGAGGAGTTGAACCTGGAATCTTTTGAGCGATATTCAGACGCATTATTCATAGCGCCACTGACCTGTATTGATAGACAGAAGGGCTCATTTGGGAGTTGAACCCAGGGCCTTTTGTAAATTCATTCAAGGAAACTCCTGAAGCAATAATCATACCTGTACACCAAAGAGCCAAATATGCTTGTGCTTACTAGCGCCTATTTTATGGCAAAAAAACCAATAAAAGCATCCCTATCATGGATGTTTTTTACAGCATGTTATTCTCTGGCAAGGATACAATACCATGAGCAGCTCTTGGTATTTTACATTTGAAAATCTTTTCAGAAGAAGAAAATAGTGGACATATAGCCAGTCCAGATAGAATTCCATGAGTTATACAATGACATTGGTAAGGCCACATTTGGAATACTGTGTACAGTTCTAGTCACCCTATGATAGAAAGGATATTATTCAACTAGGAAGAGTGCAGAAAAAATTTACTAGGATGTCACTGGGACTTGATGGTTTGAGTTATAAGCAGACGCTGGATAGGCTGGGACTTTTTTTCCTCTGGAGGCTTAGGGGTGACCTTATAGAGGTCTACAATATAACAAGGGGCATAGATCAGCTACATAGTCAATACCTTTTCCCAAAGGTAGGGAAATCTAAAACTTGAGAGCATAAGTTTCAGATGAGAGGGGAGAAATTCAAAACAGTCCAGAAGGGCAATTTTTTCACACAAAGGGTGGTGAGTGTCTGGAACAAGCTGCCTGAGGTAGTAGTAGAAATGGTACAATTTTGTCTTTTAAAAAGTGTTTAGACAATTACATGGGTCAGATGCCGTATAGAAGGATATGGGCCAAACACGAACAATTGGGGCTAGCTTAGGGGTTAAAAAAAGGGGCAGCATGGACAAGTTGGGCCAAAGGGCCTGTTTCCATGCTGTAAACCTCTGTGACTCTATGGATCTATAAATTGATATCTTGTGGAGTTTCTATATAATTTCCTTCAGTGTTTGGGAAGACATTTCCTTGTAAGTTTTATTTTTGGTTATTCACCCCGCCCTCAAAATATAGTAAATCTGTTCAGCCCCACATGTGTAGATCAAACACATCTGTAACGCATTTGTTTAAATTGTTACAGTATACACACATGCAATCACATAATCAAAATAATCTCAGTTCCTTATGCTTACTAACCTGGAGTTATAGTGTTACCATTAATTATTAGAAGCGCCAAGCAACAACTGAGAAACCTCGAAAGAAATTATATTGCTTTTTGGTAATAAATGGATTTTGTCAGTTCATTAACCAGATGGTGGGCTCTCTAGAGGTTCATAGTAAGCTAACTGTGAATATCAGGCACTGCAGTTCAGGCACTTGCCTATGAATATCCTTTCTGGTATTTCTCCTTTGCAATACAAATTATTTCCAAATGTTGCAGTTTGGAAGCACAGAATTGGAAGCACATCTTCTAACTGTACATCTGTGAGCTTGCCACTCCCTGCAGACCAGAATGGTGCCACGTGGAATAAGGAGCGTAGGATCACAAGGCTGGAGGCCAAGTAGCTCTACTGACAGAGCATAATTCCAGCTATGGGAATCTATTTTACGAATTTTATAACTAGCAAGTGAAATTATTTATTAATTTGCTGATCACATTAAGATTTTAACATTGCAAAAGTAGAATACTCACTCCATAGGTTTATGTGATACAATTGAAATGAACTTTTGCAGTATTAAAGGAATGAGAAGGCCATAAGACCCAAAGATCATAAGACATAGGAGCAGAATTAGGCCACTCGGCCCCTCGAGTCTACTCCACCATTCCATCATGGCTGGTATTCTTCTCATCCCCATTCTTCTGTCTTTTCCCCATAACCCCTGCTCCACTTATTAATCAAGATCCTATCCATCTCTGTCTTAAAGTCACTCAATGACCTGGCCTCCACGACATTCTGCGGCAAAGAGTTCCACAGATTCACCACTCTCCGGTTGAAGAAACTCCTCCTCATCTCTCTTTTAAAGGATCATCCCTTTAGCCTGAGGTTGTGCCCTCAGGTTCTAGTTTTTCCTACTAATGGAAACATCCTTTTCATGTCCTCTCTATCCTGGCCTCGCAGTATCCTGTAAGTTTCAATAAGACCCCCTCATCCTTCTAAATTCCAACAAGTACAGGTCCAGAATCTTCAAACATCCCTCATATGACAATCTCTTCATTCCAAGGATTATTCTTCTGAACCACCTCTGGACCCTTTCCAAAGCCAGCACATCCTTCAGGGCAATTTCAACTCGTTACCCAGGTATAAAAATGGCGGCAAAGATTACCAGCCAATTATGGGTCCTGTCCAATTTTTCACATTAAGGTAGAATGCTACTCAAGCATGTGACTATTAACTGCATCTTTTTGCTCCCCACAGACTGTAGAACGTAAAATTGTGGCAGAACTGGTGACTACTTGCCCCCCTATCAATCATTCACTCACCCTTTTCAGACAGTAACAGGTTCTGTAGAAACGACACATGGTGAAACACAAGATGACAGAGGGGACACGTGGAAGTTAAGGCCGAGTGAGGTTGAGCAGAGGCATAATTAATGTCAGCGCCTGGCTGCAAAGAAAATGAGGAAGAATGATCTTGTGGATCCTTTCATTAAGGAGGGATCCAAATAGAGGGCCATATGCATGTGGAATATCTGTGGGAGCTCTCTTGGGAATCCCAGCAGGCAGCTGGAATAACTTCAGACCTGCCCTGTTGTGCAGTAACATTGACAGGGCAATGTAGATTCAGCAGCTGCTGCAGGAGAACCTGTTGACCTGACCTCACTTCATGAAAGGTCCAGGAAACTCATTCAATTCTATATCAGGTCTTGGAGGGCGTACATTCTCTCTGATTGCAAGTTATGTAAGACAGAATCTCAGAAAGAATAAAATAAATTTGATGACTGTCCATCAGAAACTTAAGGATTTTTCTGATTGTGTTAAGCTTATAACCATGTCCAGCAACAGTGGTGGAACTAATACGCATGCTTCAGAGACTGTTTCTCTTCATGGTCAATTGTTCAATTCTTAGCTTTGTCTTCATGTTTGCTCTTACAATGAGGTGCAATAAGTCATGTGACCATTGTCATCCCATGTGTTCATACTGCTTGTAGCTTCCTGCTATTGGAATAGATCTAAGACACTGGGTGGGCAAAGTACAATAGCCATTGCCAGCTCCCATCATATCATGAATTTACAAAGTTGTAACAGCAAAATTGCTACATATTCAGAGAAAGGAAGCCTTTGCAGGTCATATAAACAAGACGGGGGGTGGGGGGGGGGGGGTGTGCTGAGCAAATTTCATTTGGGCCATGTAATGTTGCAGTGGTACAATCAACTCTGGGAATCTGGCCATCTTGAAAACAAATTGATGGCCTTCTCAGTTATCCATCAGGAAGTTTTGCAGAGTTGTACATTTTGACAAAGCCTGATAAAGAGGATAATTGATGACTTGCCTTCAGAGGGGCAATACATAGGAAATTGGCTGACCTAGCAAAGGTCCTCTTTAGATTGAGCCTGTCACATAAAAATTGAAAACTGTGATCACTTTGTTTGCCAGTCAGAGCTGTGTGTATCGTGGACCTGCAAATAATCAGAATGGCTTCAAAGTTTCATGATTAAATTTGCTGGTGATAAAGAGATAGGTAGAAAATTATGTAGTGAAGAGGATGTAAGGAGGCTACAAAAGGATGTAGAAGTGAGTAGGCAAAGATCTGGCAAATGAAGTATAATGTGGGAAAATGTAAAATTGTCCATTTTGGCCAGGAGAATAAAAAAGAAGCATAAAATCTAATTGTTGAGAGATTGCAGAGCTCGGAGATGCTGTCTAGTGCATGAATCATAAAATGTTGGTATAGGGGTACAGCAAGAAATTATTGTTTATTGCAAGGGGAATTGAAAAGAAAAGTAGAGAAATCATGCTTCCATTACACAGGGCATTGAGACCACATCTGGAGTATTGTGTACTCCAGTTATTGGTCTCCTCATTTCAGGAAAGATGCAAGTATGTTAGAAGCAGTTCAGAGAGGGATAATGCCTGGAATGGGCAGGTTGTCTTATGAGGAAATGTTGGACAGGTTAGGCCTGTATATGCTGGAGATTAGAAGGGTAAGAGACAATTTAATTGAAACATATAAGATCCTGAGGGGTCATGGCAGGATAGATGGTGAAAAGGATATTTCGCCTGTGGAAATCTAGAATTAGCGGTCACTCATTAAGAATAAGGGGGTCACCCTTTTAGATGGAGATAAGGTGAATTTTTTTTTCCAGAGTGTAGTGAGCCTTTGGAGCTCTCTTCCTCAAAAGATGGTGGAGGAAAAGACTTTGAATATTTTCAAGGTAGAAAGAAATAGATTCTTAATAGGAAAGAGGGTGAAAGATTACTGAGGGTATGTGGGAATATGGAGTTGACATTGTCACCTCAACTCTATACTCTCAATCAGATCAGCCATGATCTTATTGAACAGTGGAGCAGGCTTAAGGGATCAAGTGCCCTACTCCTGTTCCCAATTCATATGTTGACTGAAACACAGGGCGGAATTTCCGCCCGAGGTTCGCACAATCTTGCCGAGGCCAAATGGAGAATGCCGTTTTCCGAGCCTTGTCTGTCCCCGGAATTTGGGCGGGCATGCCGGTAAAATTCTAGCTACAGTCTCCTTACACCTGGGCCAGAATTTTCTGACCATTCACGTTACGGGATTTTCCCAAACTGCTGCAATGAACGGAGATTTGGCTTGTCGCCAAATTCTCTGTATTTGTTGTAGTGGTAGCATGGTGTGAACAGCTCGTAAGATCGTGTTCCAGATCCCCTGGGAAAGGCCTTGGATCTATATATCCTACCAGATGGCTATTCTGGGATAAACTGGCTTTGCTATGCTGCTGCATGATTAAATCTAGCTTGTCATGTCCACTTCTTCCTCTTTCATGTATATTACACAAAATATCTCAGTAATTGTATTGAAATAGAATGCTTTCCAAGGTATCGCCGAACATAAAGAATTTATTTATTTATTAGTGTCACAGGTAGGCTTACATTAATACTGCAATGAAGTTACTGTGAAAATTCCCCAGTCGCCACACTCTGGCACCTGTTCGGGCACACTAAGGGGAAATTCAGCATGGCCAATGCACCTAACCACCACATCTTTCAGGCTGTGGAAACAAACTGGAGCACCCAGAGGAAACACACACAGGCAGGGGGAGAATGTGCAGACTCCACACAGAGAGTGACTCAAGCCGGCAATTGAACCTAGGTCCCTAGTGCTGTGAGGCAGCGGCGCTAACCGTTGTGAAAGGTATGCCAAGTATAAATGGAAAAGTTTTTCCTGTAATTGCAGAGAACCTCAATATATGGTCAAAAGTCACCAAAAGCAATCTCTGTTTTTAATCAAATACTTCTACCTTGATATATGTAGCCTGGCAGACTTCCTCATTTAGATTGTGGTGCACATTCAGCCAGAGTGAATAGGAGAGAAGGACTGACATGATTTAGGACAGGTCATGTCATCCCATCCTAACCCTGTCATTTGCGTGTGTCTGCCGCTGAGAAGGCAGACGACTGTACAATGCAAAGCCTGACCTGTTTTTCCAGCTTTTTCTGTTTATAATTGTACCAGGCATCCCGAAACTCCACAGCAACAAAACTCAGCATTTATTAGGTTCTGACAAAGATTTCTGGCTTTGCAAAGATATGTACACAGTCTCCAAACCCAGAGCTTCTAGGGCCATTATATTGAAATCAATGTTCCAGTAACACTGCTATTGATTTAATTTGCTAATATTCTGAAACAAGAATTTGGCCGTTCAGAACAGAACACAAAAGTAACGAAGGAGGTTTTACATTGCTTCATGCTCTTTTATAGTACTCTAAATAAACAGTGTCTCTGCCTGGTACACAATAAATCATAGTTATATTAAAGCAATTAACACTATGATATGTCTGTCCCTGTGACGGATAAACTGATTGCCTCGGGATTAAGTAGCAGTGGGTGGAACGCAGTGTTTATTTGCAATGTTTGACATACCACAGTGACCTTTTTGTGTGGTAGCATTGTGGACAGCAAAGCTTGAGGATCTACAACACTTGGTGAAACTGATGATTATTCACTGCCTAAATGTAGTATAAGGGAGCTAACTTTGTTTTGGATCATGAGGGACGGGGTGTGGTGCAATCGAGTTAAATGGCCATAAGGCATAAACTGGGGCATTGGATTGGAGAAATTGTAGGGGTAAATAAAGAACTTGTATTTATACAGCACTTCCATGCAGTATCCTTTATAATAATTCCACCATTGTTGGTGTAAAACGTTCATTCATCTCACCCTCACTCTCTTAAATCTCCTTTCTAAATCCCTCCATCTTCCCTCACTCTTCAAAAATGATGATCTTCCGTTTGCCTTCTGTGAGGAATCCTGTATTGTTTTCTGTATTAAAGGCGCTATATAAATGTAAGTTGTGTTGTCGTATTTGGATGGAAGAAGGTGAGTTACAGGAGCTAATGTAAAGGTTAAGTAAAATCATATGGAAAGACCTGAGGCATTAACAATTAGGAGGTTAAAGTGAGAGAGAGAAATTCAAAAGTGGAGCCCGTTGAAAGAAGCATAATTAAGAAGGGCGCTGTGAAGTACAATTTCTGTTTGATCTTTAAGAATGAGCAAGATTGATGTAATAAAGCAAAACTGTCTCAATTTAGAAAACTCTGCAAAAACCAAGGAAATGAGAATTCTGGATGGATTTAGGTTGCTAAACATAGCAAAAAAGCCTGAGAAGCTATTCAAGAGATTACAATAATAAAGAGGTACTGAGCATTGTGGAAGAAAACAAGAGGGTCGATTTTAACTCCTGGCAGAAAAAAGATGGGACAAAAAACAATCCCACACAGGTAGGAGGACTGGCAAGTTTTGACTGCCAGATTTTATTTTGGTATGCCAGTCAACTGACCAAAAGTGGCAGGTTGCTTTATAAAATATTCTTTCATGGGATATTTCAATGAATGAGCAGCAATCTCATTGAAACTTACAAAATTCTTACAGGGCATGTTTCCCTGGCTGGAGCATCTAGAACAAGAGGACACTAGCCCCAAAAGTAGGGACAGGCCATTTAAGTTTTTTTTAGTTTAAAAAAGTTTATTTATTAGTGTCACAAGTAGGCTTATATTAACGCTGCAATGTAGTTACTATGAAAATCCACTAGTCGCCACACTTTGGCATTTGCTTGGGTACACCAAGGGAGAATTTAGTATGGTCAATACACCTAACGAGTGCTTTTGGACGGGGGCGGGGTGGGGTGGGGGCGGTGGTGGTTACTGGAGCACCCAGAGGAAACCCACGCAGAACATGCAGACTCCACACAGACAGTGACTCAAGCCAGGAATCAGGTCCAGGTCCCTGGTGCTGTGAGGCAGCACAGCTAACCGCTGTGCCACCATACCAGGAAGACTGAAGTGAGGAGAAATTTCTTCACTCAGAGGGTTGTGAATCCTTGGAGTTCTCTACCCTAGCGGGCTGTGGAAGCTCACTTGTTGGGTATTCTCAAGACAGAAATTGATAGATATCTGGATACTAATGACATTAAGTGATACGGGGATATCCTAGGAAAGTGATATCAAGGTAGATGGCCAGTCATGATCTAATTGAATGAAGAAGGCTAGACAAACTTACTCCTAGAGTCATAAAGCACAGAAAAGGCCTTCCGCCTATTGAGACTGGACCGACAATAACTACCACTAAAGTCGTGCTGATCCCAATCCTAACCCTACATTCCTCACTGAGAAAGCTGGGTAGCATTAATTACCCACCCCAACTTGTCCTGGAGAAGGTGGTGATGAAGCATTACAATCCATCTGGTTAGGTACACCTGCAGTGCTGTTAGGAAGGGTGTTCTAGGATTTTGACCCAGCAATAATGAAGGAACAGCAATATATTTCCAAGTCAGAATACCTGCAATTTGCAGGAGTACTTGCAGATGGTGGTTCCCATATGTCTGCTGCCCTCGTCCTTGCACATGATTGAGGTTACAGTTTTGTAAGGCTGATGGAGATGGCTAGAATGAGAGCAACCTGAAATAACCTCAGTGAGATACTTAACATTGTAACAAAGAAAAATCCACAAAGTTACATCAAACTATATTGTAAAAGAAAGACAAGGGAACACAGGCTCAAAGTAGTAAAGGTAAAATTGGGACTGACATCAGGAGGGATGTTTTTATGTATAGACTTATCAATACATGGAGTGGACTTTCAGATAGAATAATGGAAGCAAAAAACCTGTAATCATTTAGTGAACAATAAAATTTCATATTGAGGGAAATACATAGATCAGAATTTTCTGGCTGTTCACGCCAGCAGGAACTTCCAGTCCAGCTGATGGTGCTCCACCGCCTCAAGTTTCACAGCCACAATGGGTGCATCCACAGGAATCCCTGTTGACAACGGTGGGATTCAGAAGATCCTGCTGCCGGACAATGGTAGGCTGCCTTCTCCACTGCAAATCAGACAGCAAGTTGCATGGAAAATCCTGCCAACAGTCTTTATACTCCGCAGCTGGGAAGGTATGATTTTCTGAACGCCCCAGATAAAAACTGTGGCTGTTCACACACAAAGCAAATCCGTAAATGTGATGGATATCACAGAGGGTAATGTATGTTAACTGCATTCATGCCATCTGATATGCACTGTGATTTAGCCTGGATTACAGATTGGCTGGACAGCTGGTTTGTGATAGAGAGCAGCACCA
The DNA here is from genome assembly GCF_965287045.1 of Carcharhinus amblyrhynchos. Lineage (NCBI taxonomy): Eukaryota > Metazoa > Chordata > Chondrichthyes > Carcharhiniformes > Carcharhinidae > Carcharhinus > Carcharhinus amblyrhynchos. The sequence continues at coordinate 118,305,170 of NC_137326.1, read as the reverse complement.
ACAGTGCACCCCCCCCCCCCACATGTGTGCTTGACCCCCAAATGTGCAAATAAACACAGGTGTGACTTCAATCTGTGCAGGCCTGGGAAGGGTTGTGGCTCCAAGAGACATGGCCATGAACTGCAGTGTCTCAATTTGCAATTGCTGTAGTCCTTGGGCTGCAACAAAAAGCAAGAGAAATAATTAAGCTTACGTAAAGTCAACCAAGGTCTACACACAGTTTCTTGGTACATCTACCTGCTCAAAAGTAGTAACTGCTTTAAAATTCTAAGTTCACAAGCTATTTACTTACCCAAACTATTTTAAAGCTTTATTTGTAAGGAGCCATGGGTAAAGTTGATCTTTCAATAGGCAAGCTGTCTATCATTGCTGAAAAACACATTAGCAACTTGCCAATGAGATTCAAATGAGGTCTGACCATTAAAATTCTTCAAACCTTTCAGAAGTGCCAGTAAGGGACAGCAGCCCAATTGTCACCTGCCCTCTGCTGAAACTAAATTGGTTTCATTGTATTTTCTAAATAGATCACAGGAGGCAAGTTGAGTTCATTTCTCCACTTGAAAGGTTGACAGCAATAAATCCAAATCAATCAGTGTATCACTGGTCTTGACGCACACAACTCAAGTGGTAGTTGAGGCCACTTTGTTTCCACAACCACAGCTGCATTTTGATAAAGTGACATAAACTATGAGGTACACCGTAAATACAGCAGGACGTCGGGAAGTAAGTACTGGCTATAACTTGATCTAATAATAGCCGAACTGCTTAAATCCTGCACGGGGGAGGTGATGGCCTAGTGGTATTAACACACTGTATTACTCCAGAAACTCAGCTTATGTTCTGGGGATCCAGGTTCGAATCCCACCACAGCAGATGGTGGAATTTGAATTCAATGAAAAAATCTGAATTAAGAATCTGCCAATGACTTCTTGACTGTTGGAAAAACTCATCTGGTTCACTGATGTCCTTTCGGGAAGGAAATCTGCCATCCTTACCATGTCTGGCCTACATGTGGTTGATTCACAACTGCCCTCATGCAACTAGGGATGGACGATAAATAATGGCTAGCCATCGGCACCTATGTCCCACGAGTGAATAAAAAAACTTTTGCAATGCCCACAGGAGTAATGCATCAAATGCAATGAAGTTTTTGTCACGCTGACATATGCAGCTTTTAATTAGTTTTTTGCTGATCAATAAAGAAGTACATTAGTTGTGGACAAAAGGCACTTTGCTGACTTACGTTTTGGGATAAAAGCTCCTGAATTGGTCATTATTTGATATTTATTTTTCAGGCATTGGCTCACTCTTCGAAGCTCAATAAAATACATTCAAAATGTTTTGGAATTTCTCCAGTGGATCAGTAAGTTATTAAGATGTAGAGAAAGTGATAGGTTTAATTCTGAGTCTATGATAAATGATTTGATCCAAACCAGGAAAGCATTATAATCCCTGCTCCTAGGTGCTGACAATTCTATTTTTAAACAACTGTAAATACACACTACCCTCTTCAAAAAGGTGCCTTTCTCCCCTCCGTCCATGCATGCTACCTTCCCGTTTTGAACTTCATTCAATTTTCATGGGTGTTGCCTTCCAAATCTGAGTCCATCCTTCCTCCGCTGTTCAAAGCCTTCCAATCACATTTCTGCTCTGGTGACTTTCATCAAAGTCACTAAAGAGATGCTCTTTGAGTCTGACCATGGTGCATTATCTCATCCATGCTTGTTTCTCACTTTGGCATACGTGACAAACTCAACCACACTATCCTCCTCCATTGTGAGACTCCCCTTGCTTCCATCCTGACCTGACCGGTTGAAGCTAGAGCATCCCCAGCTATGGCTTCTGTACAACATCACCTCACCATTGTCTGTGGAATATCCCAAGGATTTATCATAGGTTCCTTTTCCTTCCTGATTCACATGATGTCACCTGGCAACATCATCAGAACAAATGAGGTCAGCGTCCACGGAGATGCTGATGACAACCAGCTCAGTTTCACCATCTCCTTTCCCAAACCTCTCACTGACTGTATTGTCATTACTTCTCTAATATCAAAGTAAACATTGGAAATCTGAAGATTCCATCAAAACTGCACCTGTTTGTCAATGATTTTGTCCTCCACCAACCCTGAGCACCATCCCACTGGAACAATCTGAGTGTCTATTCGATAATGATTCCCCATCCTGTCCATCAATATTATTACCCCAGTGTTAGCCATTGGGCTGCTGAAATCCTTATGCCAGTCTTTAACACTCCCAGGTGCAACTACTCCAATATATTCCCAGCTGTCCTCCCAACATCCACCCTCTAAATTTACATTCATCCAAAATCTCTGCTGCCCATTTTGTATTCTGTATACTGTCCCAATAACTCATCAACGTCATCCATAATAACTGGACATTGGCAACCCCTAACATCTCAAATTTAAAATCCCTGTTCTTGTGCTTAAGTCTCTTCAAGTTCTTGGCTGTGATTATTCCCAGTTGGAATTTAGTATCCACACCAGAGGGAAAGCCAGAGTGTTTCCCATTGGCGTCACTGGTGATTTGCACAAGCTATGTAGAATATGATAATGGGCTAGTTCTCTCGCCATGTGTTTCACACTGACTTCCCAATGCTTGGCACCTGATTCACTGCAGTCAGGCATCAGCTGTTAGCTCTTGGAGGGGATGAGGATCAATGGGACATTTTTCATTTAGCACAGAGAACGGCAGAACAAGCCTTATATACAAGACGTTGGAAGCACTCTTTATGGAGATTGTCTATGTAAACTCTTTTTACATAGACGATCTGAAGAAGGGGGCTGAGTGTAGGGTAATGAAATTTGCTGATGACACGAAGATGGGTGGAAAAGCAAATTGCGTGGAAGGCGCGGAAAGTCTGCAGAGAGATCTGGTTAGGCTGAGTGAGTGGGCGAGGACCTGGCAGATGGAGTATAATGTTAGCAAATGTGAGGTTCTCCACTTTGGTAGAGATAGTAGTAGGAGGGATTATTATTTAAAGGGCGAAAAGCTGCAGCATGCTACGGTGCAGAGGGACCTGGGGGTCCTTGTGCACGATTCACAAAAACCCAGTCTGCAGGTGCAGCAGGTGATCAAGAAGGCGAATGGAATGTTGGCCTTTACAGCGAGGGGGATAGAATATAAAAGTAGGGAGGTCTTGCTGCAACTGTACAGGGCACTGGTGAGGCCGCAACTGGAATACTGTGTGCAGTTTTGGTCGCCGCATTTGCGAAAGGATATATTGGCCTTGGAGGGAGTGCAGAGAAGGTTCACCAGGCTGATACCGGAGATGAGGGGTCTAGCCTGTGAGGAGAGATTGAATAGACTGGGTCTGTACTCGTTGGAGTTTAGAAGGCTGAGGGGGGATCTTATAGAGACATAAAAGATAACGAAGGGGCTAGATAGGGTAGAGATAGAGAGATTCTTCCCACTTAGAAAGAATAGCAGAACTAGAGGGCACAGCCTCAAAATAAGGGGAGGGGGGGCAGTTTAGATCAGAGTTGAGGAGGAACTTCTTCACTCAAAGGGTGGTGAGTCCCTGGAATTCTCTGCCCATTGAAGTGGTGGAGGCTGCCTCGCTGAATATATTTAAGTCACAGGTAGATAGGTTTCTGATAGACAAGGGAATTAAGGATTATGGGGAGAAAGCGGGAAAGTGGATCCACTTCAGATCAGCCATGATCTTGTTGAATGGCGGGGCAGGCTGTAAGGGCTAGATGGCCCACTCCTGCTCTTATTTCTTATGTTCTTATGTTCAGCAGTCAGTGAGTTATCATAATGCTTCTATTCGGAAAGCTTGAGCCACTCAACATTAACTTGGAGGATTTGGTTCAATAGATTGAACACCTGCTCAACTTCTTCAAAGCAAATGAAATAGGTGGTGGTTTGGTTTGCGGGGGGGGGGGTGCGGACAGAGGTAAAGGGTAAATAGAGTCTGCAGTGCCTGAAGTTATAAGTTGGTAAGAAGCTTGACTTCTCCAGATGGACCGAGTTTAAAACCTCCAAAGAACTCATGTAAATAGTATAAGGGCATTATTAGCCAAAGCCCTTGGTCAGTATGCAATGATATAAGTTCAACTCAACAGCAAGAGCCCCCAGGAAGGCAGTAGCAGCTTTTATAGTGAGGTTGAGGCAAATGATCTCAAGAAGTATGAATTACAAATACATATTAGAAATAAATTAACCCAACACGAAAAATTAATGAACTATGATCTTATAACAAATTTCCCAAATGTATCAATTGGCAATGATAATACGGAGAACTCTTATTAGGTCCAAGGAAATTGGAATTTACATTGCAATCATCATATCAATATTATCTTACAATGCATGTTGCAGCAATTATTTCTTCCTTTTAATAGCAAAACAATGGAAATCTTGACATAACACCCCATACAGCACCATCTGGTATAACAAATACTTTTGAGGCTCTCTCCTTAATAAAGAAACCACACAAAACACCACCTTTACAGCATACATTTCATAATAATGATACTATTTGGTACAAGCTATTTATAGCTTGCTTGATCTCTAATTAATACACAAGCCCTATGAAACATCTTCTCACTAACATATTATTTTAAGAAACTGCATATTCATTATAACAATCAAATAAACCAAAGATTCTGTATTATTCTCTCACTCATATCATTGCATGTGTGTGTGTGTGTGTGTGTGTGTGTGTGTGTGTGTGTGTGTGTGTGTGTGTGTGTGTGTGTGTGTGTGTGTGTGTGTGTGTGTGTTCTACAGATCTTTGATATAACTCACATGCAACATATTTCACTTATCAACTGAGAAACCATTAAAATTCAATGACTGTTTTGGTGCCACTTCATGCTCCCGTCTGGACCTGGAAAAATTTATCAAATTTGCTTCCAATTTCCATGCTTCTATCACCTTCACGTGGTCCATCTCTGACACTTCTCTTCCTTTCCTTGACTTCTCTGTCTCCATTTCTGGTGATAAACTATCCACTAGTATTCACTACAAACCCACTGACTCTCACAACTAGCTTGACTCCAGCTTTTCACACACCATATCCTGTAAGGTCTCCATCCCATTCTCTCAATCCCTTCACCTCCATGAGTCTCCGCATTCAAAGGATCATCTTCCTTCCTTTCCACCAAGTCCAACACGATGCCATTACTCAACATATCTTCCCCTCAACCCTCCTGTCAGTATTCTGCAGGGACCATTCTCTCTAGAATACCTGGCCCACTCCTCCATCACACCCACTACCCACGGCACCTTCCCATGCAATTATAGAAGGTGCAACACCTGCTCTTTTACCTCCTCCCTGTTCACTGTCCAAGGCCCTAAACATCCCTTTCAAGTAAAGCTGTGCTTCACCAGCATCTCCTTCAGTCTGATCTATTGCATTTGCTGCTCCCAATGCGATCTACTCTACATCGGAAAGACTAAACACTGACTGGGTCAGTCTGTCCGCAAGCATGACCCAGGTCTTCCCGTCACTTGCCACTTCAACACACCACACACCACCCTGCTCTCCTGCCCACATGTCCATCCTTGGCCTTTTGCAATTTTCTAGAGAACCCCAATGCAAACTGGAGGAACAGCACATTATCTTCCAATCAGGTACTTTACAGCCTTCCAGACTGAACATTGAGTTCAACAACTTCAGAGCATGAATTCTCCCCTCCACCGCATTTCCATTTATTTTATTTCATTTCATTTCATTCCCCATTTTATTGCTCTCCTTCTTTCCACCTCTCCCTTCTCCAGGCCTACTGCCACATTCCTCAGGCAGTCATTTACCAAGCTGTACCTTTGTTCTGCCATTCACATATTCTGATCACTTAATGGACACTTTCAACATCTTATCAGACATTCCCTTTGTCCAATTCCATCACTCCTTCCTACCCTCACAGCATAAATATCTGCTGACTCTCTTTCCTCTCAGTTCTGATGAAGGGTCATCTAGACTAAAAGTGTTGGCTCCATTCTCTCCCCACAGACCTGCTCAGATTTTCCAGCATTTTTCTGTTTTTGTTTCAGATTCCAGCATCCGTGGTATTTTGCTTCTATCTTAACCATTAAAAAACCTGCCCTTTATGTATTTTGTGAGTGGCATTTTATATTTCGAGTCTTTCGTATATCTCTTACTCAAGACGCTTCAGTTTCTGTATCTTACATTTCTCTTAGAGGTAAATCTTAATTCTCAGTGGTCTTTGAGGTATCTTCCCAGACCTTGATGTCTGGAAAAGATTTTCTTTATCAAGGAACGTTGGAACATAGGAATTAGGAGCTGAGAAAGGCACCTTCAGCCCATCAAACCTGCTCCACCTTTCAATCAGATCATGGCTGATCTCTCCCTTGTCTTAAATCCACCTCCCCATCTGTTCCCCATCTCTACATCAGAAAGACTAAACTCTGACTGGGTCAGTCCATCCGCAAGCATGACCCAAGCCTTCCCATCACTTGCCACTTCAACACACCACACACCACCCTGCTCTCCTGCCCACATGTCCATCCTTGGCCTTTTGCAGTTTTCTAGAGAACCCCAATGCAAACTGGAGGAACAGCACCACATCTTCCGATCAGGTACTTTGCAGCCTTCCGGACTGAACATTGAGTTCAACAACTTCAGAACTAGGAACAGGAGTAGACCATCTGGCCCCTTGAGCCTGCTCTGCCATTCAATAAGATCATGGCTGATCTTTTTGTGGACTCAGCTCCATTTACCTGCCAACTCACCATAACCCTTAATTCCTTTACTGTTCAAAAATGTATCTATCCTTGCCTTAAAAACATTCAATGAGGTAGTCTCAACTACTTCTCTGAGCAGGGAATTCCACAGATTCATAACTCTTTGTGTGAAGAGGTTCCTCCTCAACTCAGTCCTAAATCTGCTCCCCCTTATTTTGAGGCTATGCTCCCAAGTTTTAGTTTCACCTGCCAGTAGAAACAACTTCCCTGCTTCTATCTTACCTATTCCCTTCGTAATCTTATATGTCTCTATAAGATCTCCCCTCATACTCCTGAATTCTAATGAATACAGCCCCAGTCTACTCAGTATCTCCCCATACGCCAACTCTTTCAGCTCTGGAATCAACCTAGTGAATCTCCTCTACACCCTCTCCAGTGCCTTTCTCAAGTAAGAAGACCAAAACTATACACAGTACTCCAGATGTGGTCTCACCAGCACCTTTTACAGCTGCAACATAACCTCGCTGTTTTTAAACTCCATCCCTCTAGCAGTGAAGGACAAAATTCCATTTGTCTTCTTAATTACCTGCTGACGTGCAAACCAACTCCTTGAGATTCCTGCACAAGGACACCCAGGTCCCTCTGCACAGCAGCATGCTGCAATTTTTTACCATTTAAATAAAGTCCATTTTGCTGTTATTCCTGCCAAAATGGATGGCCTCACATTTACTAACATTGTACTTCATCTGCCAGACCCTCGCCCACTCACTTAGATTATCTATATCCCTTTGCAGACTTTCAGCATCCTCTGCACACTTTGTTCTTCCACCCATCTTAGTGTCATCTGCAAATTTTGCTCTTCCACCCATCTTAGTGTTATCTGCGTCCCCAACTCCAAGTCATCAATGTAAATCGTAAACAATTGCAGTCCCAACACTGATCCCTGAGGCACACCACTAGTCACACCACCAGCCAACCAGTAAAACACCCATATACCCATTCTTTGCTTTCTGTTAGTTAACCAATCTTCTATCCATGCTAATATATTACCTGTAACTCTGTGCACCTTTATCTTATGTAGCAATCTTTGGTACGGCACCTTATCACATGCCTTCTGGAAATCTAGATACACCACATCCACAGGTTCCCCATTGTCCATCCACATGTAATGTTCTCAAAGAATTCCACCGAATTAGTCAAACATGACCTTCCCTTCATGAACCCATGCTGCGTCTTACCAATGGGATAATTTATATCTAGATGTCTCGCTATTTCTTCCTTGATGATAGATTCAAATATTTTCCCTACTACAGAAATTGAGCAAACCGGCCTATAGTTACCCGCCTTTTATCTCCTTCATTTTTAAACAGTGACGTCACATTTCCTGTTTTCCAATCTGCGGGAACCACCCCAAAGTCCAGCGAATTTTGTAAATTGCCACTAGTGCATTTGTTATTTCTCCCGCCATCTCTTTTAGTACCCTTGGGATGAATTCCATCAGGACCAAGAGACTTGTCTACCTTTAGCCCCCATTAGCTTGCCCAACACTACCTCTTTTGTGATCATGATAGTTTCTAGGTTCTCACCTGCCATAGCCTTCCTTTTATCAATTTTTAGCATGTTATTTGTGTCTTCTACTGTGAAATCCAACACAAAATACCTGTTCAATGCCTCAGCCATTGTCTCATTTCCAGTTCTTACATCCCCCTTCTTGTCCTCTAAAGGACCAATGTTTACTTAAGCCACTCTTTTGTTTTATATATTTTAGAAACTTTCGATACCTGTTTTTATATTCTGAGCTAGTTTACTCTCATAATCCATCTTCTTTACAGCTTTTTTCATGGTTTTCTGTTGACCTTTAAAGATTTCCCAATTCTCTAGGCTCCCACTAATCTTTGCCACTTTGTATGCCTTTTCTTTCAATTTGATACCCTCCTTTATTTCCTTAGATATCCATGGCTGATTATGTCTTTTTCTACAGTCCTTCCTTACCACTTGTATATACTTTTGCTGAGCACTGTGAAAGGTCGCTTTGAAAGTCCTCCACTGTTCCTCAATTGTCCCACCGTAAAGTTTTTGCTCCCTGTCTACCTTGGGCAACTCCTCCCTCATTCTTTTGTAGTCTCCTTCGTTTAAGCACAAAACACTGGTATTGGATTTTACTTTCTCACGCACCATCTGTATTTTAAATTCAACCATACTGTGATCACCCCTTCCAAGAAGATCCCTAACTGCAAGATCATTAATTATTCCTGTCTCATTATACAGGACCAGATCTAGGATAGCTTGTTCCCTTGTAGGTTCCATTACATACTGTTCAAGGAAGCTATCACAGATACATTCTATGAACTCCTCTTCAAGGATGTCTTGACCGACCTAGTTTGACGAATTGATATGTAAATTAAAATCCCACATGATAATTGCTATACCATTTTTACATGCATCAGTTATTTCTTTGTTTATTTCTCACACCATCATGATGTCATTATTTGATGACCTAAAGACTACACTTATCAGTGATTTTTTTCTCCTCATTATTTCTAATTTCCACTCAAATGGTTTCAATCTTTTTTTCCATAGAACCTATATCATCCCTACTGCCCTGATGTCATCCTTAAATATCAGATTACACCATCTCCCTTACCTTCCTGTCGGTCCCTCCTAACAGTCTGACACCCCTATATATTTAACTCCCATTGTGAACATCCTACAACCATGTCCACCAAATCATTCTCATTCACAATGATTTGTGCTGTCAACTTATTTATCTTGTTTCGAATGCTATGAGCATTCAGATAAATTGCCCTTTTGTACCCTCTTTTTGAATTCTAATACTTCCACTAATAACATCTTCTGAGTTCTCCTTCCTTTTAACTTTTTTCCTGATTTCTGATGTAGTTGGAATATTCTCCCCACATTTTGTTTTTGCTCCCTCCTTATCGGATTCCTTACATAGGTTCCTATCATCCTGGCATATTAGTTTAAATCCTCCCCAGCTGCTCTAGCAAACATCCACTTATCCCTTTTTATATTAGAAATATATCTATCTCCATCTTGAAACCATTCAACAATTCAGACTCCACCATGCTATGGAGCAACGAGTTCCACAATCAAGCTCAATAAAATGAACGCATGGCTTTTCGGTGACTTGGTTTCACTACTGGATCTATTCTATTCCTATATTGGACCTTCAGTAAATAATGAGGTATCACAATATCAAACTGATTTTAAACTTTAATTATCAAGTAGATTTAAAGTTACTTGCAAACAACTTGCAGTTTGCAGTTACAGTACATGTTATAATAGTCAACATTGAAAAAAAAATGAATTAAATTTCTGTAATAAATGCATGGTTTTACATTGAACTCTATGACCACCACTATTCATTTGGTCTTTCCACTTATGGAAGTCAAACGGTTAGATTTTTCTGTCTGTAGTTTCAAGCCAACTCGCCAAATTGAACAGGTTAAACTGCTGAAATACCCTCAAAAATGCACCAAGGTTTGGTCAATTTAAATAATTATTTGTTCAACTCAAAGAGAGTTGTCAGTGATGCACGTTAGTGAACCAATCACCAAATATATTTATATCTGCCCTTCAATGTATGCACCCAGAGATAGCTAAACAAAACTGGTCAACTTTTATGCCCAAACATATGCAACATAGGTGTAAGTGCCAAAATGTATCTGCGTGATAGCGTCTTTCAATTTCGTCAATAGCGTATCCATTGTTCCCAGTAAAGTATAATCTTGATATCACACAGGAAATGTGTAAAATTCTAATCAGGACATTTATTGTGATAGCATAAGTGTAATCTCTTTTGTGGTGGTGATACACGCTTCAAAGATGATGCTGAGCTACTGGTGAGGAGCAGAGTGGAAAGAATCAGACTGATAGAGGTTTGCACAGCATGATCCAGGAGTCCTTAAAAGACGAGGAATGAAACTCGGTGTTGCTGGCCCAGCACTCTGTACTTTGGATAGGTTGGTGTACATTTTTTGGCAGTGGCTTCCTGTTTTAACTGTTCACTACATAAGGGTTGGTAGTTCTTGTTTCATTGGTGACTCTGACAACTGCTATAATACAGTATTTCTGACTCAGTTTAAAACAGAAAGTTGTCTTGTAAAAAAAAAGCCAGAAGGTAAGGATACAAAACCTACCTACTTTTATATTCTTGCTACCTCATGTAGCTTGTATGACCTTCAGTTTAACTATGCAGCTTTGAGTAGTGCTTTCACATAACCATCTGGTGTCACATGGTGCACAGCCAGGAGAGTTTATACATTCCACTAAGTACAGGACCTTTCATGAATCTATTTATGGTTTTTACAATAGTTTTTCATACAGAACTGCAGCTGCTACGTGTTATCATCACAAATACTCAAGTCAATATAACATGAATCTTTAGCAGAATGGTAAATGACATACAATCTTGTTAGGAAATAGAGACAGTTTAAGTAATTTATATTTGTCTGTGTGTGCCAGAAATAAGCTATCAGTTTATGTTTATTTTTTGTCTTTCTGCATTTATGAAGAAAAGGTTAATCATTTCAGTTTACTTCACTTTTGGTGCCTACAAGTTTATGGGTTTTAGTTTCACTTTAAACTTTGCTTGCATTGTAATTGAGATTTTACAATTTAAATGCAATTACAGGCTTAAACAAAACTAAACTTGTGAGCTCAATAACAAGAGGGTCACACTGAAAAGCAGAAGTATTTGAGTTCAATTGGAACAGTGTAACCCAGAAGCAAGAAGCTTTCCACAAACGCTGCCAGTGCAGACAGGACAATACAGAGGGACATAAAGCAAGCCCCCTGATGCTAAGAACAGAAAATTCCAGAAACAAGAAAAAAAGGGCAGAGGAAAGTCAAAGAAGTGCTTTGAGACTATGTTTACATTAAAGAGCTATAGAAATGCAAACTGTTGTTGTAGCTAAGTGTTAAGTAGCAAGACCTTTAGATTAAAATTAAATCTGAAACAAATGTCAGCTGCCCCTGGATTTGAAAATGACATCTATTCAGGATCGTGAGTTTCAGCTATGGGTTTTCCTGTGACTAAACAGGCCAATTTTTGACCTACAGATCACTGGCGCATCGCTCAGGATAGTCCATGAAGTAGTGGGATTTGGAATGCTGGATTTACTTCCTTTTTTACTTATCTGCCATAAGCTCTTCCCAGTCATTAACATCATTGTTTCTGGGCTTCAAGGCGAGGTTCAGAGTGTCTTGAAGATTTTTTTCTTCCCCTGAAACGTTAGCGATTCCACCCCCCAATGCCACAGGATGCATGAAGTCTTGATGCGAGCAAAAAGCCCCCAGCTTAGAAGAGCTCAGCTGGAATATTATCAGGGCTCAGGCTTTGTTGGTTTACATCTATTTTACTACTTGTTGCAACTCTCATGGCTCATCCGTGTGTTCTACTTCAGTGTAGTTGGAGGGTAATCCAAAGAATATCAGCTGTCACTGTAGATTCAGGGTTGAGGAGTTGTTGAAAATTTTCTTTCCAGCAATGACAATGGCATTGTCATTCTTTAGAAGAGATACATCCATTGGAATTCTACCATTTCACCCACCAAGGAATTGGAGTGGGCAAAGAGCGGACAACGGAAATGTCCCTTGACCTCAGGTGGAAATTTCAGCGGGACCATAAAATCCTGCCCTTCATCCTGTGAGCAAAGAAGATCTTGTCCATTTATTCTTGGTCTATATATGACGGTTTCAAAAAGGTTTTGTATGTCGTGGTGATCAGTCATTTTATTGGATCTTCCAAACTTTCTCTACCCACCATGTTCTTTCTGGATTCGTCTTTAGGCGTTAGGCTTGAGCACTTGGAATACTGCCTTCTTGACTTGTGATCCTGGTTGTTCTACAGGCTATGAAGGCTGCTCACTTTTCTTCTAGGTCACATACTTCAGCATAGTTTTTGTTGAACCAGTCTTGGTGATGGCAAAGCTCAAACCCAAAGGTCCAGATGTTGGAGTGTAGGACAGATTACTTTATTTTACCCCACTGTTCTTGATTGAGTTGGATTTTCCAGATTGGTCGTGAGCTGCACTTGGAATTTCTCTCCTCGGTTGGGTTGTTTTAGGGTTTAGACATCTCTTGGATTTTGGACCCTGGTGCTAGGTGATGTTCATCACCTGTATGAAACAAATAGCAGTAAGTGCAAACACTGATCTGAGTTTTCATCTTTCTTTAGTATAGTTATTACAATACTTTAAATCTTTTTGAAATGCAGTATATTAAAGTTGTCACTTTTCAGGGAAGACAGTGGAGTAGTGGTATTATCAACTGAACTGTTATTCCAAAAACTCACCAGGGTAGATAGTAAAATTTGAATAAAAATGTGGAAGTAAAGGTCTAATGACCGCAAAATCATTGTTGTAAAAACCCATCTGATTTACTGATGTCCTTTAAGGGAGGGAATCTGCTATCCTTACCGAGTTTGGCCTACATATGTCTCCAGACCCAATGTGATTGACACCGAAATGGCTTAGCCAGCAACTCAGTTCAATTAGGAAAGGGTGATGTGGTACCTACATCCCATGAATGAATCAAAAAATTAGACATTAAATTTTTTCTGTAACTATTTGTTTCCACATTTATTTAAAGCTTATGTAAATCGATACATGAAATACAAAGTTTATTTCAGAGAAAACTTCAGAATGTGACAATTATTTCCATAGCACCTTGTGAAACCTTTTGGAGTTTGTACAACATGGAACATTCTTTACAATTTAGCATGCAATTATACTTCAAATGGTTAACTATATTTAAAATAATGTGTATTACTATATATTAGATGAATAATAGTGCAATGTAATTGAAGGATCCATAAAGATATCTCATAAATTTGCGCCGATAGTGAGTGGGTGGCAATGGGAAAATTACAGCTTGCTAAATACATGCTCCAGGGTAGATGCAGCATTTGTAGTGAACAAAATTGCTCACAGAGCTAAGTTTTTAAAGATGCCCAGTCTGTTACCAACCTTTCTAGTCATTTCACAACTCTTTTTTTACAAAAATAAAATACACAAGTACCAAGTACGTTTGCAGTATGTTAACCATGGAATCCTTATAGTGCAGAAGGAGACTATTTGGCCCATCGAGACTGCACTAGCTCTCCAGAAGAGCATCTTACCCAGGTCCACCCCACCATATCCCTGTAACCCTGCGCATTTATCATGGCTGATGCCTCTAACTTACACATCTTTGCACACTAAGGGGCAGTTTTTTAGCATGACCAATCCACATCTTTGGACTGTGGAAGGAAACTGGAATACCAGGTAGAAACCCGCAGATGTAGGCAGAAAGTGCAAATTCCACATGGACAGTTACCTGAGGCTGGAATGGAACCCGGGTCCCTAGCATATTAAGAGGAGGGGGAACAATATCACCATCAATCATTCTTGACAAAAGCAAAAAATGTGAGAAACTCTCAGCAAATCCAAATCTACCCCTCAATAAGTGTTCACACATTTTTGGTTTTTGGTTTGAATTTCCAGCACTTCAATTATGTTTATCTTCAACAAGGTTATTGATTAGATTATCAGAATCTGTCTACAATCATTTAGCTCTACTTTCAATGATCTGGTTGCAATTTGTCTTTCAATGTTGACTTAGTGACTTTATCTAGGGTGGTATTTGTAGCATAAAATACAAAAAGTCACCATAGTCCCAGAAAGCCATAGGCTGTTCTCCCCTTTGAGGGGGAGAGCTGACTGGTGGTGACTTAACCTGAGGATTATCGCCTGAGGCAAGGTTGAGAAGGTGGGGGCTTTATGAATACCCCCAACAAGTATAAGAATTGAACCCACACTGTTGGCATCACTCTGCGTTGTGAACCAACTGTCTGGCCACTCCCCATTTGTAGTATAAAAGGTTAACAGATGGGAGATGCTAATATATGATGTAATTGATGATGTGATACCTACATCAATCAGTCCAGTCTTTCTAGAGAGGTTGGAATCTTGCCTAGGGGCAACATGCCCACTCTGTAACCTGTTTAGGTCTAGTACAAATTAATAAGTGTTCAGCAGATAACAAAGTATAACTACAGTCTGTCTAAGAACCAGGTCCCACACCTACAGTCCATGATAGAAAGACCCTTCTTAGAACAATATCATCAAGTGGCAATGCCACTTCTAGTTAGATCCATCAGATTACTGACAAGAATGAGAGTACTGGTCAGATTATGATTCTGTGAGACCTTTGTTGTGATCAGAACATAGATGCTTATTTATCTTGATGCTACTTGTACTTCTGAAAAAAATCAAGAATTTTGTCTGGCAGCGTACCAGACAGATGTTTCCCCTAATGAACTTGAATGTTTACAAAAGTGGGCAACAGGGTTTGGTCAAGGACTTTGACAAACTACAAGTTGAAAACAAGTTTATGTTTACTTTTTACATACAACCTATGTACATTAACAAAATACTGCGGATGCTGGAAATCTGAAATAAACAGGTCTGGCAACATTTGTGAAAACAGAAACAAAGTTAACGTTTCAGGTCGACGCTCATTCATTAGAAGAATCTGTGAAGGTAACTGTTCCTGTTAAACCTGCTTAACTTGTTTTTTTAATGATATTTCTCACAAATCTTCCAACTTATCCTCTTTACTAGACAATCTCTTGCATTTTTATCATGTACATTTACTTCCTGAGTTTATCAATTTATATCATAGAATCATGAAATTATAAGAACATAAGAACATAAGAAATAGGAGCAGGAGTAGGCCATCTAGCTCTTCGAGCCTGCCCCGCCATTCAATAAGATCATGGCTGATCTGTTGTGGCTCAGTTCCACTTTCCCGCCCTCTCCCCATAACCCTTAATCCCCTCTCTTATCAAGAACCCATCAACCCGCTTCTTAAAAATATTTAGCGAGGCAGCCTCCACCACTTCAACGGGCAGAGAATTCCAGAGATTCACCACCCTTTGAGTGAAGAAGTTCCTCCTCAACTCCGTTCTAAACCGCCTCCCCTTTATCTTGAGGCTGTGCCCCCTAGTCCTACTGTCTTTTTTGAGCGGGAAGAGTCTCTCCACCTCTATCCTATCCATCCCATTCATCATCTTATACGTCTCAATGAGATCTCCCCTCATTCTTCTAAACTCTAACGAGTACAAGCCTAGTTTATTCAGCCTCTCCTCATAGCTCAATCCCCTCAACTCCGGTATCAGCCTAGTAAACCTCCTCTGCACTCCCTCCAGGGCCAAAATATCCTTGCGCAGGTGCGGCGCCCAAAACTGCACACAGTACTCCAGCTGCGGCCTCACCAATGCCCTATACAGCTGCAGCAAGACCTCCCTACTTTTATATTCAATCCCCCTCGCTATGAAGGCCAGCATCCCATTCGCCTTCCTGACCACCTGCTGCACCTGCAAGCTGGGTTTTTGCGACTCATGCACAAGGACCCCGAGGTCCCTCTGCACCGTCGCCTGCTGCAGTTTTTCGCCACGTAAGTAATAGTCCTTCCTACCATTCTTCCTACCAAAGTTATACAGTATAGAAAAGGCCCTTTGGCTCATTGAGTCTACTGACACACGCAAAACACCCAACCTCACACCTAAACCTACTTACCAGCAATTGGCCCATAGCCCTGAATGTTATGATGCATCAAGTGCTTATCCAGATACTTTTTAAAGGATGTGAGGCAACTTGCCTCTACCACCCTCCCAGGCAGCACATTCCTGACCATCACCACCCTGTGGGTAAAAAGGTTTTTCCTCAATCCCCCCTAAACTTCCTGCCCCTCACCTTGAACCTACATCTCCTCATGACTAATCCTTCAACTAAAGGGAACAGCTGCTCCTTTTCCACTCTGTCCATACCCCTCATACACCTCAATCAGGTCACTCCCTCAGTCATCTCTGCTCCAACGAAAACAACCCAAGCCTATCCAACCTCTCTTCATAACTTAAATGTTACATACCAGGCAGCATTCTGGTGAATCTCCCCTGCATCCCCTCCAGTGCAATCACATCCTTCCTATAATGTGGTGACCAGAACTGCACACAGTATTCTAGCCGTGGCCTCACTAAAGTTCTATACAACTTCAACATGGATAGAATTCGGCCCATCAAGTTTGCACCAACATGTGAGAAACACCCGAACTCCCACCTGATCCCATCTACCAGCACTTGGCCCGTAGCCTTGAATGTTATGACATTTCAAGTGCTCATCCAGGTACTTTTTAAAGGATGTGAGGCACCCCGCTTCTACCACGCTCCCAGGCAGCTCATTGACTTCCCTGATTTTGTAATCTATGCCCTGATTGAGAAAGGCAAGTGTCCCATATGCCTTTTTCATCATCTCACTAACATGCCCTTCCACTTTCAGAGATCTATGGACAAACATGCCAAGGTCACTTTGTTCCACAGAACTTCTTAGTGTCACGCCGTTCATTGAATACTTCCTTGTCAAATTACTCCTTCCTCACACTCAAGGTTGAATTTCATCTTTAAAGTTTATTTATTGGTTACAAGTAGGCTTACATTAACACTGCAACACAGTGACTGTGAAAATCCCCTAGTCATCACACTCCGGCGGCTGTTTGGGTACACTGAGGGAAATTTAGCCTGGCCAATGCACTTAACCAACACGCCTTTCATACTGTGGGAGGAAACTGGAGCACTCAGAGGAAACCCACGCAGATACAGGGAGGATGTACAGACTCCACACAGACAGTAATCCAAGCCAGGTCCTTGGTGCTGTGAGGCAGCACTGATAACAACTGTGCCGTCGTGCCATCTGCAACTTATCTGGCCATTTATCTTGTCTGCCCAAATAACAGTTCACTGATACTTCTGTAATGCACATCATAAATGAAAATTTTGTAACTATCTCTGCTCCCTAACAAATATGCTGCTCCTCAAACATTTTAATTTTCTAGCTTCATTTCATTTTCACTAGGGACAGGGGTTGAGTTTTGGTGTTTGGCTAACATATCGCGAGATTGGCCTCAAGTTAGGAAGGATTTGCATTTTTACAGTCAATCTTGTTGGCATGTGAATGCTGAAAGGCAACAGCCTGCCCTTCCATGGCTCTCGGATCAAGACATTTAAAAGTCACAGCTTCAGTCGCCGTCATCTGGCTGTTAGCAATCTAACTGTCTCGCCTTGTTCCGTCACTTCCAGCTGTCAGGGGATTGATTTCCTTGTCCAGACTGCAGTGGAAAAGAAAAGCGTCTGGTTACAATCCGGAGGGACGGAGCCTGCTACCCCCAGGTGGCCACGGATCCAGGTGCTTAATGTGTACGTGGAGTGGTAACGCAAGCCCACCGCCTGCAGTCTCTGTACCAAAAAAAATCAAATGAGTTTGTAATTCACTAACAAGTGAACGCTTTGTAAACAAGGTCTCAAATTTACAAGTGGATATTCACTTATTCATGGTACAATGCGCATTTCTATCCATTTCAAAGCAATTATTCCTTGAGCTCATGTGATTTACTGAGCATTTCAGTTGCCTGAAGCGGCTTTGTAAACTAAAAAGTGAAGATTTATCTCAAGGCAACATTTTCTTACTTTCTGCGTGATACAGTCTTTCCAATCATTATTTCATGTCTATTTTTTCGTTTTCATTTTATGCCCTTAAAATAATTATTACGTTTTTGTTTTTGATGGACAGACTACAAAAAGTGATTAAATGCCATCAATGATGTGATGCTTTCCAACGTGCTGGGGACGGGGTGGGGGCGGGAGGGTGAAACGACTTTCAGCTTGTTCCAAAAAAGAGTTGACAACAAGGTGGGAGACAGGGAGAGTAATGTTATTTATGGTTAAAATGGGAAAATAATGTTGAGAGAAGAGTTGAAGAACAAAATGGGAACAAATTTTCCTTTTCCAATTTGTTGCATTGTCTGGGATAGGTGGAGACTGCCAAAGGGCAGGGAGATAGTTTGAGATAGAGGGAATTCTACCACCCCGCTCACCATGTAATCAGAGTGGGAGAGGGGCGGACAATCGAAATGTCCATTGACCTCAGGTGGGATTTTCTGGACTCAGGTTGAGCGAGGCCGTAAAATCCCCTGGGGCAAGTGAGTGAGTAGATTAGGGAGGGAAAAAGAGTTGAGATGTAAAAACCCAGTGGGCAACTGAACAAGAGAGGGAGAGAATGGGAGCAAAGGAGTGAGTGATTGAGTTAAAGAGGGAGGGAGTAATTTATTTAGGGAGGGAAGAAGTGAGGACTGAGTTAGAGAGGGAAAGAGGATTTATTTATTTTATTTGTTCACATTATCATAGAATCCCTACAGTGCAGAAGAAGGTTATTCGGCTCATTGAGTCTGTACCGACCACAATCCCACCCAGGTCCTATTCTCAAAACCCCATATATTTACCCTGCTAATTCCACCCCCCCACCCCCGCCCCCAACCCCAACCCCAACCCCAACCCACATTAGGATCAATTTAGCATGTCCAATCAATCTAACCTGCACATCTTTGGACTGTAGGAAAACCCATGCAGACACAAGGAAAATGTGCAAACTGTACATAGACAGTGACCCAAGGCCGGAATTGAATCCAAGTTCCTGGCACTGTGAGGCAGCAGTGCTCACCACTGTGCCACTAGCTTACTAGCCCAACGTTTATTACCCGTCCCTAATTGCCCGTGAGAAGGTGGTGGTGAGCTGCCTTCTGGAACCACTGCAGTTCATATAGCAGAGGAAGTGTTGTTTGGAGGAAACTCCAGGATTTTCATCAACAGTGAAGAAATGACAACATAGTTCCAATTCAAAGTGGTGCATGCGATGGAGGGGAACTTGCAGGTGGTACGTTCCCATGCATCTGCTGTCCTTCTCCTTCTAGGATGTCAAGGTCCTGGGTTTGGAAGCTGCTTTTGAAAAAGCTTTGGTACTCTTTTAAGGTCAAACCAAATAAACAAACTCAAATTAAATTAGGACAAAGAAGGGGAACAGTCCGAACAAAACCAAAAGTACAAACGAAACATAAGAAACATCAAATTAAAATGTGATTATTCGGGTCAATAATGCACCCCATCCCCTGCAGTGCCCAACGAGCACAAAAGGCGTCAACTGCGCCTGCGGACACTGCATGCTCCCTCTCCAGGGACACCTGGCTGTGAATACAGCTGCGGTAGAACCCCCTCGATCACCCGCTACCTGGACCTGTAAATGGCACGTTTCTCCAGGCCCAGGAGCAGGTTCATGACGAGATCGCCATCCTGACCCTCCCCTCTCCGCACCAGGCGTCTGTAGATCAGGAGCAGAGTTGCAATCATCCAGGCAAGTGGAGAGTATTCCACCCTGTAGGTGGTAGACAGATTCTGGGGAGTCAGCAGATAAATTACTTAACATAAAGTTCCCAGCCTCTGACCTGCATTTATAGCCTCAGTATTTCTATGGAGGGTTCAGTTCAGTTTCTGGTCAATGGTGAGTGCCAGTATGCTGATAGTGTGGGACTCAACAATCGTAATGCCTTTGAATTTCAGGGGGAGATGGTTACTTTCTGTCTCATTGGAGACGTTCATTTCCTGGCACTTAAGTGGCAAGTAACACTCATGCCATACATCAGCCCAAAATTGAATGTTATCCAGATCTGGCTGCACATGGACATGAACTACTTCAGTGTCTGAGGAGTCATAAATGAGGCTGAATATTGTGCCAGAGAACATCCCCGTTTCTGACCTTATGATGGAGGGAAGCTCAATGATGAAGCAGCTGAAGATGGTTGTGCCTAAGATACTACCCTCAGATACTCCTGCAGTGATGTTTTGGTGCTGAGATAATTTACGTCCAACAACCACGACCATCTTTCTTTGTGTTAAATATGACTTCAATCAGTGGAGAGCTCCCCAATTTTCCATGGGCTCCTTGATGCTACACTTAGTCAAATCCTACCTTGTCCCCAATGGCGGTCACTCTCACTTCACCTTGAGAGAGTGGGAGTTTGTTAGAATAGGATCATAGAAAACCTATAATGCAGAAGGGCATTCGGCCCATCACACCTGCATTGACAACAATCCCAGCCAGGCCCTATCCCCATAAGCCCACATATTTACCCTACTAATCCCCCAGACACAAAGGACCAATTTAGCATGGCCAATCAACCTAACCCACACATTTTTGGACTGTGGAAGGAAACCAGAGCACCCAGAGGAAACCCACACAGACAGAGCAGAATGTGCAAACTCCATACAAACAGTGACCCAAGGTCAGAATTGAACTCAGGTCCCTGGCGCTATGGGGCAGCAGTGCTAACCACTGTGCCACCCTTGTAGAATGGAATAATTGAGTTACAGATGGAGGCAAAACTCTAGTGAATTAGAGAGGGAGGCAGGGATAGAGTAATTGATTTAAAGGTAAGGAGGGATGGACTAATTGAATTAGAGATAGGGAAGCATAGAGTGATCATGTTGGAGGGAAGGATAGAGTGACTATTAGAGTGCCTGTGTTAGAAGGAAGGAAGAATAGAATGAATGTTAGGGGAAGGATAGAATGATTGTGTTAGAGGACAAGCAATAGCTTTGTAAATTGTTATGTTTTGACATTGTGCCTTAAGATAAATAAATAAATGCATGTTAGGGGACAGAAAGGAAGGAGTGACCGTGTGAGAGGCAGGGATAGCAGTTCAGGTCAGTAGTAGAGGGTTTGGGGTCAGCAGTAAGGATTCCAGGGTAGGGGTTTGGGGACAGTGATAGGGGTTCAGAATCAGTGATGGGGTCCAGAATCAGTGATAGGGGTCCACAGGCAGAGACAGCAGTTCCAAGGCAGAGATCCTGGGATAGGGATCCAGGGATAGGGATAGCCATTCATAAGAACATAAGAAATAGGAGCAGGAGTAGGCCATCTAGCCCTTCGAGCCTGCCCCGCCATTCAATAAGATCATGGCTGATCTGTCGTGGCTCAGTTCCACATTCCCGCCCTCTCCCCATAACCTTTAATCCCCTCTCTTATCAAAAACCCATCAACCTGCGTCTTAAAAATATTTAGCAAGGTAGCCTCCACCACTTCAACGGGCAGAGAATTCCAGAGATTCACCACCCTTTGAGTGAAGAAGTTCCTCCTCAACTCCGTTCTAAACCGCCCCCCCTTTATCTTGAGGCTGTGCCCCCTAGTCCTACTATCCTTTCTGAGCAGGAAGAGTCTCTCCACCTCTATCCTATCCATCCCATTCATCATCTTATACATCATTCAGAGCAGGGATCTGGGGACAGGGATTCAGAGACAGGGATAGGGATTGAGGGACAGGGACATGGATTGGACGCAGATACAGGAATAGGAATGCAAGGACACGGATTCAGGGACAGAGATAGAGATTGAGGGACAGGGATAGGGATGCGGGGACAGGGATAGAAGGGACAAGGATGCAGAGACAGGGATAGAAGGATAAGGATGCAGAGACAGGGATAGAAGGATAGGGACACAGGGATGCAGTGACACGGATAGAAGGACAGGGATGCAGGAACGGGATACAGATTGAATTTGAGCTCCTCTCCCGCAGAGTCTCCACGTCCTTCCTTTAAACTGAGGCCCCGCCCCCTCCTGCTGGAGCTGGCTCCGGATTGGCTGAGGCCGGTCAGGTGGTGGAGATTCCCGGTCGCCATTTTGGTGGAAAGTTTGGGATTTTCTCACTCACTCACCGGGAGCAGCGGCAGCGCCAGCGGGAAAGTTTGTTCAGCCAGTGGGAGCGGGGCCCCGGCCTCTCCCGCACACACTCCCCCTCATCCCCGGGAAGCGGCATCGGACAGGAGGGGACAACAAGCCCGGGACAGCCGGGGAAAGAGAGCGAGAGGGAGTAAACCCGCCTGGGGAGAGAGGCTGCCCCGCCTCAGGGCTGCACAGGGAGAGAGGCCGCTGCTGCCGCCTGGATACAGAGCACAGAGACAGGGGGACAAAACCCACCCTGAGGAGGGGGGAGAGAGAGACCCCAACCCAACCCAGTGACCCTGAGTGTGAGGGAGGAGGGAGTGGGACACACCCTCAAGGTGAGAGGGGGTCTCCCTCCCATCCCTTACCCCCTTCCACCCTCCCCTACTTAACCCCTTTCACCCTCCCCATCCCTACCTATCCCCTTTCTACCCTCCCCTCCCCTTCTACCCTTCTCTCCCTTACCTACCTCCTTTCTACCCTCCCCTACCTACCCCCCTTCCACCCTCCCCCCCCCTTCCACCCTCCCCCCCCCTTCCACCCTCCCCCCCCCTTCCACCCTCCCCCCCTTTCCACCCTCCCCTCCCCTCCTCCCCCCCTTTCCTTCCCCCCTTTCCACCCTCCCCCCCTTTCCTTCCCCCCTCCCCCCCTTTCCTTCCCCCCTCCTTTCCTTCCCCCCTCCTTTCCTTCCCCCCTCCTTTCCTTCCCCCCTTTCCTCCCTCCCCCCCCCTTTCCTCCCTCCCCCCCCCTTTCCTCCCTCCCTCCCCCTTTCCTCCCTCCCTCCCCCTTTCCTCCCTCCCTCCCCCCCCCCTTTCCTCCCTCCCTCCCCCCCCCCCTTTCCTCCCTCCCTCCCCCCCCCTTCCCCATCTACTTACTTGCCTGCCTATCTCCCTCCAGAACCGAGTAGTCTCCTGGAGTCACCTTGAGAAAGTAGGACAAGCAGTGGAACAGGAGGAAACTGCCTGCTCAGATAGTCCAGGCTGGAGGAGGGGGGAGAGGGAAAAGTCTGGGACGTGAGTTCCTGAGGAGGCAAACACACGCTCAGCCCACTTTTCACTTTCAGCAGGGGAAGGGCAGACTGATGTTAAGCAAGAAACCCAAGGATCCCTTTCCCCAAAGCAGCCAAGTTTGTTTTCCAGTTTACAAGAAGCTCACCAGCATTTGCAAGGAAACAGAAGGCTCTTTTTTAGCTGCACCGTCTCCTCGGGGTAAAGTTGAACTCCTGCTTTCTGACGGACTCCTGCTTTCTGACAGACTGTCAGCACTTTCTTGAGAGCTCAGAAGAAAGGCAAACTGCCCTCAGGATTTTTCCGAGGATCACTTTAGAACTGGGAATTACCTTTTTTTTTAAAAGATCTGTGGAGGAGGAGACCTGAGGCAGGAAAATGCCGGTTCGAAAGCAAGGTGAGTTTCAAAATGTTAACTTTCTTGCAAGTTGGTTTAACATATATAAAAAAAATTAAGTTTGTATTAAAAACCATTTGAAAGTACGGTAAAACTTGACACTGAAGTGAAGGGGCAGATTTTAGCGAAGCGAACAGCTCGGAGCAAGTGGTAGGGGGCTGGATAAAGTTACTGTGCAGCTGCAGGAGTTGCTGTGGGAATTGGCCAGGAATGATCATTTTCAATGTGTGTGTGATCGTCTTTGCTTCTCTCCCTGTTTTCCCTCCCTCTCAGATGCTCAGCGAGCCCTGAAGCTCTTGGAGAATTACCGAGCCAAGCTGGGCAAGACCGAAGACCGCCAGCTCCGTGCCTCCATCGAGAGAGTCATCAACATATTCCGCAGCAATCTCTTCCAGGCACTGATAGGTAGGTATTTGAACCGCTCTGCACCGAGTCTCCCTTCCCCTGCGTTGGTTTGGGAGGTTTACAGCAGGACTGGTGCATGTAAGGTGTTGAAATATCAGGTGGTTCTGAATGGATGCACTTTTTTTAAAAAAAAAGAAATCAAATTCCTGAGGTTTGACGTTTAAACGACGCCAGCACCCCGTGGCTTCCCTGGTCCAGTAAGAGTCCCTTTTGAGCTGAGGACCTGTTGCTGAACTGATTCTGCTTATCCCAGCCCCTGGAGAGGCCAGTGAAACGCGGCAAATGCAGATGTCTCTGAAGAGAGACCAGACCCCCCTTTATCCTGCTGCACTCACATGAGTAGCAAGACGAGTGCGGCATTTCTGATCAACTCTGTCTAGTGTTGAAAGATCATATTGCAGTTTCACGGATGTCAGCGTGTGCAAGATGCCTTCAGGAACACACTTGGTCGGTTTGTGTGCGGGTGAACAGGAAGCATTACGGAGTGAGGGGCGTGATTTGTGGATGTAAACAGACTCGGTTGTGCGTGGCTCCTCTGCGGCTCAGCCTTTTGAATTGCACACATGCTAAAATGTTGCTGTGGAACCGGATGGCTACTGTATGAAATTTTAAGTTTAAAATTTAAGTTTGTTTAAATTTCCATACGGATATTTATTAATGACACAAGTAGACTTACTGCAATGAAGTTAGAAAAAAATCCCCGTCGCCACAATGTGGCGCCTGTTCGGGTACACTGAGGAAGAATTTAGCACGGCCAATGAACCTGACCACATCTTTCGGACCGTGGGAGGAAACCGGAGCACCTGGAAGAAACCCATGCAAGACATGGGGAGAACATGCAGACTCCGCACAGACTGATCCAAGCCAGGAGTGGAACCTGGGTCCTCGATGCTGTGAGGCAGCAGTACTAATCAATGTGCCACCCATATATGTTGGCAGATGCACTGAAATTCTGAATGCCAGTTTAGATTTTGTGAAATGAGAAGATCCTTTCCTCATTTGAAAACTCACTGACACTTGAATGTAATTGCCAGCTCTCTCTCGGGATAGAGTACACTGCAATCCATTCAAATCCTTTCTCATTGTTCCTCATAGCGAGGAAAGAAAATTGATATTGCAAAGAAAGTCTTCATTTCTTTGTACTCAGTTGTAACCTGACTCGTAATGGGCATTCAGATGCATTGAATGGAAAAATCTTGCATGCAAATTGTAACTTTTATATTCATTCATGGAATGTGAGCATTGCTGGCGAGGCTGACATTTATTGCTCAAGTTGCAGTCCGTGTTGTAGGGACGCCTATAGTACTGAATGACTTTAGTGCTGATTGCATTTATGAGGTGCATTTTGCTTGCTGTTCAAATATAAACCCAGCATGTAATATAAAAGGGCCAGTAGCTTTGATCAAAAAAAGAGAGTTCTCCTAAGTGTAGGATGAATATATATTACTGACAAACTAAAATTGCATTATTGTGTTAAATTGGCACTGTACAACTTGTATTCAGTCGTGCTTATCAGTTGCCAGAAGGGTTCATATGTACTAATGGACATGTGATCTCCCTCAAGCCACCTGAATGCAGTACGGCCACAAAAGTCAAGTGACATTCCAAGAGGATCATGCAAAATCTGGCCCTATGGAAGGTAGATTTATCCACGTCCAGCAGTTGGTCCATGAGGAAATCCTCTGACTTGTTTGCCACCATCCCTGCAGCAAGGCAGAAATTGAGTTGCCAACCATTTGCTTTAAGCAGAAAACATATCCAATGAAGTAATACATATTGGGCTTTCATGAAATAATGTTCCATGGATGTGTGCAAGTTGTTTCTCAGTTGTCGTTATCATAGTTTAGCCTAATTTTAATAATCACGACAGGTTTCCAGTGAGGGTCATTTGGTAATCAGGAGTGGGAATCTCCATTGGGTTTTCATAAAATCTCTGTGATGTAGAAGGAAGCTATTTGGCCCGTTGAGCCTGAACTAGCAGCAAGCCCTATGCCTGTAATCCTATGCATTCACCCTGCTAATTGCTACAGTGCAGAAAGATGCCATTTGGTTTATTGAGCCTGCACCAGCAACAATCCCACCCAAGCAATGTTCTTGTAACCCCAGGTATTTACTCCTAATTTCCCTGACACTAAGGGGAAATTTATCATGGCCAGTCAATCTAACCTGTACATCTTGAGTGTGGGAGGAAACTGGAGCACCAGGAGGAAACCCACACAGGTATGGGGAGAATGTGCAAACTTCAGTGACCCAAGGCCAAATTGAACCTAGTCCCTGGCGCTGTGCAGTAGCAATGCTAACCACTGCACTTCATTTTGTGCTTTATTACAATCAGATCAGCCACAATTTTATTGAATGGCAGAGCAGGCTTGAGGGGCTGAGTGGCCTACTGCTGCTCCTCATATGTTCAAACTTGCTGAGGAAATTTTAAAATTTTACCACTGCGCCAGCCGAAATCAGCTTGGTGTAGACCTTTACGTGTGTGAGAATGGAAACCAGCTGATGGTGGCATGATATTTAGGTAAATTTTTCAGGAAGTGTTTATCTTGGGCTTGATATATCATGTCTTTGTGCAAGAAAGAATGGATTGAAAATTGGGCCTCAAAAAGTAAAGGTTAATGAGTTGCTTGAATTGACCAAGCTTTTGAAATTGTGTACTATGTTATTGGGTTCACTTTTCCTGTTATAATTTAGATGATTTGGGCACAACGGATATAGCACTTGCATTTGTTTACTGCACAACAGTAGATAGCTTGGTGAAGGGGATGGTAGAAGGCCATGGAAGGACACAGCAAAGTTAGCCAGAAAGACAGATAGATGACGCCAGTCGCAAGTTAACGTGGAGACTTGTGATGCACTCTAGGAAAAAAATAAACCCGTACGTGAATCAGATGTTAAAATTCTGTTAGTTACATCAGTCATTATAAAGGTAAATATAAGCAGGGGGTATAGATTGTATGAAGGTTAAGTTTGTTCACAACAGTAGGCACAAAATATTGTACATGGTTTTGGATACTTCCGTCACCAAGTTAATAAAATCATAGTGATTATACACCGTGCAAAATTGCAAGTTGTAATGAAAAATTATGGGTATGAATAGACTGTTCTCCTCGACTTGAGCAGTAACACCTAAAACTTTTTTTTTTAAAATGCTTTTTAATGTTTTGAAGAGTAAACACTATTGCTGTTAGGGAGTCAATGACGAGGGGTCCTCTGTTTAATATCACATGAGGAAGTTAAAGGCGATTTCTTGTTGCACTTAAATGAGAGAATGAAATATTTTAACATTGCAACTAGTTGGTGTAAAGACTTTTGGACAATTTGAGGGGAGGTTTTAGTTAAGTGCTTGGATTGGGGAGGATGTGGGAAGAAAGTGGATTGCCCTGCTAACAAGTCAGCATCGATTATAGTGTGTTGAGTGAGCTGTGTTGAAAACTTCTGTAGTTTGCTAACTAATGGAGTTGATATTTCTACTTACGAATATTTGCCCACTTAGTTCTAAGACCTAATTACAAATGACATTTTTAATCCGATCTACATAATTAAATAGAGGCGGTGGTGGAGGAGAGAGAATGAGAGAGAGAATTATGCCATAGATTTGAGAAGGTATTGATGGGTAACGGCCTTTGGTAAGCTAAAGGATGAATGCTAATTTTAGACTGATTTTGGAACAGTGGCAGTACCACCTCCTAAACTGTACCTTGTCCTTTTGAAAGAGACGTGATGACAGTGATTTCTATTACCAGCACAACCCCAGATTCAAATTCCTAAATGAACTGAAGATTTTCCCTTGCTTTCTTCCAGCCATAAAGCTAAACCAGCATATATTGTTCCAAAAGGAAGTTGGGGTATTTACTTAGCTTGGTGTGGGTTGCATCTTTGTATTTCTCACTAGCTCATTATATTGTGTCTTTTGGGAAAGTGGTGATGTCGCTTGCCTATTGCCCCATCCATCAAAGCTGTGGTATAAACCCTAAGAGATTAGAAAAACAATTGCATACAAAAGTGACTCAATCCTTGGCGTTGATACAACAGACTGATATTTAAGCTCCATTGATACCAATATAAATTGGGTTCCAAGGAGCCAAAACATATGTGGTGGTTGATGGTCTTCACTCTAGATACACTCAGGAACAAAATAAAATCACCAATTTAGTGTCGATTGGGTGATTCTATAAAATTGGGAGGATGGAGCAACTCTGGCATAGTGTGGGATAGGTGACTTTTCTCATGCACTAAGTTACACTACTATCTGTGCCCATGAAATTGCATTGAGTTGTTGATGTATTGACTTGAACTTTATGCATTTTTGGCAGGGTTGACAGAAACTAAATCCTGATTATTCATGGAATCATTCTACAATTTCAAATAACGTATTTGTTAGCTAGTGTCTATTACGATGTGAAGTTATTTATGTCCGGAAGTGTAAGCTTTGTAGGCAAGCTTAACCATTGGATCTTCAACATATTATCAGGATGGTCAGTTGATGTCACCAATACAAAAGTAACATTAACAAATCCTAGAAACTTAATTCCAACATCTGGGAATGACCATTTAAGAAGGCATTTAATAGATCAACAAAATAAAGTTGACATCTTGTAGGACAATGTTATCTAACTTAAAAATGTAATTTGTGGAGTTGTGACTTTTAAATAAACCACCTATTGTAATTAAAGGCGACAATTGTATCTTGGTAAATTGCATGGCAGTAATCCACTCAAAGGTTTCAAATGATGCCTTTGAGTGTCACGCTTAAGAGGTGGGTACAAGACCATTGAATGGACTGCAGCTTTCAATTTTCTGAAGGATATCTGTTATATTGAAGTTGTGATTCACTTTGTTAACATTCATTCTTACTATTATGGTATTGCATTTCCATTTCTGTTTGAATATGCTGCATGACTTAGGACCAGAAGGTATGTTGATTTTTGCTGCATTATCAGGTTATTATTTATGGTGCATTAGGAATTTTCAACCCAAATCCAGATGGTGAGATGTATGGCAGGGAACATCGCCAATTTTTTTTTATTAGTTGGCAAACTTACTGGAAAATGCAGAGAGAATAGCAATGTTGAATTTGAGCTGTAGATCTTAGCAGTTACGTTTGTTTTGACCTGGATTAGCTGCTGTTCTTTTGAGAGAGTGGGGATACAGTGTCTATTTTGTTTCTTGTCTGTAGGAGTGCTAATTTGTTTATAATTGTATAGTTTCCGGGTTGAATGATTAGATTTCAATACAGTACATGTTTAAACAATGTACATCGCTTGCTCATTTTGATTTTCTATACAATGATTTCTTATTGGGAAAAGGAAAGCACTTCATCATGGAGCTCCCTGCAACATTTTGAGTTTGAATTATTTGACATTGACGTGCACACTAGTCCAGAATGTCAGAAATTTGTTATGTTGGCAGTGCACACTATTCATCTTGAATTATGGAGTCTCTTGCAGGCTCCTTTACTTATAAATATCATCTCCATTATTCTTGACTTTTCATATCTATAATGTGACTGTGCTGTTTTGTAGTTTAAAAAAATCAACTTTTGTCTCATCCCTTTTGTATTTAGCACTTACTAATTACACATGGAAAATATACATAGTCTTAAAGATGCAATTCAGTCTAGGGCTGCTATTTTCGTTTTTTTGCCTTTTTAAAGGCATTACTATAATCCCTACAGTGAAGGAGGTCATTTGGCCCATCAAGCCTGCACTGACAATAATCCTACTCAGGCCCTATCCCTGTAATCCATGTAATTCCCTGACAAAAGGTCAATTTATCAATCAACCTAATCGGAGCACCTGGAGGAATCCCACACAGACACAATGTAAATTCCACAGTCATCTGAGGGAGGAATTGAACCCAGGTTCTTGGTGCTGAGGCAGCACGCTAATCATAGTGCCTCCTACGATACATAAAGAAGAAAAGTTGCAGGGCTCTGAAAAAGGAGTGGGTGAGTAGGACTAGTTTGCTCTTCCTGGAACAGAATGTTTGCAACTGCAGTGACCTGTTTGATCTTGAGCTGAACTTCCAACCCCAAGACCACCTACTTTTTATCACTGCCTGTCTCTGCTCCCACCTTGGCTCGTCTGACAATTCGTCTAGATGCAATTGTCCCATGTTTGCTGGTCAGCCTTTTACCTTGCATCCTCTCAGACTGATTTATCTAAAACTTTGCCTGTATCCTAACTTGTCCCAAGTCCCATTCACTCATCACCTCTATTTGTTCACCTACGAGGAGAGATGGTGGTGTGGTGGTAATGTCACTGGACTAGTAATCCAGAAGCCTGAGCTAATATTCAGGGCACGTGGGTATAAATTCTTCCTGTGAGCTGGTGGAATTTAAATTTAATGAATAAAAAATGGTGACCGTGAAACCATTATTGATTGTCATCAAAATTCATCAGTTCACTAATGTCCATTGGAGAAAGAAGTCTGGCTCACCCATGAATCTAGATCCACAGTTTTGTGGTTGACTCTAACTCCTCTGAAATAAGTGGCAAACCAATCAGTTCAAGGGCAATTAGAGATGGACATTAAATGTTGACATTACCAAAGATGCCCATATTCATCAAAGAATAATAAAAAATACTTCTAATTCAACAATGCCTCTTGCTTTAAATTCTCACCCACATGTTTAAATTCCCACCTCCCTTATCCCCTACCATTAACCTTCAACCTTCCAAGATCTCAATGCTCCTCCAACTCTTGCACCTCGTTGGGTACAGTGGATTGATTGACCGCCAGTGCTCTAAGATTCACTAGCTCTAATGCTCTTGTTTTTTTTTTGTAGAATACTCTTGTATTCAGGATCAGTGTGCTGAGAAATCCATGTTGATGGCTCAGTAATCTGATAAGGGTGGTGGGGAGGTGGTAACGTTGGATTATTTTTGCTGAATGTTACAGGGTATGCTGTTTCGTTGCACTGTAATTGGATATTGCACTGCAGTTGAAATCACATGTTCTGATCATGAGCCAGTTGGTGTTGATCACGGCACCTGCTGCTGTGTATGTTTTTGGGAGGAAAAAGTGTCAAAAAGAATTGACTGTCCTTTGAAATCCACCCGTTTGTTTAGTCCCAGTTGGAGTTTGAAGGATTCCAGTACTATTGAATAGAATGCTGGAACTTCACTCATAGCCTGATATCTGACCTGCCACCACCTCTTGTTCCTGCTGCCAGATATTTTAGTGTGCTAAAATACACTCAAAGCCAGTATTTGGTATAAAGCAATTACTTACTTTATTTCATTGTGTATTGCATAAGTAGGAGTTCATATTGCATAATCTTGAATATACTTGTGTTTCTCTTTTTAAGAACATCTATTTTTTTTAAAAAATCCTAGGAATGATTATTTTTATCTGTGGACTGGAATAGATTTTCAGCTAGTGCATTTACTGTTTTAATTAACTGCTTTCAGAAAAGAGCTGTATGATTTTCTGATTAGGAATGATATTGGATTATAAGCACAAGGACAGAGTGAAATCAAATACTGTGTGGAATTTGGTTTCTTAGGTACTCAGTAAATGGATCTGACTTGCTGAGGCAAATTAGCTTGGGGTGTATGTTGCAGGATGTAAAGTTACATGATTAACTTTGAATAGTATTTGTTATTTTTTGGGTGCAGAGAAGAATTTAACTTTTTAAACCAGTTGGGATGTAGTGGATATAGCACCCCTCCCATCACTGATCCTGAAAAAAAAATGTAACAGTTTGATCGAAGAAAACAAACATTGCACTGTTTCTCCAGTTGCTGATTGCTTAGTGATTAACTTGAATTTTTTATTTGGTTATCTTTAGTAATAAATTACAAATACCCTTTATTGTTCAGTATATATTGATTCCTGGATGCGTACAAAAGTGCAGCATCAGTTAAAGAAAGTTAATTGGACCAACAAGTCCCCCAAATTGAGCAGATGCATGAAATTGTTTTATTTGTGGCTTCGAGTTAGGAACATGTTTTTTGTGCATTTTATACATGAAATTATTTTGTACTCATGTTTGCTGGTTGGTGGTGAATTGAGAAATTTCACATTTGTTTTGGAATTGTTCTATTGCTTTCAGTTCCATTGAAGGAGCTTTATAAAATGAGGAGAAACTGCAGTCATTTAAGAAGTACTGAATTAAACATTGGTGCAAGGGAAAACAATGGACATGAACTGATAGGGGGGAAAAAAATGAATGCGACATCGGTTTTTAAAAAAAAATGTTTTTGGGGGAGTGGGAAGGAAGCTTGAATTCCATTGGTTCAGAAGTTATACATGGGACTTTATTCAGACCAAAACTGTCAAGTGCACAAAAATATAACGAGTAGGTGAAGAGACAAGAAAAGTGCTTTTTACTTTAGACATGACAATTTTTGCTTGTAAATTTTGTTTCCTTTAGGATTAATTTAAAAAAAGTGCCCTGATGGCAAAGCCTATCCATGCATTGGTCATTAAATGAACAAACAGTCTCTCTCTCTTAAACAGTCCTGCTGACTTATGAAAATGCAATTGGACTGTTAATATCACATCCACAAATGGCATGATTCGTACAGATGGGCTCAGCTTCAGCGCTCTGTGGAGTTGATTAATTTCAGTGGCATGGGTGCTGAAAAAAGTATTGTCGTTGGGTTGCAGAAGTGAGAAGTTGCCCAAATACTTTCCTTCTACATCAAGTAAACTCCTTATTCCGTCAAATTGTATGCTATAATGGATTCTGTTCACCATTTATCCACTCATTTCCTGCAAAAGTAACTGCACGGCCAAAGTACTTCATGGGTTGTAAAGTACTTTGGGTTATCCTGAAGGCATCATATAAATGCAAATTTGCTCTTTCAGTTTGTGAGCTTATTTGTCATGTTTTATTTTGGTGCAGTTTTCCACATTATTCCACAATCTTGGTGTCATCAGCAAATTTCGACACCCTGCACTCGGTTCCCTCCTCCAGATCATCTATTTAAATGGTAAATAGCTGAGGCCCCAGCACCGACCCCTGGGGCACCCCACTAGTCACCAACCGCCAATCCGAATAGCACCCATTGACCCCCACTCTCTGCCTCCTATTTGACAACCAATCCTCTATCCACGCTAACACCCTACCCCCAACTCCATGTCCCCTGACCTTCTGCAATAACCTCTTGTGAGGTACCTTGTCAAACGCCTTCTGAAAATCCAGAAAGACCACATCCACCAGCTCTCCTCTATCCACTGCCCTAGACACATCCTCATAGAACTCCAGTAAATTTGTCAGACACGACTTCCCTTTAATGAAACCGTGCTGCGTCCGCCCTATCAAGCAATTCCCTTCAAGATGCCTCGCAATTTCCTCCTTAATGACGGATTCTAACATTTTACCTACCACAGACGTTAAACTAACCGGCCTATAATTCCCCGCCTTTTGCCTGGCACCCTTCTTAAACAATGGCGTAACATTAGCCGTTTTCCAATCTTCCGGCACTTCCCCGGAATCCAGCGACGTCTGGAAAATAACCACCAAGGCATCCACTATCACCTCCGCCATTTCTTTCAGAACCCTCGGATGCATTCCATCCAGTCCTGGGGACTTGTCCACAATCAGCCCCTCCAGTCTGTCGAGGAGGAACTTCTTCACTCAAAGGGTGGTGAATCTCTGGAATTCTCTGCCCGTTGAAGTGGTGGAGGCTGCCTCGCTAAATATTTTTAAAAAGCGGGTTGATGGGTTCTTGATAAGAGAGGGGATTAAGGGTTATGGGGAGAGGGCGGGAAAGTGGAACTGAGCCACAACAGATCAGCCATGATCTTATTGAATGGCGGGGCAGGCTCGAAGGGCTAGATGGCCTACTCCTGCTCCTATTTCTTATGTTCTTATGTTCTTATGATTAGATATAGACCCACCCCACCTGCTCTGCCTGAAAATTGTGATATATCCTAATGTCTTTATCAATGCCCGCTAGAATTGCAGCCAAGTATATTAGCAGTGTGATTTGTACTCAAAGCGAAAAATACAGCAGTAAGATCACAAATTTTGGACACTGGGATGGACATCATGCAGCCCTAGTGAGCGGTCAGTTTGAAGTGTTGAACCATCCCTTGAGTGTTTCAGCAATTTTTGTTCTGCGCTTTGCTAGTGAATTAAAGTCTCTTACGTTTATTTGGAACTAATTACAAGAAGAGTAAAGCTTGACTTGGCCTTCTGGTCTAGCTAGGAGAGGAACTGTGATGGGGTTCAGATTGGCAAAGCTGTCTATTATATGTGCTTTGTTGTGCCAAATGTGTGCTGCTATTGGATGTCCAATGATTCACAACATCTCTGTTTTGAATATAGCTTTCTCTTTGCTGTCCTATATCAAGGAATTGATACCTTTTATATGACCTTCTGTGTGCTTCCAATTTGCTTCCTGCTCACAGTGGTGAATTAAGACAGACTTTCATCTGTTCCCATAGCTAATAATTCCTGGAACAAGTTGCAAATCTGTTGCCAGGGGCTTTATAGCTTGATGGGTACCACTCCCCATCTAGCGTGGCTGACCAGGAATCTGTTGGCATGTTTGGATGGATTTGCAGGTTGACACTCAATCTGTTTTAACTGTTCTATGAATTCTCTTTCCTTGGCTATCAAGTCTTGGGGTGGGAGTTGAACTTTGTGCACTTGTCACACACTAATTCCTGCTATATTTCTGTCTGATATTCCACTGCAAATCCAGTGTACCTCTTCATACTAGATTACGGTGTACCAAAGCAATGAGCGTTGATGTATCATGCTGAAATAGGGTATGCCTATCGATTCTCATTCTTCCTAGCCCTTCCCCATTCCCCACCATTGATATTGATTTGTTCCATTTCTTGATTTGGTAGGGATACTAATAATTCACCTTATTCAACTAGATCTTCATGGGCTTCAAAATGAGCTGACTTGAGCTTAAAACCAATTAGAAGAGAATGCAATTCTGAGATTTATAAATGACAACTGGAATGTTTGCACTTTGAAGTGCATTATCTAAGGCAGCTATTGTCTTTTTTGTCCAAATTGATTCTTTTCACTATGCAAGAGCACTTGAACAGGAAAAACAAAGTAGAACAAGAAACAAGCTTTTCACAAAGCAAGTTGCATGATTGTTGACTATTTTCTTCTTTCAGCCTTTGTGTTTCTGCAGAACATAATTACATTATTTATGAGCTCGTCTTTGCAAATGCTTTGTTTGTACTTCCTTTAAAAGGAAATTCAGAATCTGGACAGGATTTAAAAAAAAATCTTGGATTTCTTTTACCCTCATGTGCCTGAAGCTCATTAAGGCAATTTTTCTGCATTGATAGCATTGTTATAGCTGCAAGTTGTTTCAAGATCAATTTTACGAAGCAGCGATGATAGGAAACTTTCCATTTCGCAGCCTCAGTGAGAATGTAATAGAGTATGCAAATTCAATCTTCCCTGTTGTATCTCCCTTTTTTGTTTTACACGCCATGATGGAAACATTTAAAAGTCTCCGACAAATTTTGATTCAGTTTTTGAGATTTATTTTAATACAAGTATTCAGGGAAATGAGTCAGTGGCTTTATACAATTGCTGAAGTATAAATCAACAATGTTTTCCTGGCTGTCAGCCATCTATCTTTGTCCTTCCATAAACTTGGGATCATTTGCCTTTATCCAAACTTGTGCCATGTCCAGGTCATTCAGTATCCCTGTGCTCACTGACTTGTCCACCAGTGCCTCAATTTTAAAATTCTCATCATTGACTTGAGTCTATCCTTATCCTCACCTTCTGTCTAGCTCTCAGTTCCAGCCCTAAGCAAACCCCCTTCCACCCCCACACACAGTTTGTGTCCCATCATTGAACGCTGTGGTTTCAGCCATCTTGGTTCATAGCTCTGGAATTCTCTTCAACTACTCTATAAAACCTTTTGACCAAGTTTTAATCACTATTATTTCTTCTGGCTGATTATGTCTGTATTGGTGGTTGATTATGCCGTTGTTATCTCTCAATGTTTGAGAGTTTGAATTGCTTTATAAATGCAAGTTGTTTTTTTTTCAGTAATACGTGGACAAACTTGATATTTAAATTTGGAATGAAGTGGCTTAGAACCGTTCATAAGCTTTTCTGACAGGCATGACTCCTAACAATCCGATTACCTGCTTTTTTTTTTCAAAGTGATATGGAATTAAGTGTTCTTTAGAAGTTCATTTATGGGACGAGTGTTACTAGCTAGGACAGTATTTATTGCCCTCTCCTAACTGCCCTTCATTTCAGAGGGTATCTGAGAGTCAACAATTTGTAGGTCAGATCGTGTAAAGATAACAGATTTCCTGTCTGTAAAGACCATTAGTGAACCAGAAGGGTTTTTACAACAATTAACAATGGATTTCATGGTTTTAGTTCCAAAATTTTATGGAATTTAAATTTCACCATCTGCCGTGGTGGGATTTGAATCCAAGTCCTTGGATCCTGCCCTTGATTTCGGGATTGCGAGTCCACTGACTGTACCATTAGGCCATCACTCCCCAAAAGCAGTTGGATGAAAAAGAAGATTTAAACATACCACCATAGCAGTGTTCAGTATTGCATTTACAGATGGAATAAGCGCCATCCGCACAATGTTGTGTGTGCAGCATGAAAAGGCAGGCAGGAAAGGTAGTCCAGAACACCTAAAATCACTGAGACAGCCTAAGGATGTCTGTTCAGTATAATCCTGATCATGCAGATTTTTAATGGGCTTTGAGTTGGTCCGTATTGGTGGTTGATTATGCCATTGTTATCTCTCAATGTTTGAGAGTTCGAATTGATTTATAAATGCAAGTTTTTTTTAGTAATACATGGACTAACTTGATATTTAAATTTGGAATGAAGTGGCTTAGAACTGTTCATAAGCTTTTCTGACAGGCATGACTCCTAACAATCTCAAAGTGAGAGTTGGGTCAGTAAATAAAGCAGGCTACAAGGTGAGATAATGGCTGATCCCAGTATCTAACTATCAAATAAAATTAACTAAGTTTTGGACCAGTACTATTTCTTTTATGTTCGCTCATTGTCAGAAAATCTAGCCTTTTAAATTGTTATTTTTCACATGAGCAAATCTAGTACAATTATTACTTGAAAATGCCAACAGATGGAAAATCTAGTGCAGGGCTATGAGCCAGTGGGATATTATATTGTCCAGAAATTGGGCACCAAATCCAGTTTTACACCATAGTACAGTGCGAAGGCACTGAGGGAGTTGTTACATATTTGATTGAAATGTTAATCTCAAGACCTGTCCATTTGAGATCTAGAGACATTATTTGAGCAAGTGCATTGAATGTTCTTTTTTTCCCCCTGAATACCTGTGTTAAAACAAATACAAGTATTCGGGGAAACCAGCATACTAATCAAAATTTGTCTCAACCAACATCAAGGATTTTGCTGTGTAATTTGGCTCCTGTTAGCTGACGTAACGATGAATACACTTCAGAAGTAACTTATTGGCTGTGAAGTGCTTTGGAACATTCTAATGACGTGAGAGGTATTATGTGAATGCAAGTTCGGTGTTCGTTTCAGCGTGATAATGGGACTGTTCGGTAAACGATTTCAGAAGTTTCAGCTGTTTGTCAGTTTGGAGTGAGTTTTTAAAGAAAACCTTTGACTTTGTCCATCTCTGCAGCAGCCTGTTTGAATGTGTGGCTTGATCACTTGGTGTGCTGATTGGCACAATTTTGATTAAAGCATTTGCAGAAAGTTCTTAGCTGAGAATAATGAGGGAGGGAATTTTGACTATTGCTCACAGCAGAGGAGGCAGAAACCTTCAGGCATTTTTACTCCAAGTAGGCTACACTTGTGTCACCTGCTTAAGTTTGTGAATTTTTATTTTAATTTTGTAAGTTTAACGTTTTATTCTTTCCACTTTGCCACCAACAGCTTGAGTACTTTGTTAGCTTAGTCAATGAGTGGCACCATATGAAAATATTTATGGGAGAACCAAAGCCAAGTATTGAAAAGTAAAATAAAGCCGTATTAAAGGATCACAGTTTGAATACTTCATATTTGGCATTGTGATGCTCAATACAATTTTCCATGAGTGCCTATATGTAGATCTCTAGCTACCTTTTTCTGTGCAAGCATACCAATGTTCAAATCCTAATAACTTCGGTGTTATTCTGTGATCTTACTGTT
Organism: Carcharhinus amblyrhynchos; assembly: GCF_965287045.1. Taxonomy (NCBI): domain Eukaryota; kingdom Metazoa; phylum Chordata; class Chondrichthyes; order Carcharhiniformes; family Carcharhinidae; genus Carcharhinus; species Carcharhinus amblyrhynchos. Next base: position 118,266,987 of record NC_137326.1, on the reverse strand, counting down.
TTAAGAGGTAAAGTGCTGGTCCCGATAGATTGACACTGCACCTGGGTTCGGTGCCAACCTTGAATATCAAAATGTCCTTGATTTGTTTTAGTGGTGCATGTGTTTTCCAAAAACGTTGATAACAATTCCACAATTTAGCTTTGGTTTTTAACTCATGAAGTTTGGACTATTTTGTAAATACTGGATTAAAGATAGTGAGAATGTTATTGGGGAATTATTGGAAAGTTGGACATTCCTGCAGTATGTGCCTCCTAACTTGGTTGTGGATTCTAGATACATGTTCTTGTTTTCCAGATATTCAGGAATTTTATGAGGTGTCACTGCTGGATAATCAACCGGTTCTTGCTCAAAAGACAACAGGCATAATTCCAGCAGTCCATAACTGGGATATCTCCAATCGTCCAAGCACAACTGTTACATCGGAGGCACCCCCTGTCAGCCTTAGCCCTAGTACAGAGGTAAGCGTGTGGTAAGGTAGACTGATTTAATGAAAATATGTTAACTAATGCAATAATATTTAAAGACGGTGTTTACAGAATAGGATCCAGTAAATAGTCACGTTGCAGTAATAAACTAGTGACCAGTTGATGTAACTGGGGCATAAAAGGCTATTTCTTGGATCACTATCTGAAACTTTCAACAGCTGACGTTACCTTCAATAATGTAGCAGTATTTGTGTACCTGTTTATCTGATCTGGTTTGACTTCTAAAGATTTTAATTGACAAGGCGAAGAGTTGGATGTCAAGCCCTTGTCAAAACTGCACTTTTGAAATTTCTGCAGAAATGAGAATGATACTTGGGATTCTCTTGCGCAATGTACTCTCTTAGCCCTATGTGAAGAGGTTCCATTAACATTGTACTGAGCACATGCAATTGTCTTCCTTCAAAGCCAATGTATGGTTCTGTTTGGGTGTCTCCTGGAAAGATTCTATCCATAGTAGTTGTATACTGTTTTTCAGTATTGAAGTGATTTTTTTTTTCCCCACTGGATTGCTGCCTCATTTGCTGATTTGATAAAATATAGCCTATGTTAAATTGGGAGTGAAAACTTGTACAGTGGAGACTAAGTTTAGCCTGGTTGCTCATACGTTGAAATTTTATTTAATTGATTCCACTCTTAACTATTTAATATTAGAAAATCAGCTTTTATTTCCACTCTTGCTCTCTTGGAGGTCTGCAAGGATCTATTTTTGGTTCCTTTCTGCTTGTCATGCTAACTCTTGGTGATATCTGAAAATAGATCTGGTCTCTTATGCCTCTGACACTGAATTCTGTTTCTTCACCATCTCTTTGGGCTCTTCAGCTGTCTGATTTGCCACATTATTCGCTAATATTCAATGGCATGTAAAATTTCCTTCAACTAAACATTGGGAAAACTAAAGTCATTGCCTTTGGCCTTGCCCCATAAACTGACCCCCTTCACTGTTTCTTTTGCCAATGACTCTCTCAAGCTGACCAGACCCGTTGAGTAAGACTATCATGATGAGTTTCCCAACCACGTATTCACACCAGCACCAAAACTGTCTCCTCCTGCCTCTGACATTGTTCGACTGCAACCTTGTCTTGGCTCATCTGCTGAAATTTCATCTGTCTTTGGAATAGTGAAGTTGAGTGGTCACAATGTACTCCTGGCTGGTATTCCATCTTTCACCCTGCATAAACTTATGCTCATCCAAAACTGACTGCAATTTAATTAGTTTCCAATTTCATTCACATATCACCCATGTGCTTGCTGATCTTCAACACACTTTCAATTTAAAAATCCTCATCCACGTGTTCAAACTCTTCCAGGACCTGGCCCCTCCTTATCTCTGCATCCTCCTTGAGAGTCCTGCTACCTTTGGGATCTCCTGAGCTTCTGGTTCCTTGCACATCCTTAATTTCAGTCACTCTACATTCGTTGCAGTACCTTTGGCTGCCTTGGCCATGCATTTTTGATTCCTTCCCTAAACCCATCCACATCTCCTGCCTGTTTTATACTGCCCCTCAAAACTTGCCTCTGTCATAAAGCCTTTGATCATCTGTTCTGATTTCTCCTTCGGTGGCTCCATGTCAAAAATGTTTTTATTATTGCTCTTTATAAGCATCTTTGGACACTTCGCTATGTTAAATGACATAAGTGCAAGTTGTTTGCTGTTCTGTGTAGTTAATTGATTGTGAAATATGTGCATTGCCTATCACCTGGCACAAGTAGCTCCTGTCTAATAGCAGTGATACTTTGAGATATCTAGTAACTGGGTTGGATTGAATTTTCTGAACTGAAGCTGTTCTTTTTGTGAATGTATCCTGACCAAGCAAGGATACACTAGCTTTCCCAAATTCATTAGAGCTCTTTTTGAACTATTATTAAGATTTTATAAATCTATTCCTTCATGGATGTGCTTCTGTCAATGTAATTTTTTAAATTCAGTTGTGGGACATGGGCTTGGCTGGCTGGCCGGCCAGCATTTTTGCCTTTCCCTATTTGCCAAGGCAAAGAGCTGGATGTCAGCCTAATTGCACTTGAAGGTAGTGGTTTGTCGGGCCTTGAACTGGTGCAGTTTGTCATCGTGATTAAGTGCAACGGAATGGTTCGCTAGCCATTTCAGAGGGCAGGTTTAAGTTAACAATATTGCTGGGGCCTGAAGCCTTAAGTAGGTCAGACCAGGTAAGGACAGCTAAAGTTAAGAGCATTATTATTGAACCATTTGAGTTGAAATTGTTTGTTTCGTGGTCATCGTTACTGATACTTTTTTAAATTCTAAATTTATTTAATTAACTGAAATAAATTCTGCAGCTGCTGTAATGGGATGTGAATTAACGCTTTCAGATTATTCACTAAGGCTTTTGCCCAGTAATGCAACCACAATGCTAATACACCTGACCGTGAAACTACAAATGTGATTGCAAGAGTCAACCTGAAATTGGTAGAAATTTGGATTAAATTTGTCAGGCATTTAAATTCATGTATATTCGCCCATTGGAGCATGCTGATTTTAGTTTTCATGCCTTAACACTATAGGAAAGCATGTGTGAACATGTATTTTAATATTTTGGAATTGTCAGGGCTGCAATGTTATGCTGTAATATGTTGACTAAAATGAGTAAGGCAATAGTTGAAAGGTATAGATAATATCCTAAGCACATTACATCTGGACATCCTGTAAATTTTAGATTTAAATTATGTTAATGTTTAACACTTACCATCATGTGATCCTCAAAATCAATTTGCATTTACAGCATAACTTCTTTGACCAGTTTATCTGTTATCAGTACTAGAAAACTTTTCATGTTGGGGATAGGGGCATTGCTTGCTGGGCCAGCATTTATTGCCAACCCTTAATTGCCCTGAGTGGTTTGCTCGATCAGTTCAGAGGGCATTTAAGAGTCAATCACATTGTGGGTCTGGAGTCACATTTAGGCCAGACCAGGTAAGGATGGCAGATTTTCTTCCCTGAAGGACATTTGTGAACCAGATGGGTTTTACAACAATGGTTTCATGGTTGCTATTAGAATTCTAATTCTAGATTCAATTTCTCCATCTGCTGTGATGGGATTTGAACCCAGGTCTTCAGAATGTTACCCTGGGTCTTGGGATTACTAGTCCAGTGACCAACTAGAATGTGTGTGTGTGTGTGTGTGTGTGTGTGTGTGTGTGTGTGTGTGTGTACTGTTTGCTAAGATAATGCATTTTTAAATGTGCCTGTAAAATAGAAAAGCTACACTGCAAGTTGCAATGGCACTATACTTTTCTCCTAATCTGATATTTTAATGGCGTATCCTGTGCAGAACATAAATTTTATGGTGAAACCTTTATAGAGCATTACAGCGCAGTGCAGGCCCTTCGGCCCTTGATGTTGCACCGACCAGTGGAACCAATCTAATGACCCTCTAACCTAAACCTTATCTAGCTAATTTGCAATGAATTAAGAGGATTTTGCTGCGAGGCCGAGTATGTGATCATGGGTAAATGCTGTGGTCTTTGTACAGCCAGAAAATTGCGAAACCTTCAGTGTGATCAGAAATGGTGCGATGAGCAATGCAAGAAGGCCCACTTGGGGACTGCCCTAAAGGCCAACCCATTTGGTGATGTCTCCCATGCTAAAGGAATAGCCTTGGGGAAAGTTGAGGCTAAGCAGACCAATTCTGCCATCAGAAAGTGTGCTCAAGTCCAGCTTATTAAGAATGGCAAGAAAATCACAGCTTTTGTTCCAAATGATGGTTGCTTGAATTTCATTGAGGAAAACAATGTTTTAGTTGCTGGTTTTGGTCTTAAGGGTCGTGCTGCTGGTGATATTCCTGGCGTCCGTTTCAAGGTGGTAGAAGTAGCCAACGTATCTCTATTGGCCCTGTACAAAAGCAAGACCAAGATCTTAACTTTAAAATATATTGACCAAGATGGAAAATAAAACATTTCAAATTTGAAAAAAAGGAGGATTTAAAGACGTACTTTAAATTATCCTAAAAGAGTAGAGAATAATGCAACATTTAAGTACCAGTGAATACATTTGTTACTTGTTTCAATGTTGATTTAAGATTTGGGTGGCTTGTTAGCATTGGACAATAAATGTTTTACATTGTGACAAGGATTGGTAACTGAGTAGTAATGCATGTTAACATGATGGAAACAATGCTTAGTCTTGCTGGATTGAAGCTGTTTAACTATCAAATGACAAATTGGAATCAATGTTATTTAAACTAAAATTTTTGTTCTGATAGCTTTAGCGTAACACCAAATTGCAAAGACCACATTGAAAAAGTTCTTAGTCCGCTTCCTAATTTGCATGGAATTAGTTGACTTCGGCAGGGACAGAATTTGAATGGTTAAAATCTCATGGGTTTGGAAGGTTAAATCAGTGCAGTGTAAGGGCTAACTGCTATCCAGTGAACAGTGTGTAAGAATGTTTGTGTGGGTGTGGGATGAGACCAGGATCTCACTTCTCTTTCAATGTCTGTGTGCTCAAATATCCAAACTGACCTTTTGTTCGAGCTTATGCATGGTCAATTGGACAAGGTACTAGAGTAGTACCAGAAATATGTGATTGTGTCTTGAGGAGTAATGGAGTTGATCAATTTTTGGGAGTGGAAAGAAAAGAACATGGTGATTTGTATATTTTAATTTGTTGAAATTACCACCCATGTGGTGGAGGGTCAATACTATTTAACTTTTGTAGTTCAACTTGAAAAGGAGATGCCAAATAAACTTGTGCTCGTGACTTACTTATGTAAGTGACATTTTTGCTGATGCAAATGATTTAATATGAATAAAATCTGGAGGTGTTCCTTTGCAGTGTTAGATCTGCAGGATGGCATGTGTGGGCAGTGAGGTGTTAAGTATAGCTGTTCTGTGACAATCTCTCTAGTGTATGCCACTCTTGTATTATGAGGAAATGCAATTGTATACTTTGTTTAATATATTTATTTTTAGCTTTATTAGTTTTCCAGCTGTGGGGTTAACCTGTTAGCTGAATCATTGGGGATGTCAGTTGTCTTGAAGGCATTAGGAATAAGTATAAGAACGTGCTGTCTAAATGGGTGAGAATCCTCAGTTATTTTGAGGGTGGTAGTACTTGTACTGTACTCACTAATGTTGAATATGTAGCACATTTGGAATGCTGAAATACTCTAATATATAACTTGTAGTTAATTTGGTTGGGAAGAACTTGCACTGTTGTCACAGCAATCACACAACCACACGATGTCTTTGTGTTCTGATTAAATTTCTGCAAAATACCCTCTGAAAGATTTGTTGCAGACAGCCCCTCCCTTCCTCCAGGTATACGTGTACTATCTTCAGTCTGTTCATTTTTGGCTGGGTTCATCGGATTTCTTAATCTTTCATTTTCCCACTCTTAAGTGCTGCTTTAAATCATTACTGTATACCTCTTTTACTGATTGCTTTGTTGGCTGGTACTTTGCTTTTACACTGATTTTAATTTATTTTCTTGATAAATGTACCAGGCTATCTTTACAAACATCTGGATCTTAACAACATGTCAACACAGGCCTACAGTGGCAAAAGTGTCAGTTAAATTATTAGATGCAGATTAGTTTGGCATTTTGCTGCTGGGTTTGGATTGATGTACAGGGAGCAAATACTTGAATAGAAGGGCCTGAAGTGATTAAAACTGACTCTTGTGCTGGGTATGACATGAAATCCATTTAATTTTCAGTAATTTGGCAAAATATCATGAACCATTGATCTCACTTAAAAATAATTTATTCATCAATTCCCTTTAGTCCCTCAGCTGTGCATTTAAATTCTGGAGATTCTATTGACCACAGAGACTATTTATTTATTAAAAGTAGAACTGTTTGATTATCCAACTGTAAAGCAGTGGACAAACATCTCAAATGTTTGTGAAGATGTCTCAATCAAAGTCCAAACCATTGTTTAAAGCACACCACTTCTTTCAACATTGTTTACATTGATATGTCTTGGAGATTCTAAATGTCCACATTGCTTACTTAAAAGTCCTAAATATTTCATTGTTGAATTTATTTATTGAGGCCTGTTAACTCAAGTAAATTTTCAACAATTTATGGAAATATTGGATTTATTAACTGCATTTTAAAATGTCCCAACCACATTTGACTAACAAATGAAATGAACTTGTTAAATATTTACTTTATTTTGAACAGGGATATTTCTAAATGTTGTACATGGATAATTCAGTACTCCAAGCTGTGACTCTTATGTATTGATGTTTGTCGTAGAATTGGCATTACAGGGATGTATCAAATAACCTCAAATGCTTGAAATGTTTTGAATTCTAGACAGTGTGTCCCTGGCACTAAGCTAGCAGTATGTAGTAGTATTTAAGGTGCAGATTGTTTCACTTACTACATTGGTTGCTGCCTAGTAACTAAGGTGGGACTCTCTAGAAGTGTCTGGATAGGCATCCATTCAAGGTTCAGTGAGCAGATCACCTTGAGGCAATCTACCGTTTAAAAAATGTCTCTGAGACAGGGCAGAAATAGGCCATACTTAAGTTAGATGTAGGAAGCAGGCATTAAAAATGTTTGGGCAGAGGTATCTCTTTGGAGCAGTAGTGTTCTGTTTGGCATATGCTGCTGGGTTTGGATTGATGTGAAAGTTTGGATAGATCTGAAAGTGTGCTTGTAAGCAGGTGTTGTGTACCCAGAAAACCAGTGAGAAGGATTCTCAGAAGCCAAGATTGAAACCCTTTTGAAATGGATGATGGTTAAAGTTGTCTGAATGACGGCAACTTTTGGAGTGAATTCCAAGGAGAGATCTTCAAAGATGAAGTTGGAATCCCTCGAGACAGTTTCGTGGGATTATTTGACTTGGTGTTTGATGTCTGAGTGGGCTATTGAGAAATATTTGAACTCTGTTTTGGTTGCACATGTGATTTACTTTGTAGAGTAGTGTGTTTGACCATAGTTTGTCTGTTGCTTCACATATCGTGCGTATTCTAAGTTATTTTATCTTTGAGTTTATTTAGTAGAGCTGATTTTGTTCAAAACTTGTGGAATCTTGTGACTTTATTACAAAAGCAGCTGTCTTGAATTTCAACAAAACATTATAGGCCCCTGACTGGATCTGGGTCTGGCCAGACCGAGGATCTTAATCATGTTAAACTCTTTCCAAGGCTTGTTACCATTTCTGTTGCTGCAAGAATGATACAAATCCTAGCCTGTTGGATACGGTATTCTAATGCTTCTTCCTAGCATCATGAATGTGAAATAGATGGAGAAAATAGAACTAAATGGGTAGGTTTTTTTTTAAAGAACCAACAGAAGGGAGTGTGATCTTTAAACTATATAATTGTTTTTTCTGGGCCCTTAAACAAAAGTAAAAATACATCATTCTGTTATATTCAATGTACCCTTCCTTCAGTTTGAAGAAAGGGAACAGATTTTTGTTTGTTGACTGTAAGGTGAAAGTGGAATGATTTGGGTGTTTCTTGTTTGTGGACTGATAATTCAAGTGAGACATGGACTTCAATCTAGTGTTGAAGTTAACAGGTTTATTTGTTAGCACAAGCTTTCAGAGCGCCACCTCTTCATCAGATGAGTGCCTTTACTCACCTGATGAAAAAGCTGTGCTCTGAAAACTTGTGCTACCAAATAAACCTTTAACCTGGTGTTGACAGACTTCTTACTGTGTCGACCCCAATCCAACGCTGACAACTCCACATCAGAGGCACAACTTGACAGTTTAAGACAATACAAAATTGATAATGGTAATTATTTCATTGAAAATGCTGTTCCCCTTTGTTTATTTTTGGCTGTGGTTAAGGCAAGTTGTAGCAGAATACAAAACTTCATTCTTTAGCCACCATTGAATCCCAAAGTCGAAATCCATTTTATTTCACAGCAGAGACGTCCCTTTCCGTGGGTAACATTCAACTGAATTAGGAATGGGGGAAAATTTGGGTGAAATTGGTTCACAGTCCTTTTAATCTACTGAAGCTATTTGTGCATTTAATATGTGCAGAACAAAGCCTTTCTGGTTAAGCTCAGATTTTCCAAAGCTTATTCCACCTTGGCTGAATTTACTGCTTGATGGAGGCGGAAACATTGAGGGGTGCTTGGCTTAAAAATTAGGTATATCCACATGAGCTAGCTAAAAGAAATGAACTGACTTTATCCTCCACATGCATTCATTACTTGTTTTTAATGTTTAACATACCTGGTTGAACTAGAATTACTTAAGCTTCAAGTTTGTGATTTTCCTATGTATTCTTTCATCCCTGATTTATTTCTCTTCGGATACTATGAACCATGTTTTTTCTCGTTGGTTGAAGGGATATGCAGTACCTTTTGCATGTCTCTTGGTTCTAAGTTTTTCTTACCACCAGAATTTTCGCAGGCTGTTGTGCAGTATCTACTTCATTGCTGTCAGTTATTGAGTGCTCTGGTTCTTTGACACCGAGACCCGCCATTTACTATACAGATGGCGTTTTTGGACAGGTGAAGGGAAGGGGATCTTGTTTGTAAATCAGTCCTTGCTGGATTTCACAGTTTACTGTTTCTGACTACAGCAAAATTTAAGAGTTTTTAATTTTAAAATTGGTTTCTCCAATGATCACCTCATGGACATCATGCTATAGTGATTAACTGGCGCAGTTTGTAGGGATGCTTGTTGCAGGCAGTGTTTGGCTGGGCTCCGTTGAGGAGTCCTTCAAAAGTGCCCTTCACTGATGGTTCAGCTGGATGCTGCGGGGTGCACAGTGGGGGAGGTAATTTGTCTGTGCTTTCATTGTGGTGTTACTGTTCCGAGATGTTTATTGTGCATTTGCTGGATAACTTAAAAGTGATGTCCTAGTTATTTCTCCCCACAGTTCTGTGTACAGAATTGTATAGGATTTTCATTCTCATAGCAATAATGAAAACTATATAATTCCATATGCAGAACTGTGGGAGAAATAACTGATAGTGAAATCTAGAGAGAAATTTAATTTCTGTGGAATAGTTGACTTATTAGAGTCTCATTTATATAATTTTGTCTCAATTTGATAGTCTCAATAAAAGTAGTCAAAATGTTGAGCTGGCGATGAGATGGTAATATTTGAAGTACTGCCTGTTTAACCTGTTCCTGGCTTTGGGCAGTGGTAGTACATTATTGTGAACTGTACCCTGTTGTGGTTGAACCAGGATTATCATCTTGGAATGGAAATCCCAAGTGCATGTCTATCAGTGATATCTTCGGTGAGGATGACAGTTAAATTGCTCTTCTGATGGATAGAGGAGGAATAGGCATGACAATATCTGCTAGTAATATTTAGCTCAAGGACTTCCAATGTAATTTGAAGCCTGATGTGAGTTTAAAATCTGTTTGTCCAGAGTATTTCCTGTAATATGAATAGGGCAAGCAATTTGTGGCAAGATTTATTTGTTCTCAATTTTTAAAATCACGCTTTAACTGCTCCTGCAATTTTCCTGTGGAATTGTATGCAGAGACCTGATCATGCTGCATCCAATTTAGTTGGAGGCGGGGTGGTGTTCACCTGGAAGGGTTGTGTTTTTTGCCTAATTAAAGAAGGGTCTTGTGATAGCTGATTTACTAGAAGATATGATCCAGGCATTTTAATCTAATTTATTTCTTAACTGAGCTATTGTACACACAAATGTAGATGATCCTCCCTTTGGGTGGAGTCATGGGGAATGTGTAATTAGGCCATTCAGTTTGTTGATCCTACTTGGTCATTCAATTTCTCTGACAGCTGAAACGCGCCTCCTTGATGAAGCATTTGGTTATTTGTGCTGATATCGTCTTTGATTTGTCAATTTTTTTCTCGTGTGAAAATTCTTAGGACATCATGCTGTGTTATGGGTGCTATATTAATGCAAATTTTTGTCTGATTTCTGCTTTATTGCCTGCAGTCATCTATTTTGTCTTCCAACTGAAGAGTTAACTAGCATAGAAAGTGGTGCCATCAGTAATCTGAGATTCAGTTTTAATGACATCCACAAAGTCACATGGAACTGTGTTAAGCATGCTTCTGAGGGGCCCCTTGCATAGGTGCAGGATAATTCGGCATTGACCATGATGTCCTTTTTTTTGTCCTGTTTATCTTGAGCCACATATTTAAATAGCTTGTCATTTGAGGCTGGAATATCATTGTCCGTTAGTACTAGTTCTACAAATTTCAAGCTTTAATAGCTGTCAAATCACATTATGACTCTATTTTATTTTGCAAGACAAAATATTGTTTACTAAGTTGATACCATTGAGGTAAACCTGCAAGTTTGCTGCTGATGCAGCTGGATATGATCTTAAGCCATGAATTTATCCCTGTTATATTAGTCTGGCTGATCTGTCGTGTTTATTTAGTGCTACTGGATCACCTATTTTGAGGGGGAAGTGCTGTTTTTTTTCTGTCTTGTGTTCTATCATTCTGCTATGATTGAAAATACTTGATTAGGATAATTCATCATTTCAGTCATGGGAGAAGGCATCAGTGTTTGAAACTGGCCTGTAATCTTTGGCACTGTGCAAGCTGTAGTTACAATTTTGTCAGCATTTATTTCAGTCTACCTGGTGTGATTGCTGACTTCCCAGTCTGTGTCCTGGTTTTGGGGAGTGGGAGAGAATGACATGAATGTTGGTAGGTGTTCCTGGTTTGTTGTACAATGAACTGTAACACTCCTTCCAACACACTTCCACACTAATCCACTGAAAACAGCTTGTTAGATCTTGGGTTTTTCTGCATTTCAATACTTCAGAAGACTGTCTCTTCCCCGAAGGGAATTGGGCAGCTATAACACTTTCTGGCTAAAACTCTACAGTCCATTTCCACCAAAGGAACAGCATTGTCTGTGCCAGTCAAGGTCATTATTTCCATTCATTTATTTGCCAGTGGAACCTTCCAGGCAAAACTCGGAGAGCCATTGCCACATAGTCAGAATAATGATGAACTGCTGCCTTAGAGTTAGAAATGTTTAACAACTTGTGTTTGGAAAGAGACTTGAGCTGGCCTACAGTACTAAAACAGACTTCTTCAGAATCTCATGTTTTCAGGAGATTCAGCCTGACTAATTTGAGGACTTAGTAAGCTATAAAGCGCTTGACGTCATGCTGACCTATTATTTTACGTGTGGTGTGCAGCCAGGTGAGGTGAGAAAGCTAACAACTGAATTTTTTTAAAAAGCTCAGCATTCACTCCTCTCTCCTTCACTCTCATCATCATCATCACCCCCCCCCCCCCCCCCAGAAAACAAAGGAGCATGAAATAGGCATACAAAATAAGAATGTTAGTACAACTACTATGAAATTATTACTGGTATCTCATCATCATTGTTTCAGTCATCCTTTTCTGCCTTCCTAATATATTTGAATCTATAAGTCATTTATCAGTTATTTGGCTGGAAACAATTGCATGTACGGGTTTGTAAAAGCTTAAAACTTGCATTCCAAATTTGATAGAGGTCATTAATCTCTAGGCTTGGATGGTGGGAATTGGGAGAAGGGGATAAAGGAGGGGTAGTCATTCAAGCCATTTACTTAGGGTACTTAACTGTTGTCAAAACTGAATCTGCTTTTTGTGAAATGTTAATAGGTTCCATAGTTTCAATTGTTGAGATTTGAACTTGGATAACATATGCCCCATTTAATAGAAACTGAGTTTGAGTGCACAACCAATTCCTTGACCATGTCTTATAGTTTTTCTTGCTGTTTACATCATCCTGGTTAATTTGTTTCCTTATTCTGTGCACAAGGAATGGAGAGTTTAACTTGCAGTTGAAATCCACATGATGAGTACTATGGAACTTCTTGACTGCTTGTTTTCACTGATCCTGTAATTTTGATGAGCTTCAAGAAATATTGAGCTAAAAATTGTGACTTGGTTTGATTGAAAGATGTGCATAGCTGTTTCGTGCATGCTAGATTCCACAAGACCCCTGTTGAATAAATAAATTATAAGAGTGTTTGGTTGTTTAGTGTTTTTTGTCAACCCAATTTGTTTCTGTTGTGCCCTAACTATGGGCAGCAGGTTTTCTGGTTACTAAACCAAGCCAGTCTTCTAATGGTTGCAAAACTTTTTTTATTTTGATAACTACTGTCCTCAATAAATTCTAGTTAATTTTACTATTGTACTCTGTCATGATGAAGTATTTAAAACCAAATATAATGCTCTTTGATCCATTGTACTCTGTGGAGTGATTTGGGTAACCTTTGCAGAATTCTCTGGCCTTGGTAATTAAACTTCAGAGCATTGGCTAATTAAGAGTAACTGGACATTGCCATGTTTCTTCTCATCCCACTCCCCCTTCCCACTGAAGGTAATTGCTGTAGCCTGCTCCCAACTGAAAGTAACTTAATTATGAAAATTTAAATTTTGTTGCCCCTAATTCCTATTTTGTTGTAACTATAGTTAATGTTGTTAGATAATCCTATTTTTTTCCTGGTGGAAAAACCACTTTATACTATTGGAGTAGACTATAATTTGATCAGGCGAGTTAAGAAATGACTTTAATTTAGATTACATTTCTAATGAGAAGATCATGAGCTTTTCTAATTGGTTTGGTTTTTTTGTAATGTATTTTTGGGAGCAGAAGAGTAATATATTGGACAATTTGTTGAAACGTGAGAGATTATATATGGAGTATTTAGAATTTGTAAAACATTTTCTGGAATTCTGTCCTTCTGGATTGACCGAGATATAATCAAGTAAGTTGAGAGCACTTCTTTTTTTGTATATTACAATTAAAAAGAGTTACTCTGACGTACACTGATCCCTTCATGCAGTGATAAGTAATAAGTTGAGACTACAGGTCCCTGCTGACATTTGTGTCAATTCTCTCACTGTCTTTTGCTTCTGAAGGACAACTCTCTGCTGAATGAAATACTTGATGTTCTTCAGACTTCTGTCCCTACTCAGGTTATACATGTAAGTACAATATACCTGTAACATTCTCCATCCTACATTTTCAGTGGCATTCATTTTTCTCGTGTATGTTTTTTTTTCACAAGCACGAAATTCATTCATTTTTTTTAAGATAGTCAAAAGAAAAATGAGACTGAATTGGTTAACACAGTTTATAGGATCTGCTTATAGTTTTCATGAAGTGGCAGGATGTTTTTTTTTGCTTGCTGGGGTGATGGGGAATTCCTCCTGTCTGTTCTGCAGATTAATGTGCTGCAAAGTTGCAAATATGCTGAATATCTGTAAATTGCTATTGCACTGGGTGGGTATCTGAGATTTAGTGTGAATTTTGAGCAAGAAATGAATGCAGTAATGTTTGAACATCACCTAACTTAATTGCAGTATTAAACTGCACGGTGGCATAGTGGTTAGCACTGCTGTCTCATAGCACCAGAAACCTGGATTCAGATCCCAGCTTGGGTCACTATCTGTGTGAATTCTGCATGTTCTCCCCGTGTTTACCTGGGTTTCCTCCAGATGTTCTGGTTTCCTCCTACAGTCCAAAATTGGACATGCTAAATTCTCTGTATCTGACTAGGATTTTCACAGTAACTAAAGACACTAATAGATAAATCCTAAAGAAAATTATCAGGGATGTAGACAGGAAGCATCTGTTTCCCAACAATTTAAAGTAATTGATGGAGAAATTAGAGGAACATTGAGAAATTTTGCCCAGAGGATAATGGAGGTGGGGGAGATGAACAAAATTGCTTTATGCATTTGGAATACTGTAACCTACAGGGCTCTTGATCATGTGCTGGAGAATGGCAGTAGGGCATAGATTTATTTGACCAACACATTCAGTGGGCTGAATGGCCACACGTTTTTTTCTTAATGAACTTTGTTCCAAGAGTGCAGTAAAATTGGCTGCATTATTCACATTCCCATTAATGTAATTATCCAAAACAGCATGCAATGAGGTTTATTCATGTGCAGGCAAGAGAGGGTTCTGACTGGAATCTTTGCTGTAGTTACTTTGGGAAAGGATTCAAACGCTCGTTCGTACACAGACATGCAGGTTGCTTTTATCCCTCATGAGATGTGGGTTACCCATGCCTAATTGCCTTTGAGAAGATGTGGTGAGCTGCTGCCTTGAATCACTCCTCCAGTCCATGTGGTGTAGGGCCAAACAGTAGTGTTAGGGAGTTCCATCGATAGTAACGGTAGCAATATAATTCTAGTCGGGATGCTATGTGGCTTGTTCGCATGCATTTGCTGCCCATATCCTACTAGGTTGTAGGGGGTCACAAAGTACTGTCAAAGGAGCCTTGGTAAGTTGCTGCACAGTACCCTGCATCTGGCACATGTTGCTACCACTGTGCATTGGTGGATCGTCAAACCAATTAATTTGGCTGTTTTCGTCTGAATGGTATTGAAATTCTTCATTTGTTGTTGGAACTGCATGCATCCAGGCAGATGGAGAATATTCCATGACTTCCACCTTGCAGATGGTGGACAGCTTTGAGAAGTCAGAAGATGAGTTACTTGCTGCAGAATTCCCAGCCTCTGATTTACTGTTGTAGCCCCTATGTGGCTGGTTCAGTTCAGTTTCTGATCAATGGTAATCCCCAGCTGCAAACAGTAGTGTCAGAACCAAATGGCTGCTGGCTTCATGAAGCTGTTGTAGCAATGAGCACCAGAGCACTGATTTAACAGTCGTGTGCATTTTCAAACCTAGCAATTGTGGTTCATAATATTGCTTTGGAAGCTGGATAGATGTCAACTCTAAAACACAAGGTAAGTTTCTAAATTCTCAACAGTAAAACTTGAATTCATGTATTGCATAAGCAACTTGGTGCTTAAAGTCCTTCTTGGGAAGGAATCCTGTTTGTATTCATTGCAAATAAACATCACGTTCAGAGCTTCCTGTGGCATATTCTGTATGTAATACTATTTATAAATAGTTGTAAATCTGAAATTTTGACAGGCTTGCCCCTGTTGCCTGTCACTCAAGACTGGGATAGTTGTCATTATTTTGAGAACTCATTATCTTGTCCCATCATAAGAGTAACAGCATGCCTCACCTTTGATCATAACAGCACAGAAAAGCAAGTAGATATAAGTTTTTAATTAAAGAAGTGGCATTGAGTCTAAAATCTAAGTTGAATTATTGAGAGTGCCAATCAGTTATAAATTGACTGAACATGTCACTTGTGTAGAGGTTTAGTTGCTTTAAATGCAGATGTGCAATTCATGTAACATCAACTGATTTTAAAATCTCTTGTAAAGGCATGTAATCCAAGGTATAAGAATGAACAATTATTTTGCCCAGATGTAGGGAATAGATTTCTCCATATTTAATGTGCGAATATAAATTTAGAAACTGCATTGAAGTTGTATTTTCACAGTAACTTCATTGCAGTGTTAATGTAAGCCTACTTGTGACACTAATAAATTAACTTTTCTATTTCACAACTATAATTATGGAGATTTGAAGTTTCAGTGGTGTTGAGTGGACACCATTGTAGGTTCAGTGCTGTATTTATACTGGTTACTTAAAGTATCCTAATATGGTGCAATTGGACAATGACCAGTTGTCTAACCCATATGAACGTTCCAATATTTGAAAATGCTGGAAAAGATTATCAAGTCTACTGCATAAAGTCATGAAACTTGAAATATCATTGAACAATCCTTTTAATCCACTATTAGCCAAGCAATCTCTCGGGGGAGGCAAAAACACAGATAAACCCCAAAACCAATTTGGGAAATCCACCCTTGCACTCCAACAGTGGTGATATCTAGTCCGGAAGACTGCTTACATTGCCTGATATTTTATCTGTATTTCTGGAAGATGTGGTCACTGCTCCAGCCAGGAACTGGCCAGATTGCCTTTGAAGAATGTGGAGTGACAGTATTTATTGCATAACCTGGCAGTTTGTTCCTTGGGTGTACTAACCTCTGGGAAAAGCAGATCTGTCTAATATGCAACTTGATTCTACCCTTGTATGCATGTCACTGTCTTTCCTAACCTAACAGTAGGTACAAAGGTTCGGCCTTTACCTTTATTTATAAACTTGCAGTAAATCACCCCAAAGCCTACACATCCCAGAAATGAACTTAGGCTTATCGGGGTTTATAAGATTGTTTCAGTTGGTAATCATTCCTGTGCTCCTTTAGAATTTTTGAAGTCTCTAATCATCCATTGTGTGATTGGACCAAAACTGGCTGGAGTATTCTGAATGTGGTTTTACTAACATACTTGTGTAAAGCTAAAATTGTGTATTTTTTTTATATTGAAATTTCAGTTGACTATACCCAAATGGCCTATTTATTTTGGCTGTGACTTCTCAACAATGGTCATACCTCAAGAATTGTGATCTATGTTGCCAATATTCCTTAATTTTAACTGGTTTCAGATCTTTTTCATTTGAAACATATGTATACTTAGTGTTGGTCCTGTACTTTTCTTAACTTTTGTCAAAGTTAAGCTTATTTGTCCAGCACATTAAATCTCCAAACTGGAGTGGAGAGCAATATGTTAACCTGTTGCCTCCCACCTCCAAGCACTTTCCCATTGGTAGATAAACTTTTTTTCCCCAAAACTATTTTTATTCAATTGTGATCAATTAAATAGATGTTCTATGAACCATTATGAAGCTTCTAAATATGTCTTTTTTCCCCCCCCCCAAGGGTTTAAATGTAGAGACTGTTTTACCTACTGGTATATAAGGCAATTATTTTTTTCCACTAGAAAAAGACATTTCATTCTAATAACTTTGCTCTACACTGGTAGCATCTATTGCGAAAGGTTATTCTTTGTCCCCTTGGCCTTTTTTTCACTGCAGGTGGGAGTTAGCCAAGGACATGCTTTGTGATTCTGCAAGGGGATACTTTGTTGACATGACTGACTCACCGTAATGGTCTGCTTATTGAGATCACAGTCAACAGATCTGTGAGCTCATTGTTATCAGTTACATAGTCTCCCACAAACTCGCAAAGTTCCCCTTAAAGCTGTTGAAATGCATTCAGATTCTTAAGAACTACACCTTCACATGGTGGAAGACTTATGTTTTCGTTATACTAAATGTTGTGGTGGCAAGAATGTAACTCCTGGTAGACATGATGTGGGAATGCCGGCGTTGGACTGGCGTAAACACAGTAAAAAGCCTGACAACACCAGGTTTTAGTCCAACCGATTTATTTGATAATACTCTCAAGCTTTCGAGGGGACTGCCTCTTCGTCAGGTGAATGGAGAGTGAATGGAGAACTCTCCATTCACCTGACGAAGAGGCAGTCCCCTCGAAAGCTTGAGAGTATTATCAAATAAATCGGTTGGACTAAAACCTGGTGTTGTCAGACTTTTTACTCCTGGTAGAACCATGCAAGCCACATAACTCTGGAGACAGGAAAGACAAATCCACTGGTCTTCATGATAACGGGTTGATAAAATGCCTTCTGTTATGAAAGCAGTGTTGTAGCCCCTCTATTCAGGAGAAAACAAATACATATTTTAAACCTAACATAATGATACAGCATCAATTGTTTCACATTTAGATATTAGTGATTAAACCCCATTCTTGGCTAAAATGTTTGCTTTTTCCAGTTTGAGTCTGAAATGCATATTGAATATTCAAAGCAGTCTTTTGAAATGATGGGTCCAAGTCCCTAGGATTGTATTATTTGTTAGCTCCTTCAGAAAATGTTCTTAAGAACAAATATTTTTGTGACTGAAGGGGAAATTCATTGGGCTGAGGCAAAACAGTAAATCTTGGAGCCATGCTGGAGAGTTGAATCGCTCACATTGCATTGTAGAGGTAACAGAAAAAACTTTATAGTCAACTGCTAATCATAAAATACGAAGTTTAAGCATCTATAGAATATAATGGAAAGGATATGGATTCTAAATTATTTCTGGGACTCAGCCTGTTGGCTTGTTGAGATCACAGCTATTACGTAACTACTGAATGAATTTGGTGCCCGGTGATGTTTCAAATGTCCACATCTTTCTTTTCATTCTCCATAATTGACATTGCATGATCTGTGCTTGCTAAACTTTTGGAATCCTGTATTAGACTGTTTCCTCTAAGGATGTTTGATAATTGAGACGGTATAATGAGGTAGCAACATTGTTATACCACTTCCAGAGTAGTCAATTATTTTTAAAGGAGCAGTGGGTTTCCTGAATAATTAAAGATAAGTGCACATGCCTGGAATTTCCCTTTTTTTTTGAGGCAGTGTATCGATGAAGAACCAAGTAAGTTCCATCATTGTATTGATTCACTGGAAAAATGATTGGAAGAGAGAAAGTGACTTCAAAGCAAGCAGAATGTTGCTCAATTACGATTCCTTCCACCCACAAACATCAGAAATTGTGATAATGTGGGAGTAGCTGGAACCTTAAGTACATTTTTGAAAGAAATTAAGTGTATTTATAAATAATTGGTGAAATCACAATCTTAAATATGAAATACTGCTCCTTTAACAAATTGGCAAATTGCAAAGTGTTCTCAGTCAAAATCTGTCTACACCAATATGAATAAGCTGGGGTACTGTCCTTTTCAACTTTCCTCTCTTTTCCTTAGAGAAAATTACTGAGCAGGGCTGCTTCTATTGTGAATGATTTGTTTTGATCACTTAATCTGAAACACATCCCATTTGATTAGTTGCTTTGATTAGCATGGCTTGGTTTTGTACTCACTGGACAAAATGTCCTGGTATTGAGAAAAAATTGCCCTCAAGTTGTTTGTGAGCCTGACCAGGTCATATTAAGAGAAGGATTCAAGAAGAGAAAAGAAAAACTCCATCTCTGGAAATGTTTTAACATCTGATGTTGAAAATATCCATCCATTTACTTTCTTTCCTGAACTGTATGTATAGAGTTACTAGAACATGGAATAAAGTCATTTAGCAAGTTGATTCCAAGTTGACTCTCAGTGTAACAGTCCTGGAAGTCCCATTGCCATGCTCTATCCTCATAGCCTGGCATGTTTTCCCCCAAATGATCGTCCAACTTCCTTTTGAAATCATTGCTCATATCCACTTCTAATGCCCCTCCCAGGTTATTACCACCCACTGTATTAAAGTTTTTTCCATGCACTCCCCGCTCCTCTTGCCCAATGTACAGTTTGCTAAGAACAACTGTTTTTCTTTATCTCCCTTACTTGTTACAATCTTTGCTGACTCTATCTGATCTTCCTCAATTTGCTTTCCTCCAAGGAGAACAAGCCAGCTTCTCCAACCCAGTATTTTAGCTGAAACCCTTCATCCCTTGAACCATTCTGACAAGTCTTGTATACGTTCTCTGAAGATCCTGGCATCCTCAGTGTAGTGACCAGAATGGAATGCAATACTTGAGAGGTTGTGGCCTATAGCAGAACTTTATAAAGATTCAGCATAACTTTGCTTCTTTTGTGCCTAATTTATGTGAGGCCTACGATGCTACATGCTTGCTAAGTACGTTCTCTGAATATGTTCTGCCACTTTAAAACCATAAAATTATTATGCAGACAGAGACCATTCAGCCCATCGAGTCTGCATTGAGCAAAATGAGAAAAGAGAAACCAGCTGCTCATTTTAATTCCATTTTCCAGCGCCTGGTTCATGAGCTTGCAGGATCCAGCATTTCAGATTCAGATACAGGCACCTTTTCAAATGAGTTGTATTTCTGCCTCAACCACCAACTTAGGCAGTGAATTCCAGATGTCCACCACCCTCTGGGTGAGAGAGCTTTTCATGTCCCTCTAATCCTTCTATCAATTACCTTAAAGCTGTGTCTTTGGTGATTGACCCCTCAGTGAAGGGAAGCAAGTCTTTCCTGTCAACCCTATTTAAGCGCCTCATCATTTTGGACATATCAATGAGGTAACCCCTTGACATTCCCTGTTCTGAGGAAAACAATCTTGGCCTATCTGGCCCTTTTTCATTTATTCACTTGAGAGCAGTCATTGTTTGTTGCTCCCCATATCTTGAGTTGTGTGCAACAGACCTAAATAAGAGAACATGAGAAATAGAGTGCAGAATGACATTGTATTGAAGAGGAAATCCAAGATCCAGTGATGCAAACAGATCTGTCTGCTCTACAAAAATGTTCCTGTGAAAGGTGATGGTGAGTGGCACACAGCTATCTTGCCAATAAATGACAGGTTGAAATGTTTTGGCACTTAAAAGTTTATATTGATTATCATTGTCGACCATATTGTGTTCCAGGATTTCTTTATACTAGAATTCAAAAATATTTGTGCGAGACCAGCACTCCTTTTTAAGTGAACTCCACCACAACAGTTGAGTGAATAGTGTGACTGTCTTAAGGGTCTGAAAATATTCTCTTTCCTTTCTATGTTTTTCTTGGACAGGTTGCAGCAGAAGATGTCGGTGGTTCTGATATATAGTAGTAGAGGAATGAATGTAAAATACTCTATTTTGACTTCAGTTCGACTTTCATCCAGCGAAGAAACAGAGTTGAAGTGATTTATTTTTTCCTTTTTGACCAAATTCAGAATGGAGAATTTTACTTTTACACAAAGTTGAAACTAACTAAAGTATTGATGCATTTTATTCGCCTTTTCTTCTCCCCATAAAAGGGTTCTGTGTTCTAGAAATAGATGCAATTGTCAAAAAATAAAGCTAGGTACAAAGAAAGATATAGGGAGAGAGGAAGAAACCAATATCATTCTTTGGCTGACTGATTTGTATGTGTCCCTGCCCTTTGCAATGTTGCATTCCCTGGTGGGATATGTTTTTGTGCAGGCTGAGCTGGAGAGCAGCATGAAACACTACTGCATGTGGTCTGTCTAAACTGGAAGCTGACTACACAGATGGCAATAACTCCTTAGTTGTTCAGTAATGGCTGTGTGGAACTAAATTGCGACCACCATTCTATCAATCTAATATGAGAATTGTTATCTTATTTCATCTTGGTATCTGGATGAATTTGTTTTTACTGAATTTTGCTTCTGCATGGTATAACTAATGGCAATCTGAAATCCAGAAGTGGATTGGCAGAAACTTCCTCTGAGCCAATGTAGGTCAGCAAACACGAGAGAGAAGTGAAAAGGGGTTGGTGTAAGTTAGGACATAGTCAAAGAGATTTGGATGACCTCAGTTATGGGGTGCTGGGTAACGTGGGAAGTCCCTGCTGCAAACTGCATTTCCTTGTCAGTGATTACACCCCTCCAACTGGCCACTGTTGAGTTTGAACTTGACTGATTGCAACCCTTGGTGGCATTTTTGTATCCAACGTGACATTTAACTACATATTGGGTTCATCACTAAGACCACAGATGGTTCGACTTTGCCATGCCCCAGCTCATCTCCTGGAACCCTTATTCATGTGTTTGTTCCCACTGGGTTCAACTATTGGTCTCCCACATTCTTTACCCACCCCCTCCTTGAGATCATTCCAAATCTCTTTGACTGTGTCCTTACTTGCACCAACCCTTTTTCATTTCTCCCCTTGTTGCTGATCTACATTGGCATCCTATTTAGCAACGTCTTGATTTTAAAATTCTCAGCCTTGTTTTCACCTTATTCCATGGCATCACTCCTCCTATTTCTCTATCTGCTCCAGACTTTCAACCCTCTGAAATATCAGCATGCACTTAAATCTGATCTCTTGAACTTCCTGATTTTAGCACTATCAGTTGCCCAAGCCCTGAGCTCTAGCATTTTTTCCTTGCACCTTCCTGCCTTTGTACCAGTCTCTCTCCCTTTGTATTGATGTCAGATTTTGTTTAATAATGCTTCTGTGAAGAGCTTTTGACTTTTTATGACAGTAAAGGTGCTACATGAATATAAACTGTTGATGTAATTCTCCTACAAGCAGCAATTGTTATGCAACTGACCATTGGAAAGCTCTTTCTCGGCGAGATAGGGGATGTGAGGGAGGTGGTAGTGGTGATGGAGTAGGGAGTGGTGGCTAGCTGGGTGGTTTGAACCTGAGATTGATTGACTGACTCCTCATGCTAAGTTTGCTGCTTGAATTTGAAATTTAAGAAAAGACTCTTCTTTTGGGACATTTTTTAACTGAAAATGTATTGGTGATCTGAGGTTTTTGCACATGTTGTTCTGTAATTGATTACTTGTGTACAAGAATGTCCTCAGGTAACTTGTCCTCTAATTTCCTTCTCTTCCCAACTAAATGTTTCCAAAATGTTAAGCAATTGAAATTAGGTGTGACAATTGATTCTTGAATTTTGACATCTTTAATTTGTTCAATCTTAGTTATAATGATTTGTGGTTATATAACACTTTTAATGTTGAAAAATGGTTTGGCAGCATGGTGGCACAGTGGCTAGCACTGCTGCTTCACTGTGCAATGGACCCAGGTTTGATTTCTTCACCTTCGATAACTATGTGGAGTTTGCACATTCTGCCCATGTCTGCGTGGGTTTTCTCCATGTGCTCTGCTTTCCTTCCGCAGTCCAAAGATGTGCACGTTATATGATTGACCATGGTAAATTGCCCCTTAGTGTCTAAGATTGCAGTTAAAGGGTGTGGGTCTTGGTAAGATGGTTTTTCGGAGAGTTGAAGACGGGATGGGTCAAATGGCGGCCTCCTGTATCATAAGAATTGGTTGCTATGGTGGAATGATCTGCCAACTAGTATGAACTGGAAGTGATGGCAATGATGGAGAATGTTGCAGGGATAAGATGGGGGGTGGGGGGGAGGGGAAAGAGCTGAAGGAAGAGGATGAGGTTTTCAAATTGGCTTTCTTGAGACTCAGGAAATCTGTGTAGGTCAGTAAGTTTGGGGGGTGATGACCAAGCAAGGCTTATTATAATGTCAGCAAGAAGGAATTGAAAAATGAGGTTAATGGCAAAGGCATTCGTTGAAATGAGGTATGAATGAAGATGGACAAATGTTGTGAAGGTGAGTACTCTTAAGAAGGATAGATTATGGGGTTTGAAGTTCAGCTCTTGGATAAACTGGAGATCAACTTTGCATTTTGCCTGAATGAGCAGCTAAGGAATGGATACAGTTAATGGCAACAGTTTGGCGTTCTTGCACAGGCTGAGAATGATACCACCTCCACAACATGTCGGGCAATCTGTCATTTTAAAAAAAAAATCTACTGAGATCAAGGGATATGGTGGGGTTATCAAGCTAGGAGAAAAGAAAGCATCTCACCTTAATCGCAGTTTACCATTTTGTTAGCATGGGTGGGGTGACTGGAAAGGGAGATGGAGCAGTTTTTAAAATGCGTCTAAGATTCTCGTTAATCCCATTTCTTTTGCTTTAAAACTGTTTCTGCCTTACATTCTTCAGAGAAACCAAAATGATCAGGGCACAATATTATAGTCCAAGGATTTGATTTTTTTTTGAGGCAGTGCTGTAGCTTGACTTGTCCTCATGTAAGTTAACTTCTTGAAAGAACTTCTGTCCATGGACTGAATCCTGATCAGTTACTAAATTACATCCTTGTTAGAAGGGCTGACCAAGCAGGCTAGTGATAGACTACTGCAGATGCACTAGCAATCACTTGTAGAGAGAAAAGGTTTTGAGTAATAAGGAAATTAATTTTTGTAAGCCGCAATTTTTTTTGTCTTGCCAAAACTGAACAACAATTTTCCATTGATTCGCAATGCTTCTATTTTTGCACTTATTTCAAAACCAAATATTTAAAATGTACGTTGTTTAAAAAAAGTTAAAATTGTGAAAACTGTCAAATCAAGCAATATAATTGTAATGTTAAAGTTGCAATTGTCATTTTTTTTCTCTATTGTGGAAAAATGTTAGATTACCTTCATGCCAACACTTGGTCCGCCAAGACTAGTAACAGAACTCTTTTATTTGGACATAGAATATTTATCTTTAGGTTCAGACTTGAAAGTTGACTTGTTTTAAGTGCTTTAAGTTGTCTAAACTGAGACTGTTTGTAAAACATACCAACTATATGTTAATAAAGGACTATTTAAGTATTCTCTTGTGGAACTTAAAACATGTTAAGATTTGATACTGAAATACTGTGTGTACTGTTTTTGTCCTGTGTTAGTGGACATGATCTAAAAGCTTCTGCACTATTTGATTCTAAAGTCTAATACAATTATTGTTCATCAAGAGAGTATATGAATATCTGTACTACGTGCTTCATGCCATACATGTGTGTAATTATGGAATCAAGTGGCCGGTCAAGGTTAAATTATGGGCTTGGATGTGGTGCTCCTGAATTGATTTGGTAGTTAATGTGCATGTACTGTTTCATTTATAAAAGTGCAGAAACCATACATCATGCATAATATATTGAAGTATTTCAGTTAAATTTCTTCGGAGTTTAAATATGTTTATGAATAGCAGGGTTCAAATTTCATTTGTATGTTTTATGCTGTTTCAGATGCATAAATTAACCCCTCTGAATGTCCAACTTTTTTGAGCATTTAAAGGACATCAGTGGTTAGCACTGCTACCTCAACATCAGCTCCCCCCACCCCACCCAATGTATGCATGTTTTTCCTTGGGGTGCTCCACTTTCCTCTCTGACTGAAAGACATGCTGGTGCATTGGCCATGCTCTGTGTACCCAAACAGGCATTAGAGTGTGGCCACTAGGGGATTTTCACAGTAACTTCATTGCGTTAATGTAAGCCTATTTGTGACTTAAACTTTTAACATTGCCTTCTCTGATCTTTTTATCACTTGCTATATTATGGGTAAATCGTTGGGCAGATGACAGACTCTTGGAATTCTGGAACATCGGAAGCAGTTGAGTATCTGAGTGAAATTCCTTTCTTCTATCTTCTATACATCACTGCTTAACGAAATCCTTGTATACATTGGATGTGTTATTTATTGCTTCTTCTTTGGAGAAGTTTATTGCACCTGATCATGTCAAAGGTGCATTGTTGATATCTGAAATAATTAATGCAATCCAAATAAAAAAGGAAGAGAATTTTGCATGAGCATGTTTCCACAGTAGCTAATTAGCTTGGGTGTAATGTTTGCAAATGCACCTAGAAGTGGGCTTGCAAAAACCAAATCAATGCTGGATCCCACATCCAAATACAGGGTTAATTTTAACCAGCTATCTGTTTAAGATGTTTGAATGTTTAAGTGACTGGATTGTTCGCACTATTATTTTTCTTCCCCAGTCGCACCACTAATGACTTTTTACATTGGCCTACAAATTAGTGGTGGTTTCTCTTGGGCTATTCCTGTGTAATGCGGTTGATTGCACAGTGGTAGTGAGTAAGAAGCCTCACCTTTTATACTTCCCAACATGAGCAGCAAAATTGCTGACGTAAGAGGTGGCTTAAAGTGAGCAATCAAACTTTCTCTCATTGCATGGGTGAGGGAATGGCTCATAAATCTTCAATATTATGCAATGCTGCAATAAGGTCTAAAGGCAGAGACGTGAAATAAGTCTGTGTATTCGGTAAGCTTGCAATGTCTTTTCAGCCTTATATTTTGTGCAAGTCCAAATGAAGCATTGTGTACCCATAGTGAATGATGCTGTTCAACTTTTATACCAAAAAGAGTTTTGTGTACTTGACTTACTAGTCTGATATAAGGAAAAAATCTGAATTCTTCTGATGTGCAGTTGTGTATTCTGTATACGTGAATAAAGTATTATTTCTCCAAGATGTATGCTTCAGGTGAAATTTGTTAGTCCTATCTGGTGCTTACATTTACACTCTCAGATCCTTTAGTGATTTAATATACTTGCCATTGGTCACATTGCCAGTAAGGACACATGGATTCTAGCCACCTTGCTAAATCTACAGTCTTCACTGTCATATTTGGTTTCATGAGCAAAGATCTGCAGCTTGCTGACCTATCTTAAGTCAGGTTCTTGTAGTGTGTACTGTTGAATAGGATTCCGGCAAAGCTATGTAACTTGTAAGTTAGTACTCCCTGTACAGCCATTGCAGCTCTGTTCTAGATTTACTGCCCACATTTATTTGCTATTGTGTTGCTGTGTCCTGTACTTGCACCTGAACTGTTCATTTAATTAACACATTTACAAAATAGCAAGAAAAGAAAAATGCATGGATGTTTTCAAGAGCTCAGTGTGTAAAATCTCTTAAATGGGATTGTGACAGTAGTCTGAAATGATTATTGTGGTATTTGGCTGAAGGTCATATCAGGTGAGTAAGCCTGACTTCACGCCCTGCCACACACTGCACCCAAACAAAAGGAAGGTTGTTCAGTGCTATTATTTATAAGCTTTCGTGATGAAGAACAACATTAACTTACACATTCCACCTTTGGACACTTAACTAATGCAATACTTTGGTATTCCATTGCTCAGTACTATGGAATGATAGAATGTGGTTTTCCTCCTGAGCACCAAGAGATTCTGATTTTATATGTTGCTTTTGAGGAAGGACAGTGATGGGAAATCAAAACAAACTATTTTTGTTCGGCTATCATCAGAAGAGCTTTTTTTTTTCTAGAGGTAGATGCCAGTTACTATGAGTATTCATGTTGTAGGAAAATGATACTTAATTATTTTTCCCCCCCAAAGCTCAATGGAATTCTAAGTGCAACTTGCAATGACGCTTATTTCCTTTAGCATTGAAAATAGAGGAACGAACTTGGTCTGATAAGTGATGGGTATCCTGAATTATGCATTCTAGGAAGGAATGCTCATTTTAAGGGCAATTCGGTCTTGGCAAAACAGATTGCAGTTCAGCTTCTTAAGTAGCCTTTTATGTACAGTTGATTGAGTAGGTCATCCATGTCCTGACAGAAATGACTAATTTTTTTAATAAACTGACATGTGATTTATTGTTATTGCAGTTCAATTCATTTCTCTTTTGACTTGCCATTTCCTTGAATTCTTAGTTAAATTTTGTGGGCAGTAGTTTTCCTTGATAAGGTATATTCAATGAAAAGGCTTGTCTGCTCAAGTCATCGTCTAATTGCAACCAGGTCCAATGATTCAGCTGCATTATGGCCTGATCATATACTTAATCAAAACGTTGTTTAACTTTTTATAATCCCATCGCTAGTTTGCAATCATTTCAAGGCAAAACATAATTGAGGACTGCAGACAGCTATTGAGTAACTTGCACAGAATCCAATTTACTTTTTCCTCAACTTTGCATTCGCCTAATTTTCTTAGATCCAAAATGAGTTTTTATCTCCATAGTAACAGTTTGATTGTATTTTTCACTAAATTTCAACTCTCAACCTAATGGGCATCCTGTGCCATCCAGCAACAGTAGTATAATGGCAACATCACTGGATTAGCAATCTAGATCCCCAGACAAATGCTTTGGCATCAGTTCCCAATCCCACTGTGGCTGTTGAAGTTTTAAATTCAATAAATAAATCTGGAATTGAATAGCTAGCCTCAGTTGTGATAACCATGGTTGATTAATTAGGAAATTCAGATGAATTTTTACAACAGTGTTATTGAGGGACCTTGCCTGAAGAAGTGACAGCCACTTCTTATGAAAGAATACAATTTAAAAAGTGCCACTAGTGATGGTACGATATAATGATTGGAGATTGGAATCCAAACACATTGGAGGGTAGTTAATGTAAGCCCACTTTCAAAAAGGGAGGTCGAGAGAAAATGAGGAACTATAGACTGATGAGCCTAACGTTGATACTGGGGAAGTTGCTACAGTCCATTATCAAGGATTTCGTAACTCAGCATTTGGAAGGCCTTTACAAAATCAGACAAAGTTAGCATGGGTTTATGAAAGGGAAATCATCCTTGATGAATCTATCGGAATTTTTTTGAGGATGAATCTAGTAGAGTTGGCTGAGGAGAACCAGTGCATGTGGTTTATTTAGACTTTCAGAAGGCTTTCAGCGAGGTCTCGCTTAACAGACTACTATGTAAAGTTAAAGCTCATGGGATTGCAGATAATGTCTCGATGGATAGCAAGCTAGTTAGCAGATAGAAAGCAAAGAGTTGGCATGAATGGGTCTTTTTTTTTGGATTGGCAATCAGTGACTAGTGGGGTTCTGCAGGGATCTGTGCTAGGACCCCAGCTGTTCACGTATTAATGATTCAAAGAGGGAGCTGAATATATTATCTCAAATTTGCTGATGATACGAAGTTGGGAGGGTGAGCTGTGAGGAGGATGCAGAGATGCTTTGGCACGATTTGGACAGGATGTGTGTGTGGGCATCTGCCTGGCAGATGCAGTATAACATAGGAAAGTTATCCACTAAGGTAGCAATAATAGGAAGACAGATTCATACTTGAATGGGTGTAAATTGAGAGGTGGATACTCAGTGAGACCTTGGAGGTACTGTGCATCAGTCACTGAAAGTAAGCACACAAGTGCAGCAGGCAGTAAAGAAGGCAAATGGTATGTTGGCCTTCATAACGAGAGGGTTTGAGGGTAAGGATGTTTTGTTGCAATTGTATAGGGTATTGGTGAGGCCACACCTGGAGAATTGTGTGCAGTTTTGATGTCCTTGCTATGGAGGGAGTACAGTGAAGATTTACCAGGCTGATTCCTGGGATGGCAGGACCAAATATAAGGAGAGACCAAGTCTAACAGTAGCTTCAGAGGGAATGTTCACAATGGTGGAGAAGTCCAGAACTGGGGATCATGGTTTGTGGATAGGAGGTAAACCTTTTAGAACGGAGGTGAGGAGAGATTTCTTCAATCAGAGGGTAATGAATGTGTGGAATTCATTACCACAAAATAATTGAAGCCAAAACGTTGTATGATTTTGAGAGTAAATCAGATATGGCTCCGGGGCTGAAAGAATCAAGGGATATGGGGGAATATCCTGATCAAGGGATCAGGATATTCAGTGATCAGCCATGATCAAAATAATGGCAGAGAAAGCTCGAAGGACCAAATAGCCGCCATCTCCTAGTTTCTAACTTAATATTGCTGTCCAAAATGTTAGTGAATAATTGGTCACATACATTCTGCCCTTAATTTTTGTGCCCTTTTTTAACTTCATTTGCATGTCATTCTTCCTACTTTTGGACAAAGTGCCTTGATATATTTTAAAAAAATCTGTGCAATGATGCATTTCAAATTTGCTTCACATGGAAGGTATCAATCCTGTATCATCCTTCAGGTACTCCTGTTATGTGATATTAAAGATTGATATTTGCAGTTTAACCATGTGGATGATTTGAGACAAGCTGGCCTTGCAACACTAAAATTGATGAATCACACAGTGCTTTTGATCAGCCGCTCAATATCTGTCTTCAATTTGTATTAAATCCAAATAAATTTTTATAGTAAGAATGCTAATTTATTGCGATTTGATTGAAGAATTCTTCTGGACCTGGCTATCTGATGACCATAGTCTTTGTTTATGCAGGGCACAGTGTAGGTTGAGATATATTTTGGCATGTGGGCAAAATGATCTTTTGACTTGCCCCATGGTGTCCTGGCTGTTGTATCAAATGCTGACCCCTAGATCAGGGCTGGGTGGCCCAATATTGACTTGATATGTTCCTTGATTATGTACCAAGGAACCCTGTATGCTTGATTAAAAAATCTGAAATCATTGTCAATTTTGCAGTGTTCAGCTGTTGCAAATTTATTGCTAATTGACCAGCTCTGCTAAATTAAGATGTAATTGTATAATTAAATATAGTATCTCCAAGCTACATTAAATAAAGATTACATTTGATACCTAACAAAATTTTTGTTCTGTTCGCTGCCTCGACCCTCTTCCCTTCTCTTACACGCATCATTCCCTCTCCACAAAGTCCCAGTTAATAGCCAAGTTCCGTAACTGAATTTTGGAAGGACATTTGAATTCGTGCTTTATTTCGGTTTCTGGTTACTTGGGTGGGCCCCTAGGTTTCTCCAGTGAGGTTGCCTTGTTTTCATAATGCCTCCTTGTCGGTACATTTATGATTTACTTACTGAAGGAGTTGCATCATTTTGGTGGTGCTTCTGCCAGATTGCACTGGGCAATAAGATCGGCAAATGAGTTAACCGCAGGCAGGTGAGTGGTTAGCTCCATGTGATCTTAGACCAATTCAGGCATCAATGCTTTAGAGGCGCTAACCTGTACAAATTGAGTTGTCAGAAATTTATTGCTATAATGTATGAAACTTGATCTGTTCCCTCATGTCTGAGATTATGAATCTTATACTGATAGGAATGTCTGACCTCCTGCATTGCTTGGTTGAGAAATTATATCTGATATCTTACCAAAAAGTTGTAATATTTTCTGAAGCTTTAAACTATCTATATATTCCATTAACCATTTGCTCCGTAAGCATGGTTTTCCTCCTCCTTGTTATTGTAAATGTAGCACTCTGAAAGTTCATGCTACCAAATAAACCTGTTGGACTTTAACCTGATGTGAGACTTCTTACTATGTCCACTCTAGTCCAACGTCAACATCTCTGCATGATTGTTTCAAATCCGGATGATTCTACCAGAGCTTTTGCACTTGTTCGTCTTCAATTACATTCAAACATTGTTGCACTGTCCAGTAACTTGTTTTCAAATTAATTCTAGTCAAACTTTACATTAGAATTTTTACAAATTATCAATGTAACTAAGTATTTTCAGTTTGGGGTGCAGGTAATTTTTTTGTTTTGAATTTGTTATTTTATTAATTAATGAAGCTAGCTACCTAATTTGGTGATGGAGCCAATCAGTGCACTGCTAATAGGAGATGCAGTATATCAATGTGCAGCAACTGCCACGTGTAGAGGCAGTGCTGTGAGCCAATCATCAGCTTTCATCTTTTAAATAGGTCTGACTTTTTAGGTGCCAGATTTGGATATTCTGTCTTTTCTTTACCCAGTCACAGTCTCCAGTTTTAAATCTTCCCCTCCTGCCTCCTTTTAAATCCACATAGATTGTTCCATTGAATAGAAGTTAATTATTTTGCAGACAGCTAATACTTGCATCCGTTTACTACACAATTCGCTTTTCTTAAATCCTCGGGTACTAACTGGGATCAAAGTATGAGGCAAATAAAGCTTTCCATTGAGCTGGTTGGAAGACGCATAGTTGTATACAGTGACATGAAGTGGATGGGCTGAGTGGGTTAATGAAGCAGCAGAGGTGGGAGTTGTGGTTGCTAACCATTGCAGATAACTCGGTGTCTCCTCCGCATTTCTCGCTGCTGCTGTATAAATTTTAACCCTGTAGATTGGGATAACTACAGCATCAAGTGGATGGCTTTTGAAGCCTTTTATATACTGTGCTGCTAAGGAACAAGCGAACAGCCATGCATGCTCTGGCTTGCATTGTAAGCCCACAGCAATAGTATCTGCTACAAGTTTGATTCTTTTAACCTCCACTGGGTCTTTATTTCTCATCTTTTCTTAAAATCTCCTGGTATTCCTGTGGGGCCATTGAAAGTTTAAAGGAACAATGAATTGTTGATTTTAAAAAAAATGCTGTAGGTGTTCGTAGGATGGACTGCCTTTGTATTGTAACAACAAAGGTAAGCATTTTCTGAGTTATGTTTAATGAGCAAGTTCTGTTTCTATTGAAATTTCTTGTCTCTTGTGCCCTTTTATTATATACGTGTGTATATATATTATGGTCAGGTACATGTTGCAACAAATTTTCAAAGAGCTTATGATCTTTATTTTGGCTGATGCTATTTGATTATATATGTAACAGTCTTCCTCCTTCTGCCCTTTTAGAACTGTTAAGACTGTTGTCAACACCTGTCATCGGCTATTAATCTTCAGTGACTGGGTTGGGAAAACTTGAGCAAGAGCAAATTGGGTTCAAATTCCTTGACCATTGGTGTGAATCAGTACAATGTGCTGTAAAGCAGCGCAGCAATTGGATCTGTGTGCTAGTAAAAGGGCATGTTCTGTTTTAGCTTATCCTTGAATTGTTTGGCAGGTTTTTTATGAAACATCAGTGTGTTGAATAAAGCTTTGTCATCCATTCTTAAAAGACCCTAACTGCATGTATTTTGTGAATCGGAGATCATTATACCAGCAGCTTTAACTAAACTGCGGTATGTTCCAGCTATTAAAGCTGGAATATTATTGAAATAAGGTGAGAAGTGGTTGTATATGAGGCTAGTGCATGATCTTGTGCAAATGAGATTTAAAGCATGTCATGAGCAATTCATTGCTGATATGTGGGTGGAACCCCCCCACCCACCAACCCCATATGAATGTCGAATACAGGTAGAGTATTGAGCTCCTTAGCATTGCAGCAGCCATGGAAACTGCCCAAAAAAGCTGCTTGGTGATGTATGTTTTTGTTTCCTTCCGTATAACATTATGCTTTTATCAATATTCGTCTACTAAAGTCAAATACTGAAGCTGCTTTTGATGTCTGACATGTTCATACAGGCTTAAAAAAAATATTGAATGTTGCCATTTAAATTTATTAATTTTTTTTCTGTAATTTGCATGATGTTTTAGAATTTATAATAGCTCTGAAATGACTGGAGGTTATTTTGCGCTTGTTTTTCTGCATGATTGCATTATAGTTTTTATACAGTTTTCTTTCTGTTTCTCATGCAACTTAGGTTTGGAGCTTTTATGGTACTCTTAATTGTTGGGTCATAATTAACTAAACTAAACTTTTGGTGTGTTTTT
Organism: Carcharhinus amblyrhynchos; assembly: GCF_965287045.1. Classification (NCBI taxonomy): domain Eukaryota; kingdom Metazoa; phylum Chordata; class Chondrichthyes; order Carcharhiniformes; family Carcharhinidae; genus Carcharhinus; species Carcharhinus amblyrhynchos. Next base: position 118,234,208 of record NC_137326.1, on the reverse strand, counting down.
GAATTCAGCAATATTTTGATTGTCTCTGCATGCGAATTGATATTTCCAGGATACTGCATTATCTGTTGACTTTTTCCTTAATGGAAATTAAATTCAACAATAAGGCAATTTGAACCATCACGCTCCTGCTTCTGGTATTTCAACTTGTGATCATTTCAGTTGCACTTTGGATTTTACTAATATCTTTGGTTCCTGGCTAGCCATTCCAAATATTTATTGTCCTTTTTCATTCAACGAAATGTTTCCTAATACTCGCTACAAAATATATTTATTTTACTTAAGGTTCATTTGCTGTCCTGCCTTAAACTAATATTTTGGGTTAGCGTTACATTATGTCACCTAATGTTTCATTGAGCTTGCTAATTAACCACCACATCTGGACCATTGAGTTTAAGCTTTTACAACTCCTCTTTTCAGTTAGGACCCTTCTTATTCTTTGTGCTCTTTGCAATGCATGTGGATCCTTCATTTGGAACAGAGGAGTACATAATATGAAATATCTCAGGAAAGAGCAGAAGTGCCTTTTGGTGATTGCACGTGCCATGTTCAAAAGATAATGTGTAATTGGAACTGTCCTTGCACCAATTTGCATTTATATAGCACCTTTCCATGTAGTAAAGCATAACATGCATTTTCACAGGAGCATTGTTAAAATTGGACACTTGACTATGGGACAATGTGAGTGCTGATTAAAAGCTTAGAGATAGAAACATCTGAATTGTGGAGTTGCATGAAGCGAAATGATGGAGCAAGGTTATGGAGAAGTTTGGAAACGGAACTGAAAATTTTTAAATCGAGGCATTGCTGGGCCAGGAGAGAAAGTTGGTGAGCACAGGGGTAATATGTGCACGTGAATCAGTGAGGGTTGAGAAACAGGCAGCTGAGTTTTGGATGAATTTAAGTTTATCTAGAATGCAGATGGAATACCAGCCAGTAGAGCACCTGAAAAGATGAATATTGAGGTAGTGGAGGCATGTTACAAGTGTTTCAGCAGTCAATGACTTGAGACTGGGACAGAGACAGGAATAAGTGGTCTCGACAATGGTGCATTGATTGATCAGGTGCTCATCTGAGCCAAATATGATGCCAGGGTTCTAAGAAGCCTGGTTTAGCTTCAGTTGCAAAATAGAAGGCAGGAGTCAGTGGCTAGGGAACAGTTTGCAGCAGGAACCAAAGACAATGGTTTGATTCTTGCTAGTTATTCAGTTGAAGGAAATTTTTGCTTGCCAAATTCTGAATGTGTAGCAGGTAGTCTGACAAATCAGATGGTGGAGGGGTTGATTTAAAGTGGTGGTGAGGTGGAACTAGGTGTTGGCTGCTTATACTTAGAATCTGGCTTCTTTTCAGACATTTGCAAAAGGCAGCAAGCAAAATATAGGGTCAAGGATAGGTCTTGGGGTCTTCAAAGGTAATGATGTGGCAGAGGGAATATAACTACTTGATTCCCTGGCAACAACTGGATAAATCAGTGGACCCAGACAAGAGAAGGCCACCAAATTGGGCAGCTGAGGAATGGCATTGGACAAGGGTGGTGATCAACTGTGTCCAAGGTTATTTGCAGTCAACAAAGATAGTTTACTGTGGTCACAGCCACTTTTGGTTATCATTGTGCCATTTCAGTGACGTGGCAGGATGGACTTTTGTTGCTGTCCGAATATCAAATCCAAACTATTATCCTACACTCAAGTTCAGCCCAATAATGCTGATGGGAAGGAGTCGGGTTGATGAGATTAAGGGAAATGTCATTACGATTGCAGCAGAAATTAAATATTGGCCAAAAGATCTGATTGCACCTTTCTGTCTGAAGGAAATCCATTATTGGGAACGTGTGTGGGGGGGGGGGGGGAACATTGGAGGTGATGTGTTGTGTTTGAACATATGCTGTCACAATTTAACCTTTCAACCATAGCAAACAAAATGGGATAAACGTTCATGCAAGGCTTGCTCAAAATTTGCATCAGGCCTGATGTATTGTCATTTTGTAGGGCAACTGAGTGGATAGCATTGGGCACTTGTTCAGGTTATCAAAAATGCAGAGCTTTTAATTATTAAATGATTTGGGATTAAACTATTAATGGAAGTGAAACTGCAATCCTATTTTATTTTGAATTAAATTTTAGGATTAAATCATTGAGTGGAAAAGGCTTCTGCTGTCAGGGCTTTGTAGCAAATCTGTTGCAGTGATCAAAATAACCACCCATCTGCCTTTCTGGAATAGTTAAAAGTCTGCTGAAAGTCTTGATTTAAAGCCAAGATTTGTCTTCTATTATTCCTTTGGATGCAGACGTTTGCACAAAGGCTGATTTGCATCATGGTGTTCTTGCTACACTTTATTTGTAAGGTGTTGACTTTTAGCTGTTGGTCCTTTTTTGTTTAATTGCACACTCAGTCATTAGACTGACGTGAGCTTGCGTGTGGCAGTTAATCAAAGTGACTTTTGCTTAAAAGGAATTTGATCACTTCATTTCCACAACTTAACTATGATTTTTGACTCTAGAGGTTGCATTGTCTAATTTCAGTTCCTGTAGCTATCCAATTAAGCGAAATGTAGATGGTAGAAGGATAAGAATCATGTACTCCACTCCTTTACAAAGCTCTGTTTAAATGTCATTGTAATCTTGCCTTGTAATACAGTCAGTAAATGTGATCCAAGAAGGAATTGAGCACACCCGTGGGTGTGGCTTGGGCCTATATTCTGTTTTGACGATGAAAGGTGATCTTATTGAAACATACAAACTACTACTTCCACGGTTTGACAGGGTAAGTGTGGGTAAGATGTTTCACTTGAGGACACAGTCTCAGAATAAGAGGCAGGTCATTTAGAGCTGAGATGAGAAGTTATTTCTTCACTCGAGTGGTTAATCATTGGAAGTCTCTACATGAGCATCATTGAGTATATTCAAGATGTTATAGATTTCAAGGGATATAGGAATAGTGTAGAAAAATGACATTTGAAGTAGATGATCAGCCAGGATCTAAAGTTTATTGGTGTCACAAGTAAGCTTACGTTAACACTCTGCAACGAAGTTACTGTAAAAATCCCAGAGTTGCCACAGTCTGGTGCCTGTTCAGTTACAGTGAGGGAAAATTTAGCATGGCCAATGCACCTAACTAACACATCTTTCGGACTGTGGGAGGAAACCCATGAAGACATGGGGAGAACAGGCAGACTCAACACAGTTACCCAAGCTGAGAATTGAACTCGGGTCCCGAGTGCTGAGGCAGCAGCGTCAACCACTGCCGTCATATTGCTCATGTTGAAAGGTGGAGCAGACTTGAGGGCTGAAAGACTAACTTGTATTTCTATGGCCCTCTGCATTCTACCAATTGGACACCATTCATTTACTTTGCCTTTAAATGAAAGCTGTGTCATTGAATTAGACATTTTTAAAGTTATTTTCCAGCAGTCTTAAAGCTACAGAGCCAATGCACAAAGTGGGTTGGACAGACCAGAACCCATCCCCTTGCTCCAAAAAACACATTCAAGTTGAATCCAATTCATGGTCTCAGAAGAGAGGCACATATAGAATCCCTACAATGCAGAAGAAGCCATTCAACCCATCAAGTCTGCACTGATTCTCTGACAGAGTATTTTACCCACGCCCTCTCCCCTGCCCTAGCCTTATAATCCCATATTTATCATGGCTAATCCCATCTAACCTTCACATTTTGGGATACTAAGGGGCAATTTAGCATGACCAATCCACCTAACCTGCTCATCTTTGAACTGTGGGAGGAAGCTGGAGCACCTGGAAGAAACCAACGCAGACACTAGGAGAACATGCAAACTCCACAGTTTCCCAAGATTGGAATTGAACTTGGCTCCCTGGAGCTGTGACGCAACAGCGCTACCATGCCGCTTGGCTAAATTTCAAGCTGACAAGATAAGGCATTTCACCCCATCTTGGGCTTGATCCAATACTTGATTGTAGCTAAAGGGCTGAATTAGGGCATTTTTCTTGTTAGTTCGTGGGACACGTGCATTGCTGGTGGCCTGCATTTATTGCCCATCCTTAGTTGTGCTTGCAGGGCAGCTAAGACTCAACCACGTTGCTGTGGCTCTGGAGTCACATGTCAGTCCAGGTAAGGATGGCAGATTTCCTTTCCTAAAGAATATTAGTGAACCAGATGGGGTTTTCTGACAATGGTTTTGTGGTCATATGTAGATATTTAATTCCAGATATTTTTAATCAAATTCAAATTCCACCAAGTTCCATGGTGGGGTTTGGATCCGGGTCTCTAGAACATTAGCTGAGTTTCTGGTTTAATAATCTCGCGGTAATACCACTAGGCCATCGTGTCTTCACATATTGCGTAGCAACAGTGATGGACTCTATGCTCCCTGCATTCATCTAGAAAATAAATTGATGTATCTGTTAAAGTTTAAAAGAAAATTGTAATCTGTGCATAGCGCCTGATTTTAAATAGTAGTAAATCCAGCCCACATGACATGGCAAAAATATACATTGTGTGGTGTGGCATCAAGCAATGGATATCAGGAAGATCTTTAAAGTAGTCATTTCCAGTTTTGGTGCACATGGGTGAGGAAAAAGTTATCCAGGATTCCTGATTGCCATTTGACTTGCCACTTAAGTATAGGATTCCACTCAATTATGATTGGCGTTGTGAAGTTGGCTAATAACATGGTACTGTCTAGGCTAAGAAAGGAAGAGGAACCATGGTGTGGGATACGCTGCCATCTGTGTAGCCAGGAAGAAACCTGGGGTAGAGGGGCATTAATGTGTAGATGCTTGTCCATTTCTACGTGCAGAAATTTGGCTATTATTGAAGAATTCAAATGCTGTTGCAGATGCAGTGAGCTGCTTTTCCTAATTAAAGTATTCTCTGAAGCTGCAGAATAGTGCCATTATGCCAAGGGATGGACAGATAGTACGACATGAACCCAAGATCCCTATCTGTAACCCCCGTGACTTGCCTGGGTTTGCAAAACCTCACACTGTACTGTTTGGAGACAATACACATCTCTTTAACCTGTGATCAGTGCTCCTTCCACTCTCATTGTTGGCCACTTTAGGACTGGAACAGCAGGTTAGGTGTAAAGATTCGTATTCTAATCAGTAATCTGTAAACTGTCTGTGCTTTATATGCTCTGTCTGAGGCCAGAACTCTCCATTCACCTAACGAAGGGACAAACCCTGAAAGCTTGTGAGTTTACTATCAAATAAATCGGTTGGACTTAAACCTGGTGTTGTCAGACTTTTCACTGTGTTCACCCCAGTCCAACGCCAGCATATCCACATCATGTTTTCACCGCAGCAGTGATGGAACTTTGGTTAGTGAAACTGCTATGTGACAGAGATCAAGTGCACAGGCAGCCTTTCATGAAAAAACAAGTTAAACATTTCTTTTTAAAGTGTGATATTTCAGAGCTCAACTATGTTCTAACTTTGTGTAACGCGCTGATCCTATTTAATTCTTGCTCACTCATTGTCCTGGGCATCTGCCTGTTTGTATCAGCATTTTATATTGGTTCTCCCATAGGCCTTACGTAAGTGTCCAACAAATTCAACCTTTTGATCGCTAGAACTGCTGTGTAACACCCTTTGGACTGCACAAGCACCAATCAAATGCATGAGCACAGCAAGATCTCTCGAATGACAATGACCACATTTTCTATTTTCAGGTGTTGGTCATAACATAATTCTGCTTTTCAAATGGGATATTTTACGATGAGCAGTCATGTTTAGAAGCACCAGTTTACTGAAATAGTAATGGCATTGTGACTTGGATCATAATTCAAGTATCAGAATCCCTGATTACTCAAATTAAGCAGGAGCTGGTTTCTCCAGTTTGTTTTAAGTACTTGGCAAAATTTTGATACTAAAGAAAATTACAATAATTGTTTTGCACGAGCACTTGGCCTAACGCAACAGTATTTCTTTTAGTAATTTTGTGGCCGCTGTTTAAGCTACAGAAATGGATATAACCTGTCAAAGTAGACAAGATATGGAATTACCAACTGATCATGCTGGCAAATGGAGACTTTTCTTCAAATGATAAATGCTTGAATTCATCTACCAAAAGAAATGGGGTAAAACATTTCAAATGCACATCTTAACCATAATAAGAGAAGGATAAATTTTGATGGGAAAATTAATGAACTTTAGCATATCCAGCTTATGAGAATTTACTGCATACAGTAAGAACAAACGAAATAGGAGCAGGAGTAGGCCATCTAGCCCTTCGAGCCTGCTCCACCATTCAATAAGATCATGGCTGATCTGAAGTGGACCAGTTCCACTTTCCTGCTTTCTCCCCATAACCCTTAATTCCCTTGTCTGTCAAAAACCTATCTACCCGTGACTTAAATATATTTAGCGAGGTAGCCTCCACCACTTCAACAGGCAGAGAATTCCAGCGATTCAGCACCCTTTGAGTGAAGAAGTTCCTCCTCAACTCTGTTCTAAACTGCCCCCCCCCCCCCCCATCTTGAGGCTGTGCCCTCTAGTCCTGCTGTCCTTTCTGAGCAGGAAGAATCTCTCTACCTCTACCCTATCCATCCCTTTCATTATCTTGTACGTCTCTATAAGATCCCCCCCCCCCCCATGGTTCTAAACTCCGAGTCCAGACCCAGTCTATTTAGTCTCTCTTCGTAGTCCAACCCCCTCGTCTCTGGTATCAGCCTAGTGAACCTCCTCTGCACTCCCTCCAAGGCCAAAATATCCTTGTGCAAGTGTGGCAGCCAAAACTGCACACAGTACTCCAGCTGCGGCCTCACCAGTGTCCTGTACAGTTGCAGCAAGACCTCCCTGCTTTTATATTCTATCCCCCTCGCTATAAAGGCCAGCATTCCATTTGCCTTCTTGATCACCTGCAGGCTGGGTTTTTGCGACGCATGCACAAGGACCCCCAGGTCCCTCTGCAAATGAGCAGTATTACTGCTCAACTGTGTTGCCCTTAATTCTTGTGACCTTCTGCAGTTGATAAATTTTTCTGGAATTTGCTTCTCCAGCTGTGAGCTAATAGGCTTGAGAACATGGCATGACATGATTTAAAATGTAAGCGCTGTATGATTTAATGGGTCTGGAAGACCACAGCTCAAAAGTAACTAGGTTTAGAGAGTTTTAGTGAGCAGCCCTGGTGAAGAATGATTGTAAAGAAATAAGCTTCATCTTTAACCATCAATTTAATTTATTCAAATTCCACCAGCTGCTGTAGTGCATTTTGAGCCCTGGAAGAAAGACTTTGAGAAGGATGCATCATCAGTCGATTAAATGTGCAAAGTTAAGAATAATATCAAATTGAAAGGAACACTGTAGTTCCTTTGAAGGTTAGTGGTAGATCAGAAGATTGGATGAATTTTAAGAAGCAACAATGAATTAAAAAAGGAGAAGGTGAAGAATGAACAGAAAGCTAGTTGGTATTATAAAAACAAATAGTAAGAAATACTGCTTAAATAGGAAAAGAGTAACTAAAATGGTGTTTACCCTCCAAGGGAGTGATCTGAGAATTAATAATCGACAACAAGGATATAGTGGTGGCATTGAGCAGATATTTAGTCTGTCTGCATTATAGAAGACTTGGAGAACTTCTCAAATATACTTGAAAATCAAAAGATGAAAGGGAGAGAGGAACTTAAAACAATCAATGTCACAAGGACAAAGTTGCTGGGAAAGCTATAAGCCTAAAGGCTGACCAGTCTCCAGGTTCAGATAGCCTGCATCCTAGCGTCTTAAAAGTAGCTTCAGAGATACTGGAGGCATTGATTGTAGTCTTCCAAAATTGCTTTGATTTTGTAAGGGTCCCAAGTGGATTGGTAAATAGCACCTTTAGGGTGGGGTAGGGGAGACAGGAAACTACTGGACAGTTGACCTAACATCTGTTATAGTGAAATTGCTACAATCCAGTACTAAGGAGTAAGGTGCTTAAAAAATGAGAGGTCAGGCAGCTTTGTAAAAGGGAAATGTTTGACTAATTTATTGGAATTCTTTTGAGGAAATGTTATCAGCCCATGATGCAAGGGTAATAGCTTGGCACGGATAAAGGATTGGCTATCTATGATGTGGAAATGCCGGTGTTGGACTTGGGTAAGCACAGTAAGAACTCTCAATACCTGGTTAAAGTCCAACAGGTTTATTTGGTAGCACAAGCCACAAACTTTAGGAGCACCGCTCCTTGACAGTGAGTCTTTGCATTCCAACCATTATCTTGTAAATTGAGATTGTCTTTATATGCCCTGTTGTGAACACAACTCGCATTCACCCTTGAAACAGTGTTCCAAAAGCTTGTGGCTTGTGCTACCAAATAAACCAAACTGTTGGACTTTAACCTGGTGTTGTGAAACTTCTTACTATCTATGATGAGGCAGAGTATGGTAAATTGATCTTTTCTGGTTGGCAAACTATAGCTGGTAGAGTGCCATGGGAACAGTGCTGAGGCCTCCATTTCCAATTATATTAATGATTTGTGTAAAAAGACAATGTATGGTAGCTAAATTTGTCAATGACACCAAGATGGGTACGAAGGTAGGTTGTTGAAAGGAGGTGCAGTGTCCGCACAGGGACACAGTTTAAGTGAGTTTGAAAAATTTAGCAGATGGCATATAATGTAGCAAGGTGTGAACTTGCCCATTTCGGCAAGAAGACTAGAAAAGCAGTATATTTAAATAGGGAGAGATTATAGAACTGTGGTACAGAGTTGGATAACTTGGTAAGTAAATCACACAGTTAGTTTGCAGATACAGCAAGTGATCAGCAAGGTAAATAGAATGTGAGCATTTATTGCAGAAAGAATGGGATAGAAAAGTAGGGAATTTTTACTACAGCTGTTCTGGACCTTGGTGAGGGAGCATCTGGAACACTTGTACAGTTTTAGGTGTCTCAATGATATAATCACATTAGAATCAGTTCAGAAAAAGTTCATAAGTTATTCACAGGATGAAGGACTGATGAAAGGTTGAACAGTTTCTGCTGTTCAGACCTGTTCGGCTGGTTCTGGAGCACAAGTTTTGAGTGCTGCTGCAAAATTGTCAGAACCCATGGCCTTTGGAATATTCAGTGCCTTTAGCCATTTCTTGATGTGTGGAGTGGATTGAATTAGAGTAAGACTGAAATTTGTGATGCTGGGGGGTCATTGGGGGAGGCCAAGATGGATCACCCACTCGGTATTTCTGGCTGAAGCTGGTTGTGAATTTTTCAGCCTTGTCTCCTCTTTTTATTTATTCATTTGTGCGTTATGGGCATCACTGGCTGGCCAACATTTATTGCCCATCCCTAGTTGCCCCAGGGCAGCTGTGTTAACCATGTTGCTGTGGCCCTGGCGTCATGTAGGTCAGTCCATATAAAGACGGCAGATTTAAGTTACATTTATTTGTCATAAATAGGCTAACGTTAACACTGTAATGAAGTTACTGTGAAAATTTCCTAGTCACCACACTCCAGCGCTTGTTCAGGTACACAAAGAATTTAGCATGGCCAATGCACGTAACCTGCGCACCTTTCGGACTGTGGCAGGAAACCGAAGCATTCAGTGGAAACCCAAGCAGACAGTGGGAGAATGTGCAGGCTCCACAGAGTGATCCAAGCTGGGAATTGAACCCAGGTCCCTGGCGCTATGAGGCAGCAGTGCTAACCACTTTGCCACTGTGAACTAGATGGATTTTTCCAACAATCAGCAATAGTTTCATGGTCATCATTAGGTTCTTGATTCCAAGTTTTTTTAAAATTCAAATCCCATCATCTGCTATGGTGGGTTTCGAATCCAGGTCCCCAGTTCATTAGCATTGTCTGCATTCTTAATATAAAGAACAGAAGAGTGGCAAGATTTACTTTGCTTCCTAGATATCCCTTTATTTCTTTTTGTAAATCTCCCAATCTGTTGGGTTTTGCTCACATTTTTGTAATCCTTCTCTATTATTTTCATACTCTTTCTTCAGTTGCTAAGCATGGTTGCTTAACTGCATAAGTAAGGCCTTGTACCTTTTTAGGGGAAGCATTGAGAGATGAAAGGGAATCCAAAGGTAATTGGAGTACTGAGTGTACTTGCAGTTATGTTAACGTATTGCACAAATAAAGTTTAATATATCAAATGTCAGTACATTTCTGACTTCGCAGGCAACTTAGACTGGGCTATGTTACTGCATGACCATTCTAGGTTTCACTGCTCGCAGCTGCATGTATAACTTGCAAGTACAGTGTCTGTAATTACAGAAATAATGTAGACAGCTGTCAGTAGTGATATATGCAATATATTGTTTCAAAGTGTCAGGGTTAACACGGCAAAATCAATTGACTTTGGAGCTTGGTTATCTCAAGTTACTGAATGCAAGTTGATTTTCGGGGCAAGTAAATGGGATGGCAGGGGAAAAATGACACATCATCTGTTAGTAATTTGATTTATTATTATCACATCAGTATACAGTGAAAAGTATTGTTTCTTGTAAGCTATACAAACAAAGAATACTGTTAAGAGAGAAGGAAAAAAGTTTAGAATGTAATGTTACAGTCACAGCTAGGGTGTAGAGAAAGATCAACTTAGTGTGAGGTAGGCCCATTCAAAAGTCTGATGGCAGCAGCGAAGAAGCTGTTCTTCAGTCATTTGGTACGTGACCTCAGACTTTTGTACCTTTTTTTTCCTGACAGAAGATGGAAGTGTCTGGGCTGAGACTGGAGGAGTTGATGGTTGAGACGTCCAGGCTCTCATTTTTATGGGGGGGGGGCGGTGGGGTCAGGGCGGGGGTGGTGGGATAAGAAATCGTGAATCTGATAGTTATGAGGCTTCAACTGAAACCCAATTTTTTTTTGTTTGCTCATTAGAGCTTCAACCAAAAGTAATTAATGCAAACATATGTTTCCTGACACAGAGAAAGCTTTGAAGAAATTGTACGAGGATAATAGAGTTTATTTTGTCTTGAGTGTATACCAGTAAACACACTGTTTTGTGCAGAGAATAATGTTGCATTGGAATTTCTGCACGCAAAGGACAATGGGGAGTTGCAAAGACAGTTCTGTTTACTTTCGTGATTCGAAATGGCCCAGCTGCTGTGTCTCATCTCCTTGTATTAAGAACGGTGGTCAGATTGAAACATTGGCAAATCTTGTAATGTTAAGTTGTCTTAGGATGCTCACTGAGCTCAAGAATACCAGAAATGCCACTTGCAGATGATGAAAATATTGCCTTGTCTCCAGGGCAGAGAAAGAAAGAGAATGATAAAATCTTCTGTCTGAGTAAAATTAGCTCCTCAGGTTGCATGCTGTTGCCTTCATAGAAGGTGATGTGTCAATGTGGAAGCAATCAGTGTTTGCAATAAAGGATGGGAGTTACTACCACTGAGAGGAGAGTACACTTCTATGTCACCATGAAGCCAGAAACTAACTGCACCACTACCAATGCTGCCTTACCACTTCAGCTGACAAAAGTAATTGTGACAAGCCTTTGAAAAAGGGACTATACACATCCTGTCACTGCATGGTAGCACAGTGGTTAGCATAGCTGCCTCATAGCACCAGGGACCCAGGTTCTATTCCCTGCTTGGTGTCTGCATGTTCTCCCTGTGTTCTGTATGGATTTCCTTTGGGTACTCCAGTCTCCTCCCATTGTCCAAAAGATCCGCTGGTTAGGTGCATTGGCCATGCTAATTCCTCCCTCAGCATACCTGAACAGGTGCCAGAGTGTGGCGACTTGGAACTTTAATGAGGTGTAAATGGTGAGCCTTACTTGTGACTAATAAAAAAAACTCAAGTTTAAAGTTTATTTATTAGTGTTACTGTGAAAGTCCCCAAGTCAGCGCACTCTGTCGCCCATTTAGGTGCACTGAGGGAGAATTTAGCATGGCCAATGCACCTAACCAGTACATTTTCCAGACTGTGGGAGGAAACCCAACAAATAGTCAACAAGTGGTTATGCACATCACTGGTTGATATGCTCAGAAGAGTATAAAGTGGAAATGAGTCGTGATCTGAGACTGTAGCTTTTTGAGTTAGAATATAGCTGTTCCTCGAAGTGAAGACTTGATTCCTTTCTTTCTTGCCATCAGACTTTTACAGTACAAACCAGTGAAGAACTGGGTTGTCTGATATAAAATTGAATAAATAGCTACTCTACATTGTCTACAAGTTCATAAAGGAGGCTGTTATTTTGAGTGCATGCATAAGGGCAGAGCATGAGATTTTGTGTTGCACCTCACCTTGTGACTTGTAATTTACTTCCATTTTTGGGCAAGGTTGCAACAAAGAATTTGATGTGGGATGTACTTGGGCCATAACCCAGTTAATCTTATTTATTAGCCTGTTGTTTCTATTGCATTAAAGTAGATATATGTTAATACAGGGAATAGCACAATTGTCCAGTCAACTGGGCTGCATTTTTTTTAACTGCAGTGTGTGGAAGTAAGAGGTGAGCTTTCCTCTGCAACTTGCCAAATGTTGCCCTGTCATCCCATCAATGGATACAGGCCTCAATGTAATGAATTTGCAATACTGACTATAGTATATGGCCTTCTTGAGTTGAAGGCCCCCATTAAGACTGATAATTAGAAGTTAGAATTAAGAAATGAAACACTATTATTGCAGGCACCTTGCACTTTAAACCATAGGGTGGAACTAATGCACGTGTGTTTAACATTGCGGAAAGATCAGACTTCACAGACAAATGTTGCACTGTCCAGGCATTCAGTTCACCCAGAATCAGTCCAAAATGATACTCCGCTTTTGATCTTTCACTTTCCCAGACTGTTAGATAAACTCCAGTACTGACTGTCTCTCTCTCCGTGGTTTCCTAGAGACTTCAGCCTCGAGCAAAAGCTATGGAAAATCTTCTAGCCTGATTTTAATGCCCCACAAATTTAACCTTTTTCAATTCGAGCACCAGCTACCACGTGCATTCCAGCATGATGAACTATAGCAATGTTTTTGGCTTCTAGCTGACCCCTCCCACCAGATCCAAGCAGGCAGAAAACTCTAACCTTCAGCACCTTCACCATCGCCCCAGTAATAATAGCAAATTACTGCGGATGCTGGAATCTGAAACCAAAAGAGAAAATGCTAGAAAATCTCAGCAGGTCCAGCAGCATATGTGAGGAGAGAAAAGAGCTGATGTTTCAAGTCCAGATGACCCTTTGTCAAACCTCAAAGGCATAGGAAGTGGGAGATATTTATAACTATTAGCAGTCTTTTCCCCTGGTTGCTGTGGCTATGACTCGTCTTGCATTCCCTCACCCTGCAGGATAAATCTCTCCATTTTCTATGCCTTTTAGGTTTGACAAAGGGTCATCTAAACTTGAAACATCAGCTCTTTTCGCTCCTCACAGATGCTGCCGAACCTGAGATTTTTCAGTGTTTTCTCTTTTGGGATTGCCCCAGTAACACCTGATCCATTAGCAGGTGAAGCTTCAGCATTGGTGTAAAATTGATCAATGTGTTGGAACTTGCATTGAGTTTGAAGTATTTTAATTAATTAATTTTTGCCTTAAGCCTATATGAATTAAAGATGGAACAGTTTCTTTTCTTTTGCTCAGTTGCGATCAGTTCAGTTAATCTGGTTTCAAGGCCACTTCCTTGTTTTTAGACCTTTGTAGAGCTCTTTTTAAAAAAAAAACTTGCAGGTAGATTGAGGGAAAGATACGGCAACACAGTTCCAGATACAATAGTTTGAAGTGTGACACAGGTTAAGCAAAAATGCTGTGAAAAGCTATGAAATGGGAAGTCTGAATTCTCCACCTCAGCTCCATCTTATTAACTTGATGAAATATTTAACATTATTAGAACTAGAAGATTAAAAAGTAGGTCAAAAGGAAAGTATAGTCACTGATACAAATTGTTAGATGCTGTTATTCCTTCTGTTTGACATTGCTGCAAGTAAGAAGTGGAAGAGTGCATTTCATATACGGTATCTTGCCTCCCTGCAAAGAGGGAGTGTTCAATCGTGGAGGCTAGACTTTGACATTCATGAGTGGAAGTAGCGCAGAATTAGATTTCCAGATTGTGATACTGTATGTCCTGGGGTTGCATCCTTTGAAAATCATTCAGTTAGATAAAAAGGGCATTATATCAATTTGAGGAGCATTGCTTTTCAGTCACACAATATTAAGCTTAATCCTGACATAAGCATTCTACCATTGTAACCAGTTTCTTTCCTACCTCCTTGTATTTGCTGAGCTCATACAGCCTACACCTGCTCTCTATCTCATTACAGCAAAACTGCTGATCGCTTAAATTCTCTTCCTATCTCCCATATAACCTGATGATGATATTCATGGTTCACACACTGCAGGTTTTTAAAATACACCTTTTTTCTTCCCCAGAAGAGGATTGACAATCCTTGACACATCTATCCTTGCAGACTGCTATATCCCCATCTTGTCCCCAAATTTGTGGCTTTTTTTTCCCCAGAAATCCATACTTAAGTCCCGCCAAATGGGGTTCCACACTGAAGTAACTCATCAAAATCACCAGTGACATTCTGTGAAATTAATTTTAAAAAAAAGTAGTCTCTAATCTCACCTGCTGAGAATCCCTGATTTTTAGTTGCTCTATCATTGGCCATGCCTTCAGTTACCTGGGTCCCAAGCTCTAGAATTTCACTGTTAAAGCTCTCCACCTTTCTATCTGGCTTATAATTTAAGACACAGCTCACAACCTATTGTTTTGACCAAGCTTTTGGTCATCTGCTCTATCTTCTTGTGTGGTTCAGTGTTGTTTCATATCACTGCTTTGAAGCACCGTGGGTCGATTTATACCTTAATGTAGAGGTGCTATTTAAATTCAGATCTTTTGTAATGTGATTAAGGCCTTCAATTTGAATTGGTTCAACACCACCTCAAATAGTTCCATTGGTGTGGTAACATGCCTTACTTATTTGGAAAATATTCTTTAATCAAAAATGAACAGTTTTATTGGCTGATAACACAACTACTTTGCAATTCTGTAAATTGTTTTAAAATGTTGTGGATTAAATCCTAGAATCCCTACAATGCAGTTGGAGGCCATTCGGCCCATTGAATCTGTACTGACTAAGACCATCTTAGCCACCCCTCCCTGTAACCCTGCACACTAACTATGCCTAATCCACCTAACCTGTTCCTCTTTGGGCTCTAGTAATGAGACACTTAAGGACTTTGGCCTTTCCTCATCTGTCACAATTCTATGTGCTAATGTTCACCAAAAACACATGATCTAGCTCCTCTTGCAGTGTTTGGCACTACAGGATGGGTAATTTGTCCATCCACTAGCAGCTGGCTTGTGAGACAAGTCTGGCAGGGTTAGAAACCTGCAACTTTGTGCAATTTTCAATTTCTTTTCCCCTGCCTCGTAATCCTTTTGCACATCTACATTGTTAGAGAACCGTTCTTGCCTTTAGTTGCTAGTGAAATTTGCCTGAAACATCAGTACTTTAAAAGTAGGGAGGAACCCATTGATCATGAAGCCACCCATATCGATGCAAGCATGTTGCAAGAAAAGTTATAATCACTTAAAAAGGTGCAGACTTCTTGGAATGCACGATGTGTCTCCAGCTGTGTTTTAAAGAAGAAGTGCAAGCTGGTGGTTGCTGTTAGTTCAATTTAATTAGTATAGAATTTATGTATTTGCAAAAGCTAAGCGTGGATGCAAGTCAGAGCTATCTTAAATTTATTGATATGGCAAAGCAAGGGATATGGTTTAGGAAATTTTAAATTGTTTCCTTGACGGTACATTAGTTATAAGCTGAGTTGGTTGTAGGAGGAATTGTTTGCAAATCTTTTAAATCTCTAACTTTTAATGGGAAGGCGATGGCCTAGTGGTATTATCACTGGACTATTAATCGAGGAACTCGGCTAGTGTTCTAGGGATTTGGGTTCGAATCCCACCTGGCAGATGATGGAATCTGAATTCAATAAAAATAAATTGGAATTAAAAACATTACAGCGCAGTACAGGCCCTTCGGCCCTCGATGTTGCACCGACCAGTGGAACCAATCTAATGACCACCTAA
This sequence comes from Carcharhinus amblyrhynchos, assembly GCF_965287045.1. Taxonomy (NCBI): domain Eukaryota; kingdom Metazoa; phylum Chordata; class Chondrichthyes; order Carcharhiniformes; family Carcharhinidae; genus Carcharhinus; species Carcharhinus amblyrhynchos. Next base: position 118,218,282 of record NC_137326.1, on the reverse strand, counting down.
CCTAAACTATTCCAATATTATCTGTATGCCTATCCAATGACCATTTGAATGCACTTTAAAGTTGGCGAGTCCACAACTGCTGCAGGCAGGGCATTCCAAGCCCTTACTACCCTCTGAGTAAAGAACCTACCTCTGACATCCGTCCTATATTTATCACCCCTCAATTTAAAGCTATGTCCCCTCGTGTTAGCCAAGAATCTACTGATGACCATGAAACCATTGTCGGTTGTTGGAAAAACCCATCTGGTTCATAAATGTCCTTTTAGGGAAGGAAATCTGCCACCCTTACCTGGTCAGGCCTACGTGTGACTCCAGAGCTACAGAAATGTGGTTGACTTTCAACTGCCCTCAGCAACTAGGAATGGGCAATAAATGCTGGCCAGCCAGTGACACTAATGCCCCATGAATGAATAATAGAGATTTAGAAGGATCTTGATCAAGTAGACGTTGAAAGGGATTCCAGATTTGGGATCTGTCCTTGAAGAAAAAAAATTACAACTTTAAAAAAATCTTTTAGTGAAACCTTGGATGAATATGATAAAGAATCCTGTAGATCCAATGTTAAATCGCTTTTCCTCCAAATATTCTTCAGGCCTGGCACCTCTGAATAGCTGAATAGTCAGATTTTGAGCCTCCAGCCAAACTACCAACATCCCATATAGATGTTTTAATTTGATGTGGAAAATGCACTGTCCTCTGTAGTAGCTTTGCAGTTTAACTTCTGTTGATGTGTTAAGGATTTTTAAAATGGGCATATTGCTTGTCCAGGCAGAAATCCTGCAAGTGGCATGATGTAAAAATCATTTGATTTCGATTAATACAAAGCATGTATTAGCAGAGAAAATACGTGTGTTCTGGGATAGAGCCTGGGTGGGATCGTTGGTGAAGGTATGATGGGCCGAATGTTATCTTCCTGGATCATGGCTATTCTGTGTAATCTGGAGTGAATTATAATTTCTGATATTCTGGAATAGAAAAGGGGAATATCCTGTGTCTATGGTAGATTATGGACCCCAGAATTTAATGTCAGTCTCATGTTGAAATATAAGGGCTTGATAAGTTAGAATGCTGAGGGGATGTTCCCTTTTGTGGGGGAAAGGCATGGTTTTAAATGTAAGGCATTCCTTATTGTTGATGAGGAGGAATTTCTTCTGGGGGTCATTAGTTAGCACTGCTGCCTGACAGTGCCAGGGATCCAGGTTCGATTCCCGGCTTGGGTCACTGTCTGTGTGGAACGTAGAACACTACAGCACAAACACGCCCTTTGGCCCACAAGTTGCGCTCATCATATCCCTACCTACCAGGCCTATCTATAATCCTCAATCCCATTAAATCCCATGTATTCATCCAGAAGTCTCTTAAAAGACCCCAACGAGTTCGCCTCCACCACCACCAACGGCAGCCAATTCCACTCACCACCTTCTGAGTGAACCACTCACTGACCACCCTCTGAGTGGAGTTTGCACGTTCTACCCAAAAATGTGTTGGCTTCCTCTGGGTGCTCCAGTTTCCTCCCACAGTCCAAAGATGAGCAGGCTGGGTGAACTGGCCATGCTAAAATCTCCTCCTGTACCTGAGCCGGTGCTGGAGTGTGGCAACTAGGGGATTTTCACAGTAACTTCATTGCAGTGTTAACGTAAGACTACTTGTGACGAATAAACTTTAACGTTTTAGTCTTTGAATTCGCTTCAAAGTGCAATGGAGGCTGAGTCGTTGAATATATTCAAGGTTGGTAAGCAGATTTGTGATCTACAAGGGAGTTGAAGATTATGGAAAACAGGCAGGAAAGTGAAGATGAAGCCACAATAAGATCAGCTATGATCCAGAATCCATATCATTGCTGTAGGAGCCAATTCCCTGCCTTGCCCTCCTATTTCTTATGACCAGTTAAAAATTAAGTTACAAGGCCAATTCCTTCTGAGTCTGTCTCTTGTATTCTCTTTTGTTAAAGGACAGATGAGATAAAAGCACTTAACGGAGAACTGTTGAAGCATAGTGTTTCATACTAAGAGCTTAATGGCTCCTGTTAGTTTTAAGTTTTGAATAGATTGATTGGGGAAAAAGTTTCATTATCCCATTTTAAGCCATGTGAAGGATGAGTGTTATTTTTAATTTATACAGCATCGCCTTTACCAAGCTTCACTTGTGGCCATGCTTAAATTTAAATGCTGAATCCTGTTCACCTGATTTGTTGAAACTTCAATCGAAGGGAATGCTTGCTTAGCAAATTAATGCAAAACAAAGGAGATTGGTTGTCAGTTTTCTGAATGCAGTTAAACCTGAGAATTATGAAGAACTTAAAATATATCTGAACTATTCTGCGCAAACTGTAGTCAGACTAGGAATCATTAAGATGTTTGTATTTCCTATCTGTATATCTTTTGTATCGAATGTTGACTGGGGGAGCACGTTGGAAGGTAGGTCTGCTGAGGAGCAGTGGAGGATCTTTAAGGAGATCTTTCTTGGTGCTCAGCAGAAATTTATTCCGATGGTTAAAAAGGACCGTAGGAGGAGAGGTAATAAGCCGTGGATAACGAAGGAGGTGAAGGAAAGTGTTAAAAGCGGAGGTGTTTAGAGTAGCTAAGAGTAGTGGGCAAGAAGAGGATTGGGAGAGGTTTAAAAGTCAACAAAGATTGACAAAGAAGTTGATAAAGAAGGGTAGGAGAAACTATGAAGCTGGGCTAGCGCTTAATATAAAAAAAGGATAGCAAGAGTTTTTATAAATATATAAAAAGGAAGAGGCTGGCTAGGGTGAACGTTGGACCCTTAGAGGATGAGGGGGGGGACTTAGTGGTAGGGGATGGGGAAATGGCTGAGGCCTTGAATAACTTTTTTGTTTCGGTCTTCACGGAGGAGGATGTGAATAATTTGCCGGGTGTTAGTGATGGAAAGACGGTAGGACAGGAGGGTCTCAATGACATTATTGTTACTAGAGAGGCGGTGCTCGACAGACTGGAGGGACTGATTGTGGACAAGTCCCCAGGACCGGATGGAATGCATCCAAGGGAACTGAAAGAAATGGCGGAGGTGATAGTGGATGCCTTGGTGGTTATTTTCCAAACGTCGCTGGATTCCGGGGAAGTGCCGGAAGATTGGAAAACGGCTAATGTTGCGCCATTGTTTAAGAAGGGTGGCAGGCAAAAGGCAGGGAATTATAGGCCGGTTAGTTTAACGTCTGTTGTAGGTAAAATGTTAGAATCCGTCATCAAGGAGGAAATAGCGAGGCATCTTGAGGGGAATTGCTTGATAGAGCAGACGCAGCACGGTTTCGTTAAGGGGAAGTCGTGTCTGACGAATTTATTGGAGTTCTATGAGCATGTGTCTAGGGTGGTGGATAGAGGAGAGCCGGTGGATGTGGTGTTTCTTGATTTTCAGAAGGCGTTTGATAAGGTGCCTCACAAGAGGTTATTACAGAAGGTCAAGGGGCATGGAGTTGGCGGTAGGGTGTTAGCGTGGATAGAGGATTGGCTGTCAAATAGGAGGCAGAGAGTGGGGGTCAATGGATGCTATTTGGATTGGCGGTTGGTGACTAGTGGAGTGCCCCAGGGGTCGGTGCTGGGGCCTCAGCTATTTACCATTTATATAGATGATCTGGAGGAGGGAACCGAGTGTATGGTGTCGAAATTTGCTGATGACACCAAGATTGGTGGAACGGCAAATTGCGCGGAGGGTGTGGAGAGTCTGCAGAAGGATCTAGAAAGGCTGGGCGAATGGGCCAGGAACTGGCAAATGGAATTTAATGTTGGCAAATGTGAAGTTGTCCACTTTGGTAGGAATAATGGTAGGAAAGACTATTACATGGCGAAAAACTGCAGCAGGCGACGGTGAAGAGGGACCCCGGGGTCCTTGTGCATGAGTCGCAAAAACCCAGCCTGCAGGTGCAGCAGGTGGTCAGGAAGGCTAATGGGATGCTGGCCTTCATAGCGAGGGGGATTGAATATAAAAGTAGGGAGGTCTTGCTGCAGCTGTATGGGGCACTGGTGAGGCCGCAGCTGGAGTACTGTGTGCAGTTTTGGTCGCCGTACTTACGCAAGGATATTTTGGCCTTGGATGGAGTGCAGAGGAGGTTTACTAGGCTGATGCCGGAGTTGAGGGGGTTGAGCTATGAGGAGAGGCTGAATAAACTAGGCTTGTACTTTAACAAGTTTAGAGTTTAGAAGAATGAGGGGAAATCTCATTGAGACGTATAAGATGATGAATGGGATGGATAGGATAGAGGTGGAGAGACTCTTCCCGCTCAGAAAGGATAGCAGGACTAGGGGGCACAGCCTCAAGATAAAGGGGGGAGGCGGTTTAGAACGGAGTTGAGGAGGAACTTCTTCACTCAAAGGGTGGTGAATCTCTGGAATTCTCTGCCCGTTGAAGTGGTGGAGGCTACCTCGCTAAATATTTTTAAGACGCGGGTTGATGGGTTTTTGATAAGCGAGGGGATTAAGGGTTATGGGGAGAGGGCGGGAAAGTGGAACTGAGCCACGACGGATCAGCCATGATCTTATTGAATGGTGGGGCAGGCTCGAAGGGCTAGATGGCCTACTCCTGCTCCTATTTCTTATGTTCTTATGTATCTTCACATCAATCCTAATTCATTATAAAGGTAAAACATTTTAAAGTTTATTTTAGTCACAAGTAGACTTACATTTAATACGGCAATGAAGTTACTGTAAAATTCCCCTAGTTGCCACACTTTGGCACTGTTTGGGTCAATGCCCCTAACCAGCACAACTTTCAACTGTAGGAGGAAACCAGTGCACCCGAAGCAAAACCCACACAGCCACAGGGAGAATGTGCAAGCTTCACATAAACAGTGACCTAAGCTGGGAAATGAACCCAGGTCCCTAGTGCTGTGAGGCAGCAATGCTTGCCACTGTGCTGCCCTCAGTTTTGTTAAATGTAAAATATAACAACTAAATAACTATAGCCTGAACAGTTTTTTTTTAAACTTCTAATTGACTTCAGTGATCTGCAGGAAGTACAATTAATTGCATGCACTCTCACAGGGTTCCTACATGAGTGGTAATATTAAGGGGGACAAACTTGGTTAGTTTGATTATGTTGTGTACAGCAATCTCTCAGGAGATGCACTCATGTTAATTTGAATTTGTGTTGCTTCTGTAATGGAAGAAAATGTATAAAAAGTTCATGGGAGTTACAGTTTCTAATTCTTTGAGGGGTGGGGATGTGCAGCATAGCATTTCTAATGTAATTACAAAGTGACCACTTGCTTGTCCCACAAGGATTTTTTTTTCCAGGAGGGAAAGCTAACTGGGGAAGCTAGAATTTTGTTTTTCCTATTTCAGGTTGATTGGCCTTTCCTAAAATAGCACTTGTGTATGCAAAAGATATTGCTGGTTGAGTGTCTTATTGTTCATGGCTTATCATACTTTCACTTTATATATGTCAATATATGCAAACACACCAAAACATTGAAGGAACAAACAGTGAAGTATTGTTGTAGTGTAAAACAAATCTGATAGTGAACAGTAAGTTGCTTTTGAGTTTTGTTTGGAAAATGTGAAATGTGTAAGCTCACTAACAGAACATTCCTGGGATGAATTTACATATACATTAGTGACTGCTAGAGTGTGGGGGCGGGGTGCTCTGTCTTTTGTAGGAAGTGCTCCTGATTTTGCTCATGAATAGCTGAGCTCTGAGGTACTGTTAAAATCAGATGCATACTGTTAATGTTGGAATAGTGCTGGGTGTACATGAATTAAGTTTGCCATTGAGCAGCTGTCTGCAGTTAGGGATGTTATTAGGACTTTATTTCATGAGTATTAAAAGGTGTTCATGGTGATGGGGGAATTAGAAGAGTCTTTGTCTCTGCAGGCTTGGAATTCCTGTCTTAAAGTACAAGCTGACTTCAGGTTAATTCTGTCCTTGTCATAATGTATTGATATAGCACATCTTCCAACTTATCACAGGTTTACCTCAAACAATGGCTACTGCTGTGCCTACATGCATGAGCTTGGCTTGATGTGCTTTCATCTGGACCAAGGCCCATGCTGGTGGCATTTCCTCCTGATGCAGAGATCTTGCTTAATTGGCTGCAAACTAACTTTACTGAGATTCCTTCCTTCATATAGTTAAGACCATTATTTACCAGGTAATCCCTGCTATTGGCTTTAGGGAAACCTGGAAAGTTTACACTCAAGCTCTAGTTCCTTTTTAGAATTTATATCAATGTAAGTTGTGCTTGGATGACGGGAGCAAAGACCTGGTAACTAAATTTGCAGCCAACAAAGATTGGTGGGATAATGGGGAGACTGCAAATGGATATTGATCTGTTGAGTGGCAGACATTTGGCAGAAGGAATATAATGTGGAAAAATGTGAAGTTACTTACTTTGACAAGAAGAATACAAAAGCAGAGTATTAATGAAATGGCGAATGAATGCAAAATGCTAAGGTGCAGAGGCACTTAACTGTTCTCATGCATGAGTCACAAAGTTAGTATACGCATAGAGCAAGTAATCAAGAAGATTATCAGTTAAAAGCTTTTTACAGCATCAAATAATTTTCTAATTGTGCTGTAAGCAACAGAAGGATGTTGAGAGTGGGAAACCTTAATTTTGTACTTTCGTAGTAGTAGCTCATTGGGAGAAAAACTTTTTTTGTTTTAAAACTCAATTTATAATGAAACCTTCAATTTGTTCTTGCTTTATCTCTTTGGGGCAGCACAGTGGTTAGCACTGCAGTCTCACAGTGCTAAGGACCCAAGTTCAATTCCTGGCTTGAGTCACTGTCTGTGTGGAGTTTGCATGTTTTCCCTGCGGATTTACTCCGGGTTCCTCAGACAGTCTGAAAGATGTGCTGGTTAGGTGATTGACCCAAACAGGTGCCAGACTGTGGTGACTAGGGGAATTTCACAGTAACTTCATTGCGGTATTAATGTAAGCCTTACTTATGACTAATAAACTGTACTGCCTCTTTTTTTTTCTCCTTTTTGAAGCCAAGTTGGCAGCAAAGGAGAATAAATACTTTCACAATGAGACTTTTTAAATAGGTTTGCAGGTATCATAGACACAAACTGTAATGAGGGACTGTTAAATCATGTAATATTTGCTAATAGGTGAGCATTTTGTTATATTGCTCCCTCATCTGTAGAAGTGTAAATAAAGTTAGTTCAATAATAGCCACCTACAGTTGAGCATGTTTGTCTTACTCTGTGCAACATAACAAAGACGGCAAAGGGGATAGAATTATTTTTCTATATTTCATTTAAGGGCCAAAGAATATTGACATGTTTTTGCAGAATTTCTAAAGATTTTGAGGACGTTTGAGCGATTTGAAAGATCTGAGTATGCACAGCTCATTCGGGTACGCAGTGAGTCAGTATGATACACAATTGGGAAAAAATGGCACTGAAGACACTGGAGTAATTACAGATGTAGCTTAAGTAAACATTTGAAAGTGAATAAGAGATGGGCATCAAATAAATGTTTCCTCAGCATGATTAGATATTGTGGGTCAAGAATGGTTCAGTACTTACCCCAGTATGATGGGCTACTCTGAAATTAATGCGATTCTAGACTTGTATTTTAGTAAGATAAAGAATTGAGATTGCACTGAGTTACATTCCACAAAAGGAAACAGCCCACAAGTGGGGGGAATCAGGATGTTGAATTTGATAATCAGCCATGATCAAAATGAATGGCACAGCAGGCTTGAAGGAACAAATAGCTACTCCTATTTCATTCTAGTTTCTTTGAGACTGTTATTGATTAAATTCACAAAATAAAAGTGTGGGTGAAGAAAGCTTAGAGATTGATCTTATTGACACGTTTCTAGGAGGCCTAAAGAACAGTAAAATTGAGACCAAGTGTTTGAAGAAAGGCAGTAAGCTGATGTAGGAGGTGGCCTGTAGTGAGGTCACCACCATGGAAATGGCAGAAAGAGATTGCAGATTGCAAGGGAGTTCGTTCAGGTGAGTTAGCAGGGGAGGCTCACCAGATTTCAGCAGTATCTCAGCCGCAGAAATCAAGTTTACAGCCTCAGTCTGAAATGCTGATGAGTCATTGGGGTGGTAGCCACCCTGCCCCCATGTCCAGTTAGAATGCTGTGTCCATGTGAAAGTCTGTCGTACTCAGGCAGTATGCAGGAGTAGAGGGAACAGAAATGCTCCAGGTTGCGATCATGAACTGAGTCAAGGCCATGCTCGATCTAAAGCTGGTTACAATTAAAAATAACCAATCCATTTCTACAAAGTCTCATCAAAAACGAAATCCATACATCTGGGTTCACGATGAATGCAGGTTTTGTATGCTCTTGAAATTTTTGAATACGCTGAAGGATGCAGGAACAGAGTTGATGTTATAGAGCAGGAAGATGGAGTTGCAGAGAGCAAGAAAACCAGCATGTGGTGGAGAAGAGTAAAAAGATTCTAATTCCTGCATCCACAATCGAAATGAAAGCCAGATTTCACAGCATACCTTCATAGTTGATTCAGCTGTTGTGAAGGAGAGTGCAGTAAGTCCCAAAGTCTAGTCTAATCTAGTGTTGGGCCAAATTAGTTGTGTGTCATTAAGATAAATTTCTGCAATATGTCTTGGCTCTGAATCTTTGAAGAAAAACTGGCGCCTCTCTCGCCCCTCTGTGCAATAGAAAGTTAGTCTCTTGGATTGTTGGATGTTAATGGCCTTTGGATGTACTGGCCTGGTTCCCTCAAGGGTGCTGGCAATTATTTCACCACTTTGATAGTTCATTCTGTTGATTTGGTTGATTGCATCTCAGAAGTTAACATCTGTCTAACTCCACTGATCTGTTTTGTCTAGGTAAGCTGTTTCTACTGAGGGCAATTTACACCTGATGCTGTCTAGTTGCCTGCTAATCTTGGGCAATCATATCTCATCATGCCTTCAAAATGCTGGCTTCCACTGTTGCTAGGCAGATTGCTGACACATCATGCTCAGTGAAGTGTTTAATTAAGTCTCCTATTGAGTTTGAGTTAGAGACAGATTATTAGAGGACCTTCAGGAGGACAGAGGGATAGCCTGTACAAAAGCAGTAACAGTAAGCTATTTGGGTATCCAATGCTAGACCAAGATATTGATGATGTGATGGAAAGTTATGAAGTTTGCCTCTATGAGAAATGATCTGATCAAAGTTTGCCCCCAACCCCCTGCCTGCCCGCCCTAATCAGTCACAACAAGATTAATTTAAAATGGATCCCTCCCCTTGTAGCCACCTTTTCCCCAGATCACTATCTGTTTTAAAAGGAGCCAATTTAACCAGGTTTTCTTGAGTTACAGGAAGAGTAAGTTTATTAGCTACTAATTGTGGGGAAAAATTGTGCACATACACACAGGCTAGAAATAAGAAGAGCCCAAAAGTAAATTTTTAAAAAAAGGAACATGTCTGTCGTGATTCGAGTAGCAATGACTTCAGCAGGTGAATAGTTAGTTTCCAGAGGCCAGTGTTCTGAGGTTTAGCTGAGGAACTGCCCTATTTCCTTCTCAGCTGTGGCTTTGTTTTCTTGGCCACCTCGGTATCAGGGAGATAGAGTTATCTGCAAAAACATTTCCAGGGGTGTGCTGCTGCTGTATTTCCCCCTGTCACACAGTCACACCCAGCACTAGTTGACACCAGCCAGATTTTGCAGCTGGCTTTTATCCCAGTTTTGTATGCTCCTGCAGGTTGGGAATCTACAAACCAGTTTGTGCGTAATTTGGGGGTTTTCCTTCATGACAGCTGCCAAGATGTTTGTCTCCATGTCAGATAATAGTCCACTGATTAAATCAGCAGAGGTTGAAATATTCTTGAGTGAGAATGGAGTCAGCACACCAAAGCCAGCCTGTTACCCGGTATTGAATGATGCAGAAAGAAGTATACAGATTAGTCTACAGAGAAGTCTTTGAGGTGTTTGCTAGGTGACAAGTTATGCAGTAATTTTCATGCTTCTCTTCAATATGGGCTAGACAATTTTCTGTAGTTTATGGAATAACTCTGCAGGTTGCTCACCTCGCATGTTTAAACATGCTCAGAGGGCAAGGTTTAGTTTGTGTAAGCTTGACGCCAATTTCAAAATAGAGCGGAGCAAGACTTGAGTCCAGGCATGAAACAGTTTATGGCTGATCAGAAGATCATGATGAAATGCACTAAGATAATAGAGATGTACAGTTTTGTATAGAGATTAGGTTCATTCACACATCCAGTGAAAGTTGGAGAGAATCTCCAGTGTCATGCAAAAGGATTTGATCGAAAGAGGAAATCTGGCAAAGGGAGAACATTCTATAGTCCAAATTCACCCTACAGTTCCAAATGAAACTCGAAGCTGAAAGTTTGCTAGTACCACAGAATTCACTGGTAGGGAAAAGTGAGTCTTCCACTAAGACGGTCCATGAAAAGTCAGACTACCAATTTTTGTTTTAATGATTGGGACTAACAGGTTTGATGCAGAGAGCAGAGTTGAACTGAAATGGAAAAAGATAACCAGACAGGAAGAGAGAAAAAAGTCTGCAATCTACAAAAAGATAAGTTAATTGAAAGTAAATGGGAATGAAGAAGCCAGGTTGAAACACAGGATTTTGAGATGTCTTGATAGGATGGATGTGGAGAGGATGTTTTCTCTTGTGGAAGAATCTAGAACTTAGACTCAGTTGCCCATTTAAAATGGAGATGAGGTGAAGTCTTTTGAGGGTTGAGTCCCATCCTGAAACAGTGGTGGAAGCAGATTCTTAGAATGTTTATAAGGCAGAGTTGGATAGATTCTTAGTAAACATATGGTGGGGGGGAGTAGCGGTTGATAGCGTATTGGGGTACGAAAGATGCAGAGTTCAACCATGGTTTTATTAAATGGCAGAACAGGTTCAAGGGGCTGAATGGCCTACTCGGTCGTATGTTTGTATTTTCATTACTTTTGTCAAGTGATATGTTATTAATTATGACTCATAAAGGAAAATATTTTGCATGTAAATTAGTTTGGAACAATGTTATGTTTTAGTTGTGATTGCAGTGACAAATTTGCTGCCCAACTTGTTAAATTTTAGGTCTCATTGCTGGTTTAGTTGTATTGTATTCTGTTTGCATCTACCATTAAGTTTTAATGTAGAAATCAATTTTTACTGAAGGCAATGAGTGCAGGTTCTTGTAATAGCTGAACATTTTGTTAACCCCCCCCACTCCACCCCCGTTGGGGAGGTATAAATGAAACAATGAGAAAATACTGGAAAAACTCAGCAGGTCTAAGTTGGTTCCATAATAATTGCCTGCAATTGAACATGTTAAACAAGTCTGATTTAAACTTTTTCCAACAGCCATATCTGAATTCAAAGAGCATTGAATTGGTTAGAGATATTTGTCCTGTAGCTGATGAAAGATCTGGCCTTGTTGACACAGGCCAACACCTTAAGCTCCAGGATAAGAGAACTTCCATTCTGTTCGACCAGAGTAGTCATACTAATTCCTTAACTCTAATTGGGAAGCCAGAGTTACACTATTTCAATGTTTATGGACTGGGGGTTCTGTATCCCTAGTTTAATGTTGTATTTTGTGACCTTGTGGTATATTCACAGGGTTTACTTTTGAAACCGGAGGTTTTTGCTGAGATTTGAGGGCAGGAAATGCACTGGGCAGACATGGAAGCAGCAGATTTATGTCATCCTGTGACAACACATGTCAACGCTGCACACTTGCACACCAGCCAGAAATGTTGCCCCGAGACCATTCATGCATCTGAATAGTGAGTTCTCGCGCTGCACCAGTTTCCAGAACAGTAGCTGCACATTACAACAAAAAATGCAGGAAAGTGGCTCTATTAGCTTGCTTATTTTTCCCCTTTTTCCAACCCCTCAGCTGTAGGTTATTCACAGCTTTCCCAGCAACAGTTTGAAAGATAATTTTAATACTTTTACAACATGGCAAGATAGAAATCAAATCTAAATATCTGTACACCAATTTTACGACCTGAAATGGGGAAGCACTGTGAGCAGTTGCACAAGAGAACTAAGTGTATTTAATTTTCTAGGTCTTACTGAAATAACTTGGAGTGAGATATTGAAAATCACCTTCCGTTAATACAGTTTTGTTTAGATATATTGCCTATTAACATCCACTTTTTTAATTTTGTGATCAGCATGTCTCTAGCACTGTACGTTGTTCTAGTGTAATAATTTTCTCCATGTGGTTTGAGTTTGCAGCTGTAAAGCCAATAATCTGTGATTCATGTATTTCCTGCATTTCCAGTGTGGTGATTTTATGGAAAACTGATTTGAAGCCACTGATCAGAAACAACCACACCCAGTCTACAAATGGTTCCATACAAATCTACCCTCTGTCCCATGCTGCGATTCCTGTCTACAGACAGCAAAGTCTTGGCAATCTTTTGATTACCAACATGCTCCCAGAGCCACTTCATCTGCAAAATCGTTCTAGGCACCGAACTACCACTACAGTTCTTTCTGATTCAACAGGTTTAATGCCATCTCCTATGGCCCTCTCCATACTTGTCCTTGGGTTGCATCTTCTGCCTTTGCCCTCCCAAATTCTGCTCTCATTATATCTTGAGGGTGAGACAGTGGTTAGCACTGCTGCTTCATGGTGCCAGGGACCTGGGTTCAATTTAGGCCTTAGATCACTTGCAGAGTTTCCACTTTCTCTCCTTGTCTGCGTGGGTTTCCTCCAGGTGCTCCGGTTTCCTCCCGTAGTCCAAAGATGTGCAGGTTTGGTTGATTGGCCGTACTAAATTGACCCTAGTGTGAGGGGGATTGACAGGGTAAATGAGGGTTGTGGGAATAAGGCCTGGATGGGATTGCAGTATTACAAACTCGATGACCTGAATGGCCTCCTTTATGTATTGTAGGGACTGTGACTCTATGATCTTGCCTGCCTCGTTTTTGTAACTTGTTTTCATATCCAGCATTTTCTCAGCCTTAAAAAGTGCTCTCAAGTGAACCTGCAAAAAAAAACTTTTATAGATAGTCACAAAGTCAGCACGATGTAAGAGCGAGGAATAAATGCAGAAAATGCCAGATAAATTCAGCAGGTCTGGCAGCATATGTGGAGTGAAAGTGGGTTAACATCGAGTCCATGAGACTCGGAGCTGAAATGGGATTGATATGTGATGGATCACATAGGGGGAGAGGGGATGGAGAAAGTGGTGTTGGACAGAAGGTTAGGAATAAGTGGAAGCTAAGGAGATCAACTAAAATGCCATAGAGACAAGGCAAAAGGAGTGTTAATGGTAGCATTAAAGGCTAAAGGAAGTGCTGATAATGACATAAAGGTAAGATAGCTGAATGTTAATAGGAGACCAAAGGTCAGGGCTCAGTGAAAGTAAAACCAAAACCAAAGAATAACTGACGGATGGTGCTGTGAGGAAAGGGGATGGAGCTGTGGTGTTGGCATTGGGACAGTGGCCAAAATGGTGGAGTTCACAGTCTAAAGGTGTTGAACAGTTATGTTGAGTCCAGAAGGCTATAACATGCCATTCAACGTCTTCTCTGAGGATGAGAAATATGGGCTTGAAATGTCAACTCTGTTTCTCTCCACAGATGCTGCCAGACCTGCTGAGTTTATCCAGCAATTTCAGTTTTCATTTCAGATTTCCAGCACATGCAATAATTTGCTTTTTATAGAAGAGGAAGTTGGGGAAGCACAACTTGCAGAATTGAGAAATCCGTAATCTTGAAGTGTCACCAGTCAGAAGGATGGAAACAGAAACCAAACACACATTAGAAGGAATGAAAGAATGGAGAGGTAGCAGCAGTTATTTCTGGGAGAGGGGTATTGTTTTGTCTTGACGGGGATTAACTACTTTGTTTGAAGTTGTGACACAGACTTGGTGGGCTGAAGGGCTTGTTTCTGTGCTGTACTGTTCTTTGCAATGGTCTTATCATAAGGTAGTGTTTTCTCGTGCTGGAACATTTGCACTTCAAGTCCGCTTATGACTGGTACTTCACAAAATTGTTTCGATGTGCACTCCTGCTATATGAAGTGTAATTTAAAATTGCTGCAAATTGGCTGGAACTTTAACCTGTTTCTTTGATTGCATTTGGTGTCTTGGGTCCAAAATTGTCCAGAATTTTTGAGAATTCTAAGTTTTCCATTATTAGCAAGCATTTCTGAAAATTGCGGTCACTGCGTAGGGAACCACAGCTTGCATTGGAGATGTTCAAACTACAGCCTGACGGTCATTTTCATTCTTCAGGTGAGAAAGAAAGAATGCCCATTTGTTTTTGTTTTTGTTCTTTGTCGGTGCCCTCAGCCATTATAAAACACCTTTTCAAAAAAATGAAATACTTTCAAAATGATAGATATTGTTGTGCAGACAAGCACGGTGGTTAGCATACTGCCTCTCAGTGCCAGGAATCCTTGGGTGGAGCTTGCACATTCTCACCGTGTCTATGTGGGTTCCCTCCAGGTGCTCTGGTTTCCTCCCACAGTCCAAAAGTCGTGTTGGCCATGTTAAATTCTCTCTCAATATACCTGAACAAGCACCGAAATGTGGTGACTAGGGGATTTTCACAGTAACTTCATTGCAGTGTTAATATGCCTACTTGAGACACAAATAAATCATGCTTGAGAATCACTGCCATTTTTGCTTTTAGTTATCACCTTTACCAGGTACATTGCAGCAAGGATCTTTATAAACAGTATTTCTTCCATACCAAGCCCATTTGATTCATGTGTAGTTAATCTTAAACATTGCAGTTCATCCACTGTTCATGAATTGTAATGGTGAATATTTAGTTCTAACTCTAAACTTCATTATTTTATACATATGTTTGAAAGTTATTACTTGTGTAAACTTGTATATAATTTTCCCCATTCTGAACTCCGTGCTGCAGAAGATCCCAATGAGAATGTAGTAATTAGATTTTGTTAATTATACTCTGTCCAAAATTCTAAATATACACCCCCAAAGTAGCTAATGTATATAATTATTAGATTGTGGTGAATTTTTTTGTTTGTCTTGTGGTGTCATATGCTTATGTCAGGATGGATCTAAACTGTTCCACAAAGTCAACAATGGGCCTTGATGGACATTGAAAAGATTGGCAGTGACAATAACTTAGATCGTTGCTAATTTGATATTTCCTTCATTGCATAGTGTACATTATTTGGATTTATACTGCCCTCTACTGCATTGGCAAAAAACTAGCCAACGCTATTTTAAAGATCACTCTGCACAACTGACATTACTTGCGAACCAATTGCTTTTAAATAAAACTTAGTACAAGTGCAGCACTGATTTTGTTTTTAAATTTAATCTATGTAATACTTCAGAGCATCTTCAATGTGCAAGACACACATGCCTGTCGACTAAAATACTGCTTGACTATACTTGTATAACACATTATGTGGACATTGGATTGCAGTGAAGTATAGAAAATGATCTCTGGAAAATGAGATGCTTCAATTACAGAATTTTTAAAAGGATAAAAGAATTGCTTGCATTTATATAGTACTTTCATGAATACTGGGTGTCCCAAAGCACTTTAGGATGCCTTGGTGATTATTTTCCAAACGTCGCTGGATTCCGGGGAAGTGCCGGAAGATTGGAAAACGGCTAATGTTACACCGTTGTTTAAGAAGGGTGGCAGGCAAAAGGCAGGGAATTATAGGCCGGTTAGTTTAACGTCTGTTGTAGGTAAAATGTTAGAATCCGTCATCAAGGAGGAAATAGCGAGGCATCTTGAGGGGAATTGCTTGATAGAGCAGACGCAGCACGGTTTCGTTAAGGGGAAGTCGTGTCTGACGAATTTATTGGAGTTCTATGAGGATGTGTCTAGGGCAGTGGATAGAGGAGAGCCGGTGGATGTGGTGTTTCTTGATTTTCAGAAGGCATTTGATAAGGTGCTTCACAAGAGGTTATTACAGAAGGTCAGGGGGCATGGAGTTGGGGGTAGGGTTTTAGCATGGATAGGGGATTGGCTGTCAAATAGGAGGCAGAGAGTGGGGGTCAATGGGTGCTATTCGGATTGGCGGTTGGTGACTAGTGGAGTGCCCCAGGGGTCGGTGCTGGGGCCTCGGCTATTTACCATTTATATAGATGATCTGGAGGAGTGAACTGAGTGTATGGTGTTGAAATTTGCTGATGACACCAAGATTGGAATGGAAAATTGTGCTGAGGGTGTGGAGAGTCTGCAGAAGGATCTAGGTAGGCTGGGCGAATGGGCCAGGAACTGGCAAATGGAATTTAATGTTGGCAAATGTGAAGTTGTCCACTTTGGTAGGAATAATGGTAGGAAGGACTATTACATGGCGAAAAACTGCAGCAGGCGACAGTGCAGAGGGACCTCGGGGTCCTTGTGCATGAGTCGCAAAAACCCAGCCTGCAGGTGCAGCAGGTGGTCAGGAAGGCAAATGGGATGCTGGCCTTCATAGCGAGGGGGATTGAATATAAAAGTAGGGAGGTCTTGCTGCGGCT
This sequence comes from Carcharhinus amblyrhynchos, assembly GCF_965287045.1. Classification (NCBI taxonomy): domain Eukaryota; kingdom Metazoa; phylum Chordata; class Chondrichthyes; order Carcharhiniformes; family Carcharhinidae; genus Carcharhinus; species Carcharhinus amblyrhynchos. The sequence continues at coordinate 118,201,917 of NC_137326.1, read as the reverse complement.
GTATAGGGCACTCGTGAGGCCACAGCTGGAGTACTGTGTGCAGTTTTGGTCGCTGCACTTACACAAGGATATTTTGGCCTTGGAGGGAGTGCGGAGGAGGTTTACTAGGCTGATACCAGAGTTGAGGGGTTGAAGCACAAGGAGAGGCTGAATAAACTAGGCTTGTACTCGTTAGAGTTTAGAAGAATGAGGGGAGATCTCATTGAGACATATAAGATGATGAATGGGATGGATAGGATAGAGGTGGAGAGGCTCTTCCCGCTCAAAGGACAGTAGGACTAGAGGGCACAGCCTCAAGATAAAAAGGGGGGGGGGGGGGGGGGGGCGCGGTTTAGAACGGAGTTGAGGAGGAACTTCTTCACTCAAAGGGTGGTGAATCTCTGGAATTCTCTGCCCATTGAAGTGGTGGAGGCTGCCTCGCTAAATATGTTTAAGACGCAGGTTGATAGGTTTTTGACAGGCAAGGGGATTAAGGGTTATGGGGAGAGGGCGGGAATGTGGAACTGAGTCACGACAGATCAGCCATGATCATATTGAATGGCGGGGCAGGCTCGAGGGGCTAGATGGCCTACTCCTCCTATTTCTTATGTTATGTTCAGAGTATTTTTTGAGATGTTGTCATACTGGAAGTAAAGCAGATGTGAAACAACAGTAGATTATCACCTTTTTAGGCATTGTTTCCTCTTTCCAAGACTATTCTCATTTCTATGCTTTTTGTTTTCTTTTGAATTTTGGTGTAAGTGAATTGCAGGTGAGTTTGAGAATGAGAACCATGTTGTAAACAATTAGGTTTCCAAGACACATTTGACACTTACTCGCATTGCGGGAGATTTCTAGCTCTATGATATGGGTGGTATCACATTGTTTGAGCTCAAGGCTGAGGAAGTTTGTGTTGGGTGATAAAGTAAAAATTTGTTTATTAGTCACAAAGGTTTACATTTGACCCTGACACTGCAACGAAGTTACTGTGAAATCCCCCAAGTTGCCACAATTCGGCTCCTATTCGGGTCAATGCACCTAACCATCACATCTTTCAGACTGTGGGAGGAAACCACACAGGCATGGGGAGAACATGCAATTCCACACAGTGACCCAAGCCAAGACTCAAACCCAGGTCCCTGGTACTGAGGGATGTGTTTTGGAGGTTTGTTTGCTGAGTAAACTGATCTTTATAATGCCAAGTATGTAATTTTGGCTGCTTCTCAAGTTAATATGGAAATTAGTTTTCTTTTAACCTGCATCAGGAAACAGAGGTAGTTTTAAATCTATTTGTGGATAGTAGAAATAAAGCATAGCTTGAAATAAGTTTATATTTGTGATTCTGCCTTGAAAGGGCCAATGACCGGTTTGGTTTAGATGCAGGTGTGGTAAAGAATTTACAACACAAAAACAAACAAGGTTTAAAGAGACTTGGTTGTTGCTTAACAACAATTTTAGGTTGGAAGGATCTTTGAAATTCGGTTTTAAGCTGGACCCAGAAGAAACTGAATGGGACAAGGCAACTGAACTCCCAGAAACTAGGGAGTTGGGAGAAAATATATGGCTTAAGAGTATCATTAAGTTAAAGGAACAAGAAGTTGAATATGGTCCTGTTCGGTGAGGTCAAAGTGGAAAACAGACATAGGAATGGTTTTCTGGAGTAATGTGTTGAGGAATCAACAAGGGGAGCAGACCATCTTGGACTGGGTGTTGTGCAATGAGAAAGGATTAGTTGGCAATCTAATTGTAAGAGAATCCTTAGATGAGTGATCATAATATGTAGAATTCTTTGTCGAGCTGGATAATGCAGTTGATTCTGAGGCCAGGGTCCTGAATCTCAAAGGTAACTGTGGTGGTATGAGGCATGAATTGGCCATGATTGACTGGGAAACATTTACTGAGAGGAAAAACAGTGGACAGGCAATGGCAGGCATTTAAAGAACAAATAGGTGTACTCCAGAAGTTTGTTCCTGTTTGGGGTAAGAGTGGTAAGGGAATTGTGGTCAAACCATGGCTTACAAGGGAAGTTAGAATTCATCAGATTCAAGGAAGAAGCCTACAAATTGCTGTCAATCCTCAGGCCTATTGCTTTTTCTTGCCAGTTTAAAATTCAGTAAAGGGATTAATTAAGGGGAGAATAGAGTATGAAAGTAAGTTAGTGGGGAACATAAAAACTAAGTTCCTATAAAGTGAAGTTTATTTGTTAATCACAAGGAAGGCTAAAATTAACACTGCAGTGAAGTTACTGCCACATGCCCCTAGTCTGGTGCCTGTTCGGGTCAATACATCTAACCAGCACGTCTTTCAGAATGTGGGAGGAAACCGGAGCACCTGGGAGAAACTCACGTGAACATGGGGAGAACATGAAAACTTCACATACAGTGGCCCAAAGCAGAAATCAAACCTTGGTCCCTGGCGCAGTGAAGCAGCAGTGCTAACCACTGGGCTACTGTGCCACCCCATAGATATGCAAAGAGAAAAAGAATGACAAAAATGAATATAGGCCCCTTTATAATCAGAAATTATGGGGAAATAAAGAAATGGCTGAGGAATTAAACTTGTACTTTGTCCATGATTTCCTTTGTGAAGATGAAGGAATGTGCCATAAGTGTTAAGAGAAACACGTTTTAGTGAGGAGCTGAGGAAAATTAGCATTAGTAAGAAATGGTTTTGGAGAAATTGATGGAATTGAAGATGGATGAATCTCCAGGTCCTGATAATCTTCATCCCAGAGTACTTGAAGTGGCCGTGAGAATAGTTGATCCATTGGTAGTTATTTGTACTCCGGAATAGTTCCTACCAATTGGAGGATAGGTAATACAAGTCTGATATTCAGAAAGGGAGGTTGAGAGAAAATGGGAAACTATAGACCAGTGAACTTAACGTTGAAATCGGGAAAGTTGCTAGAGTCTGTTGTCAAGGATTTCATAACTCGGCATTTGGAAGGCAGTGGTATAAACAGGCAAAGTCAGCATGGATTTGCAAAAGGGAAATCGTGCTTGACAAATTTATTGGAATTTTTTGTGGATGTATCTGGTAGAGTTGACCGAGGAGAACAAGTGGATGTCATTTATTTAGACTTTTAGAAGGCTTTCAACAAAGCCTCAACAGACTACTATGCAAAATTTAAAGCGCGTGGGATTGCAGGTAATGTCTTCAGATGGCTAGAAAACTCGTTAGCAAATAGGAAGCCAAGAGTTGGCATAAATGGGTCTTTTTCTGATTAGCAGTCAGTGACCAGTGGGGTTCTATGGGGATCTGTGCTAGGCCCCCAACTGTTCACATTATATATGAATGATTTGAAAGAGGGAATTGAATGTATTTTCTCCAAATTTGTGGATGATTCGAACTTGCATGAGTGGCTGAGCTGTGAGAAGGATTTAAAGATGCTTCAGCATGATTTGGATGGGGTATGTGTATGGAAGATGCAGTGTAATGTGGATAAATGAGAGGTTATCCATTTTGGTAGCAATAATAGATTATTACTTGAATGGATATAAATTGAGAGAGATGGATACTCAACGAGACCTTGGAGTTCTTGTGCATCAGTCACTGAAAGTAAGTGCACAGGTACAGCAGGCATTAAAGAAGCAAATGGTATGTTGTCCTTCATAGTGAGAGGATTGGAGTTGGGGATAGCAATGTTTTGCTGCAATTGCATAGGGCATTGGTGAGGCCGCACCTGGAGAATTGTGTGTGGTTTTCGTGGTGTTATCTGAGGAAGGATGTCCTTGCTATAGAGGGAGTACAGCAAAGGTTTACCAGGCTGATTCCTGGAATGGCAGGTCTGTCATGAGAGACCATGTCAGTTAGAATTATATTCACTGAAGTTTAGAATAGAGTGAGAAGTGACCTCATAGGAACTTACAAAATGCTCACAGGATTAGACAGAAGAGATTCAGGAAGAATGTTCCTTATGGTGGGGAGTCCAGAACTAGGGGTCATAGTTTGACAAGACCTTTTAGAACTGAGGTGAGGAGAAATGCCTTCCACCAGAAGGTGGTGAATGCATGGAATTCACTACCATGAAATGTAGTTGAGACCTTTCATTGTGATTTCATTTGTGATTTCAATGATACATTTCATTGTGATTTCAACAAGAAATTAGATTTAGCTCTTGGGGCTAAATGGATCAAAGGATTGGGGGAATGTGGGGGGGGGGGGGGGGGTGAAATCAGGATGTTGAGTTAAATAATCAGCCATGATCAAAATGAATGGTGGAGCAGGCTGGAGGGGCCGAATGACTTACTCCAGTTTCTATAGTGCTCAGAGTCAGAGTTGCAAGAACCAGACGTAAAGTGAGAAGCCAGACATCCAATGTAAATCAAAAGTTTGGTGACATCTTCATACAGTCTGTAAAGCAGTAGTGTTCTGTTAACATGACTGAGTACTGAAAAATTGTGTGGAAGTTTAAATTAGGTGCATTGGCCATGCTAAATTCCCCCTCAGTGTACTTGAATAGGGGCTGGAGTGTGACAACTAGAGGAATTTCACAGAAATTTCATTGCAGTGTTAATGTAAGCCTACTTGTGCCATTAATAAAGAAACTTGAAATGTCTGTAGCTATCCAAGGCAGAGGAATACTGAAAGGAGAAATGGAAGCCTTCGTCATGGATCCACTTCCAGGATTTCAATGTGAAAGTGTTGTTTACGAGGAGTTCAAAGTGTGTTTTTTTTTCAAAGAGTCGAGTTTGGAAACATTTGTATGGAAGTCAAATTCCAGTGAGACCAGTCAGCTCAGTGTGATGAGCAGGTGGGGGGATTTAATGAAAAATCTTAGTATTCTTCACATGGTTTCAGAATGTGGCATGTCTGACCACAGTTGGCCTATTGGTTTATGTGGACTGTATGATCAAGAATGTTGTAGTATAAGATATATTTTGTAACGTTTCATCCTTAAAAATCTGTGTACGTGTGTGAAGATGTACGTGGCATGGAGTATTGTATTGCAGTCACTCTTTCCATGTTTAAATGTTTTCTTTTGGCAAACATTAATTGGCCATCCTGTGGCTCTGTTCATTGGCTATTTTGAGATTTCTGTAGATTGTAAAAAAAAATTTGGGGGTGGGGAGCAGACTCCAGGCAAGAATTATGATGGCTGAGAGCATTAGGCAATAAATGGGTTTGGTGCACAGTGGCACCAGTCGGGTTGCCACACATAGTGGGCTGCAATCTGATAATTATGGGTTTGATGGCCCATTCACTGGGCCCCCATCAGTTAATCTGTTGGCCCCCTGGTGAAATTGGTACCTCTCTGGCAGACTGGCAGAGCATTTCAAAAATCTGTTCACACCTGTAACTTCTGACAGAGAAAAGGAAATCCCTATTGCAGGATGGAGTGCTGCTGTGATTTAACAGCCTGCCAGCTGTCCAGGCAGTGTGAAGATTAAGGTGACCAGGCTACTCCAGAGCTGACAGGCAGGAATTTAAGATGGTTGTCAAAATCGCAGGCTGGGGTTTTGAAGGAGCAATCCAGCTGCAAGGTCGGTGTCTCTCACCTCCCCCACCCCCCCGGTCCACAGTGCCAGGCCAGGATCTAAGTGCTACAGTGCGAGGAGGCAGTGCACCATTGGCACTGCCAAAGTATGGAGTGGGGAAACAGATCTGAATGGGAAAATGGGGGGAGTTTGTGTGGGGCTGGGGTGGGCACTGGGTCACCCGCATGCCTGTGTATGTGGGGGAGGTGGTGGTTATTTTGGGTGAGAAAGAATGCCCCTCTTTGGTGATGAGTTGATAGTGTTCCCTTGCTCAGCTGAGGGGGGTTGTCGTCATATCTTTTTTGAGGGGAGGAGGACCTGTTTCCGAGCATGGAGATCGGGGTGCAATTTTTGACTTTGTTAACAGTCAGGCTGGCCAGTGGGTTTCTCTGGATGCGTGAATCCCACCTAACAGATGCTGCCAGTGCCAGTGGAAATCTCTTCAGTTATGAGTCGGATCTTGAGTGTGCACACATTTTAAGCCTGGAATATCAAGGGAAATATTCTATTTTTTGTGATAACTTGGGTAGTTGCGTCTTCTGATGGGAACAGTCGTTTTGTATAACGATTCTGTTAAATGATGAAAATATTTTCTCTTTTGCTGAAGAAGTCTTTGCTGTTTTTCAATGTTGCTTTACCACATTCAAGACTAATGGAGAAGTGTGAGGTAATTCACTTTGGTAGGAATAACAGATGTGTTGAGTATAGGGCTAACGGGAGGACTTTGAATAGTGTGGATGAACAGAGGGATCGAGGTGTATGTGTACATAGATCCCTGAAAGTTGGGAATCAAGTAGATAGGGTGGTTAAGAAGGCATACGGTGTCTTGGCGTTTATTGGTAGGGGGATTGAATTTAGGAGTCGCAGCGTCATGTTGCAACTGTACAAAACTCTGGTGCGGCCGCACTTGGAGTACTGTGTGCAGTTCTGGTCCCCACATTACAGGAAGGATGTGGAGGCATTGGAGAGGGTGCAGAGGAGGTTTACCAGGATGTTGCCTGGTATGGAGGGGAGGTCCTATGAGGAGAGACTGAGGGATTTGGGGTTGTTTTCGCTGGAAAGAAGGCAGCTAAGAGGGGATCTTATTGAAACATATAAGATGATTAGAGGTTTAGATAGGGTGGACAGTGATAGCCTTTTTCCTCGGATGGAGAAAGCTAGCACGAGGGGGCATGGCTTTAAATTAAGGGGGGGGTAGTTATAGGACGGATGTCAGGAGTAGGTTCTTTACCCAGAGGGTGGTGAGGGATTGGAATGCCCTGCCTGCTGCGGTTGTAAATGCGCCTAGTTTGGGGGCGTTTAAGAGATCCGTGGATAGGTTTATGGACAAAAAGGGATTGGTTTAGGTTAGTGGGTCATTGTTTTTTAACTGGTCGGCGCAACATTGTGGGCCGAAGGGCCTGTTCTGCGCTGTGATGTTCTATGTTCTAAGACTAAGGATTGAGTACTCCAAGAATCACCTAGATTTAACAAAATATAATTGCCCTGGGATATTCCATATGTTTCATCCCTTCAACGAAGTGGTTGATAGCTATTGAAACTTCTATTGGAAAATCTCGCAGTGCTGAGATCGTTAGGTAGTCTTGTGTAAAAAGAGTCCATAATGATCAGGAGATAACATGCCTTTCTGAGCTTGTTAGCTGAATGAAGTTATCTTTGTAATATCAAGGACATAATTTTGGGTGCCACACAAAGTGGCCTGCCTAAGTAGTTTTTGTTTAATCAGATTCACACAGTTATGGTCAGAGGCCTTGAGTGTTACATGAAGTGGTGGTTCATTGGCTGTAAAGTGCCTTGAGGTCACTGGTGGTTGTGAAAAGCATTATATAAATTCAAGTCATTATTTTCCTTTTAGCATAGTATTTCCTATTTTCATGACCCCTATAAATTGTAATTGATTATACCATACTCTGGAAAATTCTCCCTTTTGCTCAACCTTGTTTCTGGGATTAATTGTTTATTTATTCCCCTTCAGAGCTTAAAAGGATAGAACATTGCTTTCCTTTGAAATTGAGGTGTTTTAACCTTTGAAATTGCCATTGAAACCACAATAAGCGCAGTTCAGAGTAATTGAAGAGAATTTTTGAGTTCCCTCTTACTTGGGTGCTTCTTACATTTCGTGAAATTCTTTCAATTTCACGTGCACTGAGACACTTTTTAGTCTGCCGATTGTTTTCAGTTTGCGTGTTGTCTGAGATTAAATCCTCATTTTTGTGCAGGAGACTTGACTACTGGATTGCACCCCTCCGTATTGAACATTGCTTGATGCTAAACGTAGAGGTTAATTCTGAATGCTTTTTTCACTCTATCTATCACATTGACTTGTATTGTGTAAACACTGCTGTCACTGGGACACATTAAAACTGAGCTTTCACGCTAAATTTGTCACTTTTGAGCCTGAGTCTTGAAAGGTGTTTGCTAAGCTCAATGCCTTTTATAAGCCATTAAATGCAGAACTATGGCACACTATAAATGCCTATTATAGATGACAAAGGCTAATGTCTGCAATGTGGAAAATGCACAATTTTTTGTGCAGTAGATAATCTTGTACCCAGTTTGAGAACCTTCAGTAAGAATACAAACATATAAAATAAATATAGAAGTAGGCCAGCCCTTGAACCTATGCCATCATTCGATAAGGTCATGGCTAATCTGATCATGACCTCAACCCACATTCCCACATACCCTCTAACCATTCACTGCTTTGCTTATCAACAGTGACCACACACACACACACACACACACACACACACACACACACACACACACACACACACCCCATCACCACCACCCTTCCTGCCCGCCACCCCCCTCCCCCTCCAAAAAAAGTTCCAGTTCTGTCACCAGAAGAAACATCCTTGTCACATCCATTCTCCAGTCTGTTGAGATCCTTGAAACAAGATCTTGAATCAAGTTGCCTTTTGCTCTTCTAAACTGCAATGGATATAAAGCCAGCCTGTCTAATAAGGCAGAGTGGGATTGGTATCACCATTGACTGGTAGCTTAACTGGGCTAGTCGTAGTAACTGTGGTACGAGTTGGGTAGAGACTAGAAGCTTTGCAGTCGGAGGCACTTGAGGATCCTGAGGCAAGTTACTAATTGATAAGTTAATCAGGAACAAGGTATCGTTCTCCCAGCTTGCTTGGATGGATGAAGCTGCAACAACGAGTTTAGCAATATCCAGAACAGTAACTTGATCAGTGCCTTGCTTAGGGCCATCCACCACCTTCATTGTAGGTACTATCACAAGGACACAAATAGAAGCAGGAGTTGAGCACCTGGCCCTTCAATACAATCATGGCTGATCTATTCTGGCCTCAACTCCTCTGTGCCATTTCCCCATAGTCCTCTATACCTTGAACCATCAAGTACTTATCCACTTCCACTTTAAAAACATCTAATGGTCCAGCCTCCTCCATCCTTTGGGGTTGAGAATTCCAGAGATTCAGCTGCGTTAGAAGAAAGTTCTATGCACTTCAGTTTTAAATGACCAGCCTTTTACCTTTTGCTATGTCCCCTTGTTCGAGACTTTCCCACTAATGAAAACTTCTCGCCATCTACCCTATCAAGCTGCCTCAGGGTCTTCTGCTTGAATAAGGTCACCTGTCACCACTCCAAAAGAGCACAGACCCTATTGAAAAATGCACACAGCAGCATCTGTCAGAGCCAGTCAGTTCCAGACCCCATCAGAGTCTTTAATTGATACAAAAGCTGATTTTGGCAGAGAGTTAAGGAGCTGCTCTTCACATTGCAGTGATGTTTGACTGAGCTTGTCATTAAGAAACTGCACCAAAACCGAAAACAGCATGTCCTCCAATCCTGGGAAAATCTCCTCATTCTTCACATGCTTCATAAATGATGAAGAGGAACGGTCATTAAAGTCTGCAGGGAATTTGGGGCAAGATCTAGATCTAGTGCTGACTTGTGGCAGGAAACATTCACGTCACCTAAGTACCCAATTATTGTTGCCTGAAATTAGATCTAGGTATCTTAGCTTGACACTATGGGGCTATTTAGCATGGCCAATCAACCTAACCGTCACATCTTTGGACTGTGGAGCACCCGGAGGAAACCCACGCAGATACTGGGAGAACATAGCAACTTTGCAGTCACCCAAGGCTGGAATTGAACCTGGGTCTCTGGCACTGAGGCAGCACTGCTTGCCACTGCCATCTAATGAGATAAAATTATAAAGTTTATTTATTTGTCACAAGTAGTCTTACATTAACACTGCAATTGTTATTGTGAAAATCCCCTAGTCACCATGCTCTACCGCCTGTTCGAGTACACTGAGGGAGAACTTAGCATGACCCATGCACCTAACTAGCTCATCTTTTGGACTGTGGAGTCCGAAACTGCAATAGAAACTGAAGGAAACCCACATAGGGAGAATGTGCAGATTCCACACAGCGGCCCAAGCTGGGAATTGAACCCAGATCCCTGACGCTGAGAGGCAGCAGTGCTGACCTCTATGTTAGTGCTGATTGTTGTTAACCTAATTTCAACCACTAATTTTCAGTAACTTATTGAATGTTGTCTAGTTCAGACAACATTTTAACCAGTTAAAGCAGAACAGGACTTTTTTGGGTAGTAAATTTTAGAAGGTTAATTGAAGAAAAGATGCACTTACTACAGTGAAGGTTACAGCTTCAGACAGTTGTGCAGTCTGTTGAAGTATGTCCACATTCACTTTCTTGGGCCTCTGACCTGGAAAGGTTAATGTGGGGTTCATGTTTGAGTTTCTCAAATCTGGCTAACAATGAAATCTTGTGAAACCTCCCTTAACTTCTGTACGATCATCACATTATATGAGTGGTTTATGATTGGCTCTAGCTGCTGCTAGATGTTTGGTTGCTTTTCACTTGTATCTTCTCTCCTGAGACAACCTGGCTTCAGTATCTCAAACAACAATACAGTCATTCATTTTTCTGTTTCTTCATCAAGTCAGATTCTGCAAGGCCATGGTGTACTGTGTCCCAGAGGATGGTGGGAATCTGGAACTCTGCCTGAAAAGGTGGTAAGAGGTGGGAATGCATTTAAGCATTTGGATGAGCACATGAAATATCATAGCATACAAGGCTATGGACCAGCTGCTGGAAAATGGGATTTGAATAGATAGATCCTTGATGGCTGGCACAGACACAATGTGCAAAAGGACCTCTTTCTGTACGAACAAACTAACAATTAACGGAATTTCAGAAGGATGAGATATTAGGAAAATAAAGCTGCTGAGTGAAAATAATGTTCTAGCATTAATTTGATAAGTTATAAAAAGAGCAATGAGTAAAACTGACCATGGTGAAGATGCTCAGTGTCTGGCTCATTCACTCACTATATTAATGAGAGTGGTGAGAATCCTGAGACTGGGAATAAGGCTCGCTTGTGCTGCCCCGCCTGATTGCTCGTGCTGGCCCCACGTGACCTAGCCTCGGTATCTCAAACAGGAATGGAGTCCAAGCCTGTGGCACGTTAAATTGGAGACAGCCTGAGGCAGATCTGGCCAAATCAGATCATTCCCCTCACACTCCCGCCCCTCATTGTGAACCAAAGTTCTTCAATTAGGCCCAAAGCCATTCTGCATCACAGGAAGCACTTTTGCTTTGTGCGCATCAGTGGCAAATGTGCAATTTTGATACTGACGAAAAAGCCTGTTGACCTTCACAGCCTAGAATTTAATGTGTCTTCTGAAAAAGTCTTAAATTATGCAAATTTTGTTCCATACCACAGCTTGCATCATGATCCCCTTATATTGCTATACGGATGCTCAGAATTCCGGGCCAGGCTTCTAGGTTATTTATATAAACCATTTTACAGATTTATTATTCTGTAGTCTAACACTTTCTACAATGAGAACAGCAACTGCATTTCAAAAAGTGCTTGACTGTAAGTGTGTCTTGGGACATTAAAAAACAGAGAACTGAAAGAACTTGCAATTTAATCTTTTCATTTGAACATTGTTGTGGATTAAAGGAAATGTTAGAATTTATGCAGTGCAAAGTTCTCTTCCTCCTCAGTCCAGGTGAAACCACTTTCTGACTTGAGGATCTCATCCTGGAAACATGCTTACTGGTTACCAGTGTTACAGATCCCTACTGTCAGTGTTGATCACAAGTGTGAAGTGTTGTAGTTGGCCTTTTTGTAGCTATATGCTGAGATTGACAAGATGGTGCTGTGTAATGAGCATTGGCGACTAGTGGATTGTGACCGCAGAGGGCATTGGAAAAGTGCCAATGTGTGCAACCTGGGTTTGTTTATCCTCTCAGTCACAAGGGCTGCTAGTTTCATTTCCATAACTTGGCACTGCCCCTACATCAGCCATTTTCCACTAAATCACTCAGCCACATATTTATCACTGCCAAACTATTCCAAAACTCTTAGCTTCCATCCTTGATGCTCTTAAAAGCTTGCTTGATGCAAGACTTACATAAGAACATAAGAAATAGGAGCAGGAGTAGGCCATCTAGCCCTTCGAGCCTGCCCCGCCATTCAATAAGATCATGGCTGATCTGTCGCTGCTCAGTTCCACTTTCCCGCTTTCTCCCCGTAACCCTTAATCCCCGCTGCCCAAACAGCATCCTGCAGGTTCTTACCTGACTTTGCTGACATAGTAGGCCCTTGATCCTCTAGTACCTGAAAATTTAAATGCTCATGTTTGTAATTGAGTCCATTTTGATGCCTTTTTTACTTTTCACAAATTCCTCCACCTCTATAAACCTGTTCCCATCTTTCCATTCCCCTTATTGACTTCTGGTGCATTGTCTACTATCTATATCTATGTCTTTAGCTACCCAGGCCCTATGATCTACAGTTCAGTCATCATTGCTGTCTGCCACCTTATCATTGCAAAACCTACTTTAAAATCTACTTCTTTTGACCAAGATTTTGATTACCTCATCTCATATCGTCCATCTTGGTTCCTCAGCTTTTGTTTGAAGTGTTGAGAAGGTGTTTTATGATTTATGTTTTGAGATTGTGTTTGTGTCTAACTGCTAGTAAAGCTGTAGGCGTTGCATGCTGTCCATGGTCCTGAACATTTTTGATGCGTGGATATATTTTTGGGATTTCTCAGTTCCCCTCGATCTTCCTTCTGTCTGATCTTGATTTAAATAATGCATTATTTCTTCCCAGCCTTGAAATTGAGCAGCTCAGTTGGCCAAAAGATTTTTGCTCCCATCTCATCTGCTGCCAGATGTGGCCCACAGTTGTACCTGTCATGGTGGGCTGTTGGAGAGGTCATTTGTTTTATTGGAAACTTTATTCCTCGTTTAAAATACACGTTGCTGTGCAGTATCCATTCTTAACTATCATCAATTCTTTCATCGTTTGAGAGAACAATTCAGGGTGATAAGCCCACATTTAAGTACAACCAATTTCTCCTTTCTGTTATGAAAGTGCCTGCTGTGTTCTCTGTTCCAAGATAAAGGACAGTTCCAGAGGAAATGTGTCCTGTTTCTTAGATGAATCTAATAGTTTGTTGACTTCTAATGAGGCATTTTGCCCCATCCACTGTAACTTATTGATGTCACAACTTACTCTCATCATATGGCAAACTTGTTATCTTGCACATCATGCTACAAGTTAATTTCTTCAAGAGTTGGTTTCAGCTGGTGTAGGACTGCTGCAAGTTAACCATCGCTCTGAAACTTGTCAACCTCTTCTCGTTAAATTATACCTGGTTGTGTTAACATCTGCAGTTGCTGTGAGAACTGTACAGCATTTGTTCAGGAGGAACAAATTATAAGTTACTTGCCTTAATGTGAATAAAATTCAATGTTTGAATAATGAAATTGCTGTTTATGTAGTCAGCTGTTCTGTTTAAAATCCAATTTCCCCAGAGAGAAATGAATTTTTTTTTGATGTGATCGAGTTTGAAGTTGAACTTTAGTTACATTTTTCAGGTGCACAGTTTCTGTAATGTAGTCTTATCATGCTGGTCATGGCTATTTCTGCCACATCATTCTACTGCATGAAAGATTGCCAATGCCTACCTTTTAGAATCATAGAATTCACTCTTCCTTTGTGACGTAGCTATAAGTTAGATCAATAAACAACAGTGCAATCTGATCAACTCTACAAAATGGAAGCTCAGGAATTGAATATAACTTCCATTTATATTCTATAAATGTATAAAAATCCATCTGGTTCGCTAATATCCTTTAGGGAGGGAAATCTGCCGTCCTTACCTGGTCTGGCCTACATGTGACTCCACAGTCACAGCAATGTGGTTGGCTCTCAACTGCCCTTGGGAAACTAGGGAAGGGCAATAAATACTTCTCCAAGGCAGCCTTCACAATACACAATGCAGAATCGCTGAGCAGAAACTGATAGCACACATAAAGATGGCCTCAACTGGGATCTTGGGTTTATATCACACTGTCTGTAACCCCCACGACTTGCCTGGGCTTGCAAAATCTCTCTAACTGTCCTGGCTGGAGACAATACCTCTTTAACCTGTGCTTGGTCCTCTTTCCACTCCTGTTGTCTGTACCTTTTTAAGACTCTTTTTTTAACCTGTAAAGGCTCGCATGTCAACCATTATCTTGTAAAATGAATTTGTGTTTGTATATGCCCTGTTTGTGATCACAACTCCTCACTCATTTGAAGAAGGAGTGAGACTCTGAAAGCTTGTGCTGCAAATAAATCTGTTGGGACTTTATCCTGGTGATGTGAGACTTCTTACGATAAATACTGGCTAGCCAGCGATCCCATGCCCAATGAATGAATAAAAAAAGTTAACTTCCCAGTCGTTAAAATGCTACAAAGTAGGTTGAAATTTTAGCGCAGTACTCATGTTCTCTTTGTTGCAGGTGTAATCTTGCCTATGACATGTATGATAAAATTTGTGTATAGCTTATTCTAGTTTTAAGCTGAAATTTGCTGCATGTGAATTTTGTCAGCCTGTGTTGCCTCTAGGAGGAATCTGTCTTTTAAACTCTCCATTTTGTTTAGCTCCATTCTATTTCAAAGACCAGACCCTCCCCTCACCTGCCTGAAGTTTAGGCTTTGCAGCCCCATCTTCTCCTCTCCACTCTCCACCCTATTCCCCTTCCCTCCCACCATGCTTTTGGGAATGACCAATTATCTGCATTAAGCACCCTCCCCCACCATCAAGGATGATACTAAGCAGAAATATGGAAGGGAAAGGAAGAATGGAGGCAGAAGGACCCAAATGTGAAGCAACGTTGTCAGAGACAGTGCCGTAGTGGTTATTTACACTCACTCCCCTCCCCAAATAATCACTGCTCGATGTGGCATATGCTCTATCGGGATCTGTTCAAAGAGCCATGTATCTAGACACTGTTACAAACGGTGCCCTTGACCATTAAAGTAGAATTTTGGAGAATACCCCAAGCCACAGTCTACCGGCAGGCTGCTTTTTATCTGTCATGGTGAAGATCATCTTTGTTCTGGATGTTTGTAGCTCCAGATCCTCTCAGTAAGCCACCGATAATCCACACAGCACCAGCCAAGGTGGCATGCAAGGGCCTGCACTTGCCAGCTGACTGCCTTTTTCTGCAGAGCACCATAACTCTAATGTTTGGAGTGCAGGGGAGGGTCATTCACTTGTGTGGAGTTGCTGGTTTTCCCAGGGAGCAATGGACTAAAGCCATTGGTGCTTAAAACACAAACACTGAGCAATGTATTGACAGGATGGGCTTTCCCTCAATGTGCAAGATTGTCTTCCAACCCATGTTTGGTATAGCCTCCTATCAGACAGGCAAGATTTCAGTGTAGTGGCTCTATAATTGCCCATCCAGGATGTTCCTGGCTGTACATGGATCTTATTTACAGATTGAGTCGGCAGTGTTGGGGAGTGTGAAGGAAATATGTTGTTTGATAGCGGGGTAGAAGCCAAAAATGAAATGGATTAGAGTCAAAGCAATTCAGATGGATCAGTTTACCTGCTATCTCAGTATATTCTGAGCCCACTTATTACAAGATTTAGTGTACTGGCCTGCAATGTAACTGGTTTACTGAAGTGCACATTTCCTTTTAGCTCAGTCTCCTGCCCCTCCCTTCCCTGTTTCCATTTATACTCTGTTGCATTAGCAATATCACACACAGCATGACTGACCTGAACTGCTTTATTTGTGAACAGGCTCGTAGATTAGTTGATTCAGGATGCTGCGTGGGGCAAACAGCAGATTTGCTAATGTGGCTGCACTTTTAAAAGAATGCATTAAAGTTTAAAAATAACTGTCAGACTAAATTTAATATCCACCCTCTGCTCGCTTGTCAGGCTATTGCTTGTGTAATCTGCTCAGCCACGGGAAAATTATGTGGGCGACAGGTCACGTGTGCCAGCTTGCGTGGTCCAACACAAGGCAGTATGATTTTGATTGGCCAGTCCAGTGATGTTAGTGCTGAGACATGTTTGAGGATGGCACAAAGATGACTGGGAAAATTACCCAAGGGTTTGATCAGGCTTGCACAGTCACAGCAGTGTGCTCATAATAATAGGACCCCTCAGGTTCAAAAGCTGTGCTGTTCAATCCCCACTGTTAATCTCATTGCTATACATGTTTCTTTCGTAGCATTCTTTTAAGTCAGCTGAATCTAAGCAGCTCTGATTTGTGGGGGTGGGTAGTGACACTATTAGATGTTGTGTTTAGCAGCATGAATTGATGCATGCTGTTCAAATATTTCAGTTGATTCTTTTTTAAACAAAGTAAAGGGGCCAGGAGACGGCGCTTAAAAGCACCGAGCATCTCAATTTAATCTGTGGTGTAGTTCTTTTAAAAATAGAACTTTGTGCATATACGGTGGGATCAATAAAATTACTCTGCTGCTTTGATTCTGATCATCTGCAGTTTCACCAGCTTCTAACAGCTCCAGTGATCTTGACTAGAAAGTACCTTGCAGGGATGCTGTCGGGTTCATGACTGTCAGGGCATGTAATGAGTTTCTTGCTACAATAAGCCTCCCCCCGCCGTCCCCCCCGTCCCACCATGCAATCCAGCGTACCATGCCTTTGTGTCTCTGCTGTACTTATCCTATGGAGGAGATGACATTAGTTGCACTGCAGCAGGTGGAGCTGCTGCAGTGTGTTCAGCTCATCTGACTCTGGCATTCAGACCTCTCTGAGACCCTTTTGCCTTGGACAGATTAAGTCCCTGGCAGAAATGGGCCCCCTTGGAAATGAAGGCAACCAAATAATGGCAGGTTTATTGTGAAATTTTTTTTTTTGGAGGGTGTATCTGTGTCGGAAGGTGGACAAGAGTTGTGTATGTGTGTTTGAGGTTGTGGGGGGGGGGGGACAACCATGGGGAGGAGAGAGAGAGAGAATAAAAAGTACTGAGAGGAATACAAGTCTACCCAAGGAGCTGACAGAAGTGAGCATGCCGGAGATGGAGAGTAGATACTGAAAGAGGCTGTAAGTCGCTGCTTACTGAGCCGTTCAGTCCTTCTGTAATCTGTCACTGATCAGCCTGGAATTAACATGTCTCCTAGCATCAAAAACTTGGATTGTTTCTCTCCAATGCTGTGTCACTGTAAAGTGGCGTGTACCAACAGTACTGTATCACTGATGTTTGGATGTAAGGTGGGTGAAAATGGCATTTTTGCATGTGTATTTTATTTTAAAATGCAATGAGAATCAGTGGTGCATGTGTAAGCTTTTCAGTGTGCACAAACTGATGTCAATATTAGTTCCGTAGACAATGAGCCATCTCTTCTGAATGGTGCTGACACTATATACTGCAATTCAATCAATGGAAAACTGGTGCGTTCGGCTGTTTAGCTCTCGCACCTACAAACTATTGAATGTAAAGTGGGACACACAAAGCTGCTGCTGCTCATCATTGAGAATCTGTTAAAGCAGGCCTTTATCTTGCTGCTTGTTGCTGGTAGAATTTGATGATCTTTTTAATCCAGTGACATGAAATTCAGTTGTCTGAGTATTAGTCTTGTTCACGTTCTCTTCAGGATTTTATTTATGCAACCTTTCTATCAGATGAGGACATGCAATCTTTGACATCTTGTTTTTATGTTCTCTGCTGTTTGGATTTATTAAATAATGCCAAAGGCATTCTGGCGTTCTAAAATGGTTGGGTTTTTCATAATTCCCTTAGGATCTAAAGCAAAACAGTAGCAAATCCTGAGATTATGAATATTTTAGATGCAGTTGCTTTTTTTTTTGCGGCTGTATTTGATCAGCTGAAAATGCTGCAGTTGGAGGCTCCTGAGTTCCGATGTCAGCTAATTAAAAACTGGAAGGCAAGTTTATTCAAACAAGGCAGTGATTAGATTTATTTTCAGTTGTAATCTCACAAGTGCAATAATTACGCATGGCTGAACAACGTAGGCATCCTTTGCCCATTCTCAAAATAATTCATTCTGAATTGCAGACCATTCAATGTCTTAGTTCTGTTACATGATGTTCAAAGAAGTAAAATTAAAATGTTGGCAAAGTTTATTGGTGTGAAATATTCCTTTGTGTTCCAAAGCTACCACTGGTTCCTTCAGACAGGTATGCCTATTAAATCTAATTCCCAGAGCACACGGTCTTTTTTGTGCTTTTTTTTTTAAATACTTGTTGTGCTTAAGATCTTTTATGTCCAACAATCTCCCAAATGAGAGGATATGTTCAAAAGTTGATGCTGCCCTTTTAAAGCAAAAAGTCCCCCCACCACCACCACCACCCCCGGCCTCTGCAGTGGTTTGTGTCCAAGAACTCAATTTCCTGAACAATTGCAGAGGTGGAGAATAACTTTGGTTCAATATGTTCCTTTGTAAATGCGTCGCACAATGCCTGCGACACTTTGGAGCAGGCAAGAATTATAGTTGGATTAAAAGTTTGCTTAATAATATGGCCAGAGGTAGAGGTGCAGCACAGTCTTATAAATAAACTCAGGACTGGTGTATCACCAGTTTCATGTGCTAAGTATATGACCAATTCTCTGAAGCTGCTGGAATTGACTCCAGTATGTTGGATATGCCTAGTACACATTTAATAAGCATAAATCTATACGTTCTGTCTGAATTTTTTGTGCTCTTGTGACATGTGTGAATCAGTACTTTAAGGTAACTGGAATCAGTTTAGCTTTAACAAGATATATTGCAGTTAATGAAACTCCAGTCTGTATGTGATAATTGCTCGATCACTTCAAGTGCCGGTGGTTGAACTGATATTAAATACAACTCACCAGTACTTTCCTTTTGTTGTCAGCATATGTTTCCATGGCTGTTTGTGGCTCATTTAATGAACCAGCAGAGTACTTGATGCATAAGCTGAGAATCAGTATCAATGGCTAATTTGACAATAAGGATCGCACATCTGCACTTGCTGCTTTTTTATCAAAAGGAAGGATTTTAAATTTTATAGCACATTTTACCACCTCGTGGCCATTTAAACACTTTTCAAGTTGGTTGCCGTTGTAGGGAAACACAGTCGCTACTTTGCACACTTGAAGGCCTGACAAAACTATTCTTAGGGGGTGTTTGTTGAAGGACAGGTGGAGTTGGCACCTCCATTTAACATCCCTGAAAGGTGGCACCTCTGACCTCCACAGTGTGCAGAATTAGAAGCCAAGCTTTTTAGTTTTAAATCCCTGGAGAATAGCTTGAATTCATGATCTACCAGGGATGAGGCCTACTTTGTCTCGTGACTCAGTCCATGTGTTCTTCCAGCAGGTCACCAGGTAGCAATCAGGGATATTGTTTTCGTCTCAGCTGATATTTGCTGAAGCTGGTTGGAGTGCCTTTTCCCACTTTGCAGACTCAGTTGATGAGGGGTAACAGGACAGAAAAGAAATGAACTATGGGACCATTTTGGTTCATGTTGCTCATTATTTCACATTGTGATGTTTTGCCTGTCCAGTAAGACCCACAGTGGTAAGGTGTTTTTTCAGGGAAATGCAAATAAAAACCATAGTTTTTAAAAAGGTGATATTTTTACGCTTTCTACTTGCTGTCCTCCATAAAAGCTAGGCGTGAACAAGAGCTGATTAAAATAAAACAAATGCACTTAGTGTTGGCTCACCAATGACTTTGTTTATTTCACCACTTCAGCAGTATTTTGAAGAATGATCATGAATATCCACTAAGATGAGCCAATTTTTGATTTTGAACTTTATTTTGAGGAACACATTCCAGTTGAAAAGGAAGTAAAGCACCGTAGTCCAGTCAGCAATATCAGACTTATTTCATGACAAGCATAACGGGTGTAGACAAATCTGTATGCGACTGCTCTGACAACCTATCTTTACCATCCCTTTTAGGTAGTTAAGGTAAACGGGGCAGTGCAGTGGTTAGCACTGCTGCCTTAGTCTCAGGGACCTGGTTTTGATTCCTGCTTGGGTCACAACCTGTGTTGAGTTTGCACATTGTTTGTGTGTGTGTGTGTGTGTGTGTGTGTGTGTGTGTGTGTGTGTGTGTGTGTGTGTGTGTTTGTGTTTGTGTTTCCTCCCACAGTCCAAAGATGTGCTGGTTAGATGGATTGGCCATGCTAAATTGCCCCTTAGTGCCAGGGAACTAGCCAGGGTAAATGCATAGGTTTTGGGGATGGGGCATGGCTGGTATTGTGGTCAGTCAGATTTGATGGGCTGAATGGCCTCCTGCACTGTAGGATTCTGAGTTGGTGTATTTAGCCTCTTATCAAGAAACCTGCTTGCCTAATGAATTGTTCCCGATTTAAAATATTAAGTTCTGCAGAATCAGTGTAGGTTTTTTCACTCCAAACAATAGTGCTACCATGCTATTTGATCATTTTAGTCACTTTATGCTAATTACTGGCCTTCTGTTTCGTATCTTCCATTAGTTTTGCTGAACTGCTGCCAGCAAGGCAAAACATGACTGAACAAGCTGTACGGCCTTAGTATCTCATTAACTTTGGTAACATCTACAAATCGAATTATCATCATCAAAGTGTGGTTAACTTGAATATAGGTAGAACTTTCCTTTTTATAGTTGTAGCATTTTGATGCTGGCCTTGAACTGGAATATTTTTCTTCCATACTCAGTAAAGCCATTCAAACATAATCACCAGAAGATTAGATTTTAATGAGTTCACTTGTATGTTACTGTGTAGTTTCAGAATTTTTACCAGTCTTTTGTAGTATGCTGTTTCAAGATTCCATCTGCGTATAATTGGATCCATCAGTTTATGATTGATTTTAAACTTGCTTTCACACAATGAAAATTTATGTTATGGGATCTCCCAAGAGTTCCACTGGGAATTGCATTTTGTCATTGCTTCATTATAACTGGAGAAACTAATCTGATTTTAATGTCAGCAACTGCTGCTTTCAGGTTGCCTGGTTAGCACTTGACCCTGCAAGAAATAATTACCCCTCTAGTAAATAGATCAAATTAACACTGCAGTGGTCAATAACTTGTTTCTTTAATGCCTGTGCCATTGGGAATAACTCTTTAATGTAGGTTAATGGAACTGGAGGAATCAGAGTTGTAAATTTATCCTGTAGCCACAGATCTGTGGCATGTATCTCTGAAATGCATTGCTGAACCAACAGATTAAGAGTTAGCATGTATTGACTCTGCATACTTGCATGTGTGTATTAGTGTCACAAATGAGTTTGTGAACCACTAAAATGCAGCATTGCACTGGACTGAAGTTATGTTGCACCTGATTCGTGCCTATGACAAGCTATCTCCTATTGAGACAAGTAGGAAATGTTTGCAATTTCTAAATAACTAATCTGGTTCCTTGTAAGCAGTAAATATTAAGGAGCTCCCCTACAAAATGTCAATCTGCACTGATCTGGTTCTGGAGGTGTTTGGGTTTAAGCCGTTCACTTCCAAGTTTGAGTTTTGTAGCTCATTGATTCATGTGTATTATACACACAATATAGTTCTTCTATTCCTCCAACCCCATGGTGCTGCTTTGGAGCATAGCCCCTGCATTTATATGCTGTGTACCTACAAATGCAGTAATAGATTGATTTCATTTTGCTGAAAAAATTCAATACCCTGCAACTTGAAGTAATTTGGAATCTGTGGGTTCTATATCTGTAATATGCAGTGCAAATATTTCTTTCTTGGAGTTTACCTTAACACTAATTATTTGTCCGGAATGAGCCTACAAGGCCCTCCTGATCTTTCCTTGGAGAGATCTACTCCATTGGTACTCTTTGCAGAGAAATGAAAACCTAACTAATTTCTTTAATCTTAATAGGAAGTATAGACAGTAACATTTAAAAATGGGGTAGAAGTAGGGAATCTAACACGCATCTGAGAACTTAGTGTCTTAGCGTAATGTTTAGAGTAGCAATAAAGAGCATTAATTCATTTTTATAATTATGAGCTTGATAAAAATGTTTTTTGGAGGTATCTGTGAGGTAAAAATGAAGTGAATCATGCGGCTTGTTCTGACAGCCAAATCTAGTTGGTTTGTTTGTTAGGTTAAGGTTGGAGGTGGGGGTGGAAAAGGTTGGACAAACTGTGCCCACATCGGTTTTGTGTGTGTGTGTGTGGGGGAGGGGGGCGCAGAGGTGGGTTGATTGGGATGAAAGTGCAGTATTTTCACATGGAGATAATAGCAGCATTCTGTGTGCTAGCAGTAGATAAACTAACTCTCCAAATTCCTAGAAAAGTGTTGAGAATGAAAGGTTGTAAACAGTTGTGCTTTAAATTATCCATTTAATTCCATGATGAAGAGGTTGGAATTTCAAGGATAGCTAATCAGTGCAGCTACCTGGTTACCAGGCCCATGTGATTCACATTACCATGGCAATATGCTTTTGTGGGGTGGGGGGGGGGTAGATTTCTCAAACATCCCTAAACTCAGACACACTTAGTCTGCCAGGGTTGAGGAGCTGGAAGCAGAAAGTCTCTTGTGGTTCACCACACACAAAATGAAGGTAGAAGCTCATCATCTAATTGAAAAGACTAAATCCATTGAGAGTTGAAACAAAACTGGAAGGTTCACTTAAATTGTGCTAGAGGGAAAACACGTTCACCGTGAAAGTTTATGAAGTCGGATGTTACCGGGCTGAGAAATGAGCAGGACCAAAGTAAACACGTGAGAGTTAAGAATCATTTTGGACTGATTCTGGGAGAATTGATGGTGTATATAAAGAACAGTGTGATGCATATCAGATTTTTTTCAGTTGCATTAAACATTCTGTAAAAGTAAAGGTTGCCTACAAAAAGTGTTTTGTCATTGGTTCTTTTAGTCTGTTACAGTAAAAGTCTTAAAACCCGAAATCTCGTCTTGTCATCTGTTCAGCTATTAAACTGTAGATTAAGTTGCCCACCTTGTAACATTCAAAATGTGTCCATACTTAAAATTTGGATTTGTGGATTGAGATGATGAAAGCAGAATTGAGTCTGCTTGTATGCATGTGCTGATGCTTCAAAATGCTGCACTAGTGTTTCCCATTATCTGTAAAAGCTGTTCAGCTGCATGCAGAATTTTTGGTGGCTCTCTTCCTCCAGTGGGGTTGGATTATAATTACCATTTTAAGAGTGGAATGAAGTCTTCCCCTCTGGGTTTCTGCTTGCTTGGTATGTTTTTTCAAATGGTGCTAATGGTCCTAAAAGAAAGATTTGCATTTATTTTCTGCCTTTTGTGATTACCAGGCCTCAAAGCGCTTTACAGCCAATAAAGTGGTTTTGAACTGAAGTCACCATTGTAGTGAAGTAAAGATTATCACTTATTTTGGCGCTTTTGAATTGTTATGCTTTGTTATGGTCCAGCATTATCATGCTTTTTACTACCTTCAGCCTTGTTTGTCTGTTCTCTTTATTTATCAGGATTTTGTTTTCTCTATCTTTGCTTTGCAGTGCACGCACAATATATTTTTGAAATTATTTGCCCCCCACAACCTGCTTGCAACTTGTGTCCTCCCTTCTCTTGTCCAATCCAGAGAGGCACGGTGGCACAGAAGTTAGCATTGTTGCCTCACAGCACCAAGGACTTGGGTTCAATTCCAGCCTCAGATCACTGTATGTGAGGAGTTTTCACATTGTCCCCATGTCTGTGTGGGTTTTCTTCAGGTGCTCCAGTTTCCTTCCACAGTCCGAAGATGTGCAGCTTAGTGATTTGGCCATGCTAAATTGCCCCTTAGTGTCAGGGGAATTAGCAGTGTAAGTATGTAGGGCTGTGAGGATAAGGCCTGGATGGGATTGTTATAGGTACAGGCTCAATGGGCCAAATGGACTCTGGGATTCTATTCTATGACCTTTGGCCTTTATCACTTTGGTAATGCCAGATGTCCTGCCTTAACTCCCAGAACTGCATCACTTTCCAAATGAATATGAATTTGATTTCTGTGATGTCTTATCACAGCAAGGACTAAAGTGGACTTCGTCTCTGAGTGGATTGTGACCCAAAAAAAAGTCATTAGAGATGTGTGAAGTGTGCCAGAGATTTGATAAAAGGCTTGGAACACACGACTTCTGCTGCCTTGCTGAGAAATGGTATGTAGGGAAAGTGGGAAGTAGCCTGTGCTCAGTCTTGCTCCAGGTTTATGTTCCAATTAACCTTGAACCTTACAGTGCTACTATAACAATGGGTTGGTGCCTGTTGATCTGGTGAGGGCAATGGGGCAAGCACTTTGAAAGGCGTCACTTGCAGCTCAGTGAAATAATACTAGCCAGAGGTACTGATGTAGTTGTTGGCAGGGCATTTGTTGGGCCCATGTCTAGTGTAAAATATAAAATTAATCATTTAACAATATCACTATGAATACACAAGAATTACATAATGGAGGAAGTATGATGCTATTCCCATGCACCTGCTGTCCATGTCCTTCTCTGCGATGGATGGAGGTTGAGAGTTTAATGGTGTCTCTGGGTTCATACTATATGCACATTAGCTGTTTTTCTTTAGATAACAGTAATAAGACTTTAACAGTAATTAATTGGTTGTGAAGTATGCCTCAGGAAATCCTGAGGGTACCAAGGCATTATATAAATGTAAATTCTTTCACTCAATAAGTGAGCTTGGTAGGTGTTCCAAAATTCAGCATATTGCAGTCTGAGTCTCGAAGATATCAGCAGTATCTAATGGGAAGAACTTGTGTTTGTAAAGTGCCATTCATGCCTGCAGGGACAAATTCACTTTGGAAAGTGTCCAGAATGAATTTCCTGAGAAAGTGGCGCGTTTAATCACAGTGTTCAAAAAGGAATTGGATTGCTATGTGAAGAGAGAGAATGTACAAAGTTATGGGGATAAGGCAGGAGAGTGGGACTAGGTAGAATGTGCTTTCAGAGCCAGTGCAGACTTGATGGGCTGAATGACCTCCTGCACTGTAAAGATTGTGAAAGTGTAGTCACTGATGTCTTGTAGGCAATTGGGACACCACAAAGTGCCACAAGCAGCAGAGATAAATTATCAGTTAAATCTGTTTTAATGACATTGGTTGAGTGATGAATATTACTTGGATACTGAGAGCAGTTCAAATCATGCAAAGGGGATTTTTTTATGTCAAACTTGATAGGAAGATGAGACCTGATATGAAGGGAATCTTCAATAATGCCAACCTTTTTTACTGCAATGAATCATGTGCGCAACTCCTGAAGTGGGGTCTGAATGCTCAACCATCTGACTTGGGGATAAGTGTACTCACTGATGTTGTTAATTAATTGCAGCATCTGTGATCCACGTGCCAGTTTAAGTCTTGGTACAGTCCTTTGATGCTATAGGGAAGACACTTTGGCTCTTCCCATGTAGAACCATAGAATTGTTACAGTAGCAAAGGAGGCAGTTTGCCCCACCAAATCTGCATCTATGCTGACCCCAGCCTGAAACCCTACACACCTTCCCCACTAATTCCCCTAACTTACACATTTTGGGACATAAAAAGGCAATTTAGCATGGCCAATCTGCCTAATCCAAATCTTTGTGCTGTGGGAGGAAACTGGAGCAAACCCAAACAGATGGGGAGAACATGCAAATTCCATGCAGTCATCCAAGGCTGAAATTGAACCCAGGTCCCTGGTGCTGAGTAGCAGCACTGCTAATCACTGTGCAACTATGCCACCTGCAATGCTGCTTCAATGACTGCAAAGTTGCATTGCAAGTTGAGGTTGCACTGTTTAAAAAGTGTCCAAACAGCCTTTCCTCATGGCTTAGAACTTGGCATGCAATGGAACTGCCTTTTACTGGCATCTGCCTGAAATGCAGAAACAAGTTGTTAGGCAGGGAAAATTAAGGGAAGTAGATCCTGATCTATCAACCTGAGAACCCTGGCAAGGGAGTCTGCCGTCTTGTGGATGCATCTTTGTCAGAGCCCCTTGCGCAATAAATGAGCATTGGACCTGGATGGCTGGCATGTCAGCAACTCGCATAGATCCTGTATCACGCAGAAGACAGATGTAAGATATACAGTCGACAGGGGTCAAATCTTGGGTGCTAATTGGAATATGGAGTAAATAATTTGCTGTCCAGGTTAAGCGGCCACTGTATCTGTGTCGCAGGGCAGACAGCAGTGGTGAATTGTGCCTTAGTTTTTTTTGGTGAGTTGTGCTGCATGAGATATTTCAAGGTGCTTCTGATGGCTGAATAGCCAGCCTAGCTCACTCTGTATTGGGACATGGATTTAATCTGAGGCAAGTGAATTTCTATAACTCTGCTCCAGGTGCCCATGCAAGCCATTGATCCACTTTGTTCAAGATTTCTGGATGATTTAATTCCAGTCATGCTCCTGTGTAGACTTTGAAATGGTTCAGCCTTGGCTTTTCCAGCATGTCCCCCAAATTCTCAGGTGTTAAATGAGGTCTGCTTCAAGTAGAAAGGATGCCCTAAAATGAAAGGATGTATTCCACGTCAGGCAGACAGCCAGGCAAGCCCATTTTATGTGGTGTTCCCAGCTTAATTTGGGATGGTTAACTTAAGGTGTCCGACTTTCAGGTACTTTGGCAAGAAATGAGAAATGTTCATTTATGTTGCTTTTTCCAGTCTACAAATGGATTTTTATTTCAGAAAGAAGCAGAAATGATTGTATGTTAGCAATTTTTAATTTTCTCTTCACTCCCTTCCTCAGTCAGTTTTGTTCCTCATTTTAATATGTTCACCTGTAATTAATTGAAAGATTTTGCCTTTGAAAAATGAAAGTATCAATTTTTGCATTATGAAGTTTCTTCAATATTTGCCTCTTTGGAGCAGGCTGTCACTGGAGTTTGAGTGAAGCTTACAATTACTGCACCATTAAGGCCAAGGAAATATCCAATATAAGTATATCCAATGTAACTTCCTATAATTAGGATATATTTTCCTATACATATTCCATAGTGTTAATCTGCTAGGGAAGGAATAATAAAAGGACACAAGTCATCCATCATTTTGAAGAAAATTAGTTTTCAATGACTGCTCATGTCCAGTAATGGATAAGTGAGCATGGAGATTTGTTTCGTACTGCTGCGTATATTAGTGTTGAACTATTGGTTACCATGAGGATGTCCATTATGGCAAACAAGACTGAAGATTTAAAATTGCTAGGTTTCATGATGAATGGTTACTCTCCCCACAATATCAGGGTATAGTTAATTTTAGATTCTGATTGATGGTTGGGAATGTTGCAAAATTTAGTGTTTTTAGTTGAAGTGACCTTGTATGTTTTGCCCCATTGCTTGCCATGTACTTCCACATCCCATTGGGACAGCATGATGCACAGTGGTTGGCACTGCTGCCTCACTGCCCCAGGGATCCGGGTTCAATTCCCAGCTTGGGTCACAGTCTGTATAGAGTTTACATGTTCTCCCTGTGTCTGAATGGATTTCCTCTGGGCGCTCCGGTTTCCTCCTATGTTCTGAAAGACGTGCTGGTTAGGTGCATTGACCCGAACAGGCGCCAGACTGTGGCAAGTAGAGGAATTTCGCAATAACTTCATTGCAATGTAAGTGTAAGTCTTGTGATTAATAAACTCTACTTTATTCAACTGTAAAATATCATTGATTCATTATGCAGGGTGATGAGTAGATAGTGCTTTAAAAGGCGCTAATTTGGAGAGGCTCCTGAACTGAGACACCAAACTGTGTAGTTTTCTCTCTCCAAACCATACCCTGAAATGCCCTACAGCCTGTGTTAATGCAGTTGAATGCGCAGCCCTGATGTTTGCCCGGAAGATGAAAATTATGAAGACGCTTTGATAAGGAGAAAATAAAGTTTGAAAGATTTTTTCAGGTCTGAGTTGAGGAAGTGACTGATGATGAATGGGGGCTCTACAGTGGATATGGTGTACATGGACTTCCAGAAAACCTCTGACCGAGCGCCACACTGGAGACTGCTTAAAAAAAGGAAAGAATGAACTTGTGTTTGTGTTGTGCTTTTTGCAATATCAGATCATCCCAAATTGCATGACAGTCAATGGGGTTCTTAAGTTCAGCCATTGTTCCGATGTAAGAATTGCAGCAACCAACATTGTGCATGGCAAGCTCCCACAACACCAATGAAAAATGGCATTTCTGGTGAAAAATTGAGCCTATGACCGAGGATAACTCGTCTACTCAGCAATAATATCACGGGATGTTGTATGTCAAGCTGAGAGCAGATGGAGCCTTGGTTTAACATCTCGTGCAGGAGCAATGTGCTCTCTCTGTACGGGATTTCTACTAGATCTAGGATTCCCTCCTGGATTTTTGTGCCAGAATTAGACTTGAATCCATAACTTCTGACTGAGGTGGAACTGCTGCCAACTTAACCATTCCTTGCAGACGGTTGAATCAAGTGGCATGGAGTTAGCAGAAGAATAGCAAATTAGGTGAAAAGCTGATTAGAAGTGGAAGATCACAGTCCCAGTTAAAAACCGCTTCTCAGCATGGAAGGAACTGGTAGCGTGACCCAAAGGGATTTATTCTGGCACGGTTTCTATTCAAGATGCACATCAATGGTTTGGATGTGAAGAGTGGAGTTCACATTTACAATTTAGTTTGAAATAGGAGGCCTAGTAAATAATTGAGGGCTAACAAAAGCGGTATGGGAAATTGAGTGGGTGGAAGGGTAAAGCCTGACAAATGGAATTATTTAATGTACTGAAATGGGCCTACATTTGTCTTGTCAGTCTTTTACTTATTTATCGAAGTTTGTATATTCTGCTTCTTGTGTCTTGCCACACGTTGTTATTTGGCAACCTATAAACAATTCCCACCAATATTTGATGCCCCTTGCTGTTTCTTAGCAGTTTCCAAACTGATTCTATCTTTTGATTTGACCCAAGGTCCTTTTTCACTAATGTACTGATCTCGTCCTTTTTTAACAACACTCCTTTTTGCCTGTCCTAAATACCCTTGCATGTTCAGTCCCCAGCCCTGATCATCCTGCAGCCACGTCGCTGTAATGGCAAGTAGTTATTGCCAGTTTATTCTATTTGTGTTATCAATCCATATACCTTGTTGCCAATGATGTGTTCAGAAAGCAAGCCCTTCATTTTTTGTGTTTGACCCCATTTTTATAAAATTTATAAGTTTATTTATTAGTGTCACAAGTAGGCTTACATTAACACTGCAATGAAGTTATTGTGAAAACCTAGTAGCTGCACTCTGGTGCCTGTTCGGGTACATGAAGGGAGAATTTAGCATGGCCAATGCACCTAACCACATCTTTCGGACTGTGGAAGGAAACCGGAACACCCAGAGGAGACCCATCCATGCACAAGGAGAACATGCAGATTCCGCACAGACAGTGACCCAAGCCAGGCATCAAACCCGGGTCCCTAGCGCCGAGAGGCAGCAAGGCTAACCACTGTGCCACCTCTTTGTCTTTGTTTCCTCTGCCTTCCAGTTTCATTAACTATTTATCTTCCATTACTGTCTTTGTTTCTCTCCTATCTAAATTTCCCCTCTGGTTCCCATCCTCTAGCCAGCTGGTTTAAAGCCTCCCCAACAACTCGAGGAAATCTGTGTGGATATCACCTGTGGAGAGAGAACAGAGCTAACATTTCCAGACTGGATGAATCTTCGTCAGTCATCCAGACTCAAAACATTGGCCCTGTTCTTTCCCAATAAATGCTGTCAGACCTGCTGAGATTTTCCAGCAATTTCTGTTTTTGTTTCAGATTCCAGCATTCACAGTAATTTGCTTTTCTATCTGAGAGGTTAAAGTTTCAAAATTTATTAGTGTCGCAAGTAGGCTTACATTAATACTGCGCTGAAGTTGCTGTGAAAATCCCCGAGTCGCCACATTCCGGCGTCTGTTCAGGTACACTGAAGGAGAATTTAGCATGGCCAGTGCACCTACCCAGCAGGAAACTCACGCAAACACAGAATGTGCAGACTCCGCACGGATAGTAATCCAAGCTGGGAATCAAACCCAGGTCCCTGGCATTGCGAGACAGCAGTGCTAACCACTGTGTGCCACCCAGTAGTGTTCTCAGTCTTGCGAAGATGTTGTCCCATATTCTCGGAAATCATGCCAGTGCCTCAAATCCGAAGCTATCCCTCCTGCAACATCTCTCCAGCTGCATGTTTATTTTCTCAATTGTCCTGTTTCTGTACTCACCTGCACGTGGCATTGGAGGCAGTAGTGCTAACCACTGTGCTGCTCACCTGAGAGCAACTGTTCCTCACAGCAGTGCAGCATTGAGTAATTCTGAAATTTAATGCTTTTGATCTGATATACCTCTAAGATTACCCCTATGCTCCAAAGAAAAATGTTCTAGCCTGTCAAATCTCTCCCTATAACTCAGTCCCTTGAGTCCTGACAACATCCTTGTAAATCTCTTCTGCAATTTCTCCAGTTTAATAACAGCTTTCCTATAAGCAAGATGACCAAAACCAAAAACAATACTCCATGTGTGGCCCCACCAACACCCTGTACTTCCCAACTTCTATACTCAATATCCTGGCTAATGAAAGCCAGCATGCCAACAGCTGCCTTCACTGCCCATCTACCTGTGACTCCACCTTTAGAAAACTCTGCAGCTGAACTCCAAAGTCCCTTTGTCCCATGATACTCCCCAAGGTCCTACCATTCACTGTGAAAGTCCTATTTTGGTTTGATTTTACAAAGTGCACCACTTCAAACTTAATCTGTATTGAACTGCATTTTCCATCTTTTGGCCCACTTCTCCAGCTGATCAAGATCCTGCTGCAATTTTTAATAAGTCTTCACTATCTACACAGAGAAGATGTTGGAGAAACAAACATTGTATGAAAAGGAGAGCTTTCATTGTCAGCCTGACAAGTCAAAGTAATTGTCCAAGGCCATCAGAACCAACTGAGAATGTCCATGATACAGGGCAATTAGCATCCAACTGAGGATAGAGAGCAAGCCCTGACTCATCTTGCAAACTAGTGCAAGTCAGTGTTCTCAGCAAACAATCGGCTGAAGTCAAAAGTGCTGCTTGCACTTACAGGACAAAGCTGGAAGTTGCAACATGATGTGCTTGTTTGGTCAATACACACCATAATTCCAAACATTGGGAAAGAGGAAAGACTGCAATCTTCCACACTGTAATATGTTTACAACATAAAAATAGGTATAACATGTTAATGGTTTTTGTATGGAAGATTTATTTTGATAGAATTAGTGTATTTGGCCAGAGTTTTACTGCTTGGGAAGATGTAATAGCCAAAAATCACAGCTTGGGAAAACCCGAAAATGTGATCTGTCATCTGATAACTTTGATTGTAATCCAATGTGTGCTGCTCAGATCCCTGATAAAACAGGAACAAGTTCTATTAAGATTAAAACATAAACTACTTGCATCAGAGAAACTTTAGTATTGGCTTTACAGCAGTTATGATATGTATGAAGAATCAACCACATTGGTTTGGAATATTTTTACTTTTGCTTTGTTATCTTTACTGCTACACATCTTGTCCTTTGCTTTCTATCATGCTGCGCATCTATCTTTATGGGTATCATTTGACAATCTCACCTTTCACCAAGACCTTTGTCAATGAGTGTCTGATAATCACTGTACCCTGCCTGTGTAATAACATACTTTATTCCACTGATGAATAACTTAAAGTACAGCAAGGGATCAGGCCCTTTGCCCTTCCAAGCCCCTGCTGATCATGATATCCTAACTAAACTAAAAAACCTTTTGCCCTTACTCCATCCAAATCCCTCTATTCCCTTTCCATTCATGTACCCATCTCGATGCCTTTTAAATGTTACTTATGTGCCTCCTTCACCACCACCTGTGGCAGCGCGTTCCAGGCTCCCACCACCCTCTGCGTGAAAATTTTCCACTGCATATCTCCCTTGTACTTCCCCCTCTCACCTCGAACCTGTGCCCCCCTTGTAATTGACACTTCTACCCTGGGAAAATGCCTCTGATTATGCCCCTCATAATTTTGTAGACCTCTGCACTCTCTTGAACTTGAATCATCTTTGCGCACTCGCCAAAGCTCCCACGTCTTTCTGGAAGTGTGGTGACCAGAACTGCACATAATATTCCAAATGCAGCCTAACCAAGGTTTTATATAGCTACAACACAATTTCCCAACTCTTGTACTCACTGCCCTGGCTGATGAAGGCGAGCATGTCATATGCTGCCTTAGTAATCTTGGCCACCTGTATCACAAATGTCACACTAAGCTTTTGGAAACATAGAATGTAGAAAACTACAGCACAAACAGGCCCTTCGGCCCACAAGTTGCGCTGATCATATCCCTACCTACTAAGCCTACCTATAAACCCTCAATTCCATTAAATCCCATGTACTCATCCAGAAGTCTCTTAAAAGACCCCAACGAGTTAGCGTCCACCACCACCGACAGCAGCCAATTCCACTCACCCAACACCCTCTGAGTGAAAAACTTACCCCTGACATCTCCTCTGTACCTACTCCTCAGCACCTTAAACCTGTGTCCTCTTGTCGTGACCATTTCAGCCTTGGGAAACATAGTAGATAGAAGCAGGAGGAGGCCATGTGGCCCTTTGAGCCTGCTTCACCATTCATTATGATCATGGCTGATCATCCAACTCAATAGCCTAATCCTGCTTTCTCCCCATAACCTTTGATTCCATTCACCCCTACCTGCCCCTTGACCAGAACCAGAAACTGACTAGCCAAGTGAAGACTGTGGCTACAAGAGCAGATCAGAGGCTAGGAGTCCTATGATGATTAGCTCAACTCCTGACTCCCAGAGTCCAGCTACCATCTACAAGAATGGAGGAGTACCCTCCACTTGGATGAGTGGAACTCCAAAAACACTCAGGAAGCTTAATGCCGTCCAAGATGCCTGCCTGCTTGATTGGCACCTGGTCCACCAACCAACCCCTCCCCCAATTATTGCACAGGGGCAGCAATGTGTACCATCTACAAGATGCACTTCAGGAACTTAGCATGGCTCAGCAGACAGCTCCTTCTAAGCCCATGATCACTACTATCTAGAAGGACAAAGGAAGCAGGTATACAGGAACACCACCACCTGGAAGCTCCGCTCCAACTCGCTTACCATCTTGACATAGAAATACATTGCTGTTCCTGATCAAAAATCTGGAACTCCCTTCCTAACACGGGGTGTACCACATGGATTGCAACAGCTCAGGAAGGCAGCACACCACCATCTTACCTGAGGGCAATTCAGGATGGGTAATGGGTGCTAGTCTAACTCACAAAACCCACATTCATGAATGAATAAAATTCATACACAATTTAAAAGGTGAACTACCATCTATATCCATTTCCAAATTAAACCACGCAAAAAATTTTGAATTTTTAAATCTGAGAGCTGATGTAGGATTAAGAGGCCAAGATGCACTAGGCTCCCCAACATTGTTTTTGCAGTGTCAACCATTATGCTGTTACTAAATTGAGATATTTCGTTGTCTTCATGATGTTGTGACAAGGAACTCCCAGCCACTTTCTGGATGTAATAACTGAACAATGGGTTAAACTAAACAAAAATCAAAGGATGTTCACTGAAATATAATTGCTTCAGCATTTTGGTTTCAAAGGACAGTTCAAATAGCGAGGTGCTTTGGAATAAGTTGTGATTTGATTGTTTTGTTTGTATTGTGCTGCAGAAGGTAAATCATTATTTTGGGAGATGTGGTGACATGAGTACAGTGTTGCATTTCCTGATGATATAGTGACCTCACTTTGTGTGAAGTTTTGTGTTTAACCCCAGGCATTTGGCAGGAAGGAAGTGACTATAATTGATGCCAAAGAGCAAAGAATTGCAGATTTTGGATGTGGCATTGTTCAACACTTTCTGGCCTTAATCATTTGTGAAATATGACTTTCTATGTGCTGTTTTTGTTTTCAAATGTAGTAGACTTTTGCTGCTGATCTCTTGTCCTGTTGTTCTTGTGCAGTGCCGTTGCACTAATTGAAAGTGGAGAAAATTAATAGAGTTGGAGGTCTGTATACAGGTTTGCTTAAATCTACAGTAAGCAGACTTATGTATGTGAGAAGTAAGCTGAGTTATTGCTGTGTCAAAGATCTGTTGTAAAAGCTTGAGAAATTTAGTTGTTTTTTTTTTGGGGGGGAGCGTCTAATGAATAAAGGAAGTTCATCAAACAGTTGGATTCCCAGTAGGGTCACAATTGTCAAAGTAGACATGTTTATGCCTCTGAAGTGCCTTGATACTGCATTTTAAAAATATATAAAAATGCAAGTAGTTGCATGGCTTACCAACTACTCTTTTTTTTGTGTGTCAAGTACCTACAGTGCAGTAGAAATAAAATGAGCAATATTTGCTACTGTTTTTCGGCATTTATTATGAAGGGAAGCATATTCAGGTTTGTTGTATGTGCTGTTTTGCTGTTTCATTTTATTGGTTATTCTGTGATCAGTGTCATCTCAAAGCTACAGAATTGAACCCTTCCAAGTGGCTTAGGTTTGTGTGTCTAAGGTGAGGGATGTTTGAAATAGTATCCACTCTTTGAACCCAGGGCCAGTGCATCCTTGGTACAAATTAGTTTCACTTTGGAATGTTCTTTAGAATTAACTTGGAATTGCTCCAAGGTGTGCCTTCCCTATGCTTCAGTTCCCCAATTCTAGCTAACCTTGGCATTAGTGGTAACGTTTCATATATAATTGTAGAATGTTTTGCATTGTAAATAAACATCCATTCTCAGACGGAGTGATGTTATCTAGTTAATCTTCTATTACAGGCAGAATAAGACAGAAACAAAACTTTCATCTTATTGGTATGTGCTGGATTTAAGTCCGGTACCCTGTGTGAACTGTTGCTACTACAATGTCCTCTCCTGTCCTTGCCCCGTCCAGTTTCCTCCCGTAAATGTTTGTATATCTCCTTCAATTGGAAAAGTTCCCTTTTCCTTTGACTATTAGATCCTTTCTAATAAAGGGTTATTTCTCTTGTATCATTGTCCTTGAGTTATCTTTAACCTGCTGTGTCTCCTATTGACAGCCTAAAAACTTTCAGGTGTGATTTTTTAAAAAAAAAAATGCTGACCTTGCAATTGATTTGCTGTAAAAGCAATCAAAGATGGGATTAGTACTACTGTGTCAGGGACCTGGGTTCAATTAAGGCCTTGGGTGACTGTGTGGAGTTTGCATATTCTCCCTTTGTTTCTGTGGGTTTCCTCTAGGTGCTCTGGTTTCCTCCAGGTGCCCTGGTTTCCTTCCACAGCCCAAAGATGTGTGGGTTTGGTGGATTGGCCATGCTAAATTGTCCTAAGACATTGAGTAGCCATGGTTAGTGCATAGGGTTACATGGGGAGCAGCGGTGGGCCTGGATGAGAGATACTGTCAGAGTTAGTGAAGGCTTGGGCTGAATGGCTTCCTCCTGCACTGCAGGGATTCTAAGGGGATTCCATATGTTATAATACTTTCAAAATAGTTTTGGTCCATGTGTCATTAATCAGTCCTATTTTGAAATTCATACCGAACTTATATGTACTTGCACCTATATTGATCACTGTAGAGGAATTGCATTTCCTGACTTCAATAATGTTACCCTCATTTAAGTGCGCTTTGTAAAACTATTTGGTATAAAATGGAAAACCTATTCCCTAAGACAGATACCTTTCTGTTCCTGTTGCACCTGAGAGCACTCTAGGCCAGAACAATGCCTGGTTGGGGTTGGTGGTTTGATTTTGATTTGATTTACTATTGTCACATGTATTAGTATATAGTGAAAATTATTGTTTCTTGTGCACTATAGAAATAAAGCACACTGTACTTGGAGAAAGAGTGCAGAACGTAGTGTTACACCCATAGCTATGGTGTAGAGAAAGATCAACTTAATACAAGGTAGGTCTATTCAAAAGTCTGGCAGCAGGGAAAAGCTGTTCTTGAGACGGAGGAGTTGGGAGCATGGTGGTGTAATCTAACTTGTCCACCTTCAAAAATGGCAACTTTGGCAGGGGTTACTGCATATACATCATACATGAATATATGAAGTGGCAAGATAAAAAGCTGAGTCTGTTATGTTCTGTACTTGGTTACTGAGTGATGGTTGTTAAGAATTATGAAGCTACGGTTATACCTGTTGTGAATATACTAGTTTGTATGTGTCGCCATTTACCATACGTTTTTGATTAATCAGCACTACCCAGAAACAAATCCTCTCAAACTGTTAAGATTTTTGCTGTTCTAGAATGTAAAATGGTGGCCTTGTGGTTGCAATAGAGAATTTGTTTACCCTCAAGTCAGTGATCTGAATTTTTATGCTTTCAACTTAGAATAATGTCAAAAATTGGACTGGTTTTTATGGCCCCCTTCCCTCCCTTTCCCTCCCTTTCCCTTTCCCTTCCCCTTCTGGGGCAGGAAGTCCTGAATTGAGAGCTGTCCGCCAATCAAATGGCTGACGCATGTCTAATCCCAGCAGCACCACAAGGGGTTGTGGCCACTATTGGGACTGCAGCCAATCTCAAAGAAGGCGTGCTGCAATGAAGCCCTGACTTTGAGGTTAATCCATCATCTCACTGTCAGGCAAACCCTGGTGAGGAGGGAAAGGGGGTAGATGGGTGACCCTTGACCACTGAAATGTGCCAGACTGGTTAGCGTGGGTCCCTCCTGCTGCAGAGAAAATCTCTCTGGTGGGAAAAGATGGCTCAGTTGATCTCGCTCTTCATCTCCTCCCAGGCCAGCCCTCTCTGCCACTGGTAAAATAGTGCCTGGGCGGTGGGTAGTCTCCAGGATCATGCCCCAATTTTATAGTTCCCATGGGAGCCTGTAAAATCCAGCCTTGCTTGGTGTTAAATGCATAAATTATTCCAGATTCCATGGGAATAACTGAGCTTAATTAAAAGATTAAAATAACATCACTCTGAAAATTAGATACTTTAATCTGATCAGAAATTTCATTAACCTCTCATTTACTAGCAAACAGGTACTTGTTTTCACAAAGTTGCACTGAATGTTGAATTGAACAGAATTTGATTGCGGTAATGAAAATTCTTTGATCATGGGAATGATTTACAAATTGGGAAGCTGCTTTCATGATGTTTGGAAATTTGTTTAGTTTATTTAAAGTTCTTTGTGTTTGTTAATGTCCCACTTTCCTCCTCTTTTCTTGCAGAAGTATCGTTACCAAGATGACGATGCATCTCCACAAGAACACAGCTCTCCGCAGATTAGCAATGAGGTGAAAGGTCCAGAGCTTGTCCATGTATCAGAGAAGAACCTGTCTCAGATTGAGAATATACATGGTTTTGTATCTCAGTCACATATCTCCCCAATGAAGGTAAGAGGCTTCGAGTTCTTTAAACCAGCAATTTGGCAATTGTTGACATTTAACTAATATTTAACTAACCAGACTAACGCTTTTTGACTTTTCTGCAGTAAAATGTGTATTTTTTTGGTGTAAAATGATATATTTTAATGAGCCACTGAAGTATATTTATCTTAAGTACAGGCGATTTATGGTGTTAGGTCACCACCTCCCCTAATACTGTGAACTTCTCAAACTCAAGTTTTTAAAAACTGATGCATGTTGTAACATTGAAAATATTGGCATTTAGCAGACTTGAGGGTTCTGCAGTGTTCATCTTGCTATGGTGGCAAAGTGGTTTTTCAGAGCAGGTCGTTCTGCTTGAGGCAAGATGACAGGCAGCATCTTTGCAACAGATGCGAAAGTGGGGCATTGTCCTCAATCCGTGCACTAAACCACATTTCAAACTAGGGTGAGAGTTGCTTGTTTGCTATTGTAAAGGCAACTTTTTCCTTTTTTTGGATCAATATTGCACAAAATTTTAAAATAAAGTCTTGATCTGAGCATGACCACATTGTGGCAGGAATTTAATTGGATCTTGATATTTTGCAATGTTGGTTGCAGTCATCAAGAGGAGTCAAGTAATTTCTTTCAATTTATATCAGGTCTAAGATCAAGGTGTAATGCCCCTTCTTATCTTGGATCTAGTACGTCTCTTTTGTGGGGATTGCAAATTGGATTCAGTGTGAATTTGAATTGATTTTTGGACAAGCAAGGAGATGGATTAGAGGCTTCACCGATCCACTCTGCACATTGGCTTATATCCAGTTGTGTGGTTAAAAATGGAATCTGTCGAGTGTTGCAAAAATAAGTAGCTTCAAAAGTTTTATTTAAGGCAGAGTTGGAAGAATTCCGTTGAAACTTGGTTTATAATTTGGTGCCTCTGTATTACAAGTTGATCAAAAAGTGAAGCACCGGCCAGTTTATAAACCTCTGGTTATGAAGCTTTGACTTAGAGTTTGTGATTTACAAATCAACTCAAAACCAAGTTAGAATCCTCAATTGAATCAAGCTACAGTTGCATTACTCTGCTTGCCTCTTCAAAGCAGTGGTGCAGTTACTTTTATGAATCTACTTTTCTAGCATCTGTTTGGCAGCCCTTTGAGTCTTTAGATGTTAATACTACATGGGATGTCTGCTCAAAGCATCACAAACTCCCAAGATGTTATCTTTGAACATCTTAGTAGCTTATTTGGTGAAGCTTTTAGTCATTCTGTCTTGGAGATCAAGGACTTGAAAGCTCGTCAGGTGTGCTATTCACGATGTATATTTTGTTTTTCCTCTTACCCCAATGTTCCTGTAAATATGCATGACTTATAGCATTATTTATATGCTAATAATTTGTTACCTCGCTGCCCTTTCCAAATGGTTAAGCTCTGCCTGAGAGCTACAGCCCACCTGTTTCTCATCTCCAGACCCTGAAGTATCTGATATGACTATTGGACGTTTAGTTCATAATTTACAAATAAGGGCCTGATATTCAGATTTATCATTGTTGCATCTTCTTCAGAATCTGGTTACAGAGACAGATATTGATACTGGTACACTTGTAACAATGCAGGTCAATTTTTTTAGGTTTTGTCCATTTACAAATAAATGTAATCGCTGCACAAGCAGTAGTTGAGGGATGTGCGTAGCTTTTCCATTCTCAATTCCAGTTATGGACAAAGCTAACGGCCACCATCATGTCAAATTGCAATTGCATTATGTTGCTTTTGAAGATCTTTGACTAGCTGTGCTTGTATGTGAGGGTCTCATTTATTGATTATAATATTTCAATAAAACTAAATCAAAAGCAGAAAGATCAGTCTCTGAACTTCAGTCTATTGGTCTTAAATCAATTAAAGTTATAATTGTAAAAATTATCTAGCACATGCTTTGTGAATGAAGTGTTGTATTCAAAGCAGTGTTTAATATAAAGACTTCCAATGCAACACAAACCCTTAGCCTTGTACATTGAGCCCTTGCATGATAAGCATGTGTCTGCGTGGATTTCCTGAGTGCTCCGATTTCCTACTGCAGTCCAAAAATGTGCATTGCTTGATTGGCAATGCTAAATTGCACCTTAGTGTCCCTGGATGTGTAGGTTAGAGGGATTAGCAGGTTAAACGTGTGGGATTGTGGGGATGGAGGCTGGGTGGGATTATTGTTGGTGCAGACTCGATGGGCCAAATGGTGGCCGCCTGCACCGTCGGGTTTCTGTGATCCTATGATGGTGCAGCAACCAGCATTGCTTTGCTTTAATTAGAATATGGTTCATTTCCTCAGTTTCTAATTTGCTTGTTTTTTTGTTCCTACCGTTGTTGGGGAGGGAGGAGAGAACAAGCCATTTCCATTGAAGAATGGAAGAGCTTGTAATTTGCTATGGTCATGCAAACAGATCTATGCTTTGCAAAAATCACATTGGAAGCAAATTTGTGCAATATGCTGAATGCTTCAGTTACTGCAACTGTTGATACATTCGCTTAGGGAATACGGACTTGTCGATAATTCATGTGCTGTTAGGAATTCGGTTCCATCCTATAAATTTTGCACTGTGAATTTAATCATTGTTACAGAATAAAAGAGAACTACTGAAATCGATGTTGTCTTCCCTATGTCTGTAATTAGTAAGCTTTTGAAAGGATGATGTGGGGTGATTTGAATAATTTTGCCTAGGTTTAAATAGAGGATAGTTTACTCATACGCTTGCTCTGCAATCGAACATTACAGCCCTCCCTCTCTCTGTCTCAAGGGAAGTGCCACTGAAGAAAGTAGTTCACCTTTGCAAGTTGTAAACGAAAGAAATAGCCCATAATTCACGTGATTGTGCTGTTCTAGGAAACATGTATTGTAGGCTTGATGGAAAAGATGCCTTTATGCCTGAAATGCAGCTAATGCAAATTCAACAGCTGGAGTCGATCACTTTAAAAGTCAGTTCCAAAAGATTCCATGTGTGGTAAGGCTAATATTTTAGAAGTTATGAATGAAATGCCTTTACTGGGTACAACTCCCATAAGTACTAAATTTAATTTAGTAGTAGCATTTTTAACTTGAAGATCCACCGTGATGCCAAAAATTTTATTTAGCACCTTTAACACAAACCTTGCAAGGTGCTTCAGGGGGAATTGTAAAGCCAAATATGACACAAGCCACATATGGAAGTATTAAGTCAGATGACCAAAAGCTTGGTAGAAGAGTAGGGTTTAACATATGTCTTAAAAGAGAAAGGCAAGGTAGAGAAGTGTCAGGAGGTTATTCTAGGGCTTAGAGCCTATGGTGACTGCGCCTTGCATTACAAAAGTGAAATGATTAAAATTGGTGACGCTGAAGAGGCTGGAATTAAAGGCGTATACGTACCTGAGAGTTGTGGGGCTGGTAATGAGATAGAAAAGGATGAAGCCATGGAGGACTGGCTTCCAGTCGAGGCTTTTTTTTTTATTTTCACCCCTGGTTCCAACATAGGTCGTTGAGTTTAGAGACGGGTGGAACTTGGTGTGAATTAAAATTGACTGTTGTGTTATGCCTGTAAAGCTAATTGGGCAGCAGACTCTTTTTTAATAAGGAAGAAAGCAACACGATAGCCACTGTACCCTCTCAAAATGGATGCCAGAAAGACTTATTTGTGATTTGTGGATAGATAATATATCTGGGAAGTTAGTTCAGTGCCAGTGGGTTTTGCAGGTGCAAGTTATCTGACCCTCACCATTTCAATGGAGGAAATTCAAAAGACATTGGCTGCCAGAGTTGTTGCACCAATGAAGATGGTGTGTCAAATGAAACCTTTTAATGAGCTAAACGTAACTGGTATGGTGGCGATGTCAGTTTTCCCCACTGTCATGTATCAATCACATCAGCTCAAACCCATTATTTAGTGGATTGAAGCGAGTGAAGGGGCAGTCAATATTTATTATTTTGTAAAGGGAACCAGCAAAGTAGCCTTGGGCAAGCGACACAGAAGGATCGCACCTGGTGAAGAAAAGAACGCAGCCTCCGTAAGACAGTGATCTTGGGCAGTGAATGGGGCTAATTAGTTTTTGCCTGCAAGATTATATTTCTTCTCAACAGAAACTTGGCTGCAATTTTGAATGAAGAACCCAGTAGCTTCCAATCTCTGTGTTTCTTAAGAATTAAGAGAGTGACCTTCAGACCTGTAATGCTTTTCATCTTGGAGTTACCTAAAAATGCATTTATTTTATATTGTACTGTTATAAGTGCAAGTTTCACCTCCAGAACTCACCTGTTACTTGGGTGTTGTGTAAATAAGTGTTTATCTTTTTCTTTGGTTTTAAACTTACCAGAGAGTCTGTTTGTGCCTATTCTTCATGGTAATTTGTGATCCTTGGGTAGAATATCAGTGTAGAGGTACATTCTGGGAAAGCAGCTTGGTACATGCGCAATATCGTAGACTTTAAATTTCTCAGTCAGGTCTTAAATGTAGCTGGAACTTAAAATTTTGTATTTGAAGGGAACTGTAAGACATAAGCTAAGCTCTAGCTACCTGCTAGGTGAATGTAAATGATCTCCTGACATTTCAAAGAAAAACAGGGGAGCTGTGCTGGCCAGGACTCATCCCTGCACCAATATTACAAAAAAATTATCTGGTCGTCATCACATTGCGCGATCTTGCTGTGTAATTGGTTCTAAAACTCTTGGCGATGCCAGGTGATCATGAAAGGTGCCAAATGAATGAAGCCTCTTTGTTCTCAGCTGGTCTTGTCTTTGTATTTCAGTGATCTGGTGTGACATTGAGTTATGTTTCCTATGTCTAATTTGCCCTGTGTGTGATTAAATTGGTGCTGTTAGCTGTCACTTGCTTCAACAGCAGACTGTATTGTGCCACCATGTTGTTGTTACAGCAACCGCTTAGTCTTGTTGCTTGTGGATGACGCAAACAAATGTTTGCACTAACCATACAGAATTATTTGTCATGCTGTCCTAGAATGGATTAGCAGGAGCAGAATATTCCTAGTCAACTTCTGATTCATCAAACACCACGCATATGTTAGGTATTGATAAATGGGTTCACCATTTTGATATTCTAAACTTCTCAAAGTGAAAGGGTCAATATTCGTGTGTGTTGTCTCAAATAATTGTCTCTGGTTTATCAGTGATTCTTTGAAAAGGCAAATCAGCCTTCAGCAGATTAGTTTTCACTCAGTTGAAATATCCCTCTTGAATTAGCATAATTAGCTCTCTCTTTGAACATTGTAAATTGTGCTCAACAGTGTGAAATCCAGTATCCTGTCGCAGCTAACAAATTATGCCTGGAGCATTGTTTACAAAAAGCTTTGAAATAGTAAAATGGCTGGCGTAACAGTTTAAAAAAATCAAATTTCAGAAATGTCTTTTGTCATCTCAACAATTGTCTTTAGAATTGGTGTAGCCATTCCAGCTAATCAACTAAATTACCATGTCAGTTGTATATATAAACTTGTCAAACCTGACTTGCAAGCTTCAAAGCCTTTCTTTTGCTTCAAAAGAATTGGAAGTATTAATGAGTATTTCAGTTTCACTGCATGGAGTTTCTTAAGCGGGTGCGTTACATATTACAAACGATATTCATTTCAAGAAGTTTCCTGAAGGAGACGAGAGAACAATATTAATCACACTAATTGCTTACATGTTGTAAATTGCTTTGATGGCTAATAGTTGTCCCTATCTTCACTTCTGTAAACTGCATAATGGAAGTAATTCAATCTGAAGTTTGGATAAAGTGAATTTAGCTTTCAGTATTTTAATTGTTCCAGATTGATGGGGACATGGTAATGTTGCCAAATTTGGAGAAAGGACTGTAAGTGCGTGAACAGTTTGAAAGGTGATGAGATGGATTTGTGATGTTATATTCTTAAATCCAAGAGGGAAAGAAAACATGATTGAAGAATGTCAAATATGATTTTTTTAAATATAAAAGCTGAAGATCCACAAAACTGTAAACTAGTTAATCTTTAGCTGCTGACAAACTCTTAATCTGTAATACTGAATTAAATTAATAAGACACTTAATACCTGAGTTAATTTGCTAGGTAGTCGCTGGTTGAACTGAAGAAAGCGAGAAAGAAAGCAAACCAGTGAATATGTTTAATGTGCACAGTAAGAAGTCTCACACTAGCAGGTTGAAGTCCAGCAGGTTTATTTGGAATCGCGAGCTTTCAGGGTGCTGCTCCTTCCTCAGATGAGTGCTCACCTGAGGAAGGAGCAGCATTCCGAAAGCTTGTGATTTCAAATAAACATGTTGGACTTCACCTGGTGTTGTGCGACAACTTATTATGCCCAACACTGGCATCTCCACATGGTGTTTATCGTGGATTTTCAAAAGACATCTGATAAGTTGTCACCTAAGCAGCTTTTGCAGTGGATGACAGCGCATTAAATCATCTGTAATGTGGCCATTGATGAAAGAGTAGGAGAGAAAGCAAGTTATTTGACATGTGAAGTGTGGTGATTGCTTTACAAGGGTCACGTTAAGTCTGTTCTTATTTGCATAATCTGACTTTGAGAATTGAAAATAAAATTGGTTGTGCAAGACTGCAAGCAAGCATGTGGTAATATATGCTGCTTAATGTAGAAAAGGGGGTGTAACATAATTCTGGAATGAGGCATGTGGAAAGGAAATGCATCTTGAATGATCAGATTCTTAGTAGATTTCAGAAACAATGGACAGGTTTACATGTATAGAGGTAATTCATGACCACAGTAAAAGTGAATAAGGCATTAAAATTGAACAAAATCATGACCAAAATATAAAGCTTATGGATTTACTGCTGAACTCATAAGCCACAGTTGGGACATGGTATGCACTTCTTGGCACCCCCTTCATGGGAATGACATGAAAACAATGAAAAGATTAGTAACAGTTAATGGAATGCTGTTAGAGAAAGCCATCCTTGGGTTAGGCAGAATGTGAGTTGGCCAGTGATAAGGGATAAGAGGGTATGTAAGAGTCAGGTAGGTAGGGGGACCCTCAGTGACCAACATACTGTGAATAAGGAGGACTGCAGGGTGGGAGAGTGAACTGACCATGGCACCAAGGTGCAGGATGCTAGTGAGGATGTGAGAAGGAATGTGGGAGTAATGGACAGTATGGACAGTATGGGCAGTAGGGTAGATGTTGGTCTTTGCAGCCATGAGCAAGCACTCCAGTGGTTGTGTTGGCTGTCTCATGCCAGGGTTGAGGACATCTTGTGACTCAAGTGGAACTTGAAGGGGGAGGGGTCTACTTGTCGTGGCCCAAGTGGGAACCACTGGCATGGTAGAACAGGAATGATATTCTGCTAAAAGTTGGAGATGTTAGGATCCAAATTAAAGCGCAGAATGTAGTAAGTAATTATCTTTAGATTGTTGGTTGAGCCACATGCCAATTTCAAGGATAAAACAAGATTCAAGAAAGAAATGTGTGGCTCAAGTTGTGTGGGAAGAAGGGGTTCCAATTCGTG
Source organism: Carcharhinus amblyrhynchos (assembly GCF_965287045.1). Lineage (NCBI taxonomy): Eukaryota > Metazoa > Chordata > Chondrichthyes > Carcharhiniformes > Carcharhinidae > Carcharhinus > Carcharhinus amblyrhynchos. Next base: position 118,157,511 of record NC_137326.1, on the reverse strand, counting down.
GGGCACATGCATCAGCGCTCAAGGAAGAGGAAGCTATTCTGTTGGGATTGGTTCTGTTTAAACTGGGCTGGGGGCAGTATTCTGGCCAATTGTATAACTGAGGCTTTAAGGCTTTAAAATAACAGGAGAGGGGACAGGGTGTGGTGGACGGAGAGTTAGAAATCCAAAGTGTCACAGGCAGCCAGACAGTGAATAGATGTTATTGTTGAAGGTAGTGTATTTTTTTTACCCTGAGGATGATTGATTTCCAGAAGTAATTTTTTGTGAATTTAAAAGGTTATTTATCATTGTGCACTTTCCCTGCAGATTTAAACATATCCTGCGCCGCCGCCACACGCCCCCACCCCGTGCTGATTAGAGAAGTCAAATGTGCCTTGGCTTTTATTGCAAGGGGATTCAAGTACAGGAATAAATAAGTCTTTCTAAAGTTGTGCAGAGTTTTGCCGGGACTAAACGTGAAATACTGTGCAATTTTGGCCTCCGTACTTGAGGAAGGATATACTTGCATTGGAAACACTACAGTCAAAAATTACTAAATTTATCACTGGGATGAAAGGATTATCCCATGAGAGGCTGAGTAAATTGGGCTTCTGCTCTCTGGAGTTTAAAAGAATGAGAAACAATCTCATTGAACAAGATTTTGAAGGGGTTTGGCAGGGCAAATTCTGAGATTGCTTCCGTTGATGAGGGTATGTAAAACGCGAGGGCACAGTCTTGGGATAAGGACTGAGGTGAAGAAAAAATACTTCAACCCTTGCACACTGAAATTCTGTTCCTGTGAGGATTGTGTATATGCTCCATTATTGAATATCTTTAAGACAGAACTTTGGTTTCCCAGAAATTCAAGAGATATGGGGAGAGGACTAGAAAGTGGCGCAGAAGCCCAAGATCAACCATGATTGTGTGGAATAGTGGGGCAGAATCAACTGACAAGGTTGTTTGCTACTGTGATTTCTTGTGTGCTTGTGAAGAATTTCATTTATGATGGGAGAGCTAAGAAATTGGGACTTTTTTTTTGGAGCTGAGCAAATTGAAGGGAGACCTCCTAGATGAATGCAAGGTGATGAAAGGTGTGATGAAGTAAGTAAAAAGGTTACTTTCAGTGGCCCATGAGACAGTAATGAAATAGTCCAAATAAGGATCATTAATAAAATGATTCAAGTGGGATGTTAGTATAGTGTCTGGAAAATCAGTACATAAGATGGTTAGAGCAGAGAATTCTCTGAACGGTATTCATTCACGGGACATGAGCATCATTGGCTAGTCAGCATTTATTGCCCATTCCTAAGTTGCCCTTGGACAGTTGAGTGTCAACCGCATTGCTGTGGCTTTGGGGGTCACACACAGGCCAGATCAGGTAAGGTTGGCAGATTTCATTCCCTAAAGGACATCAGATAGTGGGTTTTTCCCACGATTGACAACGGTTTCATGGTCATCAGTAGATTCTTAATTCCAAATTTTTTTCCATTGAATTCAAATTCCACCATCTCCCATGGCAGGATTCGAACCCAGAGTCACAAAACTTTGAAGTCTACGAATTTGGATATTTATGTGCTTGAAGGAAGAAGAATGCAAAAGGGATGAGGGAACCAGTTTGAACGTAGAGCTATAGAATCCATACAGTCCAGAAGGAGGCCATTTTGGCCCATTGAGTCTACACCAACCACAATTCCACCCAGGTTCTACCCCCGTTAACCCACATATTTACCCTATTAGCCCTCCCTGACACTAAGTGGCAACACAGTAAAAAGTCTGACAACACCAGGTTTTAGTCCAACCGATTTATTTGATAATAGACTCACAAGCTTTCAGGGTTAGCCCCTTCGTCAGGTGAATGGAGAGTTCTGGCCTCAGAGCATATAAAGCACAGACAGTTTAGAGATTACTGATTATAATGCGAATCCTTACACCTAACCTGCTGCTCAAGACCTGAAGTGGCTGACAATGTGAGTGGAACATTGGGGAGACCATGCAGACGCTACGACAACGGATGAATGAACATCGCTCGACAATCACCAGGCAAGACTGTTCCCTTCCTGTTGGTGAACACTTCAGTGGTCAAGGGCATTCAGCCTCTGACCTTCGGGTAAGCATTCTCCAAGGCGGCCTTAACGACACACGACAGCGCAGAGTTGCTGAACAGAAACTGATAGCCAAGTTCCGCACACATGCGGACGGTCTCAACAGGGATCTTGGGTTCATGTTGCACTATCTGTAATCCCCGTGACTTGCCTGGGTTTGCAAAGCCTCACTGTACTGTCTGGAGACAATACACATCTCTGTAACCTGTGATCAGTGCTCCTTCCACTCACATTGTCAGCCACTTCAGGTCTTGAACAGCAGGTTAGGTGTAAGGATTTGCATTCTAATCAGTAATCTCTAAACTGTCTGTGCTTTATATGCTCTGTCTGAGGCCAGAACACTCCATTCACGTGGCGAAGGGGCTAACCCCGAAAGCTTGTGAGTCTATTATCAAATAAATCGGTTGGACTAAAACCTGGTGTTGTCGGACTTTTTATTGTGTTTACGCCAGTCCAATGCCGGCATACCCACATCATGACTGAGTGGCAATTCAGCATGGCCAATCAACCTAACCTGCACATCTTTGGACTAAATTAGGCTAAATGCTTTGAGAAACTCCAGTGCTGTTTGAATGGCATGTCCTGTGTTGTAACATTGATTCGACCAGCTGTGCCATTAGCTTTGAATTTTGCTGGATAATTGCAATCAAAGCTCTGCAGCTGATGAATAATCAACTGTTGAACTAAAGCATCTGGCTTTTGGTGCTTTACCTCCTGCTGGCAGTTTTGTGGCTTGGAGCAGTCACTACGTATAAGAACATAAGAAATAGGAGCAGGAGTAGGCCATCCAGCCCTTCGAGCCTGCCCCGCCATTCAATATTGTATATTGTGGCTTTATAGCAGGAGATGCTTGCCTCCAGTGCTGCACTGTCAGGGTGGGGCATTTTCTGTTAAACAGTTCGAAGAACTCAGCTTTTCTAACAAACTTTCAATCTTATAAGTTTCTGACTTGTAAGGAATCATGTTATTAGGCTGTACTGTTTTCAAATGGATACAAAATTGGCTTCTTGACAGAAGCCAGAGGGTGGTTGTAGAGAGTTGTTTTTCAAACTGGAGGCCTGTGACCAACAGTGTGATGTGGAGATGCTGGCGTTGGACTGGGGTAAACACAGTAAGAAGTCTCTTCACCAGGTTAAAGTCCAACAGGTTTATTTGGTAGCAAAAGCCACTAGCTTGCAGAGTGCTGCTCCTTCATCAGGTAAATGGGAGTTCTGTGTGCCTCAGGGATCAGTGCTGAGTCCACTTTGTTTGTCATTTGTATTAATGATTTGGATGAGAATATAGGAAGCATGGTTAGTAAGTTTGCAGATGACACCAAGATTGGTGGCATAGCGCACAGTAAAGAAAGTTATCTTGGATTGCAACAGGATCTTGATCAGGTGGGCTGATGAATGGCAGATGGAGTTTAAATTAGACAAATGCGAGGTGATGCATTTTGGTGGATTGGACCAGGACAGGACTGATTCAGTTAATGATGGGATGTTAGGGAGAGTTACAGAGCAGAGGTCTAAGGATACATGTTCATAGCTCCTTGAAAGTGGAGTCACAGGTGGACAGTGTCGAAGAAGGCATTTGGTATGCTTGGTTTCATCAGTCAGGAGTTGGAATGTCTTGAAGTTCTACAAGTCATTGGTACGGCCACACTTGGAATACTTGTGTGCAATTCTGGTCACCCTATTATGGAAAGGATATTATTAAATAGAGAGCGCAGAAAGTATTTACTAGCATGCTACCAGACTTGATGATTTGAGTTGAGGAGAAACTGGATAGACAGGGACTTCCTTCTCTGGAGCGTAGAAGGCTTGAGTGGTCATCTATAGAGGTATATAAAATAATGAGGGTCGTAGATCAGCTAGATAGTCAACATCTTTTCCCACAGGGAGGAGAGCCTAAAACTAGAGGGCAAAGGTTTAAGGTGAGGGGAGAAATACAAAAGTGTCCAGAGGGGCAATTTTTTCTCAAGGTGGTGTGTCTGGAACAAGCTGCTAGAGGTAGTAGTAGAGGTGGGTACAATTTTGTCCTTTAAAAAGCATTTAGATAGTTACATGGGTATATGGGTATGGAGGGATATGGGCCAAATGCTGCCAATTGGGGTTAGCTCAGGGGTTTTTTTAAAAAAAAAGGGTGGCATGGGCAAGTTGGGCTGAAGGGCCTGTTTCCATGCTGTAAATCTGAATTTGACTCTAAAAAGTCCTTGTGGATCAGGCAACATGGTTGACCTTGGGCTTGGCTAAGTAAGCTATTAGGCTGGATGCAGTCTGGTTTGAAATCTGAGAATTTTCCACATTTGTGCATTTTGCATGCCCTTATTTGTGGCTAGCAAGAATAATAAGGCCCTCAGATTTGGTCTCTAAGGCTACCAAGTAACAGAAAAGAAGTAAATTACTCTGAGTTGTGCTAGGGACCATCATCAACCTCTGTTTTAAGCTGATGGTTTAGATCAGGGGAGTTGGAATCTCCTTCCTTGACACAAATAGACTATCAATTGTTTTCCGTTGTGTACCAGTTATGAGCAGCACTCTTTTTGACTTTTGCACATCTTTTATTACAAAACCCTGTTTGATTTGGAGATGTCTAACGAAGGAGCATCTGAAGTGCAGACAACACCAACAGCCGATGGCTATCTGCATCTCCTTTGTGTCTCACCTAAGTTGAACCCTGTCTGTTTATATCATTCTATGGACAGCAGATAGAAATTCTAATTCCAAATGAGTGTTTCCAAGAGGAAAGAAGACATAGACTGCAGCCTTAAAACAGCCTCTTTGAATCTTAATTTTTCCAAAAGTTAACTTCACTTTGTAACTTGTATATTTTTGTAGGCTTGCATGTCTGTCAACTTTTATCTTTAAAAGCCTTGCCTGTGTTGGTTTTTAGCATAATGACGACTTCACACTTGTTTAATCTCAGTCTAGTTTAGCCTCAGGGAATTGTCGGGAGAGTGAAGGAGTCAGGGAGTGCACTTTATGGCAGGGACCATAGAGAATGGCTTGGTTCTCCCCAGTATTTAATTGGAGGAAATCATTCAGCACTGGATGCTAGCAAGTGGTCTGATAATTTGGCATCTGTGAAAGAACCTGAAGTTGTGGTGAGGTAGAGCTGTTGGCATACATGTGGAAACTGGCACACAGGTGAAATTGCCAAGGGCATCATACAGATGAGAATTAGGTGGCTGAGGCTAAACCCCTGGGGGTTGCCAGAGGTAACACTGGGAGCGAATAAATGAAGCCATTGCAAAAAATGAGACATGTGAGAAATGGAACCAGGTGAACACAATCCAATCCAGTTTGCATGACAGTGGGGAGGTGTTGCCGGAGGTTGCTATGGCTAACCATGTCAAAGGCTGTAGAGAGGTCAAAGTTGAGCAATAGTTTACCATTGTCACAGTCATCTTGGATGTCTGTGGTTTTACATAGGTTTAAAAACTGTTATTCTAGCACCTCAGAAGATGGTGCTAGAGTGACACTCATCTGATAAAGGGGCAGCGCTCTGAAAGTTTGTGTTACCAAATAAACCAGTTGGACTTTAACCTGGTGTTGCGAGACTTCTTACTGTGCTTACCTCAAGAGTAAACAAAATACCATTTGAGTTAGTGTCAAGAATCTTGAATAAAATAAAGATTGAAGAAGTGGATAAAATAAAAATGAAGAAGCTTGGATAAAATGAAGTGTAAATAATTGGATAAAAGAGAATTGAGAAGAGTCTAGCTGCCTGTAGGGTTTTTTGATATGTGAATTAGCTTAGCAGCAGGATAAGCAGATATTTAGTGCATAGAATTATAGGTGTTAAAACTACAGAAGAGTTCAAGGTGGAGGCATAAGAATGCATGTCACACTTGCATTATAAAACGTGGCTCTCAGGTGACTTGTTTAGCTAGGACGTGATCAAAGGGGAAAAATTATACAACAGTAGCGAGGTTGGCTGTGTACCACAGGAGAAGCAGCTGATGAGCAGCCAAGATCATAACTGCGCCCAGCTGGAAACAGAAGTTCTCCCAAAAGCCGTATTCTCTGCCAGAAACTGCTGCTTGAAAACCTCAAAAGTCTACGCTGAATCAGAAGAAAGACTTTCCAGAATTCAAAATGCAACTTGTGCGGGGTAATTATTTGCTGGATTTGGCTCACAGTTGAACGTTATGCACTGTTGTTTTTGAAGCAAGGGACATTTGAGAGTTCAGGAACATTGGTGGAACATAAGAACTCGGAGCAGGAGTGGGCCATCTGTCCCCTCGAGCCTGCTCTGCCATTCAATAAGATCATGGCTGATCTTTTGGTGGAGTCAGCTCCACTCATTTGCCCGCTTGCCATAAGCCTTAATTCCTTCAGTGTTCAAAAATTTATCTATTCTTGCCTTAAAAATATTCAGTGTGGCAGTTTCAACTACTTCATTGGGCAGGAAATTCCACTAATTCACAACCCTCAACTCAGTCCTAAATCTGTTCCCTTATTTTGAAGCCATGCCCCCTAGTTCTAGTTTCACCTGCCAGTGGAAACAACTTCCCTGTTATCTTTATCTTGTCTATTCCCTTCATAATCTTATGTTTCTATAAGATCAGATATGGACTGTCCTTACAAGATCGGATCTTCACTCTCATTATACCAAATTTCAAAATAAACAGCTAAGAACTGGTGTTGCCAAGTTACCTTTTCTTGGTTTTGGGATATCCTCTCATCTAAATATCAATGGGTGTTCTTAACAAAAGATGTATTCATTGAATTAGTGACTACATATCTGGACAGAAAGCAGCAGCAGGTCGATCTCTTAGCGATCCCCTGTTGGCTCAATAAATTTTGCCAGTGAGTAGATAAGAACCAAAGGACAACCAATTCTGTAAACTTAATATTCCAGCACAAAGCTGGTGCCTACAAAAAGAATAAATGGAGGAAATAAGGAGTAACATCACGAGGTGAGAAAAACTCATGAGGTTGGTCTAACATCTATGTTGCAGAGCAGCCCAGGTAGTGATCTTTGCGCAGGTTATTTTCTATTCCTCTGGTCAGTGAGTGGAGTAACCAAAATGCTGAAGAGTAGAAAGTGTCTTTTTTCTGCATAGTAATTTTATCTGATGAATTACCTGTGATATAGTAAGAGAATTTACGTGCCTCTAATCTCTTGTGCAATGTAATTACCTAGTTTCTCTGGGCACAATGAAATTCCACTAATGCATGATACCACAAGGAATGGATACATTGGTGCAAACAGCGTTTATTTCTGGATTCACAACCCAAGGCAGCAAGTTGAAATCACAGTTGTGAATCTGAATTTAATACATTTGGCTCTCACTCGAAAGAATAAGTCCCATGAAAGCTGCAAGATTTTTTGTTAAAATCCAGCTGATTCATTAATGCTGCTCAGGGATTGAAACCTGACACCTCTGCCTGACCTAGCCTGTATATGACTGCAGTTCTGCACTTCTAGCTAACCAGTCCTGCAGCAACTTGAAAGTTCCAACACAGGCTGAACATGCATTGGCTCATTTTAAGTTCTTACATGTGCACAACTGTGCTGGATGGCATGGTGACACAATAGTTAGCACTACTGCCTCACAGCGTCATGGACCAGGGTTCGATTCATGGCTTGGGTCACTGTCTGTGTGGAGTTTGCATGTTCTCCCTGTGTCTGCATGGGTTTCCTCCAGGTGCTCTGGTTTCCTCCATAGTCCGAAGATGTGCTGTTCGGTGAATTGGTCATGCTAAATTCTCCCTCGGTTTTACTCAAGTGTCGGAGTGTACCGACTAGGGGGTTTTCACAGTAACTTCATTGCACTGTTAATCTGAGTCTACTTATGAGAAGTAAACTTTAAGCATTTTGGAGGTTGCACATGATTGCTGCACATAGCAAAATAGTGCGTGTGATAACTTTTACTGAAGTTTTTTAAAAAAAAAATTCCCTATGACTCCCTTAACTAGGAATGGACACTAATTACTGCATTGCCAATGATCCTTCGAACTAAAGAACAATTATTTTGAAGAAGTCTCATCGTCTGTGGTACATAATGGAAGGTACCAAGCTGATATTCGTGCACCTTAGTGTAGGTTTTAGATATTGAAGTTGGCCATTTAACAAATTAGCTATAAAGCAGTAATGGCTTTCTTCCCAGTTTAATGTCAGCACTATAAAATATACTTGCATAAAATCAATTGTTACACTTGGGTTCATCTTTGTGTTGCATTTTCTTGCATAATCTGTATTAATGTTGTGAATCACTACAACATTTATAGGGGATAAATTATTCCTGGAATGTAGATAGTAGACCAAGATTTTATACTCTGTGGTACGTGAACATTCTCATTGTTTGTTAGGCTTTTAGCTGTCTGAACATCAGCCAATCAGACTGAAAATGCTCATCAAGACATGCGGAGTCTAAAACCAGGAACTATAAAGTAAAATATTTAATTCAATGTAAAATCATGTATTCACTGCAAGCCAGTGGAAAAATAAGATGAAGGTAAAGGACGGAGAAAAATTGTTAAAATAGTTTACAATAGTTTCTCCAAGAAACGAGACTGCATACTTGTGAAAGTTAATTTCCAGTCTCTTGGAGATTGTTTGTTTGGTAGTGATAAGACTAGTGCCATGACAAATGTGCTTACACTTGAATGAACAAACCCCATCTTTTCGTGACTAGTTTAGTGGGCAAGTACCACAACTTCACGTTGTATATCGATTTCAGTGTTGAGGTTCCCAGTGAGGTACCAGTATCGTACAACTTTCTAATTTTACACTTCATTGCACATGATACCGGTGTTGGACTGGGATGGGCACAGTAAGAAGTCTCTCAACACCAGGTTAAAGTCCAACAGATTTATTTAGTATCACGAGTTTTCAGAGTGCTGTTCCCTCCTCAGGTGAGCAGAGAGTTAGGTTCACAAACAGGACTGAGAGAGACAAAGACTCAATTGTAAGATAATGGTTGGGATGCGAGCCTTTACAGGTATAGATATTGGGAGTGGAGAGAGGGTTAAGCACAAGTTAAAGAGCTGTTAATTCTCAAACTAGGACAGTTTGTAGGATTTTGCAAGCCCAGGTCAAACGGCGGGGGTTACAAGTAGTGTGACATGAACCTGAGATCACATTGAGGCCGTCCTCATGTGCAGAACTTGGCTATCAGTTTCTGCTCAGCGATTCTGCGTTGTCGCGCATCTTGAAGGTTGCCTTGGACAATGCTTACCCAAAGATTGGAGCTGTATGCTCTTAACTGCTGAAGTGTCCCTGGACAGGAAGGGAACACTCCTGCCTAGTAGTTGTCAAGTGGTACCTGTTCATTCGTTGTCGTAGCGGTTGCATGGTTTTGCCAATGTACCATGCCTCAAATACCTGTAAAGACTCACATTCCAACCATTATCTTGCAGTTGAGTCTGTCTATATATGCCCTGTTTGTGAACTCAACTGTCCACTCACTGAAGGAGCAGTGCTCCAAAAGCTCATACTAGCAAATAAACCTGTTAGACTTTAACCTGGTGTTGACTGACTTATTGTTCACTGCACGTGTGAAGACACTAGATGATGTTGTCTGTTGTACACCTTAATGGTTAGCAATGATAGCCTTGACACCACTATTGTCACAAAACCAAAATAGCTGCTTTAATGTAATATTTCTCTTTTACACCAGTTTCTGTAAAGTAAAAGTTTGAGGATATGGGAAGCAAAGCATTACTCGAACAAGACTGTAAAAGGATAAATTATTCTCTTTATGAATGGATGATCAATGTAAAAATCACAGCATTTGATTTTATCAAAAGTTTAAAAAATATATACTCCTGACCATGGTCATATTAGCAATAGCTCACTGTACTAGATTATAATTCGGCTACAGATAGTCAAGTGTTTTTACGAGGACTTCAAGATATGGCAGAGTTGTTTAAAAGTACCCAATCAGTATAAAGTTTTCTGCAATCTCTTCCCAACTTAGGGGTTAATAGCTTATTTCTGCAGCCCAAACTGAGCCATGCTTGCCTCAAATTCTGCAAAATGGCCATTCTTAAACTCTCAGTAGTTACTCGGTTCCCTAGTCAAGACTAGAATTGTAGACTCTCAAAAGTAAGCTTTTAATTCAGCTAGGATAAGGAAACTGATTTTACTGGCTGTAAATCAGAACTGGCTCATGGACATCCGTTTGAGACACTTGGATCAGCTCCAGCCTAGCAGTGCATGATCCTTAATGTTTGAATCTTTAGCTTCCTCTGCTTGCAAAGAATAGTATAATCTATTTTTCAACTTCGCGTGTATGAAGCACTTATTTCTCTTACTTTGCAGGAAGGGGGCATTCGTTCAATTTTTTTTTTGCGGAATGAAGAACCTGCTAAATTTGCAGAAGTCATTTTTAGGAGCACTTTGTAATTATCATAATTGTTTTCACTTTAAGACTTTGGTTTGCTGCTGCCAGTTATCATTTCCAACTTACAGAAAATGTGCACCAATAAACCTGAAAAACTGGCATCTTGGGACAAGACTGCTAGGGGACAAAACTACTGTATACTGCAAAATTGCTACTGATAATGAAATTGTATTTTTTCAGTCTAATGGAGCAGCATGGTTAATGCACCAAACAGTGAGAGCAGTCCAGTTTTGTTCAAGTTCCTTTGTTAGAGACTGTCTGTTTTAATTGTAGCCGTCCACTAATTAAAACAGAGGACCAGATTATCCTGGCAGTAAATGCCTTGATGGGTTTGATCTTGAGCGCTAACTGTGCATCCAAGGGATGTTTGAGTTTCAGTGAAGGTATAGAAGATGTCTGACAGATTTGATAGAAAACAAAATGACTGTTAGAATTTTGGGTGCATGACAATGTTGCTTATTTTGAATTTAAGACACAACAGGGTGCAAAATAAACTGCATTCAATTTATGAAACTGCGCTTAAGTACGAAATGTAACATTTTAAGGTGAATACATTTTGGAGCAGGTTAAAGCAAAAATGTATTTTACAAGATGTGTTTTGTGAATTATGTTGGCCTTAATGATTCAAGCTACATGAATGGAATGGGGAAAAGTGTTCAAGTTCAATTGAAATCATCTATTTGTTGTAATATAAATGATCTCCTGCTTGTGTCTCTCAGAAGCTGAGACACAAATTGCCTTGGCATTCTCCTCATTGCATTACAGTATTGAAGTAACTCAGCCTCTCTCTTGTCCAGTTACTGTTGTCTATCCATTTTGTGGATGGGTCAATGACCTGATAAACACAAATTAAAATGCATGTTGAATTGCATGGCTTTTTACTTGGCTCTTATTCACAGCAGTCTTGAATCAGTCCCAACTATATGAGCACTAAGGTAAAACTCCACTGAATAAAGAGCAATTTAAGTTATGCATCCTGAACATTTCCAATACAGATCGTTGAACTGACAAATTTGCTGCCATTGTGTTCAGTATTTCAATGTTTAAATGCCCCTTTCAACTTTACTGGACATTTCGCATTACAAGAGTCTGTTATGAGATGTGGCTGTTGGAGTAGCACCAAGCTACAGTGTGCCAGGAGAACAGTTGTGCAGTGCAGATGGCGATAGAAATAATTCAATGACACATCTACCCCTGGGACATGCACCAAAACCAATTGTTTGCCCCAGATAAATGTACTGATTCTTTGTGTTCTGAACTCTAGCACATGTTGTGCTTTCATCATTTTTTTTGTATTGAAAAGCAATATCTTTTATCCCTTCCACCCTGAGGTTCTGATTCTCTCCTTATTCCATGGCCTTTGATTAGTGGTGGTACCTTGCGTAGAAGAGTGGTGTGTGTGGTGGGGAATATCAGGAGGCTGTCGAACCACTTGGGATTTCAGTGTCACAGCCGGCCCTGTTGTTGGTTCAGACATCCAGCAGGAGTCACTGAAGCAGAGCCTTTTTTCCTCCCCCACATCCCTCAGGTTCAGAGATTGCCGCCAAACAGCACTTTTCTTGCTGTTCTTGTTAAAATTGGTTAACGGCTCATAGTAATGAGCACTTTCTCTCCAGCACAAGTTTTGTCCTCAAACGTTTACCCTATAGGTTTGGCTTTCTGTTTCTTGAGGTTCAGGGATCTGCAACTTTAATAATTCCAATACCAGAAACTTGTAAATATCAACTATGAAGTATTCAGTGGTTTTCAAATTTTGCCATGCAGGGGAATTTGAAAATATTGATGCACGTACTGAGGAAAGGAAGCTTCACAGAGCAGCAAGCTTCCCGAAAGCAACTCTGCTAGTGTTGTAATTTTTTTGAGCATACAGTAATTTGTGTCCATAAATTGGTATTCTGACAAATTCACATATCTTTCGGGATCATTTCTTGGGACCCTTGGGATTTTGGAGTCACCACTGAGCCTATGGGAAGTCAATGGCCTAGTGGTATTATCACTAGACTGTTAATCTAGAAACTCAGCTAATGTTCTGGGAACCTGGTTTTGAATCCCACTGCAGCAAATGGTGGCGTTTGAATTAAATGCAAAATATCTGGAATTAAGAATCTACTGATGACCATGACACCTTTGATTGCCATTAAAAACCCATCTGATTAGGGAAGGAAATCTGCTGTTCTTATATGGTCTGGCCTACATATAACTCCAGAGCCACAGCAATATGCCTGACTTTTGAATACCCTTGGGCAACTAGGGATGGGCAATAAATGCTGGCCAGCCAGTGATGCCTGTGTCCCACGAATGAATAAAAAAATCAAATTTTAATGATATTCAGATACAATAAACAGTTTTAAAAGTTTCTGATATGTCATGAGGGGTTTCCTTTAAAGCACTATAATGACACCAGCAATGACTATCTTTCTTTACTGTGCTGCTTTTAATGGTAAAAAGTCTGACAACAGGTTTTAGTCCAACCTATTTATTTGATAATATACTCACTAGCTTTTGGGGTTACCCCCTTCGTCACCTGACGAAGGGGGTAACCCCGAAAGCTAGTGAGTATGTTATCAAATAAATAGGTTGGACTAAAACCTGGTGTTGTCAGACTTTTTACTGTGTTTACGCCAGTCCAACGCCGGCATACCCACATCATGGCTTTTAATGGTACCAGGGCAGCATCAGCACTTAATCTTCTTGGACTTTTTTACATTTGTTTCCTAAAGGTGAAATCTCAGGCCGGGTATGGACCAGTACTTTGCGCTACTAACCGATATTCAAGCGTGATCCCTGATAGCACGTGACTCTACCCAACCCAATAAGAACAGCTGCCCTGACCAAATGAAAGTTGAGTGTGCTATAATAACTAGTCATGTTTAATGTGTTGCAAAGCTGGTTGTTCATTTGCTTTCAAAACCATAATGGGAATTGCTCATTATTGTCAGGCAATGACCTTCTCCAACAAAAGGGAATCTAACCATCTCCTCGTGACAGTCAATGGTATTTAATTGCTCAGTCTCCCATTGCCAACATCCTAGGATTACCATTGACCAGAAACTGAACTTTATTAGCCATCTAAATACTGTGGCTACAAGAGCAGCTTAGAGACTGGGAATTCTACAGAGTAACTCAGCTCTGAGCACTTCAAAAAGCCTGTCTGCATTTGCAAGGCACAGTCAGGAGCGTGCTGGAATGCTGTCCCTTTTGCCTGGATGAGTGTGGCTCCAACAACGCTCGAGCTGAACATCATCTAGGAAAATACTGCTTGATTGGCGTGCCTTGGAGGGAAAGTAGTAGTTGGTGGTGACCCATGTGTGTCTGCTGCTCTTGTCCTTTTGAAGTGCAAATTTACATCAATTTGAACATTACTCCCTCCGCTGATGCTCAGTGGCAGCAGGGTGTGCTACATGCAAGGTGCGCTGCAGTAACTTGCCAAGGTTCTGACAGCACCTTCCAAACCTGTGACTTCCAGCACTTTGAAGGACAAGAGCAGCAGACACATGGGTCACCACCAACTACTACTTTCCCTCCAAGACGTACATCATCCTGACTTGGAACCATATCTCTGTTCCTTTGCTGTGTGGGGTCAAAATCCTGGCATTCCCTCACCAATAACGCTGTGGGTGTACCAACATGACGTGAATTGCAACAGTTCAAGATGGTGGCTCAGCACCACTTCTGAAGGGAAGTTGTGGACTGAGAACACATGGTGGTCTTGCCAGAGATGCCTGCATCTCATGAAAGGATATATTAAAAAGTAAACTTAGTGATACTTATCAAGTTGATTAGTTCAAGCTTTTTGCAATAATGTCTTGTGAATGTTTTATAATTCTGAGGGAAGCCCAGGGAATTGAGATTTGTCTTCTTGCAGTCTGGCTCTTCCAACAGTAGATGGCAGCCTTATTCATACAATGAGGAGAATCCTCCTCGGTTCCTATGAAAAATCTTCAATTCCTTCCGTTTGTGATTATGTAGAGTGGTAATGCTGTGCAACTGGCCGGAAATATCTGAATCCAAGCAATTGGGACTAGACCAGGCAAAGTCTTCGAACTCGGACTATATTTCAGTTGCTTAGAATTTATCTGCACTCTTGAGAGACCTCGGTGAAGTAAAGGTTAGGGAACAAGCTTGACGGAAAATATCAATGTGTGATTTTTTTTCATAGGTTATACCACTGAGTTTTTTTAGTATTGTTGGGCTGCTCTGGATTGGCAACCCTCCAGGATTTAAACAGTATTTTCCAGGGATGAACAGAAATGTTCGCGGCGGGGAGGGGGGGATCTGAGGAGAAAGGTGGAGATGTACAGTAATGGTTTTTAAGCAATTCCAGAGGTGGGAAGGTGGGCAGGGAGGGTCAGTTTTCAAAGAAAGCCGGCCTAAAATACAACAAAAGCAAGGCAAAAGTTGGTGTAATGGAGCAAATAAAGAAATGAGATGGGCTCGAGGAGGCGTAAATGGTGATTACGAAATCATTACCAGCATTTACTGTCTGAAAAACTGGGATGCTGCAGACCCCAAGAAGTGTTTCCAGCATTTTCTATTTATTGTTTCAGATTTCCAGCATCTGCAGTTTGACTTTTGCATTGGTTTCTTAGATACTTCTTACAGGAACCTTGGTTAAAGTTCATTGGGGTATGAAAGAAGTAACTTGAATGCTTTCATGTATAAGTTAAATATTTTTAAAAATTGGAAAGCGTGGGAAGCTGATGGGATGATTCTTGATCGTTAATCAGATAGTGAAGAGTTTGTTCACTTTCCTGTTGGTGTGGGAAGTTGATGTGCCAGGCAGATGTCAGTGTCAGGTGGCCAATGGTGGTCCTGCTGCCAAATGACCATCTGACTACCTCCAGGAATGTCCAACCAGAGTTGGCAAAGTCGGCAATCTTGGCATCAGATGAGGCAGTTTAGCAATCAGAAATGTTGCAGGACACGTTCTGCCATTTGCACAGAGCATAGAAAAATGAGGTGAACCAGCTTTGGGTATGTGATGTACGATGGGGTTTGGGGTGCGGACTGCCCCTTTAAGAGTGTGAATCAGGTGACCCCAGGGCTATTAGCTCTGCCTAATGTGGGACCCTGTTGGACAGTCTTAGACCTGACTGACTGAGTGCACACCTTCAATAAACAGCTCCCAGTATTGAGATATTAAAGCTGATCTTGTGAATTTTTTTTTTGCCCCTTGTTCCTCAGGGGCATGCATAATGGAGTGTGAGGCCTGAGTTTTCCTTCGGCACATTACAGGGGTGCCAAAGCTCATGTTGTGGGTTGAGGAGTGCGCAATGCAGAGCCTTGTATTCTATATAAAATTTAAATGCATGTTCCTGTTGAAATTTATATCCAAGGCTACCAAGGTTGCAAGAACCTGCTTTCATAATTTAGGATTTATCCCTCAGTTCATCATTAATAACAGCCTTTTTGGAAACTCGGGTGCAAAGTCAAACAGGCCAACTACAAACTTAAGTACAAATTAGGCCAAGTTGGCAAACTTGAATTGTCATAGTGTGACAGTGTATTTTGTCTAATTCATGAACCAACAAACTATAACTTAAGTTTCAGATGCAAAAGATGAATAAAGCTCATTTTGCAGCGAAAATGAACTTTCTTGCATGTTCAAATCCAAAACTATTTCTAAAATGATGCAAATATGCATGGTGTGCATGATAGACTAGTCTATTCTGGTCATGGCGATATCAATAATAGAATCATAGAAACCCTACAATGCAGGAGGAAGCCATTTGGCTCATCGAATCTGTACCGACAGTAATCCCACCCAGGTCCTATCCTCACAACCCCACATATTTGCCCCGTTAATCCTTCTAACCCATGCATCCTGTGACATTCTGGGGCAATTTAGCATGGCCAGTCAACCTAAGCTGTAGGTCTTTGGACTGAGGGAGGAAACCGGAGCGCACGGAGGAAACCCATGCAGACACGGGGAGAATGTACAAACTCCACACACTGACCCAATCAAGGAATTGTATCCAGGTCTCTGGAGCTATGAGGCAGCAGTGCTAACCACTACGCTACCTCGAGGTATACTGCACCCAGATTGCTGCTAGGAGATGCATGCAATTTGCTTCTTTGTTGCTATAAGCTAATAAGCAATCTTTCTGATGGTGTGGCTGAGCTGGAAAAGTTGCACTTTCTTAGGCCTCTACCTTTGTAGCTCAAGGTAAAGTAGCGTTTCCTTTCTCTTTGCTGCAAAGACAATTGTTGCCATATAGTTTAAGCAATGTTTTATGCGATAACGTGGTTAGATTTTAGATGAATTTTCGAATTTAACCCTTTCAAAACTAGCTCCAATTTCAATAGCTTTTCTAGGAAGCATTATCTGACTTTTACTATGCACTGCTGTATGTTTAGAGAGACTAACAATTATGAAAAACTGTGTGAACGAAGTAAAGTTTTGGGGACAATTTGTTAATAAAGATGATGAAAAGTAAGCTGGATGTGTTTTTGAAGTGATTCAAATTAATCAGGGCTTTGTCCAGAGAATCAGTGCTCTCGAAGTGGCCTACAAAACGGCTGAGGTGTTTTTGGGAAAATGTCAATTTTCATCAGCTGCGGATTTATTGCTTTTAATTTTGATTTTGAACAAATCAGTAATTTGTGCATCAAACGGTTGTTCAGTATCTCAATGTTCTACACTGTGCACCATTCTATGCATACAATTACCATTTAGTTTTCTGTTTTATGGAGACTTAACATAAAGCAATGACATTCATGCTAAACCTTTTTATTCTTGCACAGAATGTGGGCATTGCTGGCAAGGCCTGCATTTGTTGTCCATTTTTTATTGCCAGTCTTGAATTACCGCAGTCCTTGTGGTATAAGTGCATCCACAATGCTGTTATGTAGGAAGTCTCAGTTCAACTCCAGCAATGATGAAGGAATGGTGATACATTTCCAAGTCAGGGTGGTGTGACATGGAGGAAAATTGCAAATGGTTCTTATGTGTGCCTGATGCTCTTGCTCTACTGGTTGGTTGTGGTTGGGTTTTGAAGATGCTATTTAAGAAACCTTGGTGACACATTAGTTTCTGTAGTTATTGAATTGTGTCAAATACTATTTTGTAATAATGACATAAAATGAAACACTCAGTATCTTGAGCTTAACCTAGCTTAATTGGCTCCATCAAACCATATGTTTAATGCACATGTAAAAATAATGGCACAAAGTTGATATGGGGAGCTACATACAGTCCACTTACCATAAAGATCTCGAGCCTGCGGCAGTTTTTTTTGGTAGTCATACAGTAGGAACATCCTTTTGATTTGCTTTGTCACATGTATTGGTATACAGTGAAAAGTATTGTTTCTTCTGTGCTATACAGACAAAGCATACTATGCATAGAGAAAGAAAGGAGAGGTGCAGAATGTAGCATTACAATCATGGCTACGGTGTAGAGAAAGATCAACTTAAGAACAGCGTCTTCCCTGCTGTCATCAGATTTTTGAATGGACCTACCTTTATTAAGTTGGTTGGTATGTGACCTCAGACCTTTTTGCATCTTTTTCCCAATGGAAGAAGGTGGAAGAGAGAATGTCCAGGGTATGTGGCATCTTTGATTATGCTGGCTGCTTGTAAAATTGGTTCCAATGCAATAAGGAGCAAGTTGGATCAGTCTTTGTAGCTTTGCACCCTTTGCAAAGGTATTCTATTTCCAAATCAACCAATCTATTTTTTTTTCATGTTTTTATCTTATGAATCTGGGAACAATGATGTCTGAAAGAGTCTCTGGAGCAAACAAAAAACCATTCCATCTATCCCAAGATATTGAAGTAAAACAGACAGCACCAAACATTGTTCTGTCAGTTCATCAAACCCCATCTGGCAGTAAGGGCCGGACAGTATACTGCCTAGATCTGCACTGCAACTGCTGGGAAAGGTTGCCACCAAAATGCAGTTGCTCATTCATAATCTTTACCATCAGGAATCATTAATAAGCAGACTCCATCTGTACAGTCAGACTTGCTGCAAAGATTGAATAATCATAATCGTGCATCCTGTGTTTGGAACAAAAATGCAGAGAGCAAAGAGCAGATGTACCTGCATGGGCCTCAGTTATGCCTTTCTTTTAGTGCATTATGTGGAACACTCCTTGTTCCATTCCTGCTTGGGTCCAGTTCCACAACACACTTTTTTTGTTACATCAGTGGCTGCATTGGTGCCACTTTATGCTATTAACTGGATCTGGAAAAAATGATTTTTTTTGTTTCCCATCGCTGGTGCTCCTTTTCCTTGACTTCCGGTCTCCATTCCTAATAGACTAACAACCAATATTCATCACAAATCCACTGAATCCCACAGCTATCATGCTACAGCTCCTCACACCCTGTTTCCTGTAAGGACTCCATTCCATTCTCTCAGTTTTTCTGCATCAAAGACGTCTGTTCTGATGCCTTCGAAAATAGCACTTCTGACATATCTGCTTTTTTTTTTAACCGAAGCCCAGCATTTCACTTGCACCTCCTTCAGTTTGGGAGCAGCAAATCCAGTAGATCAATGTGGTCTCTTCGACACTGGGGAAAGTAAACACAGACTGGGTGACAGTTTTGTGGAACACCTTTGCTCAATCCACGTGGCTATAACCTTCCTGTTGCATTTCATTTTAACTCGGCACTTGCACTCATGTCCACATGTCCATCCTTGGCCTGTTGCAATGCTCCACTGAAACCCAATATGAATTGGAGGAGCAGCACCTCATCTTTCGATTTCGCGCATTACAGGCCTTGGGTCTCGACTTTGGCAGTTCCTCCATCTTCATTTTTTTTTAAGGTCCCAAACATTTTTTCCTTGTGAAAAAACCCTCTCTTCCCCAACAGACCCATCTGTCACTTGAGTTTTGCTTCATCGTTGTTGTAATGTCTCCCAGCTCCCACCTAATTATTGTCCCACTTGTTCCGCCCATCTTGTACATAGAGCACTTCAACGGCACACTGGTTATCACTACTGCCTTACAGCGCCAGAGACTCATGTTTCCTGGCTTGAGCCACTGCCTGTGCAGATTCTTCCCACGTCTGCGTGGGTTTCCACCGGGTGCCCTGGTTTCTTCCCACAGTCCCAAAGACATGATGGTTAAGTGCATTGGCCTTGGTAAATTCTCCCTCGGTGTACCTGAACAGGCACCAGACTGTGGCAACTAGGGGATGTAACTTCATTGCAATGTTAATATAAGCCTGCTTGTGACACTAATAAATATTTTTATTCTCGGTGCAGAAATTGAGCCCTCGGCTGAGAACTTTTCAACTTGTTAGACTGCACATTTCAAATCAGACGAAATCGATTTTGTCTGATTTGAAGTGTGCAGTCTAACAAGTTGAAAAGTTCTCAGCCGAGGGCTCAATTTCTGCACTATAACTAAAATGGACCCCATTGGTCTCGCAGCGGACATGGAGGAAATCCACAGGCAAATGAGGCTGTGGGAGTTCTTCCCTAAATCCCAAGAAGCCAACAGCAAACACAATGAGACAGCCAATGAACCGGAGCAGCCAACAGAGATCCGTGGTGCAGCGACCGAAGAGGAAAGAGTTGAATCTGACACCTCCAGAAGGCCATTGCTGTCAACTTGACATGTATGCCCAAGCCATCAGGAGGTGCATCAATGCCAGATTCATTAGCCACATTTGAGACAGCCCCAAACATCATCCATGCACAATGCAACGCCGTCCGCGCACTCGAGACCAACCGCAACATTGTCATCAAAGCAGCAGACAAAGGATTACTGCAAAGAAGTGTACCGACAACTGAACAACAAGGAACACTACAGACAGTTACCCGCAGACCCGTCCCAAGAACACACCCATCAACTCAACAGACTGATCAAAACCTTTAATCTGTATCTTTGAAGCACCCTCCTTGCTCTATTCCCACATTGGAGATTTCTACTGCCTTCCAAAGATACACAAGGCCAACACACTCAGCTATCCCATCGCATCAGGCAGTGGGGCTGTGTGAGAGAACTGCTCCAGCTACATAGAAATCGTAGAAACCCTACAGTACAGAGAGGCCATTCGGTCCATCGAGTCTGCACTGACCACAATCCCACCCAGGCCCAACCCTCATATCCCTACATATTTTACCCACTAATCCCTCTAACCTACACATCTCAGGACACTAGGGGACAATTTAAGCATGGCCAATCAACCTCGCCTGCACATCTTTGGGCTGTGGGAGGAAGCCGGAGCACCCAGAGGAAATCCACGCAGACACGAGGAGAATGTGCAAACTTCATACAGACAGTGATCCAAGCTGGGAATCGAACCCAGGTCCCTGGAGCTGTGAATCAACAGTGCTAACCACTGTGCTACCGTGTCACCCCCAGCATATAAATACACAAACTCAATTAACAAGATAATAATTGGAATTTCCATCAACAGATTTATTCCTTGAAGGCATCAGCCTCCCCAGCCATCCCAACCATTGCCCCAACAGGGCTTCTGTAGGTCTTCAGAAGTTGGTTTAAAGGAAATGTTACTTCCGGGATAATATGCACTACGATTATGACCTAATTTGTGCTTGCTCACTACTAGTATTCCCCCTTTGGGCTGAGCCAAATCCAGGATAGTTGACCCCATCTTCAGAAGGTCATCTGTTCCATAAAAATGGAGAGTTGTTTTCCCTGGAGAGTTGTTTTCCCTGGAGAGTTGTTTTCCCTGGAGAGTTGTTTTCCCTGGAGAGTTGTTTTCCCTGGAGAGTTGTTTTCCCTGGAGAGTTGTTTTCCCTGGAGAGTTCAACTCTCAACAAATCCCCTTGGATCCCAGCAATAAGAGTCGTATATGTTCTTTCACAGAGTGGTTGAGGGAGGAACCATTACTCGATCAACAGAGGTTTACGTTTTGTCAGTGCAACAACTGGCCCATGTCACAATGGAATTAATGCAGCCTACATATGTTCAACTGGGAATTAACTGTAATTTCTTAAAACAAAAGCTTTTATTTCAGGAATGTTGCTTAATTAAGCAAAATGTGGTGACTAAGATTTTCACAGTAGCTTCATTGCAAGCCTAATTGTGCCATTAATAAATAAACTTTTAAAAAAATCCCAAAATGCTGAGTGGGAAGCAAGAAACATGAGCTATTGATAAGAGAGGCATGATCAGAAATGGGGCTGAGAGATAACCAGAACCAGGGAAAACAGTTTTAGAGTGCTCTTGTTGGGAAATGACCACTCTGTTTTGGTATTCTGTAAATGGAAGTTAACTGGAGTACAGGACCCAAAGGAATTTTTGTGGGTTTTGCACTTTGCAATTATTTTGATGTTTTATTGAAAATAAACCTTCACCAGCTTGGCTGAGAGCCCAGCGAACTTATGCCAAGCAAGTTAACTGGTTTGAGTGATTAACTCTGAATATCAATCTTTCTGTCGCTTGATCCTCCAGAATCATTTCTTTCTTTCAAAAAAAAAGTTGTTTTGTCAGCAATGTTTTTCCCACTTGTCATTTTTGTTCCTCTAGCAGTATGTTTATCACACATGGGACTGCAGTAGTCTAATGTCTACTGAGGCTACTGTCCGTGCTATGCTTGAGTTGTCTAAATGCTATCTGCTAATGAAAGTTGCAACCTGTGTTATTTATCTAATGATCAACTGTCCTCCTTTTGAAAATGAGATGGCGGCAAGTGAGATCATTTGGTGTCCCAAGGTAGCTGCAGAGCAACATGTCTGATGGTGACAGGTTTAGTTATCAGACAAACAGCTCTGTAATATTCCTAAGGCTATTAACCAACCACCCTCTTTCACTAATAGGCCTTACAGGCATCGATCTGTCACACAGTTGAGATTATTCCCAACGTGTTCCTGACTAGGGTGAAGGATCCTGGCTACATAAGCAGCGGGAGGTTTGCGAATGCATAAAGCTGATAAACAAAATGCAGTTTTTACTAGTTGAACTTCAGCAGTAGCCGTGTGTGCACTTGGCCCTGATGCTGCTGACCTGAATCTTGAATTTGTTTAGAAGGGATCTTTCTACTCCTATGGGGAGTAACTGCGCCATTCGTATCAAGCAAAATGTCCATGTAGATTTTTCATTCTATCTAAACTTAACTCTGGGGTTCTGACAACAATTGGACATCCCACTGACAGAGTGGTAGGAGTTTGAGCAAATCACAGTGAAGTTGATTGGAACTAAACCAACTTGCACATGCAGTATATTTTGTGATGGGCTGTTAAGAGCCCAAATCAGAACAATAATGATCAAGATTGTTAATGGTGGCTATGCTTCTATGCTTCTCTCCAGCCACTGAGGCTGTTAGACTGCAGCCTTGGCATTCTCGTTGACCCTGAGCTTGGTTTAAGGCCCCATTCCCTTTTAGAGTCAGAGATTTACAGCATGGAAACAGATCCTTTCGCCCAACTTGTCCATGCCGCCCTTTTTAAACCCCAAAGCTAATCCCAAATGTGTGCATTTGGCCCATATCCCTCTATTGTCATCTTACCATGTAACTGTCTAAACGCTTTTTAAAGCACAAAATTGTACCCACCTCTATTACTACCTCTGACAGCTTGTTCCAGACACACTCCACCCTCTGTAAAAAAAAAAATTGCCCTCTGGACACGTCTGTGTATCTCTTGCATGGGGCCTGAATTTTAGCATGGACAGCTTGTCTTCACCTCTTCAAAGCTGTTTTCTTTCCTTTTTACCTGCTTGTTCTCTCCTGGAACACACTCGAATTCCTCTATTGCATTCATGCGCAACTCCATTACCCTCTGGCCATCTGATTTTTCACCCCATTTAACTCCAGTGTGTGTAACGAAGAAAGAAAGCACGTGTGTTTAAATGGTGCCTTTCATGATCTCAGGAAAACCCAAAGCTCTTAGAACCTGCATTGCCATGGAATAAGATAATGGGCTCCTCTTCAAACCCAACTGTACTTTCCTGACAGTCATTAACGTACATTTGATATGTAGTCACAGTCATAGAATAGAGAATGTGGCAGCTGGTTTGTGCAAAAGCAGGCCCCACGAGCGACAGTATAACAATGAAATCAGTTTCTGGTAGGCTTGGTTAATATTTGATTGAGGGATTCATGTTGACCAAGAAACCAGAAGAAAACCCCTACTATTCTTCAAAATCGTGCCATGAGATCTTGTGCCTCTACTGGAAAGTGGTATGGGGCCTGAATTTAAAATGTCGTTTAAAAGACAGCAGCCTTTCTGTTGGATATTGGATGGCACAGTGGGTAGCATTGCTGTCCCATAGTGCCAGGGATCTGGGTGCTAGTCTCTAATGGCAGTCTGTGTGGGTGTCCTCCAGACTGCCCCCACAGTCCGAAGACATGCTGTTAAGGGGAAATTCAGCATGGCTAATTCATCTAAAGTTTGCCAAAATGTGCAGGCTAGGGGATTAGCACATTAAGTTTAATTTTATTTATTAGTGCCACAAGTAGGCTTGTAATAACATTGCACTGAAGTTACTGTGGAAATCCTCTAGTCTTCACACTCTGGCGCCTGCTCAAGTATACCGAGAGAGAACTTAGCATGGCCAGTGCACCTAACCAGCGCGTCTTTCGACCTGAGGAAACTGGAGCATCAAAAGGAAATCTGGGTAAAATATTCTGTCAGAGTCGGACTCTAGGTCGATTGGCCTTCTGCGTTGTAGGGCTTCTATAACATGCGACATCAGGAATGCTGAATGATGTGCTCAACTGGAGCTTGTATTTGTGGTGTTCTGATTTGAGTGAAACTGCCATTCAACAAAGACTATTGTGAGCTTTTGTATAAATTTAAAGTGCAAATTGAAGGCAAACGGGTTCCCAGATGCAAAAAAATGTGAAAACCCTGAATGAGAAACTGGCATTTAACAGGTTCAAATTGTCTGTGGGGCTCTGCGCAAACAGGCTCAATGCTTGAAACCTGAGGGATGTTAGACTTCTGTTTGTGCAACTCGAGCAGTGTAAAACATCTACCTATTATGTTTTAAACTCCCTGCTATAAAAGATAATCGTGTTTGAGTAATACTGCATCAAATCAAAGCTGGTAGTCAATAATTATTGTCTGGAAGGCTGTATTATTGTGGTTTTGGGATTCACCACTATGTGGCAGTATTGTACAGTTGAAACAGGCACAAGCTGTTTTTAAACAGGGACGGTAGGAAATTGTTCTTTGGGTTGGTAACAGTGCTTTTGAGCAGCAGATTTGTAGAATACCCTGAATATCTGTAGTTTGTTCTTTCATGAGATGTGGGGTTGCTGGATAGGCTTGATCAGCATTTATTGTCTATCATTTATTGTCCTTCAGAAAGTAGTGGTGAGTTGCCATTGTGAACAGCTGCAGGTCCTAGAGTGCCCAAGTGCTGTTTTGGGCTGGAACATTTTGACCCAGTTACAGTAAAGAAATGCAATATATTTGTAAGTCAGGTATTGTGTGCCTTAGGTGGAAACGCGCAGGTGGTCGTAAGCTTGTGTATCTGCTGCTTTTGGCCTCC
Organism: Carcharhinus amblyrhynchos; assembly: GCF_965287045.1. Taxonomy (NCBI): domain Eukaryota; kingdom Metazoa; phylum Chordata; class Chondrichthyes; order Carcharhiniformes; family Carcharhinidae; genus Carcharhinus; species Carcharhinus amblyrhynchos. Next base: position 118,132,679 of record NC_137326.1, on the reverse strand, counting down.
TCAGTGATGAAGGTACTGTTGATGAATAGTTGAGTTGCTACAATACTACTTGTATATAGTGCAAACTGCCGACATTATGCCTTGGTTGTGAAATGTGTGACTAGTGAATGAGGTGCCTGCCAAGTGGACAATTTGATCCTAATTAGTGTCTAGCTTCTTGCATGTTGCAGAAGCTGCACTCCTTCAGGCAAGTGGAGAGTATTCCATCACACTCCTCACTTCTGCTTTATAGGTGATGGATGGCTTTGGGGAGTTGGGAGGTATGTTACTCACCACAAAATTGCCAATCTGACTCTTGCCAGAGTTCCTGTAGCCAGTATTTTTAAAGTTTAAAGTTATTAGTCACAAGTAGGTTTACAGTCACTCTGCAATGAAGTTACTGTGAAAATCCCCTAGACACCACACTCCAGCACCTGTATGGGTACACTGAGGGAGAATTTAGCATGGCCAAAGCAGCTAGCTAGCACATCTTTGGACTGTGGGAAGAAACCAGAGCACAAGGAGGAAACCCATGCAGACACATGGAGAATGTGCAGGCTCCGCACAGTCACCCAAGCTGGGAATTGAACCCGGGTCCCTGGTGCTGAGTCTGCAGTGCTAACCCCTCTGCCACTGTGCCACCCACTTGTCCATTAAATTTCCTAACCCTCAGGATGTTGATAGTGGGGGAATTAGTAATGGTAATGCTGTTAGATATTAAGGGGAGATGGTTAGATTCTTGCTTGTTGGACACTACTTGCCAATTATCAGCCCAAAGCTGAATGTTATCCTGATCTTGCTGCAATACAGATGAGGAAGGACTGCTTCAGCATCTGAGGAGTCACAAATGATACTGAACATTGTGCAGTTATCAGCAAACGTTCCCTTGCTCTGTGGTGGAATGAAGGTTATTGCTGAGACAGCTGAAGGTGGTTAGGCCTATGACACTACTCTGATAAACTCCAACCACGATAGGGCAGAGATAATTAACCCAACAATCCATTACCGTCTTCCTTTGTGCTGGGTCTGACTCCAGTGTGGAGTTTTTCCCCTGATGCTCGTTTTCAGTTTTGCTCCTCGATGCCACAGTCTTTCAAATGCTGCGTTGATATTGAGGACAGTCACACTCAACTCATCTTTATTATGATTGAAAGAATGAAATTGGTGGTGTTGTCTTCGATAAGTTGATGTTTAAATCCTGCCAGCAAAATAACAAGGTTATAGGGGTTATGTTGGGGGAAAAATTGATCTGCTTGGTGAAAATCTTTGAATTCAATAATAAAAGGTACCTTGTCAGCAATGGTTGTTGGGTAGCGAACAGGATCTCTGGCAATTAGCTGAAGACAGCTAAGTCCCATTGGGTTTGAGTGCATGAAAAGGAACAACAGTGAAGGAATGTAATATACTTGATCCTAATTAGTGTCTAGCTTGTGTGTTGCAGAAGCTGCACTCCTTCAGGCAAGTGAAGAGTATTCCACGTTATTCCTCGTGTGCTTTATAGGTGATGAATAGGCTTTGGGGAGCTGGGAGTTAAGTTACTCACCACACAATTGCCAATCTCTGATTTGCCTGAAGAAGTGCATAGTGGCAGCAGTGTGCACTATATACAAGAAGGTCGAGCAAGGTGGTGACATTTCAACTCCTTCCATTTGAAAAATGAAATTGGGTTTAGATGTAGAATTCCAAGGAGTAGGACTTGTGCTGCTGAAAGTATGGCCAAAAGCGGTTGTGCAAAGGGATGCGAGTGACGCATGGAGACTAGTGTCAAGGGAGATCCATTTTTTGTTTTTGCTGAATAAAATGGTGGCTGTGTCTTACAGGCAGGAATTTTGAACTTTGCATGGAGGAAAAAAGAGGCTGCCTGAAATGGGTGTGAAAGTGGTGGGGAGGGGTATGCAAGATTGAAGGAGTGAAGAACAGGTGGAATGATGTTAGCGTGTATAAAGGCTGAACGTGAAGTGGTTGACTCCAGATGCCTTGGTATTTTGGAGGTGGTGAACTTTGTGTTCTAGATGAGATTGATAACATGTATGAAGTGAGGCCTGCAGAGTAATTACTTAGAAAAGTGATCATCTGGCTGTTTGAAAGCTAAATATCTCATGTTTCCTACAACCACAAACTCTATATCCTCACCACTGGGCCCACTCCCTCCCCATTGTTTCAGATTGAGTGACGCATTTTCCAACCTCAAGCTGAGCTGCCAATGACACATCTTTGTCAGAAAGCATTGACTTCCACCTCAACAGCTCATCTCCGCCCCTGCCTCAATCTGTGACTGAAATGCTCCTCCATGAGCTGACCATCTCCAAGCTCATCTTTTGTAAAGCTTCCCCCTTCGTTCCATCTCTAACTTCTAAATTCCAGCTCATCCAAAACACCGCTGTCCATGTCTTGTATCACGCCCTGTTCAGCCAATCTTGCTGATCTACATTTGGCTTCTGATTCTATAATGTTTTACATATAAAATTGAGAACGTGCAAAATAGGAGCTGGAGTAGACCATTTGGCCCCTCAAGCCTACTCCACCAACTAATAGGACCATGGCTGATCACCTTGTATTTCAAATTCAACATTCCCAACTAATCTTTAACTTTAGATTTTTGTTAGGCAAAGAAATCAATTTACTTCGGTCTTAAAACATATTCAAAGACCACCCCCCACCCCCACCATCACCTGAGGCAGAGACTTCCTGAGTCGCACAATCTTCTGGGAAATAAATTCCCCTTGCCTTTGTCCTGAAAGGGTGATCCCTACATTTAAAACAAGTGCTAGTTCTGGACTTGCCTACAAAAGCAAACATCGTTTCCATGTTTATCTTGTCATGTTCAGAATCTTGTCTTTTCCAATAGTCACTCCTCGCTTTTCTAAACTCCAGTGAAAACCAATCTGCCCTGTCCAACCTTTTCTCATAAGATGACCCACTCATTTCATGTATCAGTCTAGTAAACCTCCTCTGAACCACCCTCAATTCATTATATTCTTAAGGAGTCCAAAACTGGGCACCATATTTGAGATGTGGTTTCACCAATGCCTTTCATAACTGAAGCAGGACATCCTTTTGAGTTCAATTTTTCTTGTTATAAAGGATAGCATTCCATTAGCTGCCTTAATTACTTGTTGCACCTGCATGATAACTTTTTTGATTCGTGCACGAGACCACCTAGATCCCTCTGCACCACAGATTTCTGAAGTCGACTGCCATTGAAGTAATGCCCTGCTTTTATTATTCTTCCTGCAAAAATGAGTAACTTCACATTTTCCCTCATTACACTCCATTTGCCAGACCCTTGCCCACTCAATCAACTAATCTATATCTGCCTGATGCTCTATGTCCCCTTCATAACATATTTTCCACCTATCATAGAGTAATCTGCAAATTTAACTGCCATTCCTTTCTCCCCCCTCCTATGAATTGTGAAAAGATGAGGCCCCAACACAGACCACTGCAGGATTCCTCTCTGCATATCCCACCAATCAGAAATAGATCTATTTATGCATTCTCCTTGTTTTATGCAGCTTCATTTATCCTTGTGATTGAAACCCTTTTTGACCATGGCTTTCTCTACCTCTGTCTTTCATCTCCCCATGCCCCCCCGCCCCCCCCATTCCAAGTGCTGGTACAGGCATCCTGTCAAAAAAAATGATTGTGTTCCTGTCAACCTTGCTGTGTTGTGAATTTGACACATTAAACCAGATTCAAACACAAAACTGCATTTAAAAACAAATCCTATCCTTTCATGGAAAAATAATTCAAACAAAAATCTAGAAAATGACAAAAGACTGAACCTAGTCTGCTGTTTGAAGCCCACGCACTATTATTGCCTTGACAGTAATGAACAAAGAGACATTCATGCTTTTATCAGTAATTTTCTCAGATAGTGATTATGCCTTGGAATGTGGTGAAATCAAATGCTGGTGTGATGTAGCCACTTTACTGATCTGGGGTCAGTGGTCACGTAGTGATAATTGACTCATAATCCAGATACCTAGGATAATTTTTGGGTGGCGAGAGTTTAAATCTCACCATGGCAGCTGGTGGAATTTAAACTCAAACAAGTCTCGAATTGAAATCTAGTCTCATAAGAACATAAGAAATAGGAGCAGGAGTAGGCCATCTAGCCCTTCGAGCCTGCCCCGCCATTCAATAAGATCATGGCTGATCTGTCGTGGCTCAGTTCCACTTTCCCGCCCTCTCCCCATAACCCTTAATCCCCTCTCTTATCAAGAACCCATCAACCCGCTTCTTAAAAATATTTAGCGAGGCAGCCTCCACCACTTCAACGGGCAGAGAATTCCAGAGATTCACCACTTTTTGAGTGAAGAAGTTCCTCCTCAACTCCGTTCTAAACCGTCTCCCCTTTATCTTGAGGCTGTGCCCCCTAGTCCTACTGTCTTTTTTGAGCGGGAAGAGTCTCTCCACCTCTATCCTGTCCATCCCATTCATCATCTTATACGTCTCAATGAGATCTCCCCTCATTCTTCTAAACTCTAACGAGTACAAGCCTAGTTTATTCAGCCTCTCCTCATAGCTCAACCCCCTCAACTCCGGTATCAGCCTAGTAAACTTCCTCTGCACTCCCTCCAAGGCCAAAATATCCTTGCGCAGGTGCGGCGCCCAAAACTGCACACAATACTCCAGCTGCGGCCTCACCAATGCCCTATACAGCCGCAGCAAGACCTCCCTACTTTTATATTCAATCCCCCTCGCTATGAAGGCCAGCATCCCATTCGCCTTCCTGACCACCTGCTGCACCTGCAAGCTGGGTTTTTGCGACTCATGCACAAGGACCCCGAGGTCCCTCTGCACCGTCGCCTGCTGCAGTTTTTCGCCAATGGTCTCGGTAATGGTGACCATGAAATTATAAACGTTTGTCGCAGAAACCCATCGGGTACACCACTGTCCATTCGGGAAGGAAATCTTCCATCCTTGCCTGGTCTGGGAGACACCAGATCCACAGCAATGTGGTTGATTCTTAACTGCCCTTTGAAAAGGTCTTGCAAGTCATTCAGTTCAAGGGGCAGTTTGGAATGGGCAACAAACATTGGCCTTGTCAGCGATTCCCTCATAGAAACCCTTCGGTGCAGGAGTCTGCACCGACCGCAATCCTACCCAGGTCCTACTCCCATAACCTCACACATTTACTCTGCTAATCCCCTGACACCATGGGGCAACCTGGCATAGCCAATCAACTTAACCTGCACATCTTTAGAGGGTGAGAGGAAACCCATGCAGACAGAGGGAGAACATGCAAATTCCACACAGTGAGTGACCCGAGACTGGATTTGAACCCGGGTCCCTGGAACTGTGAGGCAGCAGTGCTAACGTGCCGTTTGTTCCCAGGAACAAATGAAACAAAATGAGTTTTTTAATACATTTTAAAACAAAGCTACCTTAGAAACACAATATTGAAATGTCAAATGGTTGTTTATCACACCAGCAATGTTTAATATCTTTATGTAATGTTGCATTGTTGTCCTGAGATTGGCTGCCATATCTTGGCACAATCACATTGATATTCCAAAGCAATCTAATGTCCTTTGTATGAAAGATGTAAGCATGCGGCTGATTATCAGGGATTCCCAGCTGCAGCTCTGATTGAAGAGGAAAAAACAGATCGTTCTTCATCCAATCTGAGCCACTTCTCCGTTTTCAGTAGATTGAGGTAATGACAGCCCTTTTCATTCAAAGTGAGAGGCACTGCAAAGAGTAAAAGTGCCCACATCTTCTGTTTGTGCATGTATGTGTGGTGTGTATATATATATGTATAATATATATAGCTTTTAAAAATGTGACCTTTTTACACTTTCCTTCGTGTCTACAAGACCACTGACATTCAGCCATGTTCAGTTACTGAACATGCTCCGAGCAAAGGCTAAGTCCTTTCTCTCAGTATGGGGAAGGAGCCCTGCAGAGCAGCTTGATTGAGTGACATTGAAGGAGGGCAGGAAGCAGATGATTTTTCGTTGACGCTATATTACCGTCCTCAAACAGAGCAATAATCTAATATACATGTGGCTCCCCCATATTTACTGGGGTTGCCTTCTGAACAACACTTGTTTTTCATGGATCTGCAGTGTTATCCATTCTTTGAACAGCTGGCTGTTTCTATTTTGGATTGAAATTGATAGTGAATTTGGTATATCATTTGGTGCAGTGCAAGTTGTGCTGAGGAGAAAATGAAGGCAGAGAATTGCAACTTCCAAAATGAACCCTATTTAAAAAAGCAGTTTTACAAAAAACGCAATCCCTACAGTGCGGAAGGAGGCCATTCAGCCCATTGAGCCTGCACTGACAACAATCCCACCTATGCCCATGACACCATGTATTTATCTTGTTAGTTTCCCTGACACTAAGGGGCAATTTAGCATGGCCAGTCAACCTAATCTGGACATCTTTGGACTGTGGGAGGAAACCGGAGCACTGGAAGGAACTTGCCTGGAGTATAGGGAGCATATTATCGTAATGATGAGTTTGTACTGAATTTGAATCCATGCTTTTCTGACTTGCTTTCTGTGCCCAAATCTTGGGCTGAGCTAGACAAGACTGAGATGAAGGTTGGAAAGCAGGGGTTTAGAGCATGGAGTCAATTGCAGGAAGGGACTGAGCAATTCTATCACAGTTCAGATCCTGAGCTGGGCCAGACAATGTCTTCATCGTTGGGTGGGAGTGCTGTATTCGTCATCTCAGAGAACTGAGCACCCCAAGTCTGAGAATGGAATGAAGCTATTTCCTGGGTCAATGACTGCCTCTAGTTGGTGAGATTTGAAGGCCTGATTTATGCTGGGGTTGCTAGTGTGGAGCTAATTTGCATGTTCTTGGAGTAGAGCGAACAGTTACTGATGCAGCTTTCATCTTTTGCAAAGGGCAGTGAAGAGCTTTGAAGTAATATTAGGGTGGAAAACCACGGCAAATAAGGACAACCACACTTCAAAGAAAGAGACCCAATGCCTGCCCGTCTTTTGCTTTTTAAGTTTGATCAAGGTCCCAAGATTCGACTGTGAAGGAGCTTGGGCAGTCAGTGTCCACTTTGTGATGTCTTGTAATCGTGCGACTTGGATGTTTTGCAATCAAGTGGGATTAGCAAGGACCAATCAGATATGAGAAAATGGACATTGGTACTGATTAAGATGGTGAGATTGCTGCATTCAATAAAAAGTTAATGAATGATTCCTAGTTAGTGCCCTCTCTCTCTCTCTCTCTCTCTCTGTCTCTCATGATGATGATGCTGATGTCTTGTTGTTGTATTCTCCCAGCCAGCAGCTTGGGATCTGAATGCTGTTTTCAGTCGGCAGTTTGAGTATAAAGCTAGAAATGTTTATCCTGAGAAATCCAGTCAGTGCTTACAATTTGTTCTGAATTTAGTCCCTTTGCAAGAGGCTGATTTAATACTGCCTTGCTTTCTTCATCCTCTGAAGTAATCATGGCTATTTAATGTATATTTCAATCAACGCATTTCTTGCTGGGCTCCACAGGGAGTTAATTCTCAGTCCCCTCTGCTGCTCCATATTGGTGCATGCATGCTACTTGCTGTCTCTGCTGAGTAATAAAAAAAAAATTCATCTCAAGGTGTGAACCTGATGAAATATTTGAAGTAAGCCGAGTGTTGTCTGACCTAACATGCAATGCAGTTATTCCTTTTAGAGAGTTTAATAAAACGCACCCCTTGCCTTCCCTCTAATGTGCCTCCCATTCTTAGCACTGTGTAAATATTGCACAATTCCTTGTTTCTTGCTTATAACTCTCAAGATTGTGTTTCTCTAAGGACTGGTTGGTCAAACTTTAGTCCAATGCAACACACTTTGAATTGAGAAACTAAGATTATTCCTCTCCACTTTCCACCCCTCCAAATAACAGGTTTCTGGTTAGCTCCTGACATTTTTTTAAATCACGGACTTGATGCATTCAGCTCACATCAGTGTGAATGAAAGCTGCTCTGGATATCTTATTCACTAACCTGGTGGTATTAAAATGCTGCTGACAGCCAATGGCTAAGTGAATTCTGCGAATGCTCAGACAAGTGACGTTCTTGTAATTAACCTGTGGTACCTGGTGTAAATGTGAAGCTTGGAGTGTTTTTACTTTCTGCTGCTGGGCAAAGCACAAACAATAAAGCATCTTTGTCATGGTCTACCTACGTTTATGCTCAGTTTTGTGCAGCTGATGTGCATAAATAGTTCAATCAGTTTACCTAATGGATGTAGCAAAGTGACATGTGTTTTCTGGTGTTTGACAGAGGATTATCTAATGGCAGAGGTTAACGTGTGCTCAAACTGCAGTCAGGAATTCTGAGTGGACAGTGAGCCAACAGTATTCTCATTTGCAGAGTTGATCATGCATCTTATGGTTGCCTGGCATAAGGCACCTCTTGTGACTAAGCAGCCTTCACATTATTTGATCAGCATTTGTAAGACTTGCTGAATCACGGATGCCTTTAGGAATCTAGCTTCACTCACTGCTAGAGCATTACCAGACTTGTTGCAGCCCACCACCTTGCCTGCTAACTGCTCCCTTTAAATTGGATTCAGCTGAATTATAAATTAAATCTGTTTGTAATCACATCAGCTCATTCTGCAAGCGAGCTCTCATCAGACTGTGCTTCTAACAGCAAAGAAGCATCAGTAACATAAAGTGGGCATAGAGCTTTGGCATTGGCTGTGTTTTCCACGACTGCTTCACGGATATGCAATGTAACATTCAATCTGATTTATCGCAAGGAATTGTGTCCCCCTCCCTCCCACAAAATAACTAACCTGTGACTGTGTGACGCAGCACAATCTACTTTATCTTCCTAAAGTACCAGCTTTTGTCAGATGCTTTGTAATAAAGTGAGATTTAACACAGCGGTACTGTTGAAGAGGAGGTGGAATACAGCAGCAGTAGGAAAAGGATGTTTGCATCTGTATGGTATGCCAAAAAGATGGGTCGCCGGTTTATCAAGAACGTACGGCAATCCCGACAACAACACTTTCATCTGTCGGTAAGTTAATCGAAACGAGCAGTTGAAGCCTGGTTACTTGTTCCCTATAGACCTCAAATTAGAAGAGGCCATCAAATTGCTATCATGAAGGGCTGTGTCGTCTTATGGAAATAACAAAAGTGCTATGTAAGTTAACACTGCTAAAATTTTCAAATCAGATACTGTGTTTTCTTTAGAAGCTTCGAGTTTAACTATTTCTGCAGTGGGGGTGGTTGGGCTTTATTATTCTCTTTATACCTACAGTTTAGTGTTTGCTTATTTTCTAGATTTAAAAATAAAATTCCAGTTAGCAATTTGTCTACAACTTCAGCTGTACGTAGCAGAGGGGTTAAAGCTTGCACGGAATTCCTGGATCAAGTTGATCAAGGAGTGATCCTTTGAAGATGGCCTTACTTATGGAAATGACGAGGGAAATATAAATGGTCCAGATTTATTACCAGGATATGAGAGGCTGTAAGCATGCATTTAAGTAACATTAAACAGGTTAGTAAATGTATGTATTTTCTGAGTACAAATAGATACGAGCTGTGAAGCTAGATATATTCTACTGAAAACAACATGAGCATCTAATTTCAAAATACATCAGTCTTTTATACAAGAAGCCTGTGTGTATTACTAAAGAGGAATTTTAACTGTTTGAGTAATGGTGTGTTGCTATCAAGACTCTTGAGTCTTGCTTAGTTTTAAAAGTTCATTGTTCACCCAAGCCTCCAGGGTAGTTTGCAAAGCTGTATGCTTCAAAGGTGTTCTGCATCTGGACCAATTAAAAATGCAGTGTTATAAGTTGCAGCAGTATGCACAGCAAACAGCTACTTGACAGGCCTTTTGACAGACTGTAGGAGGGATGAGTGCTGCAATGGGACGTGCACACAGCAAAAGATCAAGCAACTGCTTGGGCTTTTTTATTAACCGGATGATTTAATTTGGGGCAGTACTTGATCATTTTTGGAATGTTGAAATTCAGTGTTTCCATTCCATTCATTTTTTTTGTACTTGCTCATTGGAATTTGAGTATGCATTCTACTTGTGTTAAAGTTTACATTTGCCGATTGAATAATGAGCTGTTTTGGAGGTGAGGATTCATTTAACCTTCAGAGGATTTGCATTTTTTGTTTTGAAGCAAACCAGGAATATGTAGATGCTAACCAATCTGCTGCAATTTTATTTGTTTGGTGCAGCAGTCAACTATGATAGGCCATGGAATCAACTTTCAAACCTCTGGTTCAAAGTTGTATTGCTTTAACAAGCTAATGGGTTGATCTGCGTTTTGAATAGCAGTACCATAACTATAAGTGCGCAATTATGCGGCTACCTTTGGATTGTGACAAGTGAATTTTGGCTGCGCATCAATGAAAAGGTGGCAATACAACTCTGGAATCTAACAGGACTTAATGCTGCGAGGCATGGAGGCTATTTAGGGCCATTCATACCTATATTAAATCCTGGTACGAAATTCCAGAGTCCATTCAGATGCTATGTCAGTTTGTCGATGTCTCATATTGTGCGCAAGCAGTCAGGTTTGAGAAAAAGCTGCATGACGGGCAATTTTGTTGATGTGTTGAAAGAAGATGGTAGAACATGGAACTGGGGCTTGAACAGACCTGGTCTGCAGTCCCTTTTACTACTGAAGGTCATCCAAAAGTCTGCTGCCAGTGTCCTAATACACATCAAGTGCTACTCACCATCACCACTGTGCTCACTGACTACATTGGCTCCTCAGTAATCAATGTCTTGATTTTTAACATTCTATTCCTTGCTTTCAAATACGTCCCATGGGTCTCACCTCTTCCTATCTCTGACTATCTTCAATGCCATTAACCTTCAGATAGAAGGTTTAGTGGCACGGTGGTTAGCATTGCTAAGCTCTCAGCGCCAGTGACCCGGTTCAGTTCTGAACTTGGGTCACTGTCTGCGTGGAATTTACACGTTCTCCATGCAGATGCTGCGGTTTCCTCCCACTAGTCCAGATGTGCAGGTCAGGTGGATTGACGAATGCATGGGGTTACGAGGATGGGTGGAGGGGAAAATCCTTCAAGTTGGTGCAGACTCAATTTCTAAACTACAGCAATCTATATCTGCACTCATCTAATTCTGGCCTCCTGAAAATATCATTTTTAATTGCATTAAAATATGCATTTTTAATTGCACCACAATGGGTGGCTGTGCCTTCTGTTGAACTGGGGAATTAGCTCTTTAAACTTCTTTAGCTCCCATCCTTGTCTACCATCCCTAAGATGCACCTTAAAACCCACCTTAAGGCATTCAGTTAAGGATGCTACGTAAATCTAGGTTGCTGCTGCATTCGTAGCAGAGTTAGTTTGCTGCCCACTCTTCCCAGTTTGTTTGTTAACTTGAGTTGAAGTACGGTTCCATGGATACTGGCAACCTCCTGGTACTTCATCTATTTAGCATCTATATTTGACTATTCAACTGAGTCTGGATAGAGAATGTCAGTATGCTGTTCATTTCTTGAACACAAAGGCGTTCGATCCTGACTGCCGGGCCTTGGCTCAATTTATAATTGTATCTGGTCATAAGAGTTTGGGGCCCCCGATACAAGTTTGAGTTCCTAATTTAAGTGAACACTGCTGCATTTTTGAAAGACTCCCTGGTGATGCAATTTTGTTTAAGACATTAGACCAAGGTTTCATCTGTTCAGGTGGACTTAACTAATTTTTGAAGTACGAAGTTCTGTGTCTCTACAGCATTCCTCCTCAATCGTTCTGAAGTTTAAGATGTATTCTATTTTTGAAAGTTGTAATAATGTTCTACAGAAGTGCAGCTTTAACTGCATTTATGGCATGCAAGTGTGGCCAGCTTCACTAACTGATACTAAACTAGCAAGTACCTTGGCAAATCTGGCAAGTTAATGGGCATTTTCAACACGAGATTATAATTACCTTCAATAGAATTACCACTGCCAAATTCCTCATCAACATTTTGGGAATTACCATTTGACCAGAAATCTAACCGGACCAACCACTGGCCGACCACAAACTGCCTGTCAGGAATCTGCATTATGTCAAGTGTTGGGCAGCATTAAACCTCATCACCCAATAGGATTGTAATCAGGAATGAGACTATTGGCAGAGTTTCTTTTCCCTCAGTTTGGATTCTGCTGGAGCCGCAAGACTCCAGACCTCATACAGCCTTGATCCAAACAGGGTCACAATGGCCAAATTCCAACTGTCGAGGTGAGAGTGACTGCCCTTGGAATCGAGGCAACATTTGCCTGATGGTGACACTGAAGAACATGAGAGAAGTTGATCAGGGTTAGGGGGAAATCTTTCCAATGGTTGGGGTTTTTGTTGACCGTGAAAATGGTAAACACAAAACACCGCGGATAGAATCCCCACAGTGCAGAGAAGGCCATTTGGCCCATCGAGTCTGCACCAACCACAGTCCCACCGAGGCATATCCCCATAACCCAATGCATTTACTTTGCTAGCCTCCCTGGCACTAAGGGACAATTTAGCATGGCCAATTCACCTAACCCACATGTTTGGGAGGAAACTGAAGCACCTGGAGGAAACCCATGAGGACATGGGGAGAGTGTGCAAATTCCACACAGACAGTGACCCAAGTAAGGAATCGAACCAAGATCCCTGGAGCTGAAAGGCAGCAGTGATAACCACTCTGCCAACATGTTGCCCTGGATGCTGTAATCCAAACCAAAGCAGTAAATGCTGTAAATGGTCATGGCGGATGAATGACGAGCAACATCCTTCAAGTGATTACCATCTCCAACAAGAGTATAATCACCAGTCCATGCTATACAGTGGCATTACCATTACCAAGGCTCTCATCAATATTTTGAGGATTGCGATTGACCCAAAACTGAATCATCTCAGTCACACAGATGCTACTAGAGCAAGCGAGGGGCTGGACATGTTATGCAAGTGGTTTGCCAAAGCCTATCTGCAATCTAAAAGAGACAATTCAATAGTGTGATTGCATATCCTACACTTCCCTGGGTGGGTACAGTTAACACATCAGTCAAGATGCTTGCGAGTATCCAGAAACACGTTATTCATTAGCTCAAGAATCCATTCCTGCCATTCATATTTTATGATGTGTCTACGTGAAACTCTGCAGCAATGCAAATAATGAAGATATTTTGACAGCACCTCTCATGTGATCACCACCTAGAGGAACAAGAGCAGCAGGTGCATCTGCAGGCAGTTTATGAACATACAAAGTAAAAGCAGACGTAGGCTACTCAGCCCCTCAAGCTTGCTCCTCCATTCAATAAGATCTGATTTTAACCTCAACTCTACAGTTATGCCTACTCCTGATAACCTTTCACTCCCTTATCAGGAATCTATCTAGCTCTGCCTTACTAATGTTCAAAGACTCTGCCAAGGCTACCTTTCGAGGCAGAACTCCAAAGACTGTCCTCAGGATTTTTTTTGCATTCGTCTGAAATGCATAATCATTTATTATGATGTGGAGATGCTGGCATTGGACTGGGATGGGTACAGTAAGAAGTATCTCAACACCAAGTTAAAGGTTTATTTGGAATCACGAGCTTTCAGAGCGCTGCTCCTTCATAACCCCCCCACTCTTGTATTCAATTCCCCTCTCAATAAACAACATTCTTAGTTTTCTGAATAATTTGCTGCTGTAATCCAAAACCAAAGCAGTAAATGCTGTAAAAACGGTCATGGCTGATGAACGATGAGCAACGTTTCACTGCAGTAGGACACCCAGATGCCTCCACATCTCAGCTCTGCAATCTCTCACCATTTGGAAAATATGCTGCTTTATTCCTCCTGCCCAAATGGACCAATTTATGTTTTCTCCAGTGTGCCAGATCCTTGCGTGCACCCAAACCAATCACAAGGCATATATAAAAATCTTGAGAACAGTGTTCCCATCTACCCACCAGTCTCATTGTCCTGTCTTTGCTTTACTAGAACTTACCGTGACACCTTTGCACTCACATAGCCCAATGCCTGGATGACAAACAAACTTGGTCTTTTTCAATACTGAAGGATGAATGAGGAGAGATGTCCTTTTTGCAATTAACTTTCCTACCTACCTTTGTCATCAGCAAACTTAGCAACCATACCTTCAATCCCTTCATCCAAGTAGTTTATATAATTTTGTAAAGGCTTGAGGCCCAGTACTGATTGCTGTGACACACCACTCATTACATCTTGCAAACGAGAAAATGCCCCATTTATGCCAACTCCATTTTCTAGTAGCTAGCCAATTTTCTATCCATGTCTGTGTGTTACCCAAGATTTCCAGAATAGCTTCTGGAAATCTAAGTCCAGTACATCTACTGTTCCCCTTTATCCACAATACATTCCTCCAAAGGATTGAGATAAATTGGTTAAACATAATCTCTCTCTCACAAAATCATGTTGACTCTGCTTGATTTCCTTGAATACATCAGAGTGCTCTGCTATAATGTCTTCTAACATTTCCCCTATAACAGATGTTGTTAATTGGCTGCTGATCTCCTGCTTTCTGTCTCCCTCCCTTTTCAAATAATGAAGTTGCATTTGCTATTTTCTAATCTATAGACCCTTCCCTGAATGGAATGAACTTTGCAAAATTAACTCCTACACATCAACTAGTTTATAAGATGAGGGGGTAGATAGAGTGGACATTCAGAGACTATTTCATCAGATGTTACTAGGGGGCGTAACTATAAGGTTCATAGTGGGTGATATAGGAGGGATGTCCAAGGTAAATTCTTTACTCAGTGGTTGGGATGTGGAATGCACTGCCTGCTGTGATAGTGGAGTCGGACACTTCAGGAACTTTCAAGCAATTATTGGATAGGCACATGGAGCACATGTTCTTATGTTCTTCAGCATACCAGAATGATAGGGAGTGGGATAGCTTGGTCTTGGTTTCCAACATAGCTTGGCGCAACATCGAGGGCCGAAGGGCCTGTACTGTGTTGTACTGTTCTAAGTTCTATCTCACTGGCCACTTCTTTTAACAACCTAGAATGAAATCCATTAGGACCTAGAGATGTGTCAACCTGTAGATCAAACCATTTGCTAAACACTACTCCACTGGTGGTTAGAATTTTCTTGATGACTTCCCTCCCTTCCAATTCCTGATTTACCATTATTTCTGGGGTGTTACTTGTATTCTCTTCTCTCCAAAGTGAAGGCCAGTGCAAAATACTGCCATCTCATTCTCCATTATTTATTCCCCAGACACACTATAGGACCAGCAGTCATTTTGTTAATTCTTCCTTTTTTAAAATATGTATAGAAATTCTTACTTTCTGTCACTTTTTCAAGTTCCTATCCAAGCCAGCCACCATCAAACTTGGACATGTATTGTTGTTCCTTTGCTCTCCCTGCCTGATGACATTGTGAGTACCTTCACCACATGGGCTGCAGCAGTTCAAGAAGGTGCTATACGAACATAAGAAATAGGAGCAGGAGTAGGCCATCTAGCCCTTCGAGCCTGCCCCGCCATTCAATAAGATCATGGCTGATCTGTCGTGGCTCAGTTCCACTTTCCCGCCCTCTCCCCATAACCCTTAATCCCCTCGCTTATCAAAAACCCATCAACCCGCGTCTTAAAAATATTTAGCGAGGCAGCCTCCACCATCTCAACGGGCAGAGAATTCCAGAGATTCACCACCCTTTGAGTGAAGAAGTTCCTCCTCAACTCCGTTCTAAACCGCCCTCCCCTTTTATCGTGAGGCTGTGCCCCCTAGTCCTACTGTCCTTTCTGAGTGGGAAGAGTCTCTCCACCTCTATCCTATCCATCCCATTCATCATCTTATGTCTCAATGAGATCTCCCCTCATTCTTCTAAACTCTAACGAGTACAAGCCTAGTTTATTCAGCCTCTCCTCATAGCTCAACCCCCTCAACTCTGGCATCAGCCTAGTAAACCTCCTCTGCACTCCCTCCAAGGCCAAAATATCCTTGCGTAAGTGCGGCGACCAAAACTGCACACAGTACTCCAGCTGCGGCCTCACCAGTGCCCTATACAGCTGCAGCAAGACCTCCCTACTTTTATATTCAATCCCCCTCGCTATGAAGGCCAGCATCCCATTTGCCTTCCTGACCACCTGCTGCACCTGCAAGCTGGGTTTTTGCGACTCATGCACAAGGACCCCGAGGTCCCTCTGCACCGTCGCCTGCTGCAGTTTTTCACCACGTAAGTAATAGTCCTTCCTACCATTATTCCTACCAAAGTGGACCACCTTGCACTTGCCAACATTAAATTCCATTTGCCAGTCCCTGGCCCATTCGCCCAGCCTATCTAGATCCTTCTGCAGACTCTCCACACCCTCCGCGCAATTTGCCGTTCCACCAATCTTGGTGTCATCAGCAAATTTCGACACCATACACTCGGTTCCCTCCTCCAGATCATCTATATAAATGGTAAATAGTTGAGGCCCCAGCACCGACCCCTGGGGCACTCCACTAGTCACCAACCACCAATCCAAATAGCACCCATTGACCCCCACTCTCTGCCTCCTATTTGACAGCCAATCCTCTATCCACGCTAACACCCTACCCCCAACTCCATGCCCCCTTACCTTCTGCAATGACCTCTTGTGAGGTACCTTGTCAAACGCCTTCTGAAAATCAAGAAAGACCACATCCACCGGCTCTCCTCTATCCACCGCCCTAGACACATCCTCATAGAACTCCAATAAATTCGTCAGACACGACTTCCCCTTAACGAAACTGTGCTGCGTCTGCTCTATCAAGCAATTCCCCTCAAGATGCCTTGCTATTTCCTCCTTGATGACGGATTCTAACATTTTACCTACAACAGACGTTAAACTAACCAGCCTATAATTCCCTGCCTTTTGCCTGCCACCCTTCTTAAACAACGGCGTAACATTAGCCGTTTTCCAATCTTGCGGCACTTCCCCGGAATCTAGCGACGTTTGGAAAATAACCACCAAGGCATCCACTATCACCTCCGCCATTTCTTTCAGAACCCTTGGATGCATTCCATCCGGTCCTGGGGACTTGTCCACAGTCAGTCCCTCCAGTCTGTCGAGCACCGCCTCTCTAGTAACGATAATGTCATTGAGACCCTCCTGTCCTACCATCTTTCCATCTCTAACACCCGGCAAATTATTCACGTCCTCCTCCGTGAAGACCGAAACAAAAAAGTTATTCAAGGCCTCAGCCATTTCCCCATCCCCTACCACTAAGTCCCCCCTCTCATCCTCTAAGGGTCCAACGTTCACCCTAGCCAGCCTCTTCCTTTTTATATATTTATAAAAACGCTTGCTATCCTTTTTTATATTAAGCGCTAGCCCAGCTTCATAGTTTCTCCTACCCTTCTTTATCAACTTCTTTGTCAATCTTTGATGACTTTTAAACCTCTCC
Source organism: Carcharhinus amblyrhynchos (assembly GCF_965287045.1). Lineage (NCBI taxonomy): Eukaryota > Metazoa > Chordata > Chondrichthyes > Carcharhiniformes > Carcharhinidae > Carcharhinus > Carcharhinus amblyrhynchos. The sequence continues at coordinate 118,115,391 of NC_137326.1, read as the reverse complement.
CAATCCTCTTCTTGCCCACTACTCTTAGCTACTCTAAACGCCTCCGCTTTTAATTTAACACTTTCCTTCACCTCCTTCGTTATCCACGGCTTATTACCTCTCCTCCTACGGTCCTTTTTAACCATCGGAATAAATTTCTGCTGAGCACCAAGAAAGATCTCCTTAAAGATCCTCCACTGCTCCTCAGCAGACCTACCTTCCAACACGCTCCCCCAGTCAACATTTGCCAATTCTTCTCTCATCCTTCCGTACTCCCCTCTGTTCAAACAAAGGACGCGTGTCCAGGAACCCACTTTCTCTTCCTCCATCTGCACCAGAAACTCCACCACACAATGATCACTCTCCCCAAGAGGATCCTTCACCACAAGGTCCCTAATTCTACCCGCCTCGTTATGCGCACCATTGCTTTTCAAGAATGAATAGGGATGAATGATAAATGTTGGCCTTGTAAGCACAATCTAGATTTGACTTTAATTTTCAGTTAGCCTTGCAGAATTAGACCAGCGGCTGACCTGATTGGCAATTAACTGGGCACAAACTAAGAATTGGACTTGGCAATTTTCTTTGTACGCTCAATGTCCTCTGCTTGATTGGAAGCACAATACAGTTAACATGTCTTAAACAATTCGGTGATTTCATCATGCTGCAATGCTCACTGGCTTACAAGGTTTCAACTGTGAAGATCATGGGTTCAAGGCTCAGTTCATAGGTCTGCATGTGAAATCCAGGCTGAGACTTGAGTGCAGTATTTTTGGAGGTGCTATCCTTCAGACGAGACAATCAAAAATCTCTGTTCTATCATGCGGACATCAAAAAAAAATGCAGCAACCTTTATTCAAAGAGCAGTCAAGTTCACCTGATGTCGACCAATATTTATCCCTTAATCTGCATCATTTGAATTGATTATCTGACCATTTATTTGACTGTGAGACCATGTTTCAGGTAAATTGGTTGGCCCCTTTCCCAGACATTAGCAGCAACTATCCTTCTAAAGCACTTACTTGGGTGTAAAGGACTATGGGATGCCCTGAGATCATGCAAGGTGCTATTTAAATGCAACCTTATTTTTGCCCATTTGTTTTAGTGCAGTCAGTTATTATGATTGTGTAAATGTTTTAAAAACAGAATTGTCCTACTTGCCTAATCTGGAATTACTTCAGTTTCTAATTCAAGTCTTGGTTAGTACAATACTTTCTCTAACCTGCTTTCTGCAGTTCCACTTGGGAATATTTTTATGCCCATTATCATGATGCCATATTTGCATCCACTATCTGTAGCAGATGCTTCTGGATTGGATGTAGCTCAATCAGAGTGCTTGCTACACTGGCTTGGATACCAATACATGGCTCAGATGAAGGTTAAAGCTCTTTACGTCTCATTTCATCGTGTTCCTGGGTTCAGCCTTGCTCAAACAAATTGAATTTAGGTGAAATGCACGTTACCTATTACATTACAATAACCTCGAATGCACCATTTGGAATTTTGTGTTTCATAGTGAGGCAGACAAATGAATGACAAATATTGATGCAGTTAAGTAGAAAATGCTGAAGCCACTTGACAAGCAAGGCAGCATCAGCAGACAAGCTGAAGATTAGTTTAATGTTTTGGGTCTCTGTCAGAACCGGCAGATGTTGTAGACGAACAGATCAAAGGAAAGGAATGATCTGTAAAGCGATTAGGTGGAGAACAGGAAATGATTAAATGTGTATGTGGTCATTTTCATTTGCTCTGCTTTTCCTCGTGAGCTCTTGACTCGCAACAACTTCCGGTTCTGGTGAATTGTAACTCAAGTTTCTCGCTACACAGTTCCTGCCTGGCCACTTGAGTACTCCCAGAGCATTTACAGCAATTTTGTTCACAGCCAATCCGAGATCAAGTGAGAACTGATCTTCAGGGCTCCCTTAGCCATCAATAAGGAAACCCTTTCATTTCAATGTTTCAACCCATTGCACCACATTGGGGCAAGATAGAAACTACGACATATGCTTGCCAGAGTGATTTAAAATGTCAACATTTGAAGATGATGCAACACCTTGGCTCAACGTACTGTGCCAGTAGTAAGGTATGAGTTTTCCCTTCCGATTTACCCCACTACTGCAAGAATTTGGGTGGAGGGGTGGCAGTGGAAAATAAGAAAACACTTTCGTATTGATGTGTTTTTTAAAAGAAAAATTCATCCATAGGATATGGACATCGCTGGTTAGGCCAGCATTTATTGCCTATCCCTAATTGCCCTCAAAGGTGTTGGTGAGCTGCCACATTGAACTGCTGTAGTCCTTGTGGTGTAGTTGCATCCACAGTGCTGTTAGGGAGGGAGTTCCAATGGTATTGAAGGAATGGTGATATATTCCCAAGTCACAACAGTGAGTGTCCTGGAGGGGAACTTCCAAGCAGTAGTGTTCCCGTGTGCCCACTGCCCATTTCTTCTAGATGGTAGTGATAGTAAGTTTGAAAGATGCTGTCCAAGGAGTGTTGGTGAGTTCCTGCACTGCATCTTGTAGATGGCAAACACTGTTGCCACTGTTCATTGTTGGTGGAGGGAGTGAATGTTTGTGGAACAGGCGCCAATCAAGAGGGTTGCTTTGTCCTGGATGGTGTCGAGCTTAGAGTGTTGCTGTTGCTGCTGCATTCATCCAGGCAAGTAGAGAGTATTCCATCATGTCCTTAACTTGTGCCCTGTAGATGGTGGACAAGCTTTGGAAGTAAGTTACTCATCACAGAATGCCTCTAACCTATTTTTATAGCCACAGTATTTATGTGGCTAGTCCCATTCATTTTCTGATGAATGGTAACCCCCTGGATGCTGCTAGTGGTGGATTCAGCAATGGGTAATGCCACAGAATGTCATGGGGCAATGTTTAGATCCTCCCCTTGTTGGACCTGGCCCTTGTGTAGCATGAATGTTACTTGCTATATCTGTCAAAGTTTCTCCAATAGTTTTCTACTATGTACCTTTGCAAACGTTTCCAGCAAATTATTTTTAATCCACGTTTGTATTGACTGTAACTTTATTGTAACAGATGCTACTTTGAGTTTATGGATCATGACAAGTTGGTTCGGGGTTGATGGGAACTGCTCCAATATTTAGAATATAATCAGATTAGCTGCGATTCATCAATTCCACTGTCGCCACTAAAAGCAATGTAAAGTGATGTAGTGTAAATCCACAGATGGATGAGGATTTTTTCCCCCCATAAAAGAAAGCAAAGTCTCTTGGGTTTGATGGTTTTGACTGAGATTCAGGATAAACAAGCATTTAAAATTTTATCTCTGGTCCCAATGCCACATTCTCCTGGTCTAGTGAAAATCAGAATGTCAGTAATCAATTTGTGACCTGCTGTGTATACACTGCATCAGGAAAAGCTTGTGATCAAACAACGCATTCACCTTTAAATTTGGTGAATGATGTTTGGTAGGAAGGCACCTAAGAGAGAATGGCAGCAAAAATACTTTCTAAAAGAAAAGTATTGCACCCGTCTCAAAAGGACATATTGTACTTGAGGAAGCATCTTTTGATTTGCTATGTCGTTTTGTGCTTTGGAAGTTCATCAGCATCAGTGAGGGATAGGAACAATGGTGGCTTCTTACCCACCACCGTGAGTGGTGGAGCATAAAGGTCGCCTTGGAGAAAGCGCTGGGCCCTTTTCTCTGTCTTTTCAAATATTTTGATTAGCAAAGTTGTTAGTGGGGAAATTTATACAGCAAACAATTTCATGGGAGAGCCCCAGAGCTAACGCATATGGAAAAAAGTAGTACTGTGGTCCTCTGCTTCAAACTATTCATTCTTCATGAAAAAACAGACTTTTAAAAAATGTACTGTGCAACTGTAAATACAGTCTGTATTGAACCAAATTGATTTCAACAGAAAATATAGCAAAAGTAATTGGTACCGTTTGTAGAGTTTGCAGCACCTAATTTTATGAAGCAATTTATCATTTTACAACAGGAGCTTGTGTATATGTAGTGCTGTTAACAGTAAATTTGGGGCCTAGCTATATGCGATACTAGGACAGGTGTCCAAAAGCTTAGTCAAAGTTAGATATTAAACAACTCCTTAAAGGAGCTGAAGGCTTAGAGATTTCAGAAGGGAATTCAAACTTGGGGCTTCCAAAGCACAAAGTGACACAACAAATCAAAAGATGCTTCCTCAAGTACAACGTGTCCTTTTGAGACGGGTGCAATACATTTCTTTTAGAAAGTATTTTTGCTGCCACTCTCTCTTAGGTGCCTTCCTGCCAAACATCATTCACCAAATTTAAAGGTAAACAGGTTATTTGATCACAAGCTTTTCCTGATGCAGTGTATACACAGCAGGTCACAAATTGATTACTGACATTCTGATTTTCACTAGACCAGGAGAATGTGGCATTGGAACCAGAGATAAAATTTTAAACATCTTAAAGGAGCCGAAGGCTTAGAGATTTCAGGAGGGAATTCAAACTTGGGGGTTGAGGTAAATGAAAGCACGGCCATCAATAGAGAAATTAAAATCAGTAATGCACGAGTGACCAAAATTGAAGTGCAAATATTTAATAGGGTTGTGGGGATGGATGGAGGTTAGAGATGTGGAGGGATTTGAAAGCAAAAATGAACTTAAAATAGAGGTGTTGCAAGACTAGGAGCCACTGTCAGCGAACACAAGTGATGGGTGAAATGATCTTCATGTCAGAGCATGGATATCAGAAGTTTGGCTGGCCTCATGTTGAGGGGGGGAAATAACACTTGGGAAGGTCAGCCAGGGTGCAATGGAATAGTCCAGCCGTGAGCCATTGAAGGAATGGATGAATGTTTCAGCAGCAGATATGCTAATGTGCGGATGGGGACAGGTAATATTACACAGGTGGGGAATAGATTTTTAAGAAAACAATATTGCTCTATTTAAATCACACAACAATGTCAGAACCCCAAAAAAGACTGGGTAACAGGTTACTAATCTTTGTGTCAACCATTGACTTGGGATCCCACCTGCATCTAGCGTGTCTATGTTTGCATCTTCTACATTTTTCCTGTTTTTGATCAGCCCGTAATTGCATTGGATTGCAGGACTATCGCTGTTTTTATAATAGATTATTTCAAGCATGCTTTGTTCATAAGTTGACAAAATTAATCTCCACTCGCACTCGAACTTCACCTGATACTTGCCAAGTGTTCGCTGTCTTTTTGCTTTCTATGTTTTTGTGATTGGAGGAGTTCTTGCAAGGACACCGGAATATTTTGTCAATTGTTGTAACTGTATTGGTTTCAAACAATCTACCTCAAAATTATCAGTAGATTGTTAATAAGTTGTTCCCCTCAACTCCCAACTTTCTCCAACTGTGAGCTTTCCATTTCCCAAACTTGATTTCTGTGCAAAAGTCAAGTTTATTTCAAGACTTTAATCCAACCTAAATTCAAAACCAGTTTCCAAAAATAAAAATGTTCTTAACTGTAATAGTTAACATTTCTTTAACCCAATTCTTAAAGGAGGGAGTCTGTTTTAAGTGCATAGTAGAAAATGCCTTCCTTCAAATTTCTTTTCCCCCAAATTTTGCTGCCAATGTGAGCACTGTTTGAGTGACACCTCAAAGCCAAAATTGCTTGATGTACTGTTTTTTGTATTTGGAATTAAATTTGAAAGGAATGCCTCATCCCATTGTTGTCTTACCAATCCAGGAAAATGATGGATTGCTGTCCTAACTCCTTCCTCCAAAATATATTTTTTCACCAAGTACACAGTGATGCATGTTAGTTTAGTTCTTTTATAGTTTTGATTTAAAATTGCAATGCGAGGCAGGAAGGCAGGCATGTGGTCATTTTCCAAATCGATCAGAAGGTAGCTAGCTATATGAATTGCTTTTTCAATGTTTTACCTTTTGTCTGTATATCTAGTTTAACCCCCAGATGTCCAATTAGAAATGGATTTCTCAAAAATATCTCTGAACACAGACTTTCCTTGCCTTCTCCTCGAACGTAATGCTTATTGGAAATGACTGTGATCCCTCTTGGGACAAATGCTGCTAAAGTGGTGGTTTGGCAAAAGGCGTCCATGTGTTTCACCCAAATCCATTAAAACCCACTTTAAGGAGAAGTTTCACTGCATTATGGGCTGTTCCTGTGAAATATTGATTCAGTCTCGTATGGTACATGTTGACCGCATTGCTCATTTCTTAAGAGTTGCCTCATTTGATGCTGTTGATATCCTAGTCTAAATAGTCCTTTAAATATGCTCAGTTTCCGGTGGCTATTCCCTGTTGAGCTTTCAGTGGAAAGGATTGTCAGTATCTGGGCACAAGCACTATACAGCGCACATAGGGGAAGATGCATTTTTTGTGAGTTCTGTATATTATCTGCACATTACAGGCAGAACGTTTTAAAGCTAATGAGATTTACATCAGTTGAGATAAAATATTCCAATTTGCAGTGCATGTGACATGGTTGCCACAGGGTGCTTTTGCTTTATTTTTCTGAAGGCTTTTAACAAGTGCATGGAAGGATTGCTTTCAAGTAACTGTAGTCCATTCTGCTGCTCCTTCACCTCAATCCCTGTTACCACCACCCCCCTGCCTCTCTGAACGATTGGCAGTTCCAAGTTTAGTCCAATGTCTGTACGTACCTGTTAATTGATCTTGCATCCTGCATTTCAAAATAGTTATGAGCCAACAGGGAGCAGCCGGCTTTCATTCATCCCTAGCTCCTCTGGAAAATAATTGACGGAAAGGAGAAAGCAGAGCTAAATTAATTAGCACCCTCTGATGCACTGTGATTTTCAAAGAGCTGGTAATGTGCAAAGCTGCTTAAACTCTTGCATATTCTCCAGTCCTCAGGAACTTCCAGTCAAGCCTTTCAACCGCTGCAGGTAGCCAGGTTCTGTCTCCTGCACTTTGAGTGATGCTGATGTAATTCTATCTGCAGTCGCTTGTGCATACACCAAGCGGCAGCTGGTAGTGGTAGACTCTGCCTGGCAACCACCTGCGGTGCTGCAGAGATGAATTACATTTTCGGTAACAACACGTCGCTTTTGTACTCGCGCCCCAACAGAGGCAATGCCAGTGCTGGACTGAATTCTACTGGGCTGAAGCTAAAGCAATGCGCAAAAAGGAGCTCGGCTGATGAGTTGAACTCACGAGAGAACGAAGCGGAATCTTCTCGCTGGAGGACACTACTAGCATTTTTTACCCGCAGGCACTACTTTATTGACTGCTTTTCCACAGGTGGTGGCTGTATTCAGGTAAAACTCTGCTAACTGAAATACTCAAGTCTGTACTTCTAACAAGATAAGCCAAGGTGCCATTAAGTCTATATTTCTAGCAAGATAAGTTTGGGTGCAGTAGTTTGGAGTGTTGCAGTAAGGTGCAGATAGCAAATTCTTCAAATCTTGATGAGAAAATTTGAAAACCTATTTTTCATTTTTTGCTCTGTGCCCATGTAGACAATGTATTACCTGTCCTGATAACCCTGGTCTGATATAATTCAACTCAGTGGTTTATTGCTGTGATGACGTACACAAGACTCATGGGAGCTTTGCAGTGATCAATGTTTTTGAAAGGAACACAGGGTTGTTACTCTGATTCTTACTTATCTCTTGCGATGAACTCCATTTGGAAAATAATTTGAAATATGTTGCTTGCGTTGTCCTTTCTTGCGATACAATGTCTGTCATTGCTATTGAATTGAATTGTACTGTGTGCTAGAGCAAATGCCCCCTTAGCTTCAGATTGGGTTTCGGTTGACAGTACTTGTATTTCAACACCACAGATAGAGAATGTACTAAATGTGCTGGTGCACTGCTTAATGCACTGTGATTACGTTAACTATGTTTCTGTAATTTCCATATTTGGTTTCCATGTATTCAGAATACAAGTGGTCATTAAAGTTGTAGCTAGATTGTAATAACATCTTGCATCATATTGGTAACGTTATACAGACACCCTGCTGCTGTTTTTGACTCCAAAATTTCTGCGCAACAGAAGCATGTATATAATACCCTATCAGCAATGAGAGAGAGCTGGAGATGACAGCTAGTACAATGCAGTCGTTTGGCTGAAGGCCCTTTTTTTTTCTGAGCAAAATTACTGATAAATAATTTAAGTTGTTGCATCTTTTGGAATAGGTTTGAAGTTAAATGCATAGGGAATGGTTATTGAGGCCCTGCTGCAAATTGAAACCATCAAGTACAGTTTGGGTTTTTAGCCAGGTAGAACCCTGTCCACACCTCTTCACCTTCCAGCTAGGTAGGAGCTAATAATCCTGTGGAAAAGAGGGTTTTGCCTATGCCTGAATACATCCACGGGTAGACCTGTGTCTTAAAGTTTAAACTGAGAAATGGTGAATCTTTGCCTTAAAAATGGAATCGGATGGTTTTACTAAAATGTTCAGTGAGATCCAGTGGATTTTCTGCACACTTTAGAAACTGTGTTTACTGCGCCGACACCGTACATATGTTCTTTATGGTATCAAATGGAAGTGTTTTGAGACTTCTCTGACTTGCTCCAAGACTAAGAGTCAGTTTGTCTCTTGATTCTTCCTGCGAGTTCAGTGTTGGTGTGAAATTGAAACCACTTCACACCCATACTAAACTGTAATGGTATTAAAGGTTCCTGAATCATTGAGTGCACTCATTACGATGAGCCAGTGAATTCTCCTTGCCAATTGTTGGTTGAATATCAAAATGTATTGATGCTGTGATTTTAATTATTGGTAAAATGAGCACTACATTTTTATTTTAAAAATACATTTGAATTCTTCAATGCTAGAAAGTTCCTGTTACTGATTTACATTATTCAACACCTTTTGAATAGTTGATCACAGAAGATGAGTATTTATAATTGCAGGTGCTTACACAAGTGTTTTGTACATCACATGCATTTCAGCGATCAGCAATTCCATACGGATAAAAGATCACGCTTTAGTGCAATTTGATTTTGAAGTTTCGATTCTGAGCAGGCCAGCTTGTTAGTGTTCACCCCGTCTCTTCACACAGCAACTTTCAACAATACTGTTTTGATATAGTAACACAAATGAAAAAAGTTGACCTGCAGTGACCTCGATGTAATTCTGAGGTGGGTGTGGCAGTGGCAAAGCAATTTTCATTGCTATTAAACTGACAGTTTTTATATCTTCAGTTGAAAAATGTATGGGTGTCTCTCTGATTTGCATCTTCTAAAAGTCCTGTGAAGAGCCTAGAGACGTTTTCTGACATTTAAAGATGGCATTTAAAGGCTGGTTGTTGCTGATTTGGTTCTGGCATTAAGCTGGCTCCATCACACACCCTATAATTTCACTGAAATGACGAGTGTGTAAATTTTATGATGAAATTGTGAACAAAAGGATTTCCCTTCTCACTGAACACCTCCGCTATTACACAATCTGAGGTTTACAGCGTGGAAATGGGCCCTTCAGCCCAACTTGTCCAAGGCATTTTTTTTAAACTACTAAGCTACACCTTATTACCCGCGTTTGGCCCATATCCCTCTATAACCATTCTTATATATGTAACTGTCTAAACACTTTTTAAAAGACAAAGTTTCGCCTGCTACCTCTGGCAGCTTATTCCAGACACGCTCACCATGCTCTGTGAAAAACTGCTCCTCTGGACTCTTTTGTATCTCCCCCCATAAACCTGTGCCTTCCAGTTTTAGACTCCCCTACCATTGGGGAAAATAAGTTGACTATCTATATGATTAGTATTGATATTCTGAATTTGAATTGGCACCTCGCACCAATGTGTTTGTTTTTGGTGCCCAGATTCTGGCTAGGTGGGGCATCTGCAGTAACGTTCCTGTGCGTTCTTGTTTTTGAAGCTGTCCTGCAGTGTAACGGATACAGCCACTTAAGCCAGAAAGTGGCAACTTCCAGATTGCAACTTGAGAGCCCTGATAGAACTGCGTGTGGGGATCAGTGCGGCGAGTGTCAATGTAAATTCTAGGTTTTTAATATCCCGCAGCACCTGTCAAGAAGATAATCCATGACTGCTCAGCAGGTGTGGCAGGAGACTGTAGCTAACGATCTTAGGACCTAATTGCTGGCAGTTAGATAACTGACTGGAGCAGTAGGGGAGTGTTGGGACAAGGGTATAAGGTGATTACGGTCAAGGAGGGAAGTTCAAACCACAGACTTTCATGTGGGAATGCAGTGGGACCTGCTGCTCCTGACTGGAAGAAAAATATTTAAATTCCATACTACTTGGTCCCCTACTGAGCCGTCCCCTTGTACCTGATGCTGCTGCTGAGGCCAATGCCAGATGCTGCATTTGACTGCCCAGAGTTAAGATGTAGCCAGGATCTGAATGACCTTGCCTTTTGAATTTTGTCATGCTGCACTCATTCTAAACCCCATTCCTATCAGACATTGAGAGTGGTGGGCCGAAGTTAAAACTAGCTGCAGTTCTATTATGTACTTCATTCTTGTTTACTGAAAGCTGCAGTTCACTACTCTTCTGTGCATTCAAGAGGTGAAGGTGAAGCATTACAATGTGCAAAAACAGTGGTACAAGCCCCAGTTTGTTGTTAATCTGACCATCACTAACAGATAAAAGGATAAAACCATCAGTTTTCACCAAAGGCAATCAATCCAATTTATGGTACTTACTCAGCGTTTTCCTCCTCGTGGTGTATACTCTGAGGACATGTTCCCAATTTGATGTTGATATCACTCCAGATTTTCTTTATCTCAGGCAGCAAACTTCAGTTCCATTCCTGGTGAGACTGAGCATATAAATGATTATTTTCTCAAGTGTTTTGGGCACTAACTACATTTCCCTTTGTGATGGGCAGAAAAGCATGCATTGTAATGTTATGAAAACAACATTTCTAAGACATATTTATGTTATGAAGGACGATTTAAGCCATGTCTGGAGAACACAATCTGCTTCAGATTCAGTGTCATCTGAGTGATGAACTAGAATTCTCAGCAAGTTTTGACCTTTTTTAGGGTTTTTGAATTTTCAGATCCTTTTCAGTATGCGTTTTTTTACCAAAGGAGGCAATTTATTCCCAGAACTTGTAAGAAGATTGAGCAATAGTTGTCTGGAAATCTAGATACTTAACCCTAAGTTTATGATCTGCTTCTGGGATAGGAGAACTAGATTTAACAGTGCAAAGGCAGCAGAGCTGTTGTCAGTGTCAGCCTCCCATGAGTTGGATGAAGCAATCACTAATAGGTACATTTTTTTTTATTAACCTGCTTCCTCCCATGGTTTCTGTTTACAGTCAAAGTACCAGAAAGTGAACTCATTTCTCAGTTCAACGTTTGAACTAATTGTTAATTTTCAATTTTGGAATTGTTTTCCACTTATACTCATTTGCTGCACTGGCAAATGGGATTAGAAATGTTGTGAAAGATGTAATATTGGTGGTTAAATGTGCAAATTAACTGTTGTTCTGCCCCTCCACCTCTACCTGATTTATGGGGGCGGCACGGTAGCACAGTGGTTAGCACTGCTGCCTCATAGCGCCAGGGACCTGAGTTCGATTCTTAGCTTGGATCACTGTGTGGCGTTTGCGCGTTCTTCCCCTTTCTGTGTGGGTTTCCTCCATCGTCTGAAAGATGTGCTGGTTTGATGCATTGGTCATGTTAAATTCTCCCTTAGTGTACCCGAGCAGGCGCTGGAGTGTGGCAGTTAGGGGAATTTCACTAACTTAATTGCAGTGTTAATTTAAGTCTGTCTTGTGACTAATAAACTTTAACTTTGATACTTAACAAACTGTGATTATGCATTTTGTTTCTCCGCACCCTACCTTGTAATACAAGCCTCATTAAATTTAACGAGTTCAAGCTCATTGATTCAGGACATTGGCATAAAAAGAAAAGGAATTAATTATATTTCCAGAGAGAGACCTTTTTGAAGCCAAATATGGTTAAGCATGTGTTGGCCTGTTGTTCCTCCTGACTAATGCGTCAAATGCACAATAATAAAAGATTTGGTTTTACTTGATATCTTAAGGTCTGAAATGTTTACCCACTTAATTTTCTCTTCTATTTGAAATAGCTAAAGTTGAAAGTTCTTGAGTATTTCATGTTAAATGGACAAAGTATTTGACCCAGGCCCAAACACGTTTGGAGAGGAGATTGTATGGCATGATTGAGTTCTGTAAGGTATGGAACTGCTTCTGACCTTAGGTAGTGAAGCACAAGATGGATTAGATTTTCACGAGAATACTAAAATATATTAGAAACAGTTTTCAAACTCCAGTTGCTATGGAGTTGCCATGACTACCGTCTGCTGGATAAAGGGTCATGTGAACAGAATGATTTCTCTTTGAATTTTGGGGAAATCAGCAACAACATCAGCGAGTAAAAGATTAATAAGTAGTGGGGGTGGGGAGAGGAGGACGAGCAGATTTTTTTTTGAGAGCTCAGTCCCTAGTCCAGGTTGAACTACATTGGGCAATCCCACTTCAGCTTCCAACCTCACGTACTGTCTTGCACAAAGACTTATTACTTCCACCTCCTCCATAACATTGTCCATCTCTGCCCCATCTCTTCGCTCATTTGCTAATAAAATCCACAACCCTGATTTTGCTAGCTATAGGTACAAATATTTTAATGTCTTTCTAGCCAGTCTCCCATCTTCTATAATTTAGACTTGAACTAATCCAAAATCCTGATACCCATTTTAGTATCATTTATCATATATAGAACGTAAAAGGCCCTTCGTCCCATCACATGTTACGTGACAGCTTGCGTAACTATTTTAATCTCATTTCCCAGCAATTGTATGTCTTGGCATATGAGTCCTAGACTTCCACCACCCTTTGTCTGGTCTGAATAAGTTTTTCTTTGTATCCCTCTCAAGCTCATACCCCTTGCCTTCAATCTTTGCCCCCTAGCCATTTTCCTCCTTGGTGGAGGGATGAGTTTTCTCCTGTCGATCCATATCTCTCATTTTATAACATCTTAATCATGTCTCCCCTCAGTGTTCCCTGCTCCAAGGAAAACATCCCCTGTCTATCCAATCTCATTTCCTAACTAAATCTTTGCACTCCCTCCCAGTGCTATCACATCTACCCAGTCATGTGGATTCCAGAACTACACATTATACTCTAGCTGTGGCCTAACCAACATTTTATATAGTTCCAGCATTACCTTCCTGTTCTTAAACTCTCTGCCTCTGTCAAACATAATGTCCTGCCCTTACTGACTTAGTTGGTTTTGGGTCATCCGGACCTGCCAATTTAAAATTCTCAAATCCATCTTTAAATCTCAATGTCTGCTCCCTATATCTTTAAACTTTCTTCAGCACTACTACCTCTGCAGAGCTTTCTTCTTTTTGACTGGGCCTTTTATTGTATCACTTTGCTGCTTTCAGTCCATCATTACAGCCACGTCTTTAGCAGCTTCATTTGGATTTCTTATTGACACATGTATTAGTATACAGTGAAAAGTCTTGTTTCTTGTGCATTATACAGACAAAGTGTACGGTTCATAGAGAAGGAAAGGAGAGAGTGTAGAATGTAATGTTACAGTCATAGCTAGGATGTAGAGAAAGATCAACTTAATGTAAGGTAGATCCATTCAAAAGTCTGATGGCAGCAGGGAAGAAGCTGTTCTTGAATCAGTTGGTACCTGACCTCAGATTTTTTAAATCTTTTTTCCTGATGGAAGAAGATAAGAGTATTTCCGGGGTGCACAGTGTCCTTAATTATGTGGCTGCTTTTCTGAGGCAATGGGAACTGTAGACAGTGCATCAATGGGAGGACTGGGCTTTGTTCACAACCCTTTGTGGTTCTTGCAGTCTTGGACTGAGCAGGAGCCATACCAAGCTGTGATACAAGCAGGAAGAATGTTTTCTACGGTGCATCTGTAAAAGTTGACAAATTTCAGTGCCAAATTCTGGAATTCTCTCATTTAAACTCTTCCACCTCCACTCAGCTTTTAAAACTGTATTTGAAAGTCCATCTCTCCAACCAAACTTTCAGCCTCACCACCCCTCCCACCCTCCCCCCAACCCCATATCTCCTTATAGCTGTATCAGATAATGCCTCTGTGAAGTGCCTTGATATTTTTCTACCTGAAATGTTATTGTTGCTGTTGAATTTGTAATGTTCGGCTTGTGACAGGGTCTTGTGTAAAATGCACTAAAAATATTTTAAACTTATTGGTCCGAGTGTGTTTTATGAGTTGGAAACCCAATGATTTACATGATAGCATAGCAAAATCAATTGGCGACAGTTAGAGGGTGATCCATGAACTTCTTTCACTTCTGGGACTTGAGATTAATTGGCACTGAACTGGTTATCTCATTCATATAAGCCACAAGGGTGGCTGAAGTGGAAAATGGAAATGTCACACTGTGCAATAGGTGCATTCCGCTGAGAAAAGTGGTATTGAAGCAGAAAGCTTTATTCTTTCTCTAACCCATTTTATGCCTACCTTGAGAATTCTTGATGCTGATCATGAGCACCTGAAATGGAAAACTTTTCCATGTGTTGCTTGTCATCTGTTGCTTGATTATGACATTTTGAAATTGAAGGGGCTTAGTTGCTAGGAGGGCAAAAGAGCAGTGTGATATTTCTGTCGTGATGAAGTAATACACAAGCAACATAATTATAGAAATACAAACGGAAAATGCTGGGAAAAAAACAGGTGAGGTAATATCTGACTGTCATGGCTATTAACCTGAAATATTAACTCCAGTTTTTCTCCCCACAGATGCTGCCTGACTAACTGGGTCTGTTCAGCATTTTGGTTTAGATTTCCAACATCTATGGCATTTTCCTGTTTGTATCAATGTAATGTTTTGAACATTTTCTAATGAAGACAGTATTTATGTCAATTGTTATCCTGGAACAATTGAAAACTAATTCCACTGCCATGCTTTCCTCCAATTTTTAAAGCTATTTCTTGTGGCATTCTGTGTTTTGGCATCCTGTGTAAATAACTTTCTAATTCTTCTATTTGTTTTCTAGTGATGATTTCAATTTAATGACACCTCCCCCTCACTGTCTTCCACAACTAGTGAAAAAGTCTTCCATTATTCTCCATTAAAACTCTTCGCAATTTAAAATTGCCATTATATTTTTAAATCTCTTGTTAGATTTCCCTATTTATAGCAACACTGAGTATCTCTATTCTCTGAACAATAATGTCCCATCCATGGTATCTTGGTGAGTGTGAGTTCTACATGTTCTGTGGTTTTGATATTTTTTACAATGGGGTGTGTCTCTTAGTACTCTAACTGCAGCCTAACCAAGGTTTTGTATAAACTCATTGTAAGTTTTCATTTCCTTACATACTGTTTCCATGTATAAAACTTTAAATGCCATCAACTTGGCTGCATCTATCAGTGCTTACACTTTCAAGAAATCGAATATTAAAATTTTTAAGTCCCTTTTCATCCTTTTATCATTCTATTGATGTCTTACTCCCACTCATTTTTTTCTCCCAAAATGCAGTATTTCCCACCTGCTTAAATTACACTTCTATTCTTTTCTGGGACGTTGGGCATCACTGACAAGGCCAACATTTGTTTCCCACTCCTAATTGCCCTTGAGAGACTAAGTCAGTTAGGATTGTATTTACTGGAGTTTAGAATAGTGAAAGGGGATCTCACAGAAACTTAAAATTTTAACAGGGTTAAATAGGGTAGATTCAAAAAGAATGTTCCCTGTGGTGGGGAAGTCTAGAACTTGGTTATAATTTGAGGAGAGGGGTAAACCTTTTAGGACTGAGGTGAGGAGAATTTTCTTCATCCAGAGGGTGGTGAATGTTTGGAATTCACTACCACAAAGTCGTTGAGGTCAAAACGTTGTCTGATTTCAAGAAGAAATTAGGTATAGCTCTAGGGATAAAAGGGATCATAGGATATTGGGGGGGGGGAGGGATGGGGGATTAGGATATTGAATTAAATGATCAGCATGATCACAATGAATGGCTGAATGACCTACTCATATTTTCTGTGTTGCTGTGCTGAGAAAGTGGCAGTAAGCTGCTTTCCTGAACTGCCACAATTCAATATAAGTACATCCATAGTGGTGTTAGGAAGGGAGTTGCAGGATTTTGACCCAGTGATAGTGAAGCAATAGCAGCGTTGTTCATGCAGGGTGGTGTAGCTGGGAGAGGAACTTGGTGGTGTTCCCATGCATCTGCTACCCTTCTAGGTAATGGAGATTGTGGATTTGGAAGTCTTGTCGAAGGAGCCTTGGTGAGTTGTTGCAGCGCATCTTGTAGATGGTGAACGCTGCTGCCACTGGACCATCAGAGGGAGTGCATGTTTAACGTGATGAATAGAGTGTTGATCAAGTCAGCTGCTTTGTCCTGGATGGTATCAATCATCCTGAGTATCGTTGGAGCTGCATTCATCCAGGTAAGTGGAGAATGTTCGTCACTCTCCTAACTTGTGCCTTTCAGATAATGGACAGGTTTTGGAGAGCCAGGGAGTGAATTACTTGGAATTCCTAGCCTCTATCCTCCTTTTGTAGCCAGTTCAGTTTCTGATCCCAGATATTAATGGTAGGGATTTGGCAATAGTAGCTCTCTTGAATGTCAAAGGAGATGATTACGTTCTCATGATGGAGATAAGTGCCTAACACTTGTGTGGCAAAAATATAACTTGTCATTCAACAGCCACGTCTGAATGCCCTTGTTGCCTTACGCATACAGACTGCTTCATATATGAAGAGTCACAAATGATACTGAACATTTTGCAATCGTCAGTGAACATCCCCACTTCTTATGATGGAGGAAAGGTCATTAATAAAGCAGCTGATGATGGGGCCTGTGGCACTATTGAGGAATTCTGCAAAAATCTCCTGGGGCTGAGATGATTGGCCCCCACAACCTTGCTTTCTGCTAGGTGTGACTTCCCCCAGTTGTCATCAACTTCAATTTTGCTTGAGCAACTTAATGTCCTTTTTTGGTCAAGTTCTGCCTTGATGTCAAGAGCAGTCACTCTCCATTCTCCTGCCACATGTCAGTCCATCCTCCAACTCTCCATTTCTTTGCCATGATGTAACATTTTGTCTTGTCCCACATACCATAGTATTCAATGAGCCACCTGAAGGCCAATAGGAAAACTGCAAATATTAAAGGTACAACATTGGTGTTGCATTGCCTCAGGGTCCTTATTCCTGAAAAAAGTTAAAATACATATACTCTTGACTAACCATAAGTACTTATATATATCACACTTGATAAAGGAGTAATATTTGAATTTCAAAACATTAATCAAAGCATAACTTACTCAGATGTTATCTCCACAATTACTTTCCCACTTCTAAACCTTCACATCGAAGTTTGAAGCCCTGTGAATCTCATCATCAAATCCTGATAGTGCAGGAGGCTTTTTGGCCTTTTTGATGTGCAGCAACTCTCCCAACGGAGTATATTATCCAAGCACTGTAATCCCATATATTTACCCTGCTAATCCCCCTAGCCTAGACATCTTGGGACACTAAGGTGCAATTAAGCATAGCCAATTTTTAGTGTGGCTAATCAACCCAACCTGCACATCTTTGGACTGTGGGAGAAACCGGAGCAACTGGAGGAAACCCATGCAGACATGGGGAGAATTTGCAAATTCCACGCATAAGTCATCCAAGACCAGAATGGAGCACAAATTCCTGGCGCTGTGAGGCAGCAGTGCTAACCACTGTGCCACCCAGACCCAGTTCAAATAGCTGATATCCTCTCCCAGCCCCTCATGTTTCGATGGCAAGTGAGACAACTCCAGACCTTTGCTTATTCTGATCCTCTTCCTGTCTTTGGTGTTGGGCACTCCTGCCACCTTCCCTTAATTAATGCCAGCAATCATCTTTCAGTGCAGTGCACTGCTCCAGGTTCTGCACTGCACACTATCCTTTAATGGTGTGCATTTTCCTCTTATCTCTCTTATTACCATGTATTGATCGTTCCCGTGTCATCATTGTTATTGTAATAAATTAATTATTTGCCAAAACAACATCTTTTGTCAGAGTTCCCACTCAGTTTGCAAGTGCTCTTGAATAACCAATTGGTAGCATTGGTTAACTTGCTCATTACCAGCTGGACACTTGTAAAATTCTGGCACAGAGACCTGATTTGAGGCTCAGCAACAGGTTGTCATGTTTTCACACTTTAAGCTCTGAAGTGTGGCCCATGTGGTGCACTTGGATGTTAGCCATCTTGTGATTTCTTTTTTGAGCATATTTTTATATTAATTCTGAGTTGAAGGTAAGCCCATTCCTTGCAACACATCCTGGGAAAATTCAGCAACAGCTAGTTCTTTCTCACATTAGACCTGATGCAGAAAATAAAATTGAAAATGCATTGCAGAAGAGAGTTCAGATAATTTTATACATTTTCAATTTATTTCCCCACAGCATGTACAATTCAGAAGGTAAAAAGCCTGTCACGCCACCTGTTCCTGTGTCTTTTAAGCCAGATGGTGATGACTATGACTATATTAGAGTTGGATAGTTCAAGGTGCCCTGTTGATTTGACTTCTCTCTCTCTCTCTAAACTCTTTACCTTCACTTAACTCCCTAATTCTTTATACTTAACTCTTGTATGTGACAAAATGCTGTTCCACAATGAAACATTTGTTCTGGAGATGTACTGTTTATAAGCTTGCTTATTAGTGTCTCAAGAAGTTACTGTGAAAATCCCCTAGTCGCTGTACTCCAGCACTTGTTTGGGTACACTGGGGAGAATTTAGCAGAGCCAATGCACCTAACCAGGAGAGTGGGAGAAAACCCACAGGGAGAACATGCAGACTCCATACACTTTCGTGACCTGGTGTGAGCAATAGGTAAAGAGAATCAAACCCAGATCTCTGATGCCGTGAAACAGCAGTCCTAACCACGGTGCCACCCAGTGATGCAATGCTGATCCTACTTAATGGAATATTTATTCAGGAGATGGACTGTGCTCGTGAATAAACATCTGTTTTTGTTGAAATGAGGGATTTTTAATTGTGTCCTGTAGTGGCCAGTGAATTGTACACCATCTCAGCCTGCTCTCATCTGTAGAAAATTCAGCAAGACCTGCCATGTCAGAGTGGTGCACCTGGGCTGGGCCAGCAAATGTCTGATAGAATTGACCATCTTGATGCAAACCATCATTCTACAAGATGGAATACTGCCACAACTAATCCTGTAATGCTGTGAATGGAATTTAGCATTTAAGTCTTAAGTTGTGATGGAGCCGATTAAATGGGTATGAGCACTTGTATTGAACTTTAATGATCAGTTTGTGAAAAATGTTCGAATGCTTATTGTTCTAAATAACTTTTGCAATCTGTGTTCTGAAGTAGTAGTATTTTTAAAATCTTGGCTTCTAGTCCTAAATCTAATTTCACAGCAAGACCAGTCTGACTAAACATGACACTTTTTCTACCTTTCCTCTTTTTCAATTCTATCTGATAGTACGGAGAGACTGAAGAAAGACAGTAATCCTACACCATCTGCTGCTGCTTGGTCCCCGCCCAAATCGTGCTATGTAAGCAGCTACTAGAATTTTTTTTCCCTCCATCCAATCTGTTGCCACTTTTTATTCCCTAAATGCCAATAATATCCATAACATTTTCTATGGCAGTGACTCAAAATTTTCCACTTGGAGAAAGCGAAATCTAAAAGAGTTGAAAAGCTTAAAGAAAAATGATGTAGGCCAAAGTAGACCATTTGCCTAATCCATGTCAAAATGTAATTTCAACCAAATTATATTTCGAGACATTTTAGATGTCTGTCCGTGCCGGTACAAAGGCTAGAGCACCATTCTTTGTGCAGTTGCCATCACTATTGAAAAGTAAACATCTTCAGGCGGTTTCTGAATGAAACTGATCATGAAGCTTTGCATAACTAGCAAGGGTGGGGGGGGGAATTATTTAGAGTTTGGAGTCCCTCTAAATGTAAATTTCAATTTCGGTTGACTGCTCTTCTCCCATCTTGAGTTAATATAGTATATTCACTTTTTGTAGCAAATCTAATCCCAGCATGATGAAAGACTATATTGCAAGATGCACATGATTGAATTATATTCCAAAACAGCACTGTATGTCTGCGAATATGATTTCCAGTGTGGTATATGATGATTTTTTGTGACCTTCGATGTAGCTCAGTGGCAACGCACTTAGCTAAATTCATTCTTTGTAGGTTCCAACTCTGCTGCCCAATTTGAGTAAATAACCTAAGGTGACATTTCAACACTCTGAGGGGAGGTACATTACTTTGGGTGAAACATTGCAATCAAAGCCATGATTATCTAACTGGGTCGTTTATAAAAAAAAAACCTCATGATACTATTCAAAAAGCAAGACTGTTCTTACAAATGATCCAGCCAACACTTAACCAGCACCATCAAAGCTCACTAGCAGATCACTAATCATATTGCAGCCTGTGGGGCATTCCTCTGTGGAAATTGGCTGCCATTTTTGTCAACGTGACATTGCAACCAATTGATTATTTCTGAAAATAATTCTGAAGATGTAAAAGTTGCTATATTAGTGCATATTTTGTTTTCTAATCTATCAGGACATAATACCAGACTCGAGTACAATCCTATAATCAATTTAAAAGAAAGCCGAAATGCACAGACTGAGAGAGAGCACCAGTGGGGAGTGATGCTCTGAGTATTTCCAGCATTTTCTGTTTGTTTGATTTTCAGCAACAGTGTTTTGCTTTTGCCTGACAGAATTTTGTTGGATGTACAGCACAGAAACAGGCCATACGACACAACCATGTTTGGTTTTTATGCTACACTCAAGCCTCCTCCAACTTTGCTCGTTTCACTTTATTCCCTTCGGCCTCTCCAAATGCTCACCAATATGTTGCAGATGCTGGAAATCTGTATGAAAAATAACAACTACCAGAAAATCTCAAAAGGTCTGGCAGCATCTGTGAGGGAGAAACTGAGTTAACATTTCATAGAACATAACATAGAACACTACAGCACAAACAGGCCCTTCGGCCCACAAGTTGTGCTGATCATATTCCTACCTGCCAGGCCTATCTATAACCCTCAATCCCATTAAATCCCATGTACTCATCCAGAAGTCTCTCAAAATACCCCAAAGAGTTTGCCTCCACCACCACCGGCAGCCGATTCCACTCACTCACCACCCTCTGAGTGAAAAACTTACCCCTGACATCTCCTTTGTACCTACTCTCCAGCACCTTAAACCTGTGTCCTCTCGTAGTGACCATTTCAGCCCTGGGAAATAGCCTCCGAGAATCCACCCTATCTGTACCTCTCAACATCTTATAAACCTCTATCAGGTCACCTCTCATCCTTCGTCTCTCCAGAGAGAAAAGACCTAGCTCCCTCAACCTATCCCTCATAAGGCATGCCCAATCCGGACAACATCCTTGTGAATCTCCTCTGCACCCTATTAATAGCTTCCACATCCTTCTTGTCGTGAGGCAACCAGAACTGTGCACGGTACTCCAAGTGGGGTCTTTCCCGGGCTATCCCTGTTCCCTTTCTTGAAAATAGGAACCACATCCGCAATCCCCCGGAACCTCTCCCATCTCCATCGACGCAGAGATCATCGCCAGAGGCTCTGTAATTTCTTCCCTCACCTCCCACAGTAACCTGGGCTACATCACATCCGGTCTCGTTGCAATTTAAAAGTTCCAACACGTCCTCTTTCTTAACGTCCACATACTCAATCTTTTCAGTCCATCGCAAACCTACAGTACAACCTCCCAGAACATTTTCCACTGTGAATACCGAGGCAAAGTATTCATTAAGCACCTCTGCCATTTCTTCTGGTTCCGTACAGACTTTTCCCCCTTCACCTTTTTATAGGTCCTATTCCTTCACATCTCATCCTTTTACTCTCCACATATTTGTAGAATGCCTTGGGGTTTTCCTTAATCTTACCTGCCAAGGCCTTCTCATGACCCCTTCTGGCTCTCTAATTTCCTTTTTAAGTTCCTTCCTACAACCCGTATACTCCTCTAGATCCTTAACATCTCCTAGCTGTCTGAACCTTCTGTCCTAGCTCTCTGAACCTTCATGTCCAGTGCACCTTTTTCAGAACATGTTCTGAAGAAGAATTATACTGAGTGGTTAGCACTGCTGCCTCAGCGCCAGGGACCCAGGCTCACTTCCGAGCTTGGTCACTGTCTGTGCAGAGTCTGCATGTTCTCTCCGTCTGCGTGGTTTCCTCTGGGGGACTGGGTTCCTCCCACAGTGCGAAAGATGTGCAGGTTAGATATGCTGGTCTCCCTCAATGTACCCAAACGAGTGCTAGTGTGTGGGAACTAGGAGATTTTCGCAGCAACTTCATAGCAGTGTTAATGTAAGCCTACTTGTGACACTAATAAATAAACTTTAAAAACTTTATATTGGATGAATGAAATTCGTCTCTCTCCATAGACGTGCCTGAGTTTTGCCAGCATGCTTTTATTCTATGTTTTCATCAAGCTTTTCCTTTCTAGATTTCTTCTGGATTCCCTTTCTTTTTGATGACCTCCAATTGTGCTAGAGGAAATATTTTGTCTCTGTAGCTACACTATTAAAATATTTTATAATTTAAAATTCTTCTCTTCATCTCTCTGCCTTTTTTCAAGAGAAAAGCAGTCCAGTCTGTCAATCCTTTCCTGGTATGTATCTCAATTTCTAAATCTTCTCTGCACCCTCTCCACTGCCTGCGTACCCTTTCCATAATATAATATTGACTAGAACTGCATGCATTACTCAAGTGTAGTCAAAAAGATTTAATACCAACTTTCTTACTTTTCTAAAAGCAAATGATTGTGGATCCTTGAATCTGAAACAACAGAAAATGCTGGAGTAACGATGGAGAGACAACTGAGCTAACGTTTTGAGTCTGGATGACCCAGAAGATGCTGACTGATCTGCTCAGATTTTCCAGTGTTTTTTCAGATTCCAGTATCCACAGTAATTTATTTCAGGCTCATCCATATTTGAAACATTAGCTCTGTCCTCCCTCCACAGATGCTGTTAAACCTGTTGAGATTTTCCAGCATTTTCTGTTTTGTGCTTACTTTTCTAATCTGTCCCTCTGGAAATAAAGCCCAGTGCTTGTTTTTTTTTATCCTTTGCCTTTTAAGCCAGCTGGCCAAGCTGTGATTTGTTGTGTTTGTACTCTGAAACCTTTTTTGTTCCTCAACCCCCTTTAATTCCTCTACCCAGTCTTTTACTACTTCTAAGTAGTGACCCCTCTATTCCTACCAAAAATGTGCAAGCCCGCATTTATTTGCATTGAACTTTATTTGCCAACTGTTTTTCCTGTCTGCAAGTTAATTAATACCCTTTGTAACTTGTAGCAGTCCTCTTCAGTGTTGATGACCAACCTTGGTGTCATCTGCAAATTCTGTTCTTGATCATCGTAAGTTTGGTGTTAAGTTCAAGCAGCCTAGTTTGGTGTTGCGTTGCCTGCTCCTGGATGCGAATTAATAAGCCAAATTTGTACGATCCATTGGTTACTCAATCTGGTAGTGATGTCTAGAATCTAAATATTAAACAGCTGTCCAGCATGAGCCTTTTAATCTTTCCTGCATTAGACAGTTGGGAAATCGCTTCTTCCTTGGATGGTTGGAGGGTATAGTTCAGTCTTCACAGTATTTCCAGATATCTCTCTTTTTCATGTATGTGAGAGCATTTCTTATTAAAATTCATTAGCCAGCTCCAGTTGAATCATTTATAATTTTACTGAGTTTTAAATCTCTCGAGTGACTTATCTGAAAGAAACAAGAAATGACTCTAAATACTCACCCATTGTGACTTCAGTTAATTTCCAGAAAGCGTTAATTAGTCCCCTTTCACCTAGGGGACTGAAAGGCTGTCTGCAATCCTGAATCAGACATCTTTAGATGACTCTGCAGAATCCAGAACTGTGTGAAGCCACAACACTCCAGGGAGCCCCAGAATGAAATTTGTCTGAAAATGTTGCAATTCAGTTATGGTTTGGATAACTCCCATCACACTGGAAAATTTCAGATTAACATAGGGAGTAGCACCATGGCTCAGTGGTTAGCACTGCTGCCTCATCGCTAGAGTCCAGGTTCGATTCCCAGCTTAGGTCACTTTCTCCTGTAGAGTTTACACATTATCCCCATGTCTGCATGGATTTCCTCCAGATGCTCTGTTTTCCTCCCACAGTGCAAAGTGCAGATTAGGTTGACTGGCTATGCTGAATTGCCTTTTAGGATGCCCCTTAGTATCTCAGGATGCACAGGTTAGAGGGAGTAATGGGTAACTATCTGGGGTTTCGGTAATAGGGACTGGGTGGGATTGTCTTTGGTGCAGAGTCATGGGCTGAATGACCTCCCTCTGCACTGTAGGGATTCTATGGGTAATCACAGAACTCACTGAAATTATTATAAAATACAGCACTTGACCTGTCATACTTGGAGAAAGTATAAACTTTCATCACAGCGCCTTTCACATCCTCTGGGTATTCCAAGTTGCTTTTGAATAGACTTTCAAAGTGCAGTTAGTTACTAGGTGGGCAAACACACACTGACCAATTGACCTTGCACAGCTAAGTTAATGAAGAACCAGATTATTCCATGATGATGATTTGAGGGAAGAGAATTGGCCAGGTCAGAGGGTGAGCTCCCTGCTCTTCTGGAGGTGTGGATTTTTTAGAATAGAGTAGAATCCCTTCAATGCAAAAAGAGGCCTTTCGGCCCACTGACAACAATCCCACCCAGGCCCTATCCCCATTACCCCAAGTATTTAGCCTGCTAATCCCCCTGACATTAAGGGGCAGTTTAGCATGGCCAGTCAATCTAACTTGCACATCTTGGCCCTATGGGAGGAAACTGGAGCGCCTGGAGGAAACCCACGCAGACACAGGAAGAATGTGCAAACTCCACACAGGCAGTGACCAAGCCCAGTCCCTGGTCTGTGAGGCAGCAGTGTTGACCACCGTGCCACCCTCAAACTGTTCACTTGAACAGGCAATTGGGGCCCTCAAATGGTCAGAAGGATGGTGCCTCCTTCAGCATTGAATGTCAACCAAACTCGTGTTCAAGCCTTGAAGTTATGCTGTACCCCTCATTTTTCTGACTCTGGGATGAGAGTATTACTAACTTGGTCAAGTGGGGGTTATTTTGCCTCTCTGAGAAAGCCTAATGTGGTGCTGGCTTTGAATGACATTGACAATCGAAGGACCAGAACATCATTTCAACACTCTCTGGGCTGATTTTCTTCCTTTAAAATTGAATTTGCCTGTTTACATCTTCAGGCAGAAAATTGCAAGGTTTATTATCTCTTTTGAATGAGTAACAGCTACAAGAATTGATACGAATCTTAGATATCAAGTAATTGAAAGTAAAAATTTGAACTTCTTTGGGGAGTGTGTGATTCATTGCATGTATTTGATGCCTTTAGCAGAAACCGTACAGTTGTTCTGTTGCATGCTGTAAATCTCAGCAGTAAAATTGTATCATATGGAGTGCTGCAATAGAACATTTCTATGATTCACAAGATTAATAAGGATTTCAGCATCTTTTGGTGCAAGCAATGGCACACTACAGGGTAAGTAGCCACAGCCCATTGAATAAATCATTGCAAGTTTTGAAGCACCCTTTCACTTAGGCAATATGTTCTTCAACAAAAACAGTCTATATATCAAATGTTCTGTTAATAACTAAAAGATAAATATAGATACTGTTTTAGTGTCAGCAATCCTCTGACAAATGGAGCCTCATGGGGTTATGAAATTGATGTGGTCAATAAGATTTATGATTCAATATATGGTGAAATTTGCCCCAAGTGGTATGAATGATGTTGCAAAAACAATACGTTATCACCCTCGCTGAGCTTGTGCCTACTGTTTAGCTTCCACAGAAGGTGCTGCAAGTACAAAAACAAAAGGCAAAACCAGAGCACTGCTGTGCGTTCACCACAAAATGGTGCTTGTAGGTTAGCACCAATGAATTTCTTGCAAACTGAGTTCTGGATCTTAGCTTCTCTGGAAATGTAAAAAATCAAGACCAGGCACTTGCCCACAAGTTAAAATCTGAAAGCATTTCCTCATCCAGTTTCTTTTGTGTAATATAGCTGTGGTGGTTCTTGCAACAACTGAAGGACTTGAAAATTGACTCTCTGCTCCACTCAACTGCACTTGAAACATGTTGCAAACCAAACAGTTGAATCTGTTTCAATCCTACAAAAATGCAATTCCACAGGACCTAGACATCAAATAAAAACTGGGGAAGCTGGAAATACTCAACCACTCTCTCTGCGAGTGTCTGGGTGTCTGTGCCCCTGCCGCTCGCTTGCTCTTTGTGTATGTGTGTGTGTGTGTTTCTCGCTCTTTCTGTGTGTGTGTGTGTGTGTGTGTGTGTGTGTGTATATAGCTCTCTCGCTCTTTGTATGTGTGTGTGTCTCTCACTCTGTGCCTCTGCCTCTCGCTCGCTCTTTGTCTGGGTGACAGTCTCTCTCTCTCCCCACCCACCCCCCTGATGTCTGTCTCTCTCTCTCTTTCTTTTTCTCTCCCTCTTTGTATAAATTATATATCTTAGCAAAGAAGGTATTGTGTTTGATACACTCTCTCTCTACAGTCAAATTGAATACTGAAATCCAACACACACAGCAAATGCTGGAAGTACTCAAAGTCTGTCAGCATTTGTGGAGAGCAGAAAAACTGAATACTTCAGCCGTTGAGCACACACCTGCAATGCTGTCTGTGTTCACTACAGATGCTACTAACTTACTGTGTTTTCTGGTTGTGAAATTTGAGCCATAGATTCCAGAAAATAAACTAGTCCACTTTTTAAAATGTGGCATTTTAGTTTTTTGAAGTGAGAGCTTCAGTCATGCAATGCAGTTGGGCTTGTACTGTTAAAGGTTTCCCACTGAGATGCTTAAACATGTTCCAGTGGAATATTTTTACAGATGCACCATAGAAAGCATCCTTTCCAGATGTATCACAGCCTGATATGACTCCGGCTCTGACCAAGACCACAAGAAACTACAAACAGTCGTGAACGTAGTTTAGTTCAGTCCATCACACAAACCAGCCTCCCATCCATTGACTCTGTCGCTGCCTCGGAAAAACAGCCAGCATAATCAAGGATCCCATGCACCCCGAGCATATTGTCTTCCACCACCTTCCGTCATGAAAAGGATACAAAAAGCCTCAGAATATGTACCAATGGACTCGAGCAACTTCTTTCCTGCTGCCATTAGGCTTTTGAATGGACCTACCATATATTAAGCTGATATTTCTCTACACCCTATCTGTAACTGTAACACACTATTTTGCACGCTCTCTCCTATGTATTCTACGAACAGTGTGTTTCTCTTATGGCGTGCAAGAAACAATACTTCTCACGTGACAATAATATTTTCCAGTGGAATAAAATGGCATGTGACAAATTGAATCGGTGAGATGGAGTTTCAATCTTGATCATGCGCAGGCGGGGAACTTCTAAGTAAATTTGATTTTGTTTTTAAATGTGGATGGGAGGAGGTTCAGTGGAACAGAAATACCAGCATGGATTTATTGAAATGAAAGGCCTGTTTTTCTGCTGGTAATCCTTTGCAATACATTGTATTGGAATATTGATGCTTCTGCTATCCACTGAGCACTTCCAGCCTGGGTATAATATGTAAGGGCATTAAACTGTCTCATTTTGTGATGTGACCATATTCACATCTGATGTGAATGAAGAAGAAACTAGCAATCCTCTTCTGAGTTAGATCCTAATTTTTAGGGATTAAGAACTGTTTTGTGCTGCAGTCCTGTGCCATTGAGGGGCTCAGTTGGAGACTGTGCCAACTCGGTTAGGACCCTTCTTTGAGGGGCTTTGTGGCCTCTTTCTGTGCTGTACATTCCTGTAGAATTACAGAACGTTTATGTAAATGTTCATTACCGGAAGATATTAACTCACAATGTAATGCAGTTTCATAAGTGGTTGATGCCATCTTGCTGAGTGGAAATTTTCGGTTGAGCCTCAAGTTATATACGCATTATCATGCAGTTTGCTTATGGAATGCATTAAAATCAGGCCTTAGTAAGTTTATTTATTCATGTCACAAATAGATTTACATTAACACTGCAATGATGTTACTGAGAAAATTCCCTAGCTGCCACACTCTTGCGCCTGCTCAGAAACTGAGGGACAATTTAGCGTGGCTGATGCACCTAACCAGCACGTCTTTCAGATTGGGAGGAAACCGGAGCACCCGGACGAAACTCGTGTAGACACGGGGAGAGCGCACAGACGATGGCCAAAGCTGCGAATCGAACCCTGGTCCCTGGTGCTGAGGCAGCAGTGCTAGCCACCGTGCTGCCTATACACTTCTCTTTCGGTGTATTTTGCAGTAGAACCCACTAGATAGTGAACATTATGTAACACTCGCTGATCATTTTTGCTGGTCAGGTGGAGATCTTCAGCCACACCAATCTGACAGCTGATACCTTCTGACCTGAATTCCAGAATGCCATCTGAACAGTATGTGCACTCAGAGTTTTGTAGTTTTATGGAATTGTGAACCTAAATCCGGTTCAGAGTGATCAAATTTGAAATGTAATCAAATGGTTTCTTGTTGTACTAACACTAACTTGCATTTATGTCATACCTTTAACCCTAATGAAACATCCCAAGATGTTGGACAGGTGCCTTATCCAGTACAATCTGACACTGAGCTACTGAACAAAGTCATCGGGCAGGAGTTCAAAATATTGGTCAAAATGTCAGGTATTAAGAGCTTCCTTGAAGAAGGAAATAAAGCTAGAGAGGCAAAGATGTTCTGGGAGAGAATTGCAGACCTTGGGGTCTAGGCAACTGAAGGTAGAGCAATGAAAATCAGGAATGTCCATGAGAAAAAAATTGGTGGAGGGCAGAGGTTTGAAGAGAGTTCTAGGGTTGGAAGAGATTAGAGATGAGAAGGAGCAAAGCAGTGGAAGGATTTGGAAACCAGACTGGGAATATTCAGATTAAATTGTGGCTGGACTAAAAGCGAATATTTGCCAATGAACATCTGGATTAAAGGTGACCCGGACTTGGTGAAAATAAATATGGCAGCAGAGGTTCGGCTGAGGTCTATGGAGTTGAACTAGGAGAGCATTGAAATTAGTGTGTAGAGGTAACAGAGGGATATTAGGGCTTCAGCAGCAGATGCCCTGAGGTAGGGACAAAGAGAGGCCATGTGGCGGAGGTGGAGATAGATGGTTTTGGTGACCAGGTTCAGCCCTTTTAAAGTGATAAGATGTGAACTCACTGTGCAACTTGCAAGTCCTAAGTGTGTATTCATGGTCTTGTTCAGAATCAACTGAAGTGTCACGAGGGCCAAATATTTTCCCACAGGGAGGGAAACATAGCTTTGTTGTGGCATTTTTATATCCTGTACTGCTGGTTAAATTTCCATAGACAGAGATTGGCATTAGTAAAATGAAATACTATAGGACTACGAGCGTTGAAAGATGTTGTGTTCTGACCCAATTGGAATCAGCTGTGTTTTTTCCTCTAATTGAATATTACTTTATTGGATACTTTGAAGACTTCCCCTCATTAAATACTGGCTGTGTGCCAAAGTTAAATGTGCTGGAAATTGCCAAGCACCTGTGTGTGTGACAATTAAGTTTCTTTGTTTTTGAAACGGTTACATTTAAAAATGTATGTTTCCTATTTTTCTGCAAAACACTATTGACCAGGAAGTGAAAAATCAATGTCATGAAATTAAACAAACCACTTATGACCAGTGATTGAGAACACAATTGCATTGCTTAGTTTGTGTCAATCTAAAACAAAGGTGGCATATAAAAGACATTGCACTGTCAACTCCAGTAAAGTTTATTGTCTTGTCTACTAAGTCATAGCATAATACCAAGTTGGACATTTTGGCAAGAGGTTTTCTGAGAGTGAATCTGGCTCAATAACTTGCACTGGATTATAAGAAAATATAATGGGGAGTAGAACATAGAACAAAGAACAGAAGTACAACACAGGAACAGGTCCTTTGGCCCTCCAAGCCTGCACCAATCATGATGCCTGCCTAAACTAAAACCGTATGCACTTATGGAGCCCTTATCCTTCCATTCCCATGCTATTCACTAAGTGTTTAGTTTAGTTGCCCCTTAAGTCGTACCTGTTCCCACCACCTCCCCAGGCAGCACACTCCAGACATTCACCACTGTGTAAAAACAATTTGCCTCACATATCTCCTCTAAACTTTTCCCCATGAACCGTAAACCTATTTCCTCTAGTACTTGACTTTTCTACCCTCGGAAAGAGCATCTGGCTATCTACTCCGTCCATGCCACTCATAATCTTGTAAACCTCTATCAGATCACCCCTCAAACACGATCATTTCAGTGAGAAGGAAGATGAAGGAAAGCAAAATTCCTGTTTCCCAAGCTGGAAAGAACAGTTAATGTTTGTGCCCATTGATCCTAAGTCATTAAATTTAAATACAACCAATAAGTTTGTATTTTATGCTAATTTATAGCACAAAAAAATTGTTTCTAAAAATCAACCAAATCGTGAATCTTTCAAAAATGTATAATACAGGTGAGTTCATTATGAGAGTTGTCCAATTAATCACATGCAGTATCGTGATTTTACCTGAAGCGGATGATTTGAGCAGGAAGACACCCCAACAACAATCAGATGGAACTCTTCAAACATAACTAACTTCAAATAGGATGCAGTTAATCATGTTGTAGAAGGTTCCAAGTGAACTGGCAGACACCACAGCTCTGTGCTCAGGACTATCTGGCCTTGACTCCGACTTCTGGAGTAATTTGTTAATGTGTGTTTTAGATGTGCTGGGAGTTGAGAAACCAATGGACATTGGTTAGGATAGGAGTAATGGCTAAGCACTGCGGGATAGCTTATGGGCTGCGTCATTCCGTTTGTGTGTGTGTGTGTGTGTTCTCTGCAGTGTGGAGTAGAACCTAATCAAGATTATTATTCATAGAATCATAGAAACCCCACAGTACAGAGGAAAAGCCATTCAGTCCATTGAGCCTGCACCGACCACAATCCCACCCAGGCCATATTCCCATAACCCCACATATTTACCCTGCCAATCAACCTAATCTGCAAAAATTTAGACAGTGGGAGAAAACCGGAGCACCTAAAGGAAACCCACTCAGACACTGGGAGAACATGCAAACTCCACCCAGACAGTGACCTAATCCAGAATTGAACCCAGATCCCTTATTTTGATCTTGCCAGATTTAAGTTGGAACAAACGCTGGGTCTCACATGATAAGGTTAAGATTAGTGCTTAGAGTTAATGATGGTAGTTGTTAACATGCATGCAGAAGAAGAATTCTCACTTAAGGTTAGCATCACAATGAAGCAATGTGTAATACACCTACAGAATGGTCAATAGAAAATCAGTTAAGGAGAATAAGCTTGCAGATACTGTGAGAAAAGCCATTGCACGAGTCAGATATTTTTCTAGCACAGATGCTACACAAATATTACAATGAAACTAGTAAAGCATCATAGCAGATTTTTGGGGTTGGACAGAGAGAGGACGTGTCGAGTTCTCCTTGTCCCTCCCACAAGTGCATATTAACTCCCTCTGATTTGTCCAATTCTGGAGGATTGGCAGAGTTTCCAGCTATTTAAGATTAAACCCCAACACATTGCTGCAAGCAACCAGGAGGGTGGTTGGCGAGGAGGGGGCACCACTGAGGTATTCTAAACAAATTAGTTCGTTTTGCTTTTTCCTCTGGACACTTTTGCTAATTGTCTGTCAACTAAGGAAGCAGGCGATGTGATACCTTTAAAATAGTCAAATTGATAGGGAAAAATTTATTTGTTTCCTAACTGGCATGAGGGTGGGTTATCAATGACAGGAGTGTGGGGGCTGGGTGATTGTGTAAAGCAGATTGTAATGAAACCACCAGGAATACGTCCAACCAGAATTGGCAGCCCTACTCCCTCATGTTCTGACACAGATTGAAGCATTAAACTCATGTCCTTTAACTCAGAAATATCTTGAGAGAGGGAAAAGCAATGCAATACGTGTACAGTTTTTAAGAAGGCAAGTTGGATAACTACAAAAGTTGCTGCTGTTCCAATTCACACTCTTGTCTTCCCAGAAGTGATGGTTTAAATTATTAAAAACATTGTGCTGGTAGCTGCATATTATTTTGCAAGTGTGAAATTGCTAAAATCTCACGTACGGCAATTATGCAGCTTTCTTCCATGAATTGAAATGCAGTAAGCCTGTTTGTACAGAGATGCTGCATTTTACATCAGAGTGCGGGGCTGTGGGCAAATACATCAATGGCTTTCAAAGATTATTTTTCAAGCTGCAACATACAGGATGACAGTTGTGTAATGACAGTATTAATCGTTTTTCACTGCAACGAAAAATGTTATATTATAATAACATTAATCTCAAGTTATTAGACCCCTCTGAGCACAGTCTTAATATAGTTCAGTTTTCTATTTTCATTTTTCGTGAGAACCTTGGTGGAAACTGTGAAACTAATATAAAAAGAATACTATAAATGAAACATTTGATGGTAGGTCAGATCATGGTGTCCTAATTTGTGGGCATTTATTTATCCTTTTCTTTTTGGAAATAATTCACTTTTCTGCTGTTATTATGGAGAAGATGCTGAATGGTTAGAAATCATGTGATGACTATGAAAGGATCATTTAGGACCTATCACTTTGAATACCAGTATTAAGCTTTTTGCTCTAAATAACAGATTACTAAGAAATAAACTGAGCCCGCATTATGTAGATGGATTTTTTGAGTCCAGTGTTTTCCCAGGGCGGCACATCTGCTTCCGTTTGCATGTCGTTGTTGTTGGTCATAGAATACTGGAAAATTCTGTAAGCTGCTGGCAGAGTCTGGACCACCTTGCTGGCTGTTTATCCTCTCCCTCTCCTGGCTCACGCTGCTTTGAATATTGCATTAGAGCGCGGCCCCTGTAGCCTCCGATTACATCTATGTAGCTAGCAAAATGAGCTGTGGCAGCTCCATGGTGATTAGTGAGGATTGCTGTCAGTTTCTATTCATCTCTGAATTGCCGTTCCCAGCTGACTGTCCGTTATTTGCGTTCCCTGTTGTAGTCCCCAGTGCCTGATCTGGAGCTGCGATTTTGTGTTCCCTGCAGAATTTGTACAAAACACTTTCATTACTTGAGTGTGGACTTTTCATTGAGTTGTATCTAACTTAATGTAAGCAAGGCAAACTAGATCGAGGATCTGTGCTTGGCCCATTAGCACTACATATTGAAGAGGAGAATTTTAATTGTGCATTCAGATTATTGATTGAATTGGGTTTTGTAGAACTATAATTATAGAATTGAAATGCAGACAACAGAAAAACACTACAACCTAGTTCAATGCTTCTCTCTCTCTCTCTCTTTCCTTTAGACAGTGTCCGTGAGACAAAGTTCAATAGTTCAGTTAATAAATCCCAAGGCTTCCCTGGAAATGTGCTGTTTATCATGAGCGAGTGTTCATTTTTAAAAGGGAGCCAAGTACAATGCCACTTGTAAAATCTTGATTCTCTAGTTGCAGCACCTTCAGTACTTAGATTTTTATTCTTTCGAGGACAGGGGGGTTGATAATGATAAATGCAAGCATCTTGTGGTTAATTGCATGTTAAAATGTGTTGGGAATATGTATGTAAGGTGACCTTTGCCATCTACATAACAAATCTGTGCTGTGCATTGATTATTCATGCCTGGAAAAAGAGGGCCGTGATGTGCAGTGCCCATTGGTGCTCACTAATTGGAGAGAGCTACTGGCGAGATTCAGATTCTGCCTCTCTGCCTTCCCTCGCAGTGCCATCTCGGATAAATGCCCTGTTAGAATATTTTCATTTGATTTCAGCCTGACTTGGCAACACATGAGGATTTTTTTCCTTCCCGGACAGTAGTTTTATTTTTCTCTCCTCGAGCTGCAAAATGACGACTTACTGTTACAAACACGAATACTCTTGTGTGCCAGAGGGTTGTGAATTAGGGAGATTGGTTCATTTTTCGAGTAACCCGAGGTTGCAAGTGAATCAGAGGCAGCAGTATCTGGAGCCTCAGCCTCAGCCTCAGCAGCAGCATTCGTCCACACACAAGTACTACACCTCTGCGACTCTGCCTGTGTCCTCCACGAAACATCGAAGCAAGTTTACCAACCTGCGTGACAGTGTTAAGAAAAGCCCGACTAAAAGTACTGCCAAAGTGAAAGCGACCAGCGGCTGGTGGTCAGACAGCTCGTGGTCAACGCGTTCTTTTGATAAGGTTAGTGTCTGTGGGGCTGTTTGCTGTACATTCGGTGCTAATATCAGTGCAGCTTTTGTATGTGCACCAAAGTGCAAGCTGCGGAATAACATCTATGGCAAAACACTCTGATCAATGGAGTCAATCAATTCTAATTATTGGGACATGCTTCAGTTGAGCTTAGTGCTTGACATCTGAGAGAGAAGTTGAAGTCTTGACTTAGTTGCTTTTCAGTACACCTTTGCATTGTGCAATTTTCACCCAAACTAATATACAATACTTCATTAATTTGGAAAAGTTTATTTTTTTTGTTGTCGGTTTTTACTTGCTTTGCCTGACTGGCCCAATGTCTTCAAGAGGGCAGGTGCATGGCCTCCCCCCTCCATGCTATGTCCTTTTTCCATCTATCAGGAAATCCCAAAGACTACCAATGCTTGACTCTGCCTTTTGATTGTCCCTCATTCCTCTGTTTCCCTTCCTATCCTCCAACAGGTCTGTGTATTCCTCTTTTATTGCCTCAGATTGTGAATTCAGTAAAGAAGGACCTGAACCCTATGGGTGGCATGGTGGGTCACAGCGCCAGAGACTGAGGTTTGATTCCAGCTCTGGGCGACTGTCTGTGTGGAGTTTGGACATTCTACCCATGTCTGTGGGTTGCCTCCAGTTTTTCTCTCTCTCTCTCCCTCTCTCTCTCTCTGTCTCTCTCTCTCTCTCTCTCTCTCTCTTTTTCTCTCTCTCTCTCTCTCTTTTCCCCCCCCCCCCCCCCCCAAACAAACACACACACACACACACACACACACACACACACACACACACACACACAGTCCAAAGCTGTGCAGGTTAGGTGGATTGACCATGCTAAAGTGACTGTTGCTGGCAGGAGCTAACAAGTTAAATACGTGC
Organism: Carcharhinus amblyrhynchos; assembly: GCF_965287045.1. Taxonomy (NCBI): domain Eukaryota; kingdom Metazoa; phylum Chordata; class Chondrichthyes; order Carcharhiniformes; family Carcharhinidae; genus Carcharhinus; species Carcharhinus amblyrhynchos. Next base: position 118,080,419 of record NC_137326.1, on the reverse strand, counting down.
AGTTACAGAGATGGTGCCAGGTTGCGCATTTGCTTGCTGCAGGCTCACGGGCCAAAGGGCCGCCTCCTGTACTGTAGGGATTGTATGGTAACTTTTGGATCTGTGCTGACACTGATAAAATATTGCTGAGGAGCTTCTCAAGTTTTGCTTTGAGGATTAACAATGCCGGCATTGTGACAGTCTGTTCTTCTATTTGCCAAATGACATTATTTACCCACAAGAGCTTTTGTTAATGTGCAGAAATAAAATTAGTAAGTAAACAAACAAACTATTAAGGGTGGAAGTTCATGTTTTCTAATGTGTCGGTGCGGACTCGATGGGCCAAAGGGCCTCTTCTATGCTTAATTATTCTATGAAATGCAGAAATCTGAATAATGGATATAAATTTTACAACTTGGACTGGTCAGGATTCAGTTGTCGGTTTTTCCCCACTGTTCGGTAATCCAGTTTCCAAACCTATTCTCGCAGTCACTCATGAACCAAAGTTGCACTGGCTCCATCGATGCATTGTTTTGTAAGTGTATGCACGCACACTTGTAAGTAGGTAGTCTTTGTGGCATAATCAGTTAGTGTTTGGCTATTAATTGGAAGGGTAGTAGTTTGATCCCACCCAGGGACAAAGTGTATTCGTCTTTTGCCCTTTCATGCTTTGTTTTGCACAGAATACTGTCCTTCGGTTCCTATACAAAATGTGCCAAACGGATTCAGCACTTACGTCTGGGGAGGGGCGAGTGCAGTGGTTAGCACTACTGCCTCAACACCAGGGACTTGGGTTCGATTCCTGGCTTGGGTCACTATCTGTGTGGAGTTTGCACATTTTCCCTATGCCTGTGGGTTTCTTCCAGACGCTCCAGTTTCCTCCCACACTCCAAAACTGTGCAGGTTAGGTTGATTGGCTATGTTAAGTTGCTCCTTAGTGTCAGGGGGATTAGTAGGGTAAATATATGGGGTTATGGGGATAGGGCCTGAGTGGGATTTTTATCAGTGCAGGCTTGTTGGGTCGCCTTCTGCATTGTTGAGGTTTGATGGATTCTGAGTTTCAAGTTTGGGTAGTTCTTTATTACCTAAAACTCAAGAGGACCCAGCGGAATTTTGGTCCTTTTTATGTCAAGCTTCAAATATTGTAAAGAATTTAGTGCAACAATTTTTTTCCGAAGTTTTTCATGGTTGTCAGAGGCCTTCTGATCTCAAGATCGTTGGAGACCAGGCATATCCCTCAAAATTCGAACAAGGATTCCTTGGATGTCCCAGAACATAACACAGATTGAAAAATCCTGGTGTAACTCTTGGGTAATAGTAAAACTAATTTCCCTCCCAGAACTGTCCCTCCACTCCCTGACCTGTCGAGCCCCATTCTGACTCTCTGTCCTCACTCCGCCACCCCTCCCAACCTCAACATTCTGCCGCTTACTCACCCCCACCTCCTTATCCTCTTATCTTGTCACCCTAACCCCTAACATCCATATGGAGAAGCTTTGGGATGTTTCAACTATTACAGAATATGGGGACTTCGGCACAGATTCTGGCCGCTGCTCCTTCTGTGCATTCCTGTGCAGAGATGCGTTCTACAGGATCTTCCATTGGAAGAATGCCCAAACACAGTGGCACAGTGACTGGCACTGCTGCCCCTCTGTGCTAGGGACCTGGGTTTGATTCCCAGCTTGGGTGACTGTCTGCCTGTGCAGAGTCTGCATATTCTCCATGTCTGCATGAGTTTCCTATGGGTGCTCCGGTTTCTTCCCACAGTCTGAAAGACATGCTGGTTAGGTGGATTGTCCTCAGTGTACCCGAACAGGTGCCAGTGCGGGGCAACCTGGGGATTTTCACTGCAACTTCATTGCAGTGACAATGTAAGCCTACTTGTGACACTAATAATTAAACTCAAGCTTTAAAAATCAAAGGAAGGCAAGTGCTTTGTCTGTTAAGGGTGTTCAAGGTCAGAAAAGGGGATTTGTGTTTTAAATTCTTTGCGATTGATTTTTCGCTCTCCTCTCTCCTGCCCCCACCCCTCCTTCCTTGAAGCAATTAAAATGTTCTACCTAGTTGTATTCAAAATGAACTGCCTTGCTTCTCTCTCCCTTTGTTCCCAAGTGAATAAATAAATAAGTCACTGATTCTTGGATTAAACTAGAAGATACATCAGTGACTGGGGGAGGGGAGTAGTGGGGGCCAGTTGGAGTATTGTGACTATAGGATTTTGCTTTTCAATCAGTGACATTGATTTTTAAAATAAAGTATTTTGAAAGAGCAAATGAGACCAGCCATGCCTGTATACTTTGCAGTACTGAGGTAATTTGACATCAATGCAGCTCATTGTAATAGGAGTTGAATAGAAAACTTGCAGCAAAACTGATGGTTTATATAGCTAGTTATTTATTAGTATTAACATCGGATGTTTAGACAGTAGATTTGATTAGACCATGAAAATGGTATGTTTTAGGATTACCAAGCTCAGCAGAGGTATTTCCTACTGTTGGAATAACATTTGATCCGAGAGTTTCCATTGGCCATTGGCTGACGTGATTTCAAACCCATTGTTTTGAGTGTAAACTATGATATTGCAAAAATCTTAATTTTATCCATCTCATCATTTACTGTCTTATTTCTCATTAGCCAAACGCTGACCAATTTCATCTTACACCTTCCAATGTAATAAAGATATTTGTACTTCTTGAAATAAAGACCAAAAACGTTGAGGAAAATCTTGGCAGGTCTGCAGAAAGAGTGTTAACATTTGGATCCAATGTGACTCTTGTTTGGAGTCATGTTGGACTTGAACTTCGTGCATTCTGCAGAAGAGGGATAATGGACTCAACATTAACCCTGCTTCTCTCTCCATAGATGCTGCCAGATCAGAGCTATGCCTGCCCCCACCACATGTTCTCCCTTTTTTGATCTAAAATTTTCAGCATCCACATTCTTTTATTACATATGTGTTTTCTATTTCTTGATTTATGTAAGGTGAGAGGGAGGGAGCTGAAGTCTTTTGTTAGGGATGTAATGGTTTTATATATTTTCCTGATATTTTGTCTCAGTTGCATGAACTCCAATATTTGGCTTCACTTTTTTGACAGGAGTAAAGGGTGACATGGTGGCACAGTGGTTAGCATGATGGCTTATGGTGCCAGGGACCTGGGTTCAGTTCTGGCTTCGGGTCACTGCCTGTGCGGAGTTTGCATGTTCTCCTGTGTCTGCGTGAGCTTCCCTTGACTGCTCCAGTTTCCCCTCACACTCCAAAGATGTGCAGTTAGGTTGATTGACCGTGATAAATTGCTCCTTAGTGTCGGGGTGGTCTAGCAGAGTAACTGTGTGGGATTCTGAGGATAGGGCCTGGATGGGATTATTGTTGATGCAGGATCAATGGGCCGAGTGGCGGCCTCTTGAACTGTAGGGATTCTATGATAAAATAACTTGAGATTATATTGAGCTACAATAATATTTTAATATTTTGTTTCTATTTATGAAATTAATGTCGGATTTTGATATAGGAGAACTGCACTGACTTGTTTTAATTTTTTAAAAATCTGTCATCTGCTGGCTTTCATACATTTAGGTTATTGGAAAACGAATCTTTCCAGTGTGTAACCTTTCTTTTTAGTAGCTGTGGCCAGACACTGTGCAGTATAACCTGGGAAACTGTGAGGTGTATCATTTTTGATTGGCCCTCACCCACAACTCCCAAGAAAACACGGATCATAAAGAAAAGCAACGCTCAATAAGGGATTCGTTTTAAATTTTGTATATAGGCGGACTCATATTGTGCTTGTAGATCTATCCAACTAATAGCATGTTTTTGATGTGCGAATTACATGGAAAGCTTGCATTAGTGGTATGTATATGTCGGATGCCTTGAACACAATGAGTTCTGGAACATTCCCAAAGTTAATTTGGTGAAATGATTTAGTATGAAATACAAGTTACTTTTGTTGTTTGGAAACCTGTCTCCCTGAAACTGTTCAAATTTGAATTGTTTCCGAGCAAGTAGATTGAAGCAAATGTTGAGTTCACTAGTTGAGTGTCTTTTGAGGTTTTACGCTCATTTCATTCTTATAAACACATGTTTAGCAATGTTATGTAATACCTTCTGTTGCATATACTTGTTCTATTTATGATGTCTTATATTTTTTAAATTCTAATTAGCTCAACATGTTGAGAGAGATTCTTGGTTGATGCTCTTATCCCAAGACAAGGATAGTCGCCCCTGGGTATTTTGGCCATCTGCTCATTTTTGCTTTGTATTGTTCTCCGACCATTTCTTTGCTGTGTAAAAAAAAATCTTAAATTCAATCAACCTAATCAAATCAGATTACAATAGGGCTGTTTGATAAAACCATAGCTCAAGTCTAAGTTACTTTCAGATAAGTAATGGCATGTTATGTAGAATGGGAATACCATATAAATGTAAAGAATAAAGTATTTTACAGTAAAATCTATGGAAAACCTCTTAATATTTCTGCCTCAATTAGTAATCTCATCTTCACCAGGTTGTAGGTTCAAGCTTCTTCCAGGTTTAAGTATGTAATGCATTTAGTTTATTTAAGTGGGCACCATTGCACTATTTAGTATTCTCTTGATTTCCTGGCCAGCATTCTTCCTTTTCATATCATCCTGAGTGCAAAATGGCTGTCAGGTTTACCAAAATATTAGTTATTGCACTTTGAATATAAAGTATTTTGGAATGCTCTGAAAGATTTGATTTATTGTCACATGTATACAGTGAAAAGTATTGTTTTTTGTGTGCTATATGGACAAAGCATACTGTACATAGAGAAGGAAGGGAGAAGCTGCAGAATATAGTGTAACAGTCATAGCTAGAGTGTAGAGAAAGATCAACTTAATATGGGGTAAGTCCATTCAAAAATCTGATGGCAGCAAGAAAGAAGCTGTTCTTGAGTCAGTTGGTACGCGACCTCAGACTTTTCTATCGTTTTCCAAAAGGAAGAAGGTGGAAGTGAGTATTTCCAGGGTGCATGGGTTCTTGATTATGCTGGCTGCTTTTCTGAGACAACAAGAAATATAGACAGTCAATGGGTGGCAGTCTGGTTTGTGTGATGGACAGGGCTTTCTTTGTTCATGACCCTTTGTAGTTTCTTGCAGTCTTGGACAGAGCAGGAACCATACCAAGTTATGATACATCTGGAAAGGAGGCTTCCTGTGGTGCATCTGTAAAAGTTAGAGAGAGACATAGATGTGTCAAATTCCCTTAGCCTTCTGAGAAAGTAGAGGCATTGGTAAATTTCTTAACTAAATAGAGGTGTTGGGCTTTTTAACTCAATAAGGCAGTATATAAAGGCATCATGCTTGTCAAAGTGATTTTTACCATGGATTTCATGAGGGGAAAAAAATAGTCCAAGTTGCTTGCATTGGATATTTCATGTGGGTGTTAATGTTTTTAAATACTTATTTTATCTTCCTGTGCAGCCCACTGGTGGCAATCTGCACATATTGAGATAATTGCAGTCAATCTATTTGAACTCTTCATTTGAGTGCTGCAGTGTTATGAAATGCTTCAGGTGTACTAGTTGTTGAACCCACCACACATTAAACTAAATTAGTGATTGAAATCAAATTGCTATGGTGATGTATGCTGGTCCTACGTGGATTAGAATATCTGTTTTTAAGCAGGGTCAATTTAATGCATTTTTAAATCAAACGTCTGACTTATTTGCAATCTAGGGCCATTTCTGTTGCTCTTTCTTTTCTTGCATTCCCTCCTTGGCTCCACAGTACTTGTATTACATCGCAAAGTGTTAAGTCCAAGGACTAGAGGGACAGTAAGGAACACCATAAGGAGAATTCACAAATGGGGCCATGTTTCCTGGAATCTAAAGTTAATTGAAAAATTACCACCGAGTAAACAGTAGGACCAGATGGGAGAATTTTGGTTGCTTTTCTGTTGAAGGCATTGCTTAATTATAGAAGCACTGGCTTCATCTGGTGCAAGAATATCAGTGCTGCATGAATAATGCATATTAATGCTAAGGCTAAGTTTTACTTGTCCATTTTCAAATATTTTCTACCCAGTTTGGAATTTACATTGTTACCCTCTATAAATTCTTTACACCTTCTAGAAAGCATAGATATTTCTAAGGGATGTTATATTTTACAATGATATTGGTCACATTCTAAGTGTTTAGAATGTCAACTTAATCATTAACCTAACTTAGACTAATTACCTAATCATTGAAATCGAAGGTACATCAGAGAGAAAGTTGTTACTACAGCCTACTGTCCAACATAAAGATGGTTTGATTTTAATTGTGTTTGAAATTGTCTTGAATAAATGTTTTATACTTGCCCATCCCGAATGTCGTGAGAGAATAACCCTCGATCTCATGCTTCGGTTCACTTTGGGACATTATTTCAACAATGTTACTGCATTTGTGCAAAATCTTGTATATGTATGCAGTAATGGGCAAAGAATGGATTTGGTTGGGGTAAGTTATGATTTTCTTATGGAATGGAAGTAGACATTTGGACTGTGCAGGATGGACTGACCATTTTAGCTCTGATGTTCGTCGATTTGATTTTGGTTGGCATTTGATTTTTTTTCCTCATCCAAAAGCAAGGTCTTGCTGGGTGTTTTCTCATTTTATTGAGTTTGTGATTAAGCAGTAAGATTTTGGTATATGCTTATTGTGTTCACTTAGATTTGCTTAAGTGTTTTGCTCTGCTGTTGTGTGTGTTGAAATTTGATCCCTTGCTATTGTTTAGCAGATAGAGGCTACTCCTCCCTCCACTCCTGTAATCCCTGTGATCCCTGTTATGCCAGTCCCTGCTGATGCCAGTGTCTTCTCGTCTGACAGTCAACAGGTTTTGTTCCTATTTCTTTTTCTTTTTGAATGCTTTGATTTTGTTGCTGTATATGCAGATTTATTTTGTGCATTGTTTAATCCTGGGTATGTTGTTCTATAGATCACATGGCACTTCTGGTGAGCAAATAGAACCAAGGAGAGAGATAAAAGCAAAATAGAGCAGATGCTGAAATCTAAAAAACCAGAAAATGCTGGATTAACTCTGGCAGCATCTGTGGAGAAAGAAACAGAGTTAATGTTTTGAATCCCAATTAACCTTCTACAGGAGGACCTATGTGTAGATCAGTGTTTGCACTAATCTGGAGTAATATGAGGTGGCACAGTGCTTAGCATTGTTGCCTCAGTGCCAAGGACCTGGGTTTGATTCCTAGCTTGAGTCACTGTCTATGCAGAGTTCGGACGTTCTGTCCGTGTCTGTGTGGGTTTCCTCCGGGTGCTGTAGTTTCCTTCTGCAGTCCGAGATATGCTGGTTAGGTGGATTGGTCATGCTAAATTCTCCCTCAGTGTACCCAAATGGGCACCAGAGTGTAGCGATTAGGGGATTTTCACAGTACATTCATTGAAGTGTTAATGTAAATGTGACACACATTTTAAAAAAAAGACATTATGGTTCACCTTCGCTCCATTGTGTTTAACCTGCAGGTTGTCCAGTCCTTTTATTCCAATGATTAAATTGAAAATATTCCTGATCTCAAATGTACTGGTCATCCTGAATTTGTTTGCTCTTTGGCTCTGGTTGCCTATGATTAAGTGGCAAAGATTTTATAGAAAAAAGGAGTTTGATCACAGCAACAAACAAAATTTGGTTCTATTGAATTTTTATTTGAAAATGAATTGAACTGGCTATGCAGATTAAGAAGAAACGTTTGCACAAAACAAACCAATGTCACAGAATATTAAGAAGTTAAAGATGTGAACAAGAGTTTGAAATTCTTGAGTAAATTTGTTGGGAGTCCAACCAAAGAAGTCATATACTCCTGCTACTGAAATAGAACTTTAAAAAATGGGTACATGTAGATATATCCTCATATTTCCATGGCCTGTTCTCCTGGCCCCCACTCCACCGTGGCCTTCGACTCAAGGTAACCCTAACATGGTTTAAATCGGGGTGCCGCAACTCCGCAATCCCAGAATCGAAGCAACTCCCGTGACCTGGCGGTCTGAACTTTTGAAACTTGGGCAGTTCAGTTGAATAGCACCACTTGAGTTTTGGATTCGCTGGTTTTCCTTGTTTGAATTTCATGGGCCTGTGAGCTTGGGAAGAGTTGTTTCCCACCCCATTGTCTCATTAGTGGCTAGAACCCATACTCTAACAGCAAGATCCATTACTACCAGAAACCTGACTTAAATGCAAATTAGATATTTAAACTCCACTACCAGGACGCCATGTAACAAGACCAATGTGGCCCATGAGAATAAAAGCTTGGATAGCCATGATTCAAATAAGTGTCAGGCATTCAAACTACATGGATATTGTGGCACCCTATATCCTAATGCAAGCGCAGAGCACTATCTAAAAGGATAGATTTCTTACACTTTTTTTGCAGTTGAGCCTGAAACTTTTAAACCTTTAACACGTTAATTTTATTGAGCACCCAGAGACCACCCCTGACAGAAACATTAAAATTTTTTCACCCCTTACCCCCTTTTTCTTAAGAATACTACTTCTCATGTAGATGGTCATGAAATCAAGCTTGGTTGGCTATTTCTATTTTAATCCTCTTAGTGCTTGACTGCTTTATTATCCATGCGAGCAGTATTGTATCTATTTCTGAGCACAGAATGGAACTCAAAAGTCAACTGACAAAGCTCTCAGCAACTGAGTTTTATTTCGCTTGTTGGGATTGAGATGGTTTCTTCTGAGTTGCAGCATTTAGTTTTTATTTGGTTGGTAAATATTAATTTTTTACACTTTTTGCAGAAATTGATTTCGAAAAATACCACCTTCAAATGAACTCTCCACAGATCTGAAATTGATCAATCAGTTTTGTCCATCTTTTTAAATCTCCAGATATGTGAAGGACGATCTTTCTGCAGTAATCTTTTTGCAGTATTATAATGAGTAAATGAATTTGTTATAAATATTAATTATATTTGGCCCAGATTGGTGGAACAAAGCAGTTTGAACTGAATTATTAATGCACAAAAAATCCCACTTCTCAATATGAATGAACAGATAAATGAAAATGCATTCTTTATATCTTCAAAAGGCTCTATGGGTGAATTATTTATATTGAATTTTTCAACATGTGTCACTCAAAGGAGTTTTTGTTTGTATTGGATCCACCCCCTCTTACATGTTGCACAATATTCTCAAATTGAGGGGGCAGGCAGGTAATTTATTCCCTAGCATTTTGTGATCTCTGCACAATTCCAAACAGTTGTTTGAAGTTTGCTTGTCCTCTTCTCATTCTGGCATCCATCCCTCTGAGGAAGCACTTCACATCCACTCGCTGCTCCCCTTGACAGCTTCTGCTTGAATCTAGCTTGGATCCATTTGATTTAATGTCAGTTGTGGACACTGTTTTAATAGTCTTGACGTGTAGTTTGAAATAAAAATAGAAGGAGCTGGTACAGAATCCAAAAGGAGTGGTCGTCCTTGACCAACCTCATTGAATTTACTGAGGAGGTAACAGATATAATAGATGGGGGAAATCTAGTGGATGTGGTGTACCTGGGCATTAGGAAAGTTTTTGACAAAATACACTTGAGTGATAACTAGACAAGATCAAGGGGTGAGGAATTAGGTAGAAGTTGGTAAACTGGATTTAAAATCAAAAATGAGTTAGAAGAGGCAAAACGTTTGGGAAAAGCAGTTTAGAGGAATGAGTGGAAATGGTTACTGATATTCCTTGAGGTTCAGTTTCAGGGCACTGCAAGTATCAATGATTTGCCAGAAACCTTGATGGAGTGGTGTCAAAATGAGCAGACTGTGCCAAATTATGCATTTTGGAAACTGCAAGAGAATATTAACATGATGAAGAGATTAATCAGGGACAGAATTCAATGTCCGAAACTCTGCAGTGATGCATTTTTGTTACCACATAAACATAATTGCTACTTTGTTTTGAGAGTGCAGAGGCTTTTGGAGTACATGTTCACAGTATTCAACACAGTATCTTGGGTGGATAAGGCTGTTTATTTTTTAGGCAAATAAAATATTAGCTTTCATCGCAATGGGATGTAAATGTTAAGAGGTAACGATGAGTCTGTAAAAACAAAAAATGTAAAGCTAAGGATGAGTGTCCACATTTATTGGAAGGTTATGGAGATTTTGGGGAGAGTGCAGTTTAAAGTTTTTTTTTTAAACTAGTGCAACAAGTAGACTTGCATTAACACTGCTGTGAAGTGAAAATCCCCTGGTCGTCAGTGCCTGCTCAGGTACACTGAGGGAGAAATTAGCATGGCTAATGCACCCAACCTGCATGACTTTCAGACTCTGGGAGGAAGCCCATGTGGACATGGGGCAAACATGCAGAATCTATGCAGACAATGACCCAAGCCAAGAATTGAACCCGGGTCCCTAGCACTGAGACAGTAGTGCTAACCAATGTACCACCGTCTCGCCTGTACAATCATAAGGTTTCTGCTTGTAAGAGGAATTAGAAAAATGAAATACTTTGGGTTTTTCTTTTGTTGGAACAATGCAGATTTTTGGGGCAAGAGCCATTTTTAAAATCATGAAAGGATGGTCAGTTTTGCTGGAAGCAGATTGGCTCCAGTCAGTAATGAAGATCCATTGATTCCATGTATGACAGGACAGAAGAGAGAAAATTTTTTCTGATAGATATGTCAGATTGTTGAATTCACCACCAAGATGAGGCAGAAACTGTTAATATTCAAGGATGTATTGGGTTAGGTGGATGAAGGAGTAGAGATTGAAAGAATATGGGAACAGAGTGGATAAATGTGATTTGCTCAGAGTGGATGAGTTGGATCAAATGGCCTGTTTCTGTTGTAATTTATATTCTTAAACCCATATCCTACACAATCACAAGTACAAAGTGTTATGTTTATTTGGAATAGAATATGGAACTGAGTTCCGATTTGAACAGAAAAGGCCAGAAATTCATGCAAAGTTTGTATAAACTGATGCACTGTTTAAACCAATTCCCAGCCAGGAATGTTAGGCTGGTCTGCAACTCGCACTTATTTTGACCACTTTTGAGTGGGAGTGAATGGTTGAAAGCAATGCAGTATTGAATTTTGGATATTATAAATTGAAATGGAAGGTTATCGGCATTTCTAACATGTTTAACTGTGCTTTCTTTATCCTCCCTTTAAAGGCTAATCCACCCCCAGTTGTGGTGAATACGGATAGTTTGGAATCTCAACCTTATGTAAGTTTTCAATTTTCCTTCTTGTGTGAAAATTAACATTAAAAAAATTGGATTTGAAAAATGAAGAGGCCTATCGCAGCAGACAGGCCAGTGGATGTTTTCAGGTACAGACTCATCCTTTCTGCATTGCTGTTTCATGAGGAAGAAAATTTTCGGGCAAACTATCAAAATCCATCTCTGGTCCTCATTTTCACTTAAAATTTTACAATTTGTGAGGCCAGCGCTTTGATTGCAAAGCAGTGACTCTGTCAGCTGGCAGTCTATGACTTTGACATTTAATTTCAATACATTGTTGATTTAAGGTGCAGATAGGAAAATGACCATTTTATTTGTGCTTCTCAAGCTGATGACCTGTATCTGCCTCTCTTGCCACCACTTTTTTCCACAGGTGAACAATATCCTCTTCCAGATAAGTCATTAGATTGCTGCTGTTGCATTCAAGTGAGCTTGTTTATTATGTTAAGCATTCAGGAAAGATGTGCTGCTTATGAAGTAAGACTTGTCGCCTGTGGATGAGTGCTTCTTTTTGCCGCAGTTTCCAATAGAAGCTGCGACAGATTTCATAGAGATCATCTCTTTGACTATTAGATTCCTTGGAGCTTGTCGCAGTTGTGAAGCGGGTTATTTTAAGAAAATTCTACAGCAGTTTTAATAGCTTGAGTTGCCTGGTTTATAATCTGAATATCTGCTGTCAAATATTTCTTTAGTGAACCTCAGTCACACAATGTTGGTACTGCTGTCTTATCACCAGGGACCCAGATTTGATTCTCAGCTTGGGTCACTGTCTGCCTTGTAAATTTGAAGTCATTCAAAGCTCTGTTGCCCTTCTCCTGATTTGCACTAAATCCCAGTCACCCTTTACCCCTGTGTCCACTGGCCTGCGTTGTTGATTTTTAAAATCCTTGTCTTTGTTTTCTGGCCCTCTGTGGTCTTGCTCTCCCAACTTTGAAATCACCTCTAGCCCCACAACACTGAAATATCTGCATTATCTAATCCTGGCCTTTTTCAATTGTTCTACTATTGCTGGCAGCACAGTGTGATTAGCACTGCTGCCCTCAGAGCAAGGGACCTGGGTTCAATTCCCAGCTTGGGTCACTGTCTGTGTGGAGTCTACACGTTCTTCCCATGTCTGCATGGGTTTCTTCCAGGTACTCCAGTTTTGTCCCGTAGTCTGAAAGATGTGCTGGTTAGGTGCATTGGCTGTGCTAAATTCTCCCTCAGTGTGTACCCAAACAGACACCAGAGTATGGCAACTAGGGGATTTTCACAACTTCATTGTGTTAATGTAAGCAGACTTGTACACTAAAACTTCAAAAAAAAAGCTTGTTTATATTGCATCTAGGGATCCGTCCGCAACACATTTAATGAAAAATTGAAGATATTATTTGAATGATTTTGCATAAAGAACATCTTTGCCATCTTTTCTAATTTTTCGATTCACCCCTATTCAACCACCATAATAAGAATATGCTGTATGACACAGCTAATAATTTCTGTATTCCAGAAGGGGTAATTTTATTCATGGCAATTTGTTCTGTTATTGCCATTTTTATTACTTGCCTTACTACATTTTGCTGCTTTAATGTCTTCTTAAAAAATAAAACACTTGAGTATTTTGTTTAAAGCAGATAAAATTTCATTTTTATTGGTTGGTCTTCTAAATGTCTCTATTTATATTACACATTGACAGCTGACTCTTGCTCTCAAATGTATTTCAATGTTAACTTGGATTAGTAGCAACAAAGCTACTCTCTCATGACCAGTACTTTTAGTGTCTGCAGATTTCCCATTTTCCAACAATCACGACTGTCAACATAGCAAGACATCTGTCCTCATTACACATACTCCGTTGCTTCCTGTTGTAAGCATCTTTGGGTGTTTTATTACATTAAAGGCACTATACAAATGCAAGCCATTTTAAAACATATATCTAAAGAAAACTATCAGTATCACACCCTGTGTAATGACACACCTTGTCTTGTGTGTTTCTCTGCACCTGTTGAATGGCACCCATTTGGTATGGCCTTTTGCAATTTGTATCTTGCATCCTGCCATTTCCACTCATTCTCACCAATTCCTTGAGTACTTGGATTTTCTGTGCTAGTGACCAACATCAGTTTTACGAGAAGGGAATTGATTTATTTCCTTGCAGTTTAATGTTCAATTAATTTTAACATCTAATAATTGCAAGTTATATTTATTACTTTAATTTTATGCCTTTAAGCGATTGATGGCAAGGAACATGAGCAAGAGTAGGCCATTTAACCCCGTCTCCCTATTCTGCCATTCTTGACCTAAATCCTTTTACTTGCCTTTGTCTCATATCCCTTAATACTTTTGGCTAATGCATGTCTATCAATCTTGATTTTAAAATTAATAATTGATCTAGCATCAGTTGTCTTCTGCAGAAGAGTCCCAAATATCTACCATTCTTTCATTGCTGAAGTCTGACTCAAATTATGTTATGTCCCCAGTCCTAGCCTCCCCAACCAGTTTCCCTTTATCTACCCTAGTTATTCCCATATTATCTTCCCCATAACAATTGGAATTCTAGGAAATGTAACTCTAGTTCGTGTAATCACTCCTTGAAATTTAACCTTGGGGCCCAGATATTATTCTGATAAATCCATCCCTCCCAAACATAAAATATCTCAATCTATCGATATCTCGCTATGGTGTTAAGCTTCCATCCGCCTTGCTTACCATGCCACCTATTTCTGTTACTGGCAAATTTGAATATTTGGTGCCCTATTCCATCATCAAGTCATAGATAAATATGATGATTCATTCAGCACAGCACAGATTCTTGTGACACATCACTGTCCATATTCTGCCAATTAGAGTACCTGCTTTTTTAAAATTCTTTCAGGGGTCTGGGTTTTGCTGGCTAGGCCAGTGTTTATTGCCTGACCCTGATTGTTCTTGAGAATGTGATGGAGCTGCTGCCTTGAATCACCGTGTGGTGTGGCTGTACCCAGTGCGGTTAGGGATTTGAACCTATGATAGTGAAGGCTCAGTGATATACAGTGGCTTGGAGGGGAACTTGCAAGTGATGATGCTCCCATGAGTCAGCTGCCCTTGTCTTTCTGGATGGTAAAGATCATGGCGTGTGGAAGGTGCTATTGAAGGAGACTATTGTTTGTAGATGGTGCACACTGCTGCCACTGTATCGGTGGTGGAAGGAGTGAATATTTACAGTGGTAGGTGAGGTCCTGATGAGACAGGCTGCCTTGTCCTGGATGACGCTGAATTTCTTCAGTGTTGCTGGAGCTGCACTCATCCAGGCAAATGGAGAGTATTCCTTCTGACTCGAGTTTTGTAAATTATGGTAGATAGGCTTTAGGGACTTAGAAGGTAAGTTGATCACTGCAGCATTCCCATTCTCTGACCTCTTGTAGCCACAGTTTTTACAAAGCCGGACCAATTAAGTTTCTGGTTGGGTAATTGAGGATCTGTCAGCAATTCCACTTCTGACCTTATGATGGAGGAAAGGTCATTGAAGATAAAGTTGGGCCTAGGACACGACAGTGAGGGACTCTTGCAGTGATGACCTAGGGATGAGATGATTGGTCTCCAATAGACGCAACTATTTTCCTTTGTGCTAGGTAGTACTATGATTGAATTCCAAGTTTCACATTTGCCGTGATAGGATTTGGACCCAAATCCCCAGAGCATTACCCTGGTCTCTGGATTTCTAGTCCAGTGAAGCTACCGTTGTTCCACTGGCTCCCCTGCTTTTTCTTTTGTCATTTAATCAATTTCTGAACAAGGTTAACAATTTACGTTCAATTCCATGAACTTCACCTCTAGTTAACAGTCGTTTATGAAGGATTTTATCAAATACGTTCTGGAAATGCATGTAGGTAACGTCTGTAGACATTTCCTTTAGTCAGCTGTTCATCGGGTTATTTCAGGTTTGCAAATCATGCTGAAAACTTTCAAGGTGTTCAGTCACCCTATTCTTAACTATAGACTGAAGCAATTTCCCAACAATAGATGTTAAGCTAACTGCTCTCTAAATCCTTGGTTTCCATCTTTCACCTTTCTTAGTGGAGTGATGTGAATGTTGGCAACTTTAAGCTGTTGTGCACTTGCCTCCCAAGTAGAATGAAGTTTTTAAACTTGTGCACAAAATGGCATCAGGAAATGAATAGCCTGCATGCCTCCCACAAAACAGGGAAAAGAAAACTTATCTCGTCAGTGGAGAAATCCATATCCCCCAACTGGCACTTACCTGTATTGCACAGGGCAGTTACTCAGATTGTGCCACTAATTTAGATTTAGACAAACATTGGCGTGTGATGCAGATCATGTATTTTTTCATGGTTTGGAGTAGGGGCCTAGTGTGGAATGAACTCTATTGTGTGTGTGTAGAGTAGCTAAGAGTAGTGGGCGAGAAGAGGATTGGGACAGGTTTAAATGTCAACAAAGATTGACAAAGAAGTTGATAAAGAAGGGTAGGAGAAACTATGAAGCTGGGCTAGCGCTTAATATAAAAAAGGATAGCAAGAGTTTTTATAAATATATAAAAAGGAAGAGGCTGGCTAGGGTGAATGTTGGTCCTTTAGAGGATGAGAAAGGGGACCTAGTGGTAGGGGATGGGGATATGGCTAAGGTATTGAATAACTTTTTTGTTTCTGTCTTCACGGAGGAGGACGTGAATAATTTGCCGGGTGTTAGCGATGGAAAGGTGGTAGGACTGGAGGGTCTTAATGACATTACTGTTACTAGAGAGGCGGTGCTCGACAGACTGGAGGGGCTGATTGTGGACAAGTCCCCAGGACCGGATGGAATGCATCCGAGGGTTCTGAAAGAAATGGCGGAGGTGATAGTGGATGCCTTGGTGGTTATTTTCCAGACGTCGCTGGATTCCGGGGAAGTGCCGGATGATTGGAAAACGGCTAATGTTACGCCGTTGTTTAAGAAGGGTGCCAGGCAAAAGGCGGGGAATTATAGGCCAGTTAGTTTAACGTCTGTGGTAGGTAAAATGTTAGAATCTGTCATTAAGGAGGAAATTGCGAGGCATCGTGAAGGGAATTGCTTGATAGAGCAGACGCAGCACGGTTTCATTAAAGGGAAGTCGTGTCTGACAAATTTACTGGAGTTCTATGAGGATGTGTCTAGGGCGGTGGATAGAGGAGAGCCGGTGGATGTGGTCTTTCTAGATTTTCAGAAGGCGTTTGACAAAGTACCTCACAAGAGGTTATTGCAGAAGGTCGAAGGACATGGAGTTGGGGGTAGGGTGTTAGCGTGGATAGAGGATTGGTTGTCAAATAGGAGGCAGAGAGTGGGGGTCAATGGGTGCTATTCGGATTGGCGGATGGTGACTAGTGGAGTGCCCCAGGGGTCGGTGCTGGGGCCTCAGCTTTTTAACCATTTATATAGATGATCTTCAGGAGGGAACCGAGTGTAGGGTGTCGAAATTTGCTGATGACACCAAGATTGGGGGAACGGCAAATTGTGCGGAGGGTGTGGAGAGTCTGCAGAAGGATCTAGATAGGCTGGGCGAATGGGCCAGGAAATGTCAAATGGAATTTAATGTTGGCAAGTGTGAGGTGGTGCACTTTGGTAGGAAGAATGGTAGGAAGGACTATTACTTACGTGGCAAAAAACTGCAGCAGGCGACGGTGCAGAGGGACCTCGGGGTCCTTGTGCATGAGTCGCAAAAACCCAGCTTGCAGGTGCAGCAGGTGGTCAGGAAGGCGAATGGGATGCTGGCCTTCATAGCGAGGGGGATTGAATATAAAAGTAGGGAGGTCTTGCTGCAGCTGTATAGGGCATTGGTGAGGCCGCAGCTGGAGTACTGTGTGCAGTTTTGGGCGCTGCACCTGCGCAAAGATATTTTGGCCTTGGAGGGAGTGCAGAGGAGGTTTACTAGGCTGATACCGGAGTTGAGGGGGTTGAGCTATGAGGAGAGGCTGAATAAATTAGGCTTGTACTCGTTAGAGTTTAGAAGAATGAGGGGAGATCTCATTGAGACGTATAAGATGATGAATGGGATGGACAGGATAGAGGTGGAGAGACTCTTCCCGCTCAAAAAAGACAGTAGGACTAAGGGGCACAGCCTCAAGATAAAAGGGGGGCGGTTTAGAACGGAGTTGAGGAGGAACTTCTTCACTCAAAGGGTGGTGAATCTCTGGAATTCTCTGCCTGTTGAAGTGGTGGAGGCTGCCTCGCTAAATATTTTTAAGACGTGGGTTGATGGGTTTTTGATAAGAGGGGGGATTAAGGGTTATGGGGAGAGGGCGGGAAAGTGGAACTGAGCAGCCACAGATCAGCCATGATCTTATTGAATGGCGGAGCAGGCTCGAAGGGCTAGATGGCCTACTCCTGCTCCTATTTCTTATGTTCTTATGTGTATGAAGATTAGTAGGCTATAAAGATGAGAAAAGGGCTTGGTTACTGGACACCACCCTGAGATTTGACTTCTCCCACAATGAGACAAGGTCCCAAGCTGGAGTTAGTTAACTGGACTAGTGCAAGGCTAGGTAGCCAGAGAAAAAAATTAAGTCTCTCGGTACTAAACACTAAAAGTTGCACCACAGGCTAGCAAGATCATAAAAGCAACCATATTTTAGGGCTAAAGGGATAGAATTGAAAAGTAGGGAAGATTTGCTAAACTTGTCTCAATCTCGGTAAGTTGGCACCGGAAAGGATCTAGAGAAAATTTGGAACTTTGTGCCAGCTCCCCCAATCTATTTGCCCCCTTATGCTGACCAATATTCTCTCTCCCCCTACGCACCCCCCATGACATACTTGTGCCCTCATTTACATGTAAATCTACATCCCTCTAACTTTCCTTGTGACCCAAGCTGAACATTTCATGATCTTTGTATTCTCTCAATTAGCTTTCTGACCCAATGAACTGAGATGCCTATGATATGTAAACCTTTATCATTAGTGCCACAAGTAGGCTTACATTAACACTGCAATGAAGTTACTGTGAAAGTCCCCCAATCACCACTCTGGTGACAATGAATGCCAATCTTGTCAGAATTTTTTTTAAATTCAGGTTTTCACCCAGTCGGGAATGAAGAACAATTTAATTCTTTACCAAAAATCACTGCAATGTGTCCACTGTTGTTCCAGTAAAGTGATATTAATCATATAGAACATAGAACACTACAGCACAAACAGGCCCTTCAGCCCGCGAGTTGCGCCGATCACATCAACACCTATCTATAACCCCCAATCCCATAAAACCCCATATACTCATCCAGAAGTCTTTTAAAAGACCCCAGCGAGTTCGCCTCCACCACCACTGATGGCAGCCGATTCCACTCACTCACCACCCTCTGAGTGAAAAACTTACCCCTAACATCACTTCTGTACTTTCCTCCCCGCACCTTAAATCTGTCTCCTCTCGTAGCGACCATTTCAACCCGGGGAAATAGCCTCTGAGAATCCACCCTATCCATTCCTCTCAACATTTTATAAACCTCTATCAGGTCGCCCCTCAACCTTCGTCTCTCCAGGGAAAAGAGACCCAGCTCCCTCAACCTAACTTCATAAGGCATGCCTCCCAGTCCAGGCAACGTCCTTGTAAATCTCCTCTGTACCCTTTCAATAGCTTCTACGTCTTTCCTATAGTGACGCGACCAGAACTGCGCACAGTACTCCAAATGAGGCCTGACAAGGGTCTTATAAAGTTGCAGCATTACCTCCCGACTCCTAAACTCAATCCCTCGATTAATGAAGGCCAGTACACCATACGCCTTCTTGACCACCTCTTCCACCTGCGAGGCCGATTTAAGAGCCCTGTGGACCCGGACCCCAAGATCCTTCTGCTCTTCAACACTACTAAGACTCCTGCCTTTGATAGTGTACTCATTCATCCCGTTGGTTCTGCCAAAATGGACGACTACGCATTTATCCGCGTTGAAGTCCATCTGCCACTTCTCCGCCCAGTCCTGCATCCTATTTATGTCCTGCTGCAACTTTTGACATCCTTCCAGACCATCCACAACACCACCGACCTTCGTGTCATCAGCGAACTTACTTACTCATCCCTCCACTTCCTCATCCAGGTCATTTATGAAAATGACAAACAGCAAGGATCCTAGAACAGATCCCTGGGGCTCTCCAGGCATATGCTGCAACATATTGCGGCAATAGATTTTTATAATATTTTTCTTGGTCTCTGCTAAGATGAATATTTCTCTTGTGTACTGAACGTAAATGTATAAAATTTTGAGAAGGCAAACCTTCAACACATCAGAGCATCTAGAGATAGGCCAGAAATATAATATAAATCAAAATTAATCTTTGCGCGTAGGATACTAAATTTAAATAGAAAATAAAAATAAGTTTAAATTTTCTTTACCAAATATCTATGGCACTATATTTATTCATTCATGGGGCATAGGCGTCACTGGCTGGCCAGCATTATTGCCCATCTAGTTGCCTGAGGGTAGTTGAGAGTCAACATTGTGGTGGTTCTGGAATCACATACAGGTCAGACCAGGTAAAGATGGCAGATTTCCTTCCCTAAAGGACATTAGTGAACCAGATAGGTTTTTCCAATAATCAGCAATGGTTTCATGGTCATCAGTAGATTCTTAATTCCATTTTTTTATTGACTTCAGATTCCACCATCTGTCCTGGTAGGATTCAAATTTAGGTGCGCAGGGCATTAGCTGAATTTCTGGATTAATAATCTAGTAATAATGCCACCAACGCCATTGCCTCTTCTATATACTACTGCTGTAAACATATAGTTCTGCTGTAAATGTAGTTAAATATAGGACTTTATTCAAACACCCCTGTAAATTTGAAGCAAAAACTTGAAGTTCTGAGCAGGTCTGACAGCATCTGTGAAGGGAGAATAGAGCCAAAGTTTTGAGTCTGGCTGACCCTTTCTCAGACCCTTCTATATTTCAAAGTACTTTGACTACTTCACATTTCCCTTCTGTCCCTCACCCTTCCCATTCTAGCTGATTTGATAAATCCAGAACTGGCCCTGAAACGCCACATTCATTTCCCGTCAGAGTGCATTTTACGACTTGCACAGCATTGCCAATTTCGCTCCAGGTTACAATTCTTCCACAACGGAATCCCCACCCTCTTTTCCAAATTCAGTTAGCCCAGAGTGTTCTCTTTCCTTGCCGCCTATTGTCAATGAATTTCAACTTGTGAAGGAAGTATCTTGTCCTGTGCCAAGTTCAGCTTGTCAGTTCCCTCAGTCTTCACTGACCTTCATGGCTTCTCTTTCTCAATATAGGAAGTTTTTGGTGATCATCTACACGTGATTCCACAGTCTTGCAGAATCTTGTCTGTAAAATCTAAAGCCATGTAACCCATCCCCATATAATCAGTTCTTTAGACTCTGCTTTTTCCTCCTTCACAACACTAAGTAACCAAGACTTTAATTACCTCAGCCCAACTCTCAAGCCATTTCCATCATTCATCTACTTCAACAACTGCAGCATGTGTATCTATATGTACACACTTTTGCCGAGGTGATGTTTGAAAACTAATTGGCTGCAAAGTATAAAATGCAACTTCACAAGACCCTGCACTAGAGAGCTGAAAACAAAATTTAGATCTAGTTCCCCGTGATTCACTGTCAGAAATGTTATGATCTCTGTGAAAACCTTTAATTTTAGAAAAGGAAATGAGAACTTTCAGTTCATAGCTGAAATGAATACACAGCAAAATTTCCCATCTTACATTTTTTACTATGACAAACTAAAAGCATTGATTAAACACTACTGTTGTAAACCATGCAACTCCTAGGCTAATACAAATGAAGAAAAAATAACAGCTGCACAGGAATGTTTTAACGAAAACATTCAACTCAATGCCAAATTATGTATGGAAATCAAAATAACGAGAGAAAGGAAAGATGGGGTTGAGAAAGCTAAACCCAGTTTTAAAATCTCTAACCACAACTAAGGACTGAAGAAATGAAACTACACACGCTGAAAAGGTGAATTTGCAGTGCTAAGGAGGCTGTTTGGCTGTATTTGATGCTTAACATGGCATTAGTGGACAAGTCCAAAATGTTTCTCATGGGTTTACTGGATTTTATGTCCAGTAAGTGCTTTAATTTCACACATTCCTTGTATTACTGTGTCAGGTCAATTGGCAAGCTACAGCCAATAGCAAAGCCTGTTAAAGTTTATTCATTAGTCACAAATAGGTTTACATTAACACTGCAATGAAGTTACTATGAAAATCTCCTAGTCGCTACACACCGGCACCTGTTCTGGTACACTGAGAGCGAATTTAGCATAGCCAACGCACCTAACCAGCACTGTGGGAGGAAACCTGAGCAGCTGGAGGAAACCCACACAGACAGTGACCCAAGCTGGAAATCAAACGCAGGTCCCTGGCACTGAGGCAGCAGTGCTAACCGCTGTGCCGCAGGACAAGTCAGGACAATTTCCACCTTTAACAGTGCAAATGTGATTAACACAAGTTGCTGCCCAATTTACATTTTCAAGGATGGTGAGTGTTGCTGGCCTCACCATGATTTCTGCAGCAAAATCCAGCCCAGTGTGCTTTTTACCTAAATGTCTCCTCTGTTGGTATGTGTTGCTCTGACTTCAATGAGGCCCTTGAGGTTGGCCTCTTGGAGTATGAACTCCAAAGTCATAATTAAGGTCATTGCTTGCCCAATCCCAGATCCTCACCTATCTATATATATCCAGCACTCCCGGTTCTGAATTTGTACCTGCTGCACTGTAGGCATACAATAAAGTTTGTAAATGGAATCTGGTGAAGGGCCACGGCCTCTGAGGAGTTACTTCACATGGAGCTTCCTTTTCTCCCACTATATAAATTAATTTGCTTTCTATCCCCATCAGAAGTATTCCTACTTCCTATCCCCTTCTACTGAAAAAATGCGCCAATCTGTTTCTGGCTCACTTCACATCTCATTGCACAGAGAGGGGCATAGAGCTATATCTCAATCAATTTATCTTAAAATCTGTGAAACCTCCACTCTCATGTCCCTGATATTGCAAGTAGCAGCAGACACTGCTGAGTGCTTCCTGTGTGTGAGATAAGTAAATAGATTTTTTTAATCTTCTGAAGCACTCCACTGAGAAAAATAAACAAGTTACATATTTTCAGTGTGGTGTTTGCACTGAGAATGTTATAAAGGTCAAATTAAATCTGATTATGAACATCTCCACTATCAATCACATGTACTTTTTAAAAAAATACCATGGCTGGATATTGTGATTGTTTGAGGGGGCTGCTGTCAAGTGGTTGCTGAATAAAGCAAGTGTTTTTTAATGTGCTTCACTGTGTTCAGTGCACCATACAGAAAATATCAAGCTGAACACTGAAGTGAGGCTCTTCCATCATTTCTGAATGACTTGTGTGTGCAACACTGGGATTTTGGGTCAGTTGCCATTAGCTCAGGCCAAGTTGCTTTTAAATTCTCTTGTTAATTTGTACTGCTGAATAATTAAAAATTTGAATGGACTCATTTAAAGTGGCTCTATAATTCTCACTTGAGCCAGTTTAGTGCAATGCTAAACACCGTCACTATTGATTCATTAGATAAATGTGACTCGTGGTGATGCTTTGTAACTTTGTGGATATAAGCAATTATTCAGCAAATCCATGATTCGGTTTCTTTACAAAGTAATATTCCATCTTTCTAAGATTACCATATCCTGCCTTATGCCCTATTGGGAAACGGTGTATATTCCCATTGTTTCCTACTGTGATCATATTCAAGAACAGTCAGATCAGGAATTCCAAATGTGGCTGGGAGGGAGAATTCCTACATTAGCTCCACTGCGTGATTCCAGCAGAAACTGCAAGTGCTCCACAACTGGTGTTCGTCTTCAAAGCCTCTTCAGAGTCCAGTTTTGCCACCAACCCCTAAAGGTAGACTTAGGTGAGATGCTGCTTCCACCTGGTAGGTGCAGATCTGCAGCATTCCCTCGGACACTGACATTTGTCTTAACCAAATGAAGAATAGTCATTACTTGAAAATAACTTCTGTTCAATATGATTCTGCTGTCTGTTCATCTGCCAATTTTCCAGCTCTTTCTGTTTTGTTTCAGATTCCCACATCCACAGTACTTTGCTTTATATGAATGCCAATCTTGTGATTTTAACTTTGGTAATTTCCAGGCCAAACCTGTCTCATGAGATAAACCTTTCTTGTAATTTTCTTTTTGTTAATATTTTGGGGCACAGTGGTTAGCGCTGCTGCCTCACAGCTTCAGGGACCT